>NC_069391.1:69525000-70172500 GCF_027475565.1 Acinonyx jubatus | reverse complement strand
TTTTTTTCTCTCTCTCTTTCTGCAGAGTTCAGGAAGTCCGTAAGACACCTTCACTTCTGACACCAGCTGCAAGTTTGGTGTCTCCAAGACTGCCTTTAAAAAGTTCATTAGAAGTATTTATAGAATGCCACAAAGCTGTTATACTCACTGTGACAGTTTATTACAGCGAAAAGAAACATTAAAATCAACCAAGGCAAGAGATGCATAAGGTAGGATACAGGAGACACCAACTACAGAGCTTTTATTGGGGCTTGGTCATGTAGATATGGTTGACTACCTATGTGACTGATCTTAGTCTGTAGCCCTTCCAGAGGTTAAGGTGCTGCCACGTGGCTCAAAGGTGCCCTCACCTCCAACCAAGGTCCCCTCACCTCTAACCATAAATCATATTATTAGCATAGACTATTTGTCATGGCTCATGGTCCTGCTGCTCTCTCTCTCTTTGTTTTTGTATGGATAATGCCCTTGGTGTCAAGTCTATGAATTCTTTGCCTGGCTTTAGATTCCAAAGGTTTTCTTCTATGTTTTTTTCTAAAAGCTTTAGAGTTTTACATTTAAGTCTTTGATCCATTTTGAACAAATTTTTATATAAGGTATGAGGCTCAGGTTGAGGTTCTTCTTCTTTTTAAATTTCTGGATGTTCATTTGCTTTAGTACCATTTATGGAAGGACTTCCTTAGCATATTGTTTTTTATACTTTGTCAAAATTGGTTGGACATATTTGTGTGGGTCTGTTTCTGGGTTCTTTATTCTGTTCCATTGATCTATATGTTTGTTTCTCCATTAATGCCACACAATCTTGACTATTATTTATATTATTATAGAATTATATTTATGTACCTATACATGCACACATATACACGTACATATATATAAGTACACAAAAATGAAAACATACATATAAAAATATACTGTATAATAAATTTTGAAATCATGTAGACTTATTCCTTTTTTTTTCAAAATCATTTTAGCTATGCTAATTATTTTATCTTTGTATATTCATTTTAGAATAATATTGTCTACAAGAAATCTTGCTGGGATTTTGATAGGAGTTATGTTATGCCAGTGTATCAAGTTGGGGAGAGATTATATCTTTACTGTGATGAGCTTCAAATCTATGAACATGTTATATCTTTTCTTTTATTTAAATATTCTTTGAATTCATCAGTGCTGTGTAGTCCTTAGCATACAAGTCCTATATACCTTTTTAAGCAATTGTAAATGGAATCCTTTTTTTTAATTTTGAGATTCACATGTTCATTGCTAATATGTAAAAATACAAAAAATATTTACTCTGTATCGTATGACCTTGTTGAACTCACTTAATTCTTAGAGGGTTTTTAGGTTCCTTGGGATTTTCTAAGTACACAATTCTGTCATCTGCAAATCAGACAATTTCTTTCTTTTTTTAAAAAAATTATTTTTGTAATGTTTATTCATTTTTGAGAGAGAGAGAGAGAGAGAGACAGAGCACAAGCAGGAGAGGGGCAGAGAAAGAGGGAGACACAGAAACTGAAGCAGGCTCCAGGCTCGGAGTGATCAGCACAGAGCCTGAAGCAGGACTCAGACTCACAAACCATGAGATCATGACCTGAGCAGAAGTCAGATGCTTAACCGACTGAGCCACCCAGGTGCCCTGACACTTTCTTTCTTTCTGATCTTCATTCATTAGGTTTGCTTACTGTACTAATTGGACTTTATTTTTATTTTTATTTATTTTATTTTATTTTATTTTATTTTAATTTTTTAAGATGATATTTATTGTCAAATTGGTTTCCATACAACACCCAGTGCTCATCCCAACAGGTGCCCTCCTCAATGCCCATTGGAATTTATTTTTAATATTTGAGAGAGTGATGATTGTGGACCCCCTTTGTTCCCAGTCTTAGTTTTTCACCATAGTATCGCATTAACGCTGGGTTTCTTTGTAGATCCTCTCTCTCAAGTTGAGGAAGTTCCCTTCTTTGTCACTTTTTTAGACTTAATTCTTTAGACTTTTTAGACTTTTTTTAAAACTTGAAGGATGTTGAATTTTATCAGATGTTTTTTCTGCATTGATATTCTGTGAGTTTCTTTAGCCTCTTAGATTACATTGACAGATCGTCTGTTGATACTTTGTATGTTAAACCGATAGTTTTTCTTATTTAATATTGAGCCAGCCTTTCATCCCTTTAACAATTTCAAGTTAGTCATGCTATATAATTCTTTTTATATATTGATGAATTCTATTTGTTAATATTTTGTTAAGGATTTTTACACCTATACTCATGTGAATATTGGTCTGTAGTTTGTATGTGTGTGTGACTTGTCTGTCTGGTTTTCGTATCATGGTAACACTAGCTTCAGAAAATGAAGTGTCTCATGACCATGAGATCATGACCTGAGGTGAAATTAAGAGTCAGATACTTAATTGAATGAGGCTTTAAAGATAATTCAAGTTTCTTATTAGTAATGGGGCTATTCATCTAATACTCATATTATGTGAGTTGCAATAATTTGTGATTTTTGAGGAATTGGTCCTTTTCATCTAAATGTGTTGTTTATAGTGTTTTATTATTATCTTTTAAATACCTATAGGGTCTGTACTTATATCATTTGTTTCATTACTGATAATAGAAATTTGTGTCATTTTCCTTTCTTTTTTCTTTATATTTCCTGCTAGAGCATTGCCAATGTTACTGATTTTTCTAAAAAACCAGCTCTTTGTTTCACTGATATTTTCCTTTTTTTTTCATTTTTTATTTCATTAATTTCTCCTCATATTTTTATTGTTTTATTCCTTATGGTTGCTTTGGGTTTATTTTGTTCTTCTAGGTTCTTGAGTTGGGAACATAAATTATTGGTTGAGACTTCTTTGTGATGTATGCATTTTGTATACAGAATGCATACAGAATTTGTATAAATTTCCACCTTAGCACTTCTTTTACTATGTCTCATAAATTTTGATATGTTAAGTTTTTATTTTCATCCATTCAACTAATATTTTGTTATTCCCCTGGAGACTTTTTTTTTTAACCCACAGTTTATTTCAGAATTGTTTTATTTAGATTAGTTTATTTCAGAATTGTTTTATTTAGATTCCAAGTGTTCAGAGATTTTCCTATTATCTTTCTTTTATTGATTTCAAGTTTGATTTCATCATGGTCAAAGAAAACACCTATGATTTCTATTATTTTAAATTTGTTATAGTTTATTTTGTTGTCCTGGATATAGTTTATCTTGGTACATGTTCTATGGGCATTTGAAAAGAATGTATATTCTGCTCTGGTTGGGTATAATGTTCTATGAATATTAATCAAGTCCTCTTGGTTGATGGTGTGGTTGAATTCTTCTGTATCCTTGCTCTTTTTCAGTCTAGTTCTATGAATTGTTGAGAGAGGATTTTTGATGTCTTCAACTATAATTGTACATATTTCTACTTCTTTTCAGTTCTAATAGTTTTTACTTTGCATATTTGCAGCTGTATTGTTTGGTATATATATATTTAAGATTGTTAATCTTCTTAGTGGATTGATGCTTATATTATTATATAATGTCCCTCATTCTTTCTGGTAACTTTCTTTGCTCTGTAGTTTATTTTATCTGATTTAATGCAGCCACTTCTGCTTTTTTTGATTAATTGTTGCTTTATATCTTTTTTCAACTCTTTATTTTTAACCTATCTATATTGTTATATTTGAAATGAATTTCTTGCAGATAGCATACGGTTGGGTCACACTTCTTAATCCACTGTCCTATTCTCTGTGTTTTAATTAGTGCATTTAGACTATGTATATTAATACAATTTTGATATGCTAGGGCTTAAGTCTGCTATCTTACTTGTTTTCCCTTGTTCCCTCTGTTTTTTCCCCTTTCTTGTCATTTTCTTGCCTTCCTGTGAATTACTGAAAATTTTTTGAGTTATCATAAAATCTCATTTTGATTTATTTATAGTGGTTTTGAGTATATCTCTTATATAGCTTTTTTTCTTTTTTAGGGACTAAATTTAGAAATTTATTATTTTCTTTCTTTTAATTTTCTTTTGAATTTTTTAAAATTTACATCCAAATTAGCATATAGTGCAACAGTGATTTCAGGAGTAAATTCCTTAGTGCCCCTTATCCATTTAGCCCATCCCCCCCCACACCCCCTCCAGTAACCCTCAATATGTTCTCCATATTTACGAGACTCTTCTGTTTTGTCCCCTTTCCTGTTTTTATATTATTTTTGTTTCCCTTCCCTTATGTTCATCTGTTTTGTCTCTTAAAGTCATCATATAAGGGAAATCATATGATTTTTTTGTTTCTCTGACTGACTAATTTCACTTAGCATAATACTCTCCAGTTCCATCCACATAGTTGCAAATGGCAAGATATCATTCTTTTTGATTGCGGAGTAATACTACATTGTGTGTGTGTGTGTGTGTGTGTATATATATATGTATATATATATATGTATATATATATACATCTTCTTTAGATGTGATATATATATATATATATCACATCTTCTTTATCCATTCATCCATCTATGGACATTTGGGCTCTTTCCATATTTTGGCTATTGTTGATAGTGCTGCTATAAACATGGGGGTGTATGTGTCCCTTCGAAACAGCACACCTGTATCCCTTGAATAAATGCCTAGTAGTGCAATTGGTAGGTCGTAGGGTAGTTCTATTTTTAGTTTTTTGAGGAACCTCCATACTGTTTTCCAGAGTGGCTGCACCATCTTGCATTCCCACCAACAATGCAAAAGAGATCCTCTTACTCTGCATTGTCACCAACATCTGTTGTTGCCTGAGTTGTTAATGTTAGCCATTCTGACAGGTGTAAGGTGGTATCTCATTGTGGTTTTGATTTGTATTTCTCTGATGATGAGTGATGTTGAGCATTTTTTCATGTGCTGGTTGGCCATCTGGATGTCTTTTCTTTGGAGAAGTGTCTATTCATGTTTTTTGTCCATTTCTTCACTGGATTGTTTGTTTTTTGGGTGTTGAGTTTGGTAAGTTCTTTATAGATTTTAGATACTAACCCTTTATCTGATATGTCATTTGCAAATATCTTCTCCCATTCTGTTGGTTGCCTTTTAGTTTTGCTGATTGTTTCCTTCCCTGTGCAGAAGATTTTATTTTGATGAGGTCCCAGTAGTTCATTTTTGCTTTTGTTTCCCTTGCCTCTGGAGACGTGTTGAGTAAGAAGTTGCTGCGGCCAAGATCAAAGAGGTTTTTGCCTGCTTTCTCCTTGAGAATTTTGATGGCTTCCTGTTTTACATTGAGGTCTTTCATCCATTTTGAGTTTATTTTTCTGTATGGTGTAAGAAAGTGGTCCAGGTTCATTCTTCTGCATGTTGCTGTCCAGTTTTCCCAGCACCACTTACTGAAGAGACTGTCTTTATCCCATTGGATATTCTTTCCTGCTTTGTCAAAGATTAGTTGGCCATACGTTTGTGGATCCATTTCTGGGTTCTCTATTCTGTTCCATTGATCTGAATGTCTGTTCTTGTGCCAGTACCATACTGTCTTGATGATTACAGCTTTGTAGTATAGCTTTGGTTTTCTTTTTCAAGATTGCTTAGGCTATTTTGGGTCTTTTCTGGTTTCATAAAAATTTTAGGATTGTTTGTTCTAGCTCTGTGAAGAATGCTGGTGTTATTTTGATAGGGATTGTATTGAATATGTAGATTGCTTTGGGTAGTATCGACATTTTAGCAATATTTGTTCTTCCTATCCAGGAGCATGGAATCTTTTTCCATTTTTTTGTGTTTTCTTCAATTTCTTTCATAAGCTTTCTATACTTTTCAGTGTATAGATTTTTCACGTTTTGGTTATATTTATTCCTAGGTATTTTATGGTTTTTGGTGCAATTGTAAATGGGATCGATTCCTTGATTTCTCTTTCTGTTGCTTCATTCTTGGTGTATAGGAATGCAACCGATTTCTGTGTATTGATTTTATATCCTGCAACCTTGCTGAATTCATGAATCAATTCTAGCAGGTTTTTGGTGGAGTCTTTAGGGTTTTCCATATAGAGTATCAAGTCATCTGCGAAGGGTGAAAGTTTGACCTCCTCCTGGTCGATTTGGATGCCTTTTATTTCTTTGTGTTGTCTGATTGCAGAGGCTAAGACTTCCAATACTATGTTGAATAACAGTGGTGAGAGTGGACATCCCTGTCTTGTTCCTGACTTCAGGGGGAAAGCTCTCAGGTTTTCCCCACTGAGGATCATATTAGCGTTGGGTCATTCATATATGGCTTTTATGATCTCTAGGTATACTCCTTCTATCCCTACATTCTTGAGGGTTTTTATCAAGCAAGGATGCTGTATTTTGTCGAATGCTTTCTCTGCATCTGTTGAGAGGATCATATGGTTCTTGTCCTTTCTTTTATTGATTTGATGAATCATGTTAATTGTTTTGCAGATATTGAACTAGCCCTGCATCTCAGGTATAAATCCCACTTGAATAATTTTTTTAAGGTATTGTTGATGCCGGTTGGCTAATATCTTGTTGAGTATTTTTGCATCCATGTTCATCAGGGAAATTGGTCTGTAGTTCTTTTTTAGTGGAGTCTTTGGTTTTGGAATCAAGGTAATGCTGGCTTCATATAAAGAGTTTGCAAGTTTTCCTTCCATTTCTATTTTTTGGAACAGTTTCAAGACAATAGGTGTTAACTCTTCCTTAAATGTTTGGTAGAATTCCCCTGGAAAGCCATCTGGCCCTGGACTCTTGGTTTTTGGGAGATTTTTGATTACTACTTCGATTTCTTTACTGGTTATGGGTCTGTTAAAGTTTTCTGTTTCTTCCTGTTTCAGGTTTGGTAGTTTATATTTTTTAAGGAATTTGTCCATTTCTTCCAGATTGCCCATTCTATTGGCATATATTACTTATAATATTCTCTTGTTATTGTTTGTTTTTCTGCTGTGTTGATTGTGGTATCTCCTCTTTCATTCTTGATTTTATTTATTTGGGTACGTTACTTTTTCTTTTTGATCAAATTGGCTGGGGGTTTATCAATTTTTTAAATTCTTTCAAAGAACCAGATCCTGGTTTCATTGATCTGTTTTACTGGTTTTTTTGTTTTTTTGTTTTTTTTGGTTTTGATAGTATTCATTTCTGCTTTTATCTTTATTATTTCCTGTCTTCTTCTGGTTTGGGGTTTTATTTGCTGTTGTTTTTCCAGCTCTTTAAGGTGTAAGCTTAGGTTGTGTGTCTGAGACATTTTTTCTTTCTTTAGGAAGGCCTGGATTGCTATATACTTTCCTCTTATGACCACCTTTGCTGTGTCCCAGAGGTTTTGAGCTGTGGTGTTATCATTTTCATTGGCTTCCATTACTTTTTAATTTCCTCTTTAATTTCTTGGTTAGCCCATTCATTCTTTAGTAGGATGTTCTTTAGTCTCCAAGTATTTGTTACCTTTCCAATTTTTTTCTTGTGGTTGATTTCCAGTTTCATAGCACTGTGGTCTGAAAGCATGCATGGTATAATCTCAATCTTTTTGTACTTGATCTTTTGTACTTGGTGAGGGCTGTGTCCCAGTATGTGGTCTATTCTGGAGAATGTGCCATGTGAACTGGAGAAGAATGTATATTCCACTGCTTTAGTATGAAATGTTCTGAATATATCTGTTAAGTCCATCTGGTCCAGTGTGTCATTCAAAGCCATAGTTTCCTTGTTGATTTTCTGATTAGATGATCTGTCCATTGTTGTAAGTGGGGTGTTGAAGTCCCCTACTATTATGGTATTATTATCAATGAGTTTCTTTATGTTTGTGGTTAATTGATTTATATATTTGGGTTCCTTCTCATTTAGAGCACAAATGTTTATAATTGTTAGGTCTTCTTGGTGGATAGACCCCTTAATTATGACATAATGCCCTTCTTCATATCTTGTTACAGTCTTTACTTAAATGTCTCGATTTTCTGATATAAGTGTGGGTACTGTGGCTCTCTTTTATTGACCATTAGCATGATAGATGGTTCTCCATCCCCTTAATTTCAATCTGAAGGTGTCTTTAGGTCTAAAGTTGGTCTCTTGTAAACAGCATATGGATGGATCTTGTTTTGTTATCCATTCTGTTACCTTATGTCTTTTGATTGGAGCATTTAATCCATTGACATTTAAAATAGTACTGAAAGATAAGAATGTATTCCCATTATGTTGCTTGTAGAGTTGATGTTTCTGGTGGTGTTCTCTGGTCCTTTCTAGTCTTTGTTGCCTTTTTTCCCCCATCTTTTCTCCCCTCAGAGAATCCTCCTTAAAACTTCTTGCAGGGTGGTTTAGTAGTCACGAACTCCTTTAATTTTTGTTTGTATGGGAAACTCTCTCTCTCTCTCTCCTTCTATTTTGAATGACAGCCTTGCTAGATAAAGAATTCTTGGCTGCATATTTTTTTTCTGACTCAGCACATTGAATATATCCTGCCACTCTTCTGGCCTGCCAAATTTCTGTGGATAGGTCTGCTGGGATCCTGATCTGTCTTCACTTGTAGGTTAAGGACTATTTTTCCCTTACTGCTTTCATGATTCTTTCCTTGCCTTAGTATTTTGAGAATCTATTAATGCCTTGTCGATGATCAGTTTTCTGTTGATGATCAGGAATCTAATGGGATTCCTCTGTGCTTCCTGGATTTTGATGTCTGTGTCTTTCCCCAGGTTAGGAAAATTTAGCTATGATTTGC
This sequence comes from Acinonyx jubatus, assembly GCF_027475565.1. Classification (NCBI taxonomy): domain Eukaryota; kingdom Metazoa; phylum Chordata; class Mammalia; order Carnivora; family Felidae; genus Acinonyx; species Acinonyx jubatus. Next base: position 70,163,847 of record NC_069391.1, on the reverse strand, counting down.
TCACATAACCTTCTACCATTTTCTCTGTCTTCATCTTTTGGGACCCCTATGATTCTGATGTTGTTCCTTTTTAATGAGTCACTGATTTCTATAATTCTTAATCATGCTCTTTTGCCTTAGTCTCCCTCTTTTTTCCTGCTTCATTATTCTCCATAAGTTTGCCCTCTACATCGCTGATTCACTGCTCTGCCTCATCCATCTTTGCTGCTGTGGCAACCATTCGAGACTGCATCTCAGTTATAGCATTTTTTTATTTCATCCTGACTAGCTTTTACTTCTTTTATCTCTGCAGAAAAGGACTCTAATCTATTTTCAGCCGCAGCTAGTATTCTTATTATCGTGATTCTAAATTCTGGTTCAGACATCTTGCTTGTATCTGTGTTAAGTCCCTGGCTGTCATTACTTCCTGTCTTTCTTTTGGGGTGAATTGCTTTGTTTCATCATTTTGAGGGAAGAAAATGAATCAATAAAGTAAAAAAAATAAAATAAAAAATTAAAAACAACAAACACACACACACACACACACACACACACACACACACAAATCAAATAATGATGTTGGATCCTAGGTGTGTTTTGGTCTGGGTGCTGAAAGGGGCTTGATAGATAAGAGACAAAAGGGACAAAGACAAAAAAAGGAAAACATTTGAAAATTTGAAATAATGAATGCATGGTATAGAATAAAATGAAATGATGAAAGTAAAATAGAATTTGAAAAATTTATAAAAAAGTAAAAAAATCGTGGAATAAAATTAAAAATATTTTTAATAAAAATTGAAAATAAAAATAAAAGTTTTCTCTTTCTGTATTCAAGAAAAAAAAGAAATGACAAAGAAAAATAGAAAATTGAATAGTTGGACCAGCGAACTGACTGAAATATGATTGAAATTACTTCTTTTTCCCCTAGAAGTCAAACTATGAAGCACTTTATAGTCTGTAAAATAAGCAGGCGGAGAGACCTGTGTTGTTCCTGAAGAGGGAGATTGGCCCAGTTAGGTGAGGCTTAGCATAATGGTTCTGTTCTCCACTAGATGGAGCTGCTTGCTGCTTAATTACTGGGGTGGATTGTTGTGGCACTTGTAGGTATGTATGCGCATTCATGGGAGGATTGAAAATGGCGTCACCCAGTTACCCAGTCTCTAGTATTGGAACTCTGTCCTCCCGGATCAGTAATCGCCCAGCTGTCCTTTGTGTCCGGCTTCTGTCCACTCCCTGCTTTTACACTGTCCATGGTCAAGCTGTCAGGTTGCTAGGCGGCACCTCCCTCTTGAGTTTTATCTCAGATGCGGCTGTGTTTCCCGACCCCTGCCTTCTGAGGGACTGCGGCTTTGACCTGCTCAGACCTCCTTGGGGAGGATCTCACTGAGCAATGGCCAGGTGCTGGCCGCACCCAGGAATGTTTGTGGGACAGTGCTTCTGCTGATGCACAGAAACTGCTGCTGGGTGCCAGCAGAAAAAGTTCACGTGATCGCGTAGCAGCAGCATTTCAGGGATTATGGAAAATCACAACACACATCTGGCAACATCCTTGACCCTTAACCACCTTGTTCCAGCACCAGTGAATATGGTTGTTCTCTGGGGTCTGCTGGGATCTCTAGGGTCTGATGGGGTGGACACACAGACTACCAAATGTCCTCCCAGCAGGGGAACCGCCTCTCCCCATGTGGCCTGAGGACGAACCCTCCCACCCAGACTTCACACTGCTCCTGGGGATTTGCCTTTCCCACCAGAGCACCTCCAGGTGTCAGGCTACAGAGTTTCAGTCTCTACTCTCTCCCATTTATAGGGTCTTAATGGAATTTAAACCGTTTCCTTTCACCTTTCTCCCTTTTTTGTTCAATCCCTGTGCCTGTTTCCACTTTTCCATTTTCTTTCCAGGTCCTTTTGTGGGGGTGTGTGTGTGTGCTTTTGCTGTACTCATCTCTGTCCTCTCTCCACAAGCAAAAACAGCTCCCTGACCTCCATGGCTTCTCTCTCCCCAGTTCACCTCTCCACGCCGCATACCTGTCGAGTTCTGTGGTTCAGGTTGTGCAGACTGTTGTGTTAATCTTCAAATCACTTTACTAGGTGTGCAGGATGGTTTAGTGTTCATGTGGCTGTATTTCATGGATGTGAGAGGCAGAGAAGACTTCCATGAAGTTCTTCCATATTGGCCTCTCTGTTAGATAGTCAGTTTTAAATGTTACTGTATTTAATCTCTTTTTTTGGTTCCTTATAGGCATTTTAGGAGAAGGGAGTGGCAGCGGCTGAATGCCACTTAGAACTAAAATCTCCCAGACTAAGCTAGTCTTAGAGGAAATTTAAAAGTAAGTTTAAGTGAAAACAAGGTTTTAAAAATGAAGTGAATGATTTAAGTTGCTAAAATAATCTCTTCATTTAAAAATCAGGGACATACAAAAATAATTTTATTGTCTGATTTTTTAAACCTTTTCAAATCTGTGAATCAAGCTCCTCTTGGTATTTGAATAGGTGCCATCTGCTGATCTGTAACAGAGCCAGTTTTTGCATTTGGGCCTAAATTTAATACTTAATTCCAATAGATGAAACATGCAGGTCATTATAAGCAATGAAACATTTGTAGGTTTTTAATTTAATACTTTCCTAACACTTAATTTATTAGTAGTAATTTATATAGAGTTCTTAAATGTACTTGCTATTAATTATCTATACTATTATGTCAGTTAAATAAGGAAGTCACTTAAATAAGCTAGAGATAGGTATCAGTTAGTTATACCTGCATTAAAAATTAAAAAAAAATTCCCATATTTAGAAGTTCCAAATACCAACCAGAAGCTTAGAACAGCTAAGTATGTAACTCAGCTGAGCGTTTTTACTGATTTGGATTGAGCTTGGTGAAGCTCGTTCATGTGTCTTTGGTCGGCTGTGAACTGGTAAGTGACTTTGCTAACCTTGACCTGTTCTTTCATGTCTGGGTCATTAGACTTACCTCTGTTCCATGTGTGCCATTCTCCAGTAGGCTAGCCCAGGCATGTTCTTGTGGTGAAAGGGGTGTGGAGAGCAAGCGCAGAAAATGTACTATGTCTTTGGAGGCTTAGGTTTGGAACTGTCAAAATATCACTTCCTTTCACAAGTCACAAAGGTTGACAGAATAGACTCTAGCTATTGATGAACTGCAAAGTAACAACTGAAAGGTTATAGATACAGGGAGGGGTGAATAATCATGGCCACGGGATTCAATCCGCTATTTTCGAAACGGATGGAATTGGGATTAGGACCCTGTTTCATGCCTCCAGACTGGGTTTCTTTTTATGTTACAAACTGTTCTTCCTATTTACCTATATGATAAATTTGAATGTTCATTGGGAAAAAAACATTTGTGACTTAGTGTATGTCTTGGTCCTCAAGTACTGATCTGGAAAGCTGTGATAAAATCATATTCTTTTTATCTATTGAGTACTAAGACCACAAAATCAGTGTTAGAGGATCTGAAGAAAATAGATTTTATATACTTGGAAATGTCTGGTGTTTTCCAAATGTTATCAGTACAGTGAAACTTTGTAAGGTTAAGAAGAATTTTTCACATTGCTTTACCCATTTATTTCATTTGACTATAAATCTCAGGGAACTAGAGTGATAATATGAGGATTTGATTGCTCTAGTTATGGATGGTCTTAACTTCATGTTGCATCCTATATCCTAAAAAAAGTTGTTACTATTTAGAAGTGATTTTTTTTTTGGAAATCAAGTTACAGGGTCAGATAAAAAACTTCAAGGTGTGTTTTACCTCATGTTGAAATTTATATTAGAGCCCACTTACCCTTCATTGTTGCCCTTGCCTTTGTGGACCTGGAGGTAGATGAAAAAAATAAAATTTTTATGAAGTTGTGGCAGCTTCAAGCTGTCCTGTTTGTTTGTCCCCAAATCTTTCTATGCCAGTTCCAAATGCCCTCCTGCCAAAATTAGGCTTGGAAAAAAACATATTTCATATATGACATATGTTTGAAATTAGCAGGAAATGCAGCCAAGATTTGGAAATTAACAAGGAAAAAGTTATTTCGGAAAACATTTGGGAACCAAGGAAGAGTGTTTGGCTTAAAACATTAAGACATTTAATTGTTTAGTAAGTTAAATATTTTTTCAAAATCTCAGAAGGAGGAACATTAAGATTTATTTTTTTTCAGTTATGTATCCACAATTTTTATTTAAAAATTCATTTTTGGGGCACCTGGCTAACTGAATTGGTTAAGTGTCCAACTCTTGGTTTCAGCTCAGGTCCTGATCTCATGGCTTTGTAGGTTTGAGCCCTGCATCAGGCTCTGTGCTGGCAGCAGGGAGCCTGCTTGGGATTCTCTCTCTCTCCCTTCCTCTCCCTCCCCTACTTGCACTGTCTCTGACTCTCTCAAAATAAATAAAAAAAACCTTGAAAATATTCATTTTCACAAATTAAATGAGTAGTCCTAATGTACAAAGTGTAGCATAAGTGACATTCTGATAAAATGTTAAATCTTATGTATGAACTTTTTTGAAATTAAATTTTGTGTTTCATTTATTCCATATGTGAGAGAGATTTCTATTGATCTGCCACCTGTGAAATAGACAGGGATAGCTGAAGGGATCCAGAACATGAATCAAACTTTCCCTTTTTAATATAGACCATTGTTTAGAACTAACTTCTTGATAAGTACATTGTCATGTCTATGCTAGATAGGGAATTATCTTGTCAGTTTATCTTTGTGGATTAATCTAATTCAAGGCAAGCACTTTCACTAGGCATTATCTGTACAAGACAATGAGATGCTGAGGAAGAAGAGAGAAGATTTGCAAACTGTGGTCCCTGACCAGAGGAAACTTAAAATCTAGTTGAGAACAGGATTTTTTAAATGGGAGCTATAGGCATACCTCAAAGATATTGTGGGCTCGTTCTAGACCACCGTGAAAAATTGTATATTGCAGTAAAGTGAGTCAAATTATGTTTTTCATTTCCCAGTGCATATAAAAGTTATATTTGCACTATTGTATACTCTATTAACTGTGCAATAACATTATGTCTAAAAGAGCAATGTATATACCATAATTAAAAAGTATTTGATTGCTAAAAAATGCTAACTATCATCTGAGTTTCAGCAGTTTGTAATCTTTTTGCTGGTGGAGGATCTTGCCTGATATTGATGGCTGTTGACTCATCAGGATGGCGGCGGTTAAAGGTTGGGGTGTCTGTGGCAATTTCTTAAAATAAGATAACAATGAAGTTTGCTGTATCAATTGTCTTTCTTTCAAGAATGACTTCTCTGTAGCATATGATACTGTTTGATAGCGTTTTATCTACAGTAGAACTTGTGTCATAATTGGAGTCCGTTTTCTTAAACTCTGCCACTGCTTTATCAACTAAATTTATATAATATTCTAAATGTTTTGTTGTCATTTCAACAATATTCATAGCATCTTCAGCAGGAGTAGATTCTAACTCAAAAAACAACTTTCTTTGCTCATCCATAAGAAGCAACTACTCATCTGTTATAGTTTTATCATGAGATTCCAGCAATTCAGTCACATCTTCAGGCTGCACTTCTAATTCTAGTTTCCTTGCTCTTTCTACCACACCCACAGTTACTTTTTCCACTTAAGTCATGAACCCCTCAAAGTCATGAGGATTGGAATAAACTTCTTCAAAACTCCTGTCCCTGTTGATATTTTTATTTCTTCCCATGGATCATGAATGATCTCAGGGACATCTATAATGGTGAATCCTTTCCAGAAGATTTTCAGTTTACTTTGCCCAGATCCGTTGGAGGAATCACAGTCTGTGGCAGCTGTAGCCTTATGAAATGTATTTCTTAAACAATAAGACTTGAAAGTTGAAATTGCTCCTTGATCCACAGGCTACAGAATGATGTGTTAGCACACATGGAAACATTAAGCTTGTTGTACGTATCCATTAGAGTGATGGATGACCAGGTACATTGGTCTTGGGTGACCAGGAACATTGTCAATGAACAGTAATATGAAAGGAATCTTTTTTTTTTTTTTCTGAGTGGTTCTCAACAATGACCTCAAAATAATGAGTAAACCATGTTGTAAACAGATATCCTGTCATCCAGGCTTTGTTTTTGCATTTATAAAGCATAGGCAGAGTAGACTTAACATAACTCTTAAGGGCCCTGGGATTTTCAGAATGGTAAATGAATGTTGGCTTTAACTGAAAGTCTCCAGCTGCATTAGCTTCGAAAAGGAGAGCCAGTCTGTTCTTTGAGGCTTTGAAGCCAGGCATTGATTTCTCCTCTGTAGCTATGAAAGTCCTAGATGGCATCTTCTTCCATTAGAATGCTGTTTCATCTATATTGTAAATCTGTTGTTTAGTGTAGCCACCTTCATTAATTATCTTAGCTAGATCTTGTGGATAACTTGTTGCAACTTCTACATCAGTACTTGCTGCTTTACCTTGTGCTTTTACTTTATGCAGATGGTTTGTCTCTTTAAATCTCATGAATCAACCTCTGCTAGCTTCAGACTTTTCTTCAGCAGCTTCCTCACCCCTATCAGCCTTCATAGAATTGAAGACAATTAGAGCCTTGCTCTGGATTAGACTTTGGCTTAAAGGAATGTTGTGGCTGGTTTGATTTTCTATCCAGGCCACTTAAACTTTCTTCATATCAGCAATAAGGCTGGTGGGGTTTTGTGTGTGTGTGTGTGTGTGTGTGTGTGTGTGTGTGTGTTTACCATTTGTGTACTCACTGGAGTAGTGCTTCCCATTTCTTCAAGAACTTTTCTTTTGCATTCACAACTTGGCTAACTGGCACAAGAGGCTGAGTCTTTTTAGGCTTTCAACATCTCTTTCTCACTAGGCTTAGTCATTTCTAACTTTTGATGTAAGGTGGATAACATATGGCTCTTCCCTTCGCTTAACACTGAAAGGGTTATTGTTCACTTGAACACTTGAACACTGTAAGGTTATGAACTAGTGCAATTTCAATATTGTGTCTCGGGGAATAGGGAGCCCTGAAGAGAGGGAGAGAGATAGAGGAATGACCAGTTGGTGAAGTCAAAACACATACAATTTTGCCATCTCACGGGTACAGTTCATGGTGTCTCAAAATAATTTTAATAGTAACACTAAAGGTAACTGATCACCATAATAAATACAATAATATTGAAAAATTTTGAAGTATTACGAAAATTACCAAAATGTGCCACAGAGACATGAAATGAGCAAATGCTGTTGGCAAACTGGCATTGATAGGCTTGCTCAATGCAGGGTTGCCACAAACTTTCAATTTGTAAAAAACACAGTATCAGGAAAGTATAATAAAACAAAGTTTGCCAATGTTGTTCTTGCCAGGGCCCCATTTATAGGAACTCGGATTTCTTTGGAGTCTTGGAGCAATTTATAAGAAGACAAAGGCTTATCTGGGTTAAGAATCTCATGGTTGATTTTTAATTTCATGATTCTTGACTGGACCCTTGGACATGAAGCCATATGTGTTTTCAGCCTAACTCAAAATTATACATTCTGAATAGGCTTTTATAAATTAGAGGGAAAATCTGTTCTGTCATGGTGTTTTACAGTGTCTTCCTAGTTGTCTCTTCCCATCATTGTAAGGTGGAGTTATCAAGGATCTGTTAGTCTTGTAGTATGATCTTTGCCCTTGAAATAACGATGTTTGTTTTTAGAGGTTGCCTATCTCTTCTTTGTGAGTCTTCAGCATCCTGTGACTTTCAGATGGGATTCAACATCAATAGACTAGATAAATCACTAGAATTATGTAGATATTAAATGTTAACAAGCGTATGGGGGGGGGGGTGCTCCTGGGTGGTTTAGTCAGCTGAGCATCTGACTTCAGCTCAGGTCATGGTCTCATGGTTTGTGGGTTTAAGCCCCACATCGGGCTGTGTGCTGACAACTTGCTCAGAGCCTGGAGCCTGCTTCAGATTCTGTGTCTCCTTCTCTCTCTGTCCCTCGCCAGCTCACGTTCTGTCTCACTCTGTCTCTCAAAAATAAAATAAATGTCAAAAAAATTTTTATAAATGTTAACTGGAGGAAAGGTGAGCGACGTTCAACCACCAAGAGTACAAGATATGACTGGGTGGATGGTGTGTTAATAGGTAAGGAAATTCAAGGTACTGAAGTGTATACTATTGCCTAATTTTATAGAAACACAGAATATGTGGCTTTGCCTATCACTTTAGTAACTTGTCCTGTAGAATACCCCCAGTTTTTATTGATGACACCATCAGCAGAAAGCAGTTGGTGGGATTTACAAACTGGAACTATTGTATAATATTCATCAGGTCCCTAACTCTCTAAGTTCCTTCATCTGTAAAATAGAGCTAATAAAAATACTTATCTCTCAGCATTCTTTTGAGGACTAAATGCATTGAAAATTATCTTTAAATATACAGCATTATAGATACATCAGTTGTTTTTTAGTACTAGAAATACCTAGAGAAATATGCAAAAGTAGAAGAGCTCAAAGACCAAACTCAGCAATTTTTTCCTCTAGAATAACTATGGACAATATATCTTTTTCTTGTAAATACCCTGAATTTCAAACAGCATTCTGTCTTTTAGGAAAATTAATTGAATAATATCAGTAGCTGGAACCTCTGACGGAAAGTGACAAATGACATGAGAAAACTATAAGCAAAGATTTGAAGAGTTCAGAGAAGCAAGGGATCATTTTTTTTCTGAGGCCATTGGGGAAGGTTTCTTTGTGAGGCAGTACCAAGCAATTTAAAGTGGGTTTCTATGTACTGGGTGGATTTTAACAGGTAAAGATACCAAGAGGAGGTGGGAGGGCATTCCATACAAAAGGAGGGATGTGAATAAAGCTGAACAGATGATGGTGGTGAGCACAGACTCTTGTAAAAGTCAAAAGAAAGAGAACAATGGTTTGTGATGATAGCAATCCTGAGATTCCTTATTTGGGAATTTTAGGGGTGGATTTAGGAGTAGGAAGGAAGGAAAGAATGAAAGTACAAGAAGAGAGGCACATGTGGTAGGAAGTGAGAGGAAAGGGGGGATCATAGGTAAAGGGTGCCAAATAACAAAGCAGAAATTAAAGGAACTTTAAAAAACAAAGTTAAATCTATTTGTCAGGCAGAGAAGAAATTCACTGAGTGGACACAGAGGGGAAAATGTGTTCTAAAGGAAGTTTCAGGTAGTCGTGTTAAAGATTGAAACTAGCACTCTTGGGGCACCTAGGTGTCATAGTCGGTTAAGCGTCCAACTTCAACTCAGGTCATGATCTCACTGTTTGTGAGTTCAAGCCCCACATCAGGCTCTGTGCTGACAGCTGGGAACCTGGACCTGCTTCAGATTCTGTGTCTTCCTCCCTCTCTGCCCCTCCCCCACTCGTGCTCACTCTCTTTCTCTTTCCCTCAAAAATAAACACTTAAGAATTTCTTTTAAAGAAAACTAGCACTCTGGATAGGGTAGAATATTCTTTGGTCTGTGTGTGTTTAGTTAAAATAGTCTTTTTGTCCACTGGTCAGGAAAAAGTCTTTAAATAAGTCTAGAAGAAAGTCTGAAATTCTGGGGTAATTTAGAGTTTATGGCCATTTGTCAACTTCAGTTTGTTAGAACCAATTGTGATAATGCCCAACATTCAATTTCGGTATCTTCTAAGCAAATGTTGCTGAAGGCAGAAAATTTGCTTTTGTATGGGTTAGCCAGAGGAAGGATGAGTGAGATAGCTTGGTGTGGAGAGGAACATAATTTTGGCTTGCCTTTGTTCTCTCTTGCCTCATGGTATGTCTACTTTGATTCTAGGCCAGTATCTCAGAATGACCACTGTTAAATTCTATGCTCCATGCATTCTTTTTTAAAAATAGCTTTATTGGGATATAACTCACATACAGTACAATTCACCCATTTAAAGTATACAGTTCAGTGGTTGTTAGTATATCTGAAAGGGTCACCAATTTTAGAACATTTCCATCACCTTGTAAAGAAATCTCATACCCTTTAGCTATCACCTTCTTATCTCACCATCCCACCTTCCTAGCCCCCTACTCAGGCCTAAGCAACCACTAATCTACTTTCTATGTCCATAAATCTCACTGTTTGGACTTTTATAGGAATAGAATAATATACTTCTTGGTCTTTTGTGACTCGCTTCTTTCACTTAGTATAATGTTTTCAAGTTTTATTCATGTTGTAGCATTTGTCAGTACTTTATGTGGCCAAATAATATTCCATTGAATTGATGTACGACATTTTGTCTATGCATTTAGCAGTTGATGGACATTTGAGTTGTTTCTACCTTTAGGCTATTAAGAATAATGCTGCTATAAACATTCATGTCCAAGTTTATGTGTAAACATATGATTTCGTTTCTTTTGGATATATATCTAGGAGTGGAATTTCTGGGTCATATGTTAACTATGTTTAATCATTTGGTAAAGTCCATGCTATTTTCCAAAGGGGTTGTCCCATTTTACATTCCTACTGGCAGTGTGTGAAGCTTCCAATTTCTTCTCATCCTTGCCAATACTTGTTGTTATTCGACTTTTTTTTAAAAGATTTTATTTTTAAAGTAACATCTACACCCGATGTGGGACTCAAACCCACAACCCTGAGATCAAGTGTCATATGGTTCACTGACTGAGCCAGCCAGGTGCCCCTTTCCAACTTTTTGATTCTAGTTATTCTGGTGGGTTTAAAGTGGTATCTCATAGTGGTTTTGATTTGCATTTCCCAGATGACTAATGATTTTGAGGAACATTTTTGTGTGGTTATTAGTCATATGAATTTCTTAATGCAGAAATGTCTATTCAAATCCTTTGCCCACATTCAGTTGTGTTATTTGTAGTTTTTAATTGTCTAATTGTATATTCCTGTACACAAGAACCTTATGAGGTATATGATTTGCAAATACAGTTGTTTCTAACTATTCATGGATTCTATATTTGCAAATTTTCCTACTCACTGAAATTTATTTGTAGCCCCCAGTCAATACTTGTACTACTTTCACATTCAAGGACATGTAGATGTGCAGAGTGGCAAAAAAAAAAAAAAAAAAAAAAAAAAGTTGCCTGGTGTGTACATTCCCAGGTGAGGTGGCATAAAGTGGACTTCTGCTTTCTTGTTTCAGCTTTCATATTGTAAATAAGTTTCCTTTTTTTGATCTATTTAGTGACAGATTTTTTTTCTTCTTTTTTGTGCTTATTGTTGGTCACTCTACTGTTTAAAATAACTCTCAAGTGTAATGCTGAAATGCTGTTTAGTGTCCCTAAGTACAAGAAGGCTGTGATGTGCCTTAAGGAGAAACTATAGGTGTTAAATAAGCTTTATTCATCCATAAGTTATATTGCTGTTAGCCATGAGTTCAGTGTCAGGGAATCAACAGTATATATTTAAAATGTTGTCTTTAAATAGAAACACAAAAAAGGTTATGAATTCATTGGTTGATAAAAATGCTGTGACCAAAGGCTTGCAGAAAACTAATCCTGTATTTTCCTTAGGAGCAATGATTCCCTATTTGCTAATTCAGTGTTTGTAGTAACTTTAGTAACAGAGTTACTATGAATAATGAGAATAAAATATATTTTCTCTAAGTTTTTTCATTGCCTTTCACTTTCCTGATGGTATGCTTTAATACATAAATATTTTGTTTAATTTAAATTCAAATTTGTTAATATACAGTGTAGTTACAGTGTAGTCTTGGCTTCAGGTGTAGAACCCAGTCATTCATCCCTTACATAGGACATCCAGTGCTTATCCTAAAAATTGCCCTCCTTAATGCCCATCACTGATTTAACCCATCCTTCCACCCATCTCCCTTCCAGCAACCCTCAGTTCTCTGTATTTTGGAGTCTCTTATAGTTTGCCTCCCTCTCTGTTTTTATCTTATTTTTCCTTCTCTTCCCCTGTGTTAATCTGTTGTGTTTCTCAAATTCCACATATGAGTGAAATCATATGATATCTTTCTCGGACTGACTTATTTCACTTAGCATAATACACTCTAGTTCCATCCATGTTATTGCAAATGGCAAGGTTTCATTCTTTTTCATCGCTGTGTAGTATTCCATTGTGTGTGTGTATGTACGTGTATGTACATATGTATATATGTATACATACATCTTATTTATCCATTAGTTGATGGATATTTGGGTTCTTTCTATAATTGCTGTTGTTGATAGTGCTACTATTAACATCGGGGTACATGTGCCCCTTCAAATCAGCATTTTTGTATCCTTTGAATAAATACCTAATAGTGTAATTGCTGGATCATAGGGCAGTTCTATTTTTAATTTTTTGAGGAACCTTCATACTGTTTTCCAGAGTGGCTGCACCAGTTTGCTTTCCCACCAGCAGTCAAAAGTGTTCCCCTTTCTCCGTATCCTTGCCAACATCTGTTGTTTCCTGAATTGTTCATTTTAGCCATTCTGACAGGTGTGAGGTAGTATCTCACTGTGGTTTTTATTTGTATTTCTCTGATGATGAGCGATGTTGAGCATCTTGTCATGTGTCTGTTAGCCATATGGATTTCTTGAGAAAAGTGTCTATTTATGTCTTCTGCCCATTTATTCACTAGATTATTTGGTTTTTAGGTGTTGAGTTTGGTAAGTTCTTTCTAGATTTTGGATACTACACCGTTGTCTGATATGTCACTTGCAAATATCTTCTCCCATTCTGTTGGTTGCCTTTTAGTTTTGTTATTGCTTTCTTTGCTGTGCAGAAGCTTTTTATCTTCATGAGGTCCCAATCATTCATTTTTACTTTTATTTTCTTTGCCTCTGGAGACCTGTCAAGTAAGAAGTTGCTGTGACCTAGGTCAAAGAGATTGCTGCCTGTTTTCTTCTGTAGGATTTTGATGGTTTCCTGTCTTACATTTAGGTCTTTCATCCATTTTGAGTTTATTTATGTGTATGGTGTAACAAAGTGGTCCAGATTCATTGTTGTGCAGGTCACTGTCCAGTTCTCCCAGCACCATTTGCTGAAGAGACTCTTTTTCCATTGAATACTCTCCTTTTTTGTCAAAGATTAGTTGGCCATGCTATTATGGGTCCTTTTCTGGGCTCTCTGTTCTATTCTACTGATCTTTGTGTCTGTTTTTATGCCAGTACCATACTGTCTTGGTGATTACAGGTTTGTAATACAGCTTAAGGTGCAGAATTGTGATGCCTCCAGCTTTGGTTTTCTTTTTCAGCACTATTGGCTATTTGGGGTCTTTTCTGGTTCCATACAAATTTTTTGTTTTGTTTTTAGCTCTGTGAAGAATGCTGGTGTTATTTTGATAGGAGTTGCATTGAATATGTAGATTGTTTTGGGTAGTATCAACATTTTAACAATATTTGTTCTTCCTATCCAGGAGCATGGAATCTTTTTCCATTACTTTGAGTCTTCTTCAGTGTCTTTCATAAACTTTCTATAATTTTCAGCATACAGATCTTTTACCTCTTTGGTTAGGTTTATTCCTAGGTATTTTACGGTTTTTGTTGCAGTTGTAAATGGGATTGATTCCTTGATATCTCTTTCTGCTGCTTCATTATTGGTGTGTAGAAATGCAACTGATTTCTGTACATTGATTTTGTATCCTGTGACTTTGCTGGATTCATGTATCAACTTGAGCAGTTTTTTGGTGGAGTCTTTCAGCTTTTCCATGTAGACTATCATGTCATCTGCAAAGAGTGAAAGTTTGATTTCTTCCTTGCCTATTTGGATGCCTTTTACTTCTTTGTCTTGTCTGATTGCTGAGATTAGGACTTCCAGTACCATGTTGAACAACAGGGTGAGAGTAGACATCCCTGTCATGTTTCTGATCTTAGGGGGAAATCTCTCAGTTTCTCCCCATTGAGGGTAATATTATCTGTGGGTCTTTCATATATGGCTTTTGTGATGTTAAGGTATGTTCCTTTTATCCATACTTTATTGAGGGTTTTTACCAAGAAAGACTTTGTATTTTGTCAAATGCTTTTTCATCATCTATTGAAAGGATTATTTGGTTCTTATCCTTTCTTTTATTAATGTAATGTATCACATTGATTGATTTGTGAATGTTGAATCAGCCCTTTAGCCCAGGAATAAATCCCACTCGATCAAGGTGAATAATTCTTTTAATGTACTGTTGAAATATTTTTTAGTAGTATCTTGTTGAGCATTTTGGCATCTTTTTAGTGGGATCTTTATATGGTTTTGGAATCAAGGTAATTCTGGCTTCATAGAATGAGTCTGGAAGCTTTCCTTTCATTTCTAATTTTTGGAACAGTTTGAGGAGAATGAGTATTCACTCATTAAATGCCTGGTAGAATTTAAATGCCTGGGAAGCCATCCGGCCCAGGACTCTTATTTGTTGGGAGATTTTTGGTAACCTATTCAATTTCTTTGTTGGTTACGGGCCTATTCCAAAATTCTATATCTTCCTGTTTGAGTTTTGGTAGTGTGTGAATGTCTAGGAATTTGTCCATTTCTTTCAGATTTTCCAGTTTGTTGGCATATAATTTTTCATAGTATTTGCTTATAATTGTTTGTATTTCTGTAGTGTTGGGTGATCTCTCCTCTTTCATTCGTGATTTTATCTATTTGGGTCCTCTCTGATTTTTGAGAAGTCTGGCTAGGGGGTTATCAATTTTGTTTATTCTTTCAAAAAAACCAGCTTTTAATTTCACTGATCTGTTCTACTGTTTTTTGTTTGTTTTTGTTTTTTGTTGTTTTGGATTCAATGTCATTTATTTCTGCTCTAATATTTATTATTTCCCTTTTTCTGTTGACTTTGAGCTTTATTTGCTGCCACTTTTCTAGTGCCTTTAGGTGTAAGATTATGTTATGCATTTGGGACCTTTCTTGCTTCTGGAGATAGTCCTGAATTGCAGTGTGTTTTCCTCTTAGGACTGCCTTTGCTGCATCCCAAATGGTTTGGACTGTCATGTTTTCATTTTCACTTGCTTCCATGTATTTTTTAATTTCTTATTTAATTTCCTATTTAACCTTTTCATTCTTTAGCAAGATATTCTTTAACCTCCATGTATTTGAGGACTTCCCAATTTTTTTTATAGTTGCTTTCATGTTTCATAGCATTGTGATCTGAAAATATGCATGGTATGATCTCAATCTTTTTGTACGTGTTGAGGGCTGATTTGTGACCCAATATGTGATTTATTCTGGTGAATGTTCCACGAGCACTTGAGAAAAACGTGTATTCTGTTGCTTTAAGATGAAATGTTCTGAATATATCTGTTAAGTCCATCTGGTACAGTGTGTCATTCAGAGCCATTGTTTCCTGGTTGATTTTCTGCTTAAACGATCTTTCCACTCCTGTAAGTGGACTATTAAAGTCTCCTACAATAATGATATTATTATCAGTAAGTTTGCTTATGTTTGTGATTAATCAATTTATATATTTGGGTGCTTAAAGTTGGGGACATAAATATTTACAATTGGATAGACCCCTTAATTATGACATAGTGCCCTTCTTCATCTGTTGTTACAGTCTTTGTCTTAAAATCTAGTTGGTATGGTTACTCCAACTTTATATATAAGTATGGTTACTTATATATAAGTATAATATATACTTAAATAAGTATGGTTACTCCAACTTTATTTTGATATCCATTAGCAAAAACATAAATATTTTTAATTATGATGAAGAGCATTCTATTTTATTTTCTTTTTGCTTATGCTTTTGGTGTCATATCTAAGAGTCCTTTGCCAAACCCAAGGTCATGAAGATTTACCTCCATGTTTTCTTCTAAGAGTCTTACAGTTTAAGCTCTTACATTTAGGTCTTTGATCCATTTTGAATTTATTTTTGTGTATGGTGTGAAGTAAGGGACCAACTTCATTCTTTGGCATGTGGGTATTTAGATGTCCCAGCACCATTTGTTTGAAAAACCTATTCTTTCCCTATTGCATAGTCTTGGCACTGGTGTTGAAAATCAGTTGACCATAGATATAAGAGTTTATTTCTGGATTCTCAGTTCTTTCCAACCATCTATGTCTATTCTTATGCCAGTGCCAAACTGTCTTATTGACTGTTGCTTTATAGTAAGTTTTGAAATTGGGAAGCATGAGTCCTCCCACTTTTCTTTTCTAAGATTGTTTTTGGTATTCTAGTTCCTTTGCAATTCTATATGAATTTTAGAGTAAACTTGACAATTTCTATATTAAAGTCAGCTGGAATTGTGATGAGGGCTGCACTGAATCTGTAGACTGTTTGAAGGAGTATTGCCATCTGAACAATGTTAAGTCTTTCTGATCATGAACATGGGATTGTTTTTCCCAAGTAGGTAAATCTACTTTCTGCAATGTTTTATAGTTTCCAGAGTAAAGTTTTGTACTTCTTTTCTTATATTTATTCCCAAGAATAAAAAAAAAATCCATTTCCTAATTTTTCATTGTAGTCCATCCATTCTTAATTGCTTATACTCTTTTAATCATTCTCTGTTCTTTCATGTCTCTGGACCCTTATAATACTTTTCCCTCAGGTGCCTGAGTAGCTTAGTTGGTTGAGTCACCAACTCTTAATTTCAGCTCAGGTCATGACCCCTGGGTCATGGGATTGAGCCCTGCATTTGGCTCTGCACTGAGTGTGGAATCTGCTTAAGATTCTCTCTCCGTCTGCTCCTCTCCCTAGCTTGTGTGCGTGCTCTTTATAAAATAGTAATAAAAATACTGTTCTCTCTGCCTGTGAAGTCTTTCAACCTAAGTCTTATTATCGAATTCTTGTATATTATTTCAGACTCAGTTCTTCCTCTATAAAATATTCTATTATTCTTTTTGCCACATTTCTTTTTTTTTTTAAAGGACAAGGAATTGGAGGTTGATTATATTTCCTTATCAAATTTGTGTAATAAGATAGCCTAGCTCAGTAGTTGAGAGCACGGATTTTTTGATCAGTGGGTCCAAATCCCACTTCTACCATCACCTTTAACTTGCCTTAGGCAAGTTACTTGACCTCTCTGAATTTCAGTTTTCTTATCTATAAAACAAGGGCAAAGTGTATAACTTCTTACATCATTTTCCTTATTTAGCAGACTTGTTGAGAGGATTATATGTATTAATACGTGCAAAACACTGAGAACAGTTCCTGGCCTGTAGTGAGACTTTATTATTTATATCTATTCAGTTGTAAGACCCATTCTGTTTTCACCAGTCTATATTGTTCACATAAACTGTGGTTGATAAATATTTGTTATTGGAAAAGCTATGGTGTTGGTGATGGTGGTGGTGATGGTGATGGTAGGGGTTATGGTGGCAGCCATTTTAGCTGGAACTCAGTTTTGAAGGAGAACATCAAATGCCTTTCTTTTCTAATGAAAGTATCAGGATAAGATCCAATTACCTCATCATAAGCCAAATGTCAAGCTTTTCCAGCCATCCTCTGAGAGCTGTCTTGTTGGAAATGACTGCCCTTTCATTAAATACACTTTTATGCTACAATTTCTTGATTTTTTTATTGTCAACTGTACTGAGAATCCAAATGGCTATTACAAGTCAGTAAAATCTATAGACCATAAATGCTTTGAGGTCTAGTTCTGTGTATTATTCACATTCCACAAATATCTTAGTACCTAGTAGTACCATGGACACAATGAGTTTAAAATGTGTGATGATGATTTAAGTAAAGAGCCCTAGATATAAAAATTTTAAGAATATTCTCAAGAACATATCATATATAGGTGCATTGGAAAATATACCTTTTAATAAAGGAAATCAAATTTCTTTCATGGTTTTAATAATCACCTCATTTTCTTAATAAACTTAAAACCTCAGAAAATGTTCTGTGTCCCTGTTCAAATGAGCAAGTTGCTGCAAAAATTGTAACTAATTAAGCTCATTTATAAAATGTATTTGATTTACACTGACTATGTTTGATTTATACCAAGATCTATCAAAATGACTTTGCCTCTTTTTTGGACAGCAAATCACAAGGATGTGCTTAAAAGGGTCTTATCAATTATGTGCTACAAATATTATGGAAGAAGTATTTTAGGAATGACTTAAAACAACTTTGGAATCAAATTTCAAAATAACGGGGCGCCTGGGTGGCTCAGTCAGTTAAACGTCAAACTTCAGCCTAGGTCATGATCTCTCCATTCCCAAGTTCGAGCCCCGCATCGGGCTCTGTGCTGACAGCTCAGAGCCTGGAGCCTGTTTCAGATTCTGTGTCTCCCTTTCTCTCTCTGCCCCTTCCCCATTCACACTCTGTCTCTCTCAAAAATAAACACTAAAAAAATTGCAAAATAGCATGTATTCATGAATTTAGTAAATACATTTAGGTAAACATTTGCCCATCATTTTCCTTTCCTTTCCTTTCCTTTCCTTTCCTTTCCTTTCCTTTCCTTTCCTTTCCTTTCCTTTCCTTTCCTCTCCTCTCCTCTCCTCTCCTCTCCTCTCCTCTCCTCTCCTCTCCTCTCCTCTCCTCTCCTCTCCTTCTTCCTTTCTTTCCTAGAACTTGAATCTTGTGAGTAGTGTAACCTAGATAAGTAGCTTTTATACTTCTGAGATGTTTTCACTACTTCCTCTGGTACTCAGGCCCATTCATGTATATATTTCCCTACTCTCCATGCTCTCAAAGTATTCTTACTCACCTAGACATCATTTCCTATGACATTTTTTTTCTTTCTAGTGCAAAGGCTAATTTTACAATGGTCAGGTTATATCACTTCTCAGAAGGCTACTTGTATATCTAATGTCATATCTTACTAGAGTGTTAACAGCAGTGAACAGCTAGAACATTAGGTTTTGTCTTATAGTTATTCTTGTGTCCTGGAACAAACTCCGGAGAGTCTATGATGCAGATTTTCCTTCCTTCCTACCTCCCTTCGGCCCTTCCTTCCTTCCTTCCTTCCTTCCTTCCTTCCTTCCTTCCACTCATTCAATCATTCTTCCATCAAAAAAAATTATTGTTGTATGTTCTGTGCTAGGTATTCTTTAGGGATTTGAAGACACATTAATAAACGTGAGAGAGATGGAGAACCTATTTTGTTTGGTTAGTTATTTACCTCTAGAGGCCTGTTTCCCCACTAGATTGTATATGTTTGTTTTGTTCCTCCTGACTTGTCCTGCTCCTGATATTGTCACTTTTAAATAATTTGTTGATTGAAAGACTTGACAGTCTGTGGAAAATTTGTATATTTAAAGAACTGAAAAATTAAAATGATTATTCTGTAACTTATTTGGAAGAGGGTAATTTGGGCCCAAAATGGAAACAATTTTATCCCTACTTATTTGTTAAACTTCTTAGCTATTTTTAGTGGAATACTTAAAAGAGAATATTAGAGCTGGGAGTGTCTTAGTAATCAACTTGAAAATCTCTCCCTCCCTTTCTAGTGAGGCTAGAAAAAGTAAGGTCCCACTGTTGTTATACAGCAGATTTGGGACTTTAACCTAGATTTTAAGAGTGCCAGATCTTTGATCATTTTACTCCACTGTGACCCTGTGTGAGGATCACCTCAAAAGAATGATTCTGTTTTATACTTTAGACACCAAGGTGAAATTATATCTCCCTAGATAAAGATATTAACTCTGGAGAGAGTTCCTTAAGCAAATCAGGATAATCAAATGTGGCAGATGTTAGTTGGCATCATATTTCAAAAACAAATAACTTGAGTTGGCTGAGTCCTGGAGCTTATACTTGTCTCTTGCATGAAAATGTTGCATGAAAATGTATTGGGGCTTTGACATGTGTGGCAACCAATTCTCAAAAGAGTGAGTCACACCTCCTCCTACTCTACAACTGTCAGTGCTGGCTTCTGGCAAAAGGTTAGAAACACTGCAGTCATGTGGTTTGGTTTGCTAGGAGAAGAGGCCGTGAGCCAGGGGAAGGCAGCGCTAGAGGAAAGTCAGGAAGAGTAAGGGACAAAATGAGGGTAAAAATGGAACCCCAGAGAAGGGACATGGAATCCAGGAAGGAATGAGACTAATCCACAGGTTTTTCTAAGATCTGTCAGCTTTAATTCTTGCAAAGAAGAGATGGAGGTATGCTTTTGACGATGTTGAGTATCTATCTAAAGGGTTTTAGAGTGTGTTGCATTATCCAGGAAAATTATATGCAGGCCAATAAGGGGAGAACAGGAATAGTGCAGGCAAACTGGTTTTAGACAGAAAAATGGGAAGTAAGGTAGAGCCCTTTTAGGGAATAATGCCTTGGGTTGGCCTTCATTGGATAGTATCTTAGGAGTGTCTGGCTATCCCTTTGTCACCTGGAGGCAATGAACTTACTCTACTCTTGCCACTTGTGGGGCATACACTGTTAGGCTACTTTCATCAGGTTCCTTATTGGTTGGTTCTAGGGTAGGGTTATGGCAGAGGTACTCATGCCAAATAGCTAAGGTAAGGCTAGTGTTGTAGGAGCTGACAGTATAGCTCAAATAATAATCCTGAAACATTTTGGAGTGAGGTTTCTATGGCTACTGATTTATGAGATCACCTGAGTTGAGATCTTGGGGGAAAGTATGAATTTTTTAAAACATAAAAGATAGCTATGAACAAGGAAAGAAGTTTGTATATGTACAAAAGCAGTAGCAATGGCAATTTAACTGTCATGGAGCAAGGTGGAGTGGGTAAATGCAAGAGAAGTGAATAACCAAAAGGCAATTTCTATTTATATTCAGTGTAAGCTGTTTTCTGAACATATATTTCTGAGTAGAGCCAGTACATATATATGACTTTTGAAGTGAGAAAGGAACCGCAATGATAAGACTGGATATATAACATAAAAGTAACAATTCACACTTGTGTACTTTCTCTCTTTACAATTGTTTTCATATGCTTTCCCTATTCTTCCTTGTACAAAACATGTGAATAGGTATTTTGTTTTTATTGGACATTGAGTCGTATGTAATATATGATTATGTATGCAAATATAATCATATTTGCAAATATTGAATTAGAGAATAACCTCAGGTTTTCTGATCCCAAATTCTGAATTTTTCCTCCTAGATTATACCTTCACTGCAGTGAAGTCTGTGCATTGCTCTGGGTGGTGTTGGCTAGGGCCATCGCTGTCTTGGTCAGTATCATACCCACAGCCCCTAGTCTGATGCCTGGCATGCAGTAGGCACTTCACACATATGTTTAAGGGAAGAATAAACAAATAAATGGGGTGAGAAATACAGATGATGTTTAGTGATGATGTGAGTTAGGCATCTGTCCCAGTAAATTCCATTCCTAGAGATAGTGCCTTTCTATCCACCACCACTCTTAGCACATGACTCTCTCCCTTTCAGTTACACTGAGAAAGAGAACACAAGGAGGGCTATGGGCAACTAATCCAGAGTTCAGCTAGTATCTCCCTTTAACTTTGAGTTAAATTTTAGCTCATATTAAACCATATGGATCAACATTCTCTTTCCTACTGTATCACTGATACAGAACATCTGCCAGCTCATATAATATTTTTGTTTTTCTCCCTTTTTCTGTCCCAGTGATCTAGAGTAATAGCTTTATTTATTTTACTAATTCCTTTCTTTATTTTGTTTGCATTAAATATTCCTTAATGCTATTGTATAACAATACATATATTTTTAGCATTTTAAAGTTGTTCTGTGTTGAAATCTCCTTGGGAAAAGGAAGCTTGTTTTCTGCTTCTATTTCTCTTACAATTCTGAATACAATGCTAAAGCACTTGGTTGGCTTAAAAAAATTTTTTTTAATGTTTATTTATTTTTGAGAGAGTCAGAGACAGAATGCGAGTGGGTTAGGGGCAGAGAGAGAGGGAGGCACAGAACCCGAAGCAGGCTCCAGGCTCCGAGCTGTCAGCACAGAGCCCAACGCGGGGCTTGAACTCACGAGCTGTGAGATCATTACCTGAGCCGAAGTCGGACGCTCAACTGACTGAGCCACCTGGGTGCCCCTTGGTTGGCTTTTAATAAGTACCTGCTGACAAAGTAATTTTCTGAAAACAAAGTGAATTATTCTTCTTAATTTTGTTCTTGTCTGTCATTGCATAATAAAAGTTGTGCATGCCATAGATGTATGATTTTACCTATTATGGGAGGAACTTGATTTTAGTATCAGACTCAACTAGCTTTTCATCCCTGCCAGCACTTAAATACCTGTGGGACTTTGGTAAATTTTACAATACTTGGGAGTCTCCAGTTTGTCATCTGTGAATGGGAATGATATTTCCTATCTTACAAGGGTAATTATATAATTACATGAGTGAACAAATGAGAATCCACCAGAATAGTGTACAACATATAGTAGGCTTTCCATCTTCCATTCTGCTCTTAAATAGTATTTTATGGGGTGCCTGCGTGGCTCAGTCGGTTAAGTGTCTGACTGGCTCAGGTCATGATCTCGCGGTTCGTAGGTTTGAGCCCTGTGTCAGTCTCTGTGCTGACAGCTCAGAGCCTGGAGCCTGCTTCAGATTCTGTGTCTCCCTCTCTGCCCCTTCCCTGCTCGTGATCTCTCTCTCCCTCTCAAAAATAAACAAACATGGAAAAAAATACTACTTTATGGGAAAGATAGGGTTTTAACCTTGGCTCCCACATTTATAAAGTGTATAATTCTGGATAAGCAACTTGACTTCTCCAAATCCAGTTTTCTATAAAATGAGACCAAGAAAGAGAATCAAACAAAATAGTTAATGAGAATGGATTTTATAAATTGTAAATCCTTATACAAATGAAAGATATTTACTATCTTCCATATTTTATTGACTATGATGAGGCACTAAGAAGGATTGTGTTTTTAATTTTATTTCTTCTTTGAGTAGAATAAACTTGCCCAATGATTAAAAGTTTTCCAACCTAAATTAATTTTAGGGAACCTGGCCTCAAAATAGAGTATTTTCCTTTATCTCTTGGTTACGGAGTCTAATTATGGTGAAACCCCAGTTATCATATACATTTTTTAGTAGAAATATTAAATACAATATCCTCCCTTGTTTGCAGCAAATACCATTCTTTTTGGTACTAAATATATTTCCAATCTATTTACATAATTCCAGAACCACATTTTCTCTCCCTTTCATCATATCTTCTAAAAATGAATTTTGTAGTTGATCATATTAATGAACACATTTAAGAGCTAATAGACACCAAACGTGCTATAAAACACATGCATTTGTAAGCTTTAATTTCAGGAACAGAATGGTCAACACTCACAACAGTCATAAGTAAGAAACATGAAAAGAAGGTGGATACAAAATGTGCATTTTCTTAATAAGTTACAGGGAAGGCTTGTGCATGATGCAAATGCATTAGTATTAGGCTTAGTTCTCTTTTTGAACTCAAATGGCAGTGTGAATATTTGGCTTCCATTCACTGAACTTGCAGAACCTCCTTATCAAGATTTATCTTTTCACATGGGGGAATTAATCAAGGCAAATTTCATCACAACTGTTGCCACACATTTCTTGCTATGTGCTGTGTAGTTAGTTTACCCAGAGCCTACTTCAAAGGACTATAATTTCAGTATTTCATCACATCAGTATTTCATCTGTCATTCTGGAAATATTTGATGCCTCTTTTATCCTTCAGGTTTTTTTCCTCCATATAAACTATTAATATATATGAAAATGCATGTGTCTCTCTTAGACTCTCATTACCATCTTGCCTGCACTGCTAGTTTTGCATGCAGCCTGCAGTAAATTCAGCGTGGATGGTCTTAGTAAGTTATGGAAAAGCCAAATGTGATTGGACAGATTCATAAAATGTAGTCAGGTTGTACACTACTGAATATATATTTCTTTCTCTTTCCTGTACACCCACACACAAGGCAGTGTGTTTGCATATATACACACTCTATGGGAGAAGTCTTGGCCACCCATAAATAAGTCGATAAAGTCCAGGAGTCACATAGTACTTACCAGACATTGAGTTGCAGCTCATGAATCAGCTAGAGCTAACTATAAATAAATGGCCATGGGCTCATTACTGTGCTGGTTATGGGCCTTTTCCAGTGATTGGTTTTTAATCTAAAAATAGGGACCAGTGGGCTGTTTCAAATATTTCATGTCAAAGGAGTAAATGTCCATAATCAGCTACCTCTTTTTTTTATTTCTGAATCAGGACTTACTGTTAATACATAATGGCTAGGAAAAATGGTTGGCTCCAGGATTTCTAAGTTTTAATGTCACCTCAGATGCCAGAGCACAGAGCCTTATGTGACCCTGCACTAATGATTTATCATCCCCGTGTTCCTCTTTACTCATTTTCTGAAATGAATTTGCAATCATGTCATAATGTCATAAACGTAATCTCAGCTAGTTAGTTGATTGGTTTATTTTACTTTTCCCATTACATTTTTTATGATTTGTAATGTCTGCTTTCTTGTGCAGTGTATTTGTCAGACCTTTTTGGTTGCAAGTGGCAGAAATGCAATTTGAAGTGGTTTAAACAGAAGGAGAACTGATTGACTTCCTTCATCTGATGGTATTACAACCAAGAAGACGGTGTTGGAGAGCAGCCACGTGACCTCCCTTCTTAAAGAAGGAGAATCTTTCTTACTCTTTTTAAAATTTACCATTTCTCAGTCTGCCAGGTCTTGTGTGTTCTCCAGAGCTTTTATCCTAGAATAGCCCTTTGTATGAGAACTTTCAGATAGAAAAAAACAGATAGTGGGATAAAGATTTTCCTTGTTTCCTTCTGTGGGAGGAACCCAAACATCTTTTCATGTTCTAATAAAGGCCTGTTGGGTTTAAATCAGTTAAGCTTATTAAGCACAGTTTGTAAGGGACTAAAAGGCTTTCTCTTTCTCTACCCCTTCTATTTTTATTGTTATTTAAAGAAATGTTTATTTACTTAGAGAGTGTACCAGCCTGTGAGCTGGTGAAGGACAGAGAGAGAGGGAGAAGGAGAATCCCAAGCAGACTTCTCACTGTCAGTGCAGATCCTGTTGTAGGGCTTGATCTCATGAACCATGAGATTATGACCTGAACCAAAATCAAGAATTGGTTGCTTAACTGACTGAACCACCCAGGCACCACCCGCCCCCTCTGCTTTTAAAATGATATAACCAGAATTCTAAAGGACATTCCAATTCCACAAGACTATGTGGTTACACCTAGTTTTTACATCTATTAGGATTGTGTTCACTGCCTACTTTATTTCCAAAACAGTTCTAAAAACATAATTTGTTGAAAACAATAATTTTGGTGACTGGTATGCTTTGGTACTCTATTACCTTCCTTCCCTTCCCATACCATTTTCAGGTTCTGTCATAATATTATCTGGTTCATCATGACAGATCAGTAGATGGAGAATATACATACCACATGCTTTTCTTCCTTGGGCTCAGTATCATATGTCAACAAAGAAAAGACCTCTATCTCCATCTTATAGCTCTTAGTGTTAGTCCCCAGCCTGTGCCTTCACATTGTCTCTTGGTCGGGAGTCACCATTTGTATCTCCAGCTAAGGAATCCTTCTAGTATGAATAGCTTGTTATAGAGTTGTTTCATACCCACTCTTCAAACTATAGCTACTTCACATTTGGACTTTATTTCTGAGACTAGGTAATCTCAGAGAGGATTTTGCTTCATCTTGAGTTTCCTTAGGTAACTGAGGCCTTTATATTAATCCAAGTAAGCATTCAGATATATCTAATGAACTGGTGGACAGCCTGCCAGGAGACTATTTGGATAGATCAGTTTGGATGAGATTTTCCTTTTTGTTGTTGTTGTTGTTGTTGTTGTTGTTGTTGTTGCTGGAAGACATTGAGGAAGTATATATTTGAGGTAGAAGCCTAGGAAATGAAGGAATAAGGATTACAGCACAAGGTCTTTTTTGTTGTTGTTGTTGTTGTTAGATTAATCCCTTGGCCTGGTTGTATGGATGTTTATCTAAGCATTTTGGAGGGCAGGGGTGCGGTGGTGGGGAAGAGAGGGAGAGGGAAGGATAATAAAAGGGAAAGATGAGCCCTTTCCTTGAGGTCCTCTGTGAGACAAATGGGTACATACTTCACTTTAGTCCTCCTGTGGCAAACAGTGTTGGAAAACAGGGAAGAAGCACAGCCCCTCCACTTCTGTAGAAAGCACACAGCTGTTTCAGAATATTGAAGTCTCTGGGGAAAATTAGTATCATTTTCTTCACAAGATTTTTCAGTCACCATTGCAAGCAACAGGAGTCAGTGTCCTTCCATAGACATCAAATCTTCATGGTGAGCTGCTGCTACATTGAATTTAGTAAACTGCCCTTATGTTATTTTTCAAGCAGTAGACATCAGTGAAGGGGGTTAGGATGGGAAGAACATGGTGGAGCCTAGTTGGTTATATGGAGGACTGCTTGTGAACTCCTATAAGACATGGTTGAGGCAATCCTAAGAATTATTGAGTGAGACCTGAGATCCTTTGTGAACGATCTGAACCACTAGTGAAATAAGAGGTCTTACTTTTAATCGGGACACAGTTATACTCTATGAGGTTTGGGAAAATAGTGTACTCTTGCAAATATCTTGACTTCATAGTCCTCTTTAAGAGATATGGTAGGAAATGATGTGAATATCTTGAGGGGAAAGCCTTTAAATAAAGGCAGAGATACTGTTGCCACATCTATATTTCTGAAATAAATTTTGTGATCCACTAAACAATATATACATATACATGTGTATACATAGAGAGCAGGAGAGAGGCCCAGAGGCAGTTGATTTTAAAGAATGACCTTAGAATGATGCCAAATTTGGACTATTTTGTTGTACTTTCATTCTTTTATTTACTATTTCTTAGAGACATATGACTTATATAATCATAGGTGTTTGGGAATATTGCTTTCAGTATTAGTAGACTTACACTAGAGTTAATTTTTTACTTTCTATACATGAGATGAGCTATGTAGGTTCCAAAAAAACATTCTCTTAATGCCTGAGAATGTCTGTTGAGGTAAACCACATATCGAAGATCTTCACATGACTGGGATTGGAGAAGAAGAGGTTATTTTTGCTATTTCCCCACTGATGTGAGTTAGGACCATTGTCATTCCTTTTGTTTTTGAACCATTAATGAAGAACTTATGGCTTCACTACACTTCATAGCTTCGTTAACTTTATTCAATTTATTTTTTTCTTCTCAAATAGCTTTATTTTTTTAAAATATGAAGTTTATTGTCAAATTGGTTTCCATACAACATCCAGTGCTCATCCCAACAGGTGCCCTCCTCAGTGCCCATCACCCACTTTCCCCTCCCTCCCACCCCGCATCAAACCTCAGTTTATTCTCAGTTTTTAAGAGTCTTTTATGGTTTGCCTCCTTCCATCTCTAACTTTTTTCCCCCCTTTCTCTCCCCCATGGTTTTCTGTTGTTTCTCAGGATCCACATAAGAGTGAAAACATATGGTATCTGCCTTTCTCTGTATGACTTACTTCACTTAGCATAACAGTCTCCATTTCCATCCATGTTGCTACAAAAGGCCATATTTCATTCTTTCTCATTGCCAAGTAGTATTCTATTGTATGTATAAACCACAACTTCTTTATCCATTCATCAGTTGATGGACATTTAGGCTCTTTCCATAATTTGACTATTGTTGACAGTGCTGCTATAAACATTGGGGTACAAGTGCCCCTATGCATCAGCACTTCTTTATCCCTTGGATAAATTCCTAGCAGTGCTATTGCTGGGTCATAGGGTAGATCTATTTTTAATTTTTTGAGGAACCTCCACACCATTTTCTAGAGCGGCTGCACCAGTTTCCATTCCCACCAACAGTGCAAGAGGGTTCCCATTTCTCCACATCCTTGCCAGCATCTATAGTCTCCTGATTTGTTCATTTTAGCCACTCTGACCGGCATGAGGTGGTATCTCAGTGTGGTTTTGATTTGTATTTCCCTGATGAGGAGTGATGTTGAGCATCTTTTCATATGTCTGTTGGCCATCTGGATGTCTTCTTTAGAGAAGTGTCTACTCATGTCTTCTTCCCATTTCTTCACTAGATTATTTGTTTTTCGGGTGTGGAGTTTGGTGAGTTCTTTATAGATTTTGGATACTAGTCCTTTGTCTGATATGTCATTTCCAAATATCTTTTCCCATTCCATCGGTTGCCTTTCAGTTTTGTTGATTGTTTCCTTTGCAGTGCAGAAGCTTTTTATCTTCATGAAGTGCCAATAGTTCATTTTTGCTTTTAATTCCCTTGCCGTTGGAGATGTGTCAAGTAAGAAATTGCTGCGGCTGAGGTCAGAGAGGTTTTTTTCCTGCTTTCTCCTCTAGGGTTTTGATGGTTTCCTGTCTCACATTCAGGTCCTTCATCCATTTTGAGTTTATTTTTCTGTATGGTGTAAGAAAGTGGTATAGTTTCATTCTTCTGCATGTTGCTGTCCAGTTCTCCCAGCACCATTTGTTAAAGAGACTGTCTTTTTTCCATTGGATATACTTTCCTGCTTTGTCAAAGATTAGTTGGCCATACTTTTGTGGGTCCAATTCTGGAGTCTCTATTCTATTCCAGTGGTCTCTGTGTCTGTTTTTGTGCCAATACCATGCTGTCTGGGATTGTGATGCCTCCCACTTTGGTCTTCTTCTTCAAAATTACTTTGGCTATTTGGGGTCTTTTGTGGTCCCATACAAATTTTAGGATTGTTTGTTGTAGCTTTGTGAAGAATGCTGGTCCAATTTTGATTGGGATTGCATTAAATGTGTACATTGCTTTGGGTAGTATTGATATTTTAACAATATTTATTCTTCCAATCCATGAGCACGGAATGTTTTTCCATATCTTTATATCTTCTCAATTTCGTTCATAAGCTTTCTATAGTTTTCAGCCTACAGAATTTTTACATCTTTGGTTAGGTTTATTCCTAGGTATTTTATGCTTCTTGGTGCAATTGTGAATGGGATCGGTTTCTTTATTTGTCTTTCTGTCCCTTCATTATTAGTGTATAAGAATGCAACTGATTTCTGTACATTAATTTTGTATCCTGTGACTTTGCTGAAATACATGAATCATTTCTAGCAGAGGTGGAGTCTATTGGGTTTTCCATGTATAATATCGTGTCATCTGCAAAAAGTGAAAGCTTGACTTCATCTTTGCCAATTTTGATGCCTTGATTTCCTTTTGTTGTCTGATTGCTGATGCTAGCACTTCCAACACTATGTTAAACAACAGCGGTGAGAGTGGACATCCCTGTTGTGTTCCTGATCTCAGGGGGAAAGCTCTCATTTTTTCCCCATTGAGGATGATATTAGCTGTGGGCTTTTCATAAATGGCTTTTATGATGTTTAGGTATCTTCCTTCTATCCCAACTTTCTTGAGGGTTTTTATTAAGAAAGGATGCTGAATTTTGTCAGATACTTTTTCTGCATCGATTGACAGGCTCATAAGGTTCTTATATTTTCTTTTATTAATGTGATGTATCACATTGATTGATTTGTGAATATTGAACCAGCCCTGAAACCCAGGAATGAATCCCACTTGATCCTGGTGAATAATTCTTTTTATATGCTCTTGAATTCGATTTGCTATTTTCTTGTTGAGAACTTTTGCTTCCATATTCATCAGGGATATTGGCCGGTAGTTCTCTTTTTTTGCTGGGTCTCTGTCTGGTTTAGGAACCAAAGTAATGCTGGCTTCATAGAATGAGTCTGGAAGTTTTCCTTCCCTTTCTATTTTTTGGAACAGCTTGAGAAGGATAGGTATTATCTCTGCTTTAAATGTCTGGTAGAATTCCCCAGGGAAGCCATCTGGTCCTGGACTCTTATTTGTTGGGAGATTTTTGATAACTGATTAAATTTCTTCGCTGGTTATGGGTCTGTTCAAGCTTTCTATTTCCTCCTGTTTGAATTTTGGAAGTGTGTGGGTGTTTAGGAATTTGTCCATTTCTTCCAGGTTGTCCAGTTTGTTGGCATATAATGTTTCATAGCATTCCCTGATAATTGCTTGTATTTCTGAGGGATTGGTTGTAATAATTCCATTTTCATTCATGATTTTATCTATTTGGGTCATCTCCCTTTTCTTTTTGAGAAGCCTGGCTAGACATTTATCAATTTTATTTATTTTTCAAAAAACCATCTCTTGGTTTCATTGATCTGCTCTACAGTTTTTTTAGATTCTATATTGTTTATTTCTGCTCTGATCTTTATTATTTCTCTTCTTCTGCTGGGTTTAGGCTGCCTTTGCTGTTCTGCTTCTGTTTCCTTTAGGTGTGCTGTTAGATTTTGTATTTGGGATTTTTCTTATTTCTTGAGATAGGCCTGGATTGCAATGTATTTTCCTCTCAGGACTGCCTTTACTGCATCCCAAAGTGTTTGTATTTTTGTATTTTCATTTTCATTTGTTTCCATATGTTTTAAAACTTCTTCTCTAATTGCCTGGTTGACCCATTCATTCTTTAGTAAGGTGTTCTTTAACCTCCATGCTTTTGGAGGTTTTCCAGACTTTTTCCTGTGGTTGATTTCAAGTTTCATAGCATTGTGGTCTGAAAGTGTGCATGGTATGATCTCAATTCTTTTATACTTATAAAGGGCTGTTTTGTGACCCACTATGTGATCTATCTGGAGAATGTTCCATGTGCACTTGAGAAGAAAGTATATTCTGTTGCTTTGGGATGCAGAGTTCTAAATGTATCTGTCAAGTCCATCTGATCCAATGTATCATTCAGGGCCCTTGTTTCTTTATTGATTTTGTGTCTAGATGATCTATCTATTGTTGTAAGTGGAGTATTAAAGTCCCCTGCAATTACCAAATTCTTATCAAAAAGGTTGCTTATGTCTGTGATTAATTGTTTTATAAATTTGGGGGCTCCTGTATTTGGCACATAGACATTTATAATTGTTAGCTCTTCCTGATTGGTAGACCCTGTAATTATTATATAATGCCCTTCTTCATCTCTTGTTATAGCCTTTAAGTTAAAGTGTAGTTTTTCTGATATAAGTATGGCTACTCCAGCTTTCTTTTGACCTCCAGTAGCATGATAGATAGTTCTCCATCCCCTCACTTTCGATCTGAAGGTGTCCTCAGGTCTAAAATGAGTCTCTTGTAGACAGCAGATAGATGGGTCTTGTTTTTTTATCCATTCTGATACCATATATCTTTTGGTTGGAGAATTTAGTCCATTTGCATTTAGTGTTATTATAGAAAGATATGGGTTCAGAGTCATTGTGATGTCTGTAGGTTTCATGCTTGTAGTGATGTCTCTGGTACTTTTGGTCCTTGCAACATTTCACTCACAGAGTCCCTCTTAGGATCTCTTGTAGGGCTGTTTTGGTGGTGATGAATTCCTTCAATTTTTGTTTGTTTGGGAAAACTTTTATCCCTCCTTCTATTCTGAATGACAGACTTTCTGGATAAAGGATTCTTGGCTGTATATTTATTCTGTTCGTCACATTTCCTGCCATCACAGATTTTCTGCCATTCCTTTCTGGCCTGCCAAGTTTCAGTAGATAGGTCTGCTACTACCCTTATGTGTCTACCTTTAAAAAAAAATATTTTTTAATGTTTATTTATTTTTGAGAGAGGGAGAGAGACACAGTGCAAGCAGGGGAGGGGTAGAGAGAGAAGGAGACACAGGATCTGAAGCAGGCTCCAGGCTCTGAGCTCTCGGCACAGAGCCTGATGTGGGGCTTAAACTCACAAACTGTGACATCATGACCTGAGCCAAAGTCGGATGCTTAATGACTGAGTCACCTAGGCGCCCCTTGTGTGTCTACCTTTTGTACGTTAGGGCCTGTTTATCCCTAGCTCCTTCAGAATTCTCTCTTTATCCTTGTATTTTGCCAGTTTCACTATAATATGTCATGCAGAAGATCAATTCAAGTTATGTCTGAAGGGAGTTCTCTGTGCCTCTTGGATTTCAATGCCTGTTTCCTTCCCCCGATCAGGGAAGTTCTCAGGTATGATTTGTTCAAATACACCTTTACCCCCTTTCTCTCTCTCTTATTCTTCTGGAATTCCTATGATACGGATGTTGTTTCCTTTGATTGCATCACTTAGTTCTCTAATTCTCCCCTCAAACACCTGGATTTTTTTTAATCTCTCTTTTTCTCAGCTTCCTCTTTTTCCCTAATTTTATCCTCTAATTCACCTATTCTCTCCTCTGCCTCTTCAGTCTGTGCTATGGCCATCTCCATTTTATTTTGCACCTCATTTATAGCATTTTTTAGTTCCTTATAACTATTTTTTAGTGCCTTGATCTCTGTATCAATAGATTCTCTGCTGTCCTCTATGTTTTTTTCAAGCCCAGCAATTAATTTTATGACTATTATTCTAAATTCTTGTTCCATTATATTGCTTAAATCAGTTTTGATCAATTCATTAGCTGTTGCTACTTCCTGGAGTTTCTTTTGAGGAGAATTCTTCCATTTCATCATTTTGGTTAGCCCCTGTGGTAGCTCCGAACTGCAGGGTACTTCCCCTGTGCTGTCCGGAGAAACTTGTGTTGGTGGGCGGGGCCACAGTCAGACCCAGTGTCTGCCCTCAGCCTAACCCTGGGGCCACAGTTAGACTGGTGTGTACCTTGTGTTGCCCTCTCCCAGGAGCAAGACTCACTGTGGAGTGGTGTGGCCCCTGTCTGGGCTGCTTGCACACTGCCAGGTACTGTTTCGGTGGGATCTGGCCAAGGATGTATTAGCCGGGGTGGATCCACAGGGTGCACAGGGCCAGGAGGGGCAGGCTGAGCTAGCTTTGCCCTCAGTGGTTCCCTGTGGGAGGGGCACTGCAGCACTGGGAGGGAGGCAGGCCCGTCAGAGGGATGGATCCACAGAAGCACAGTGTTGGGCGTTTGTGTGGTGCAAGCAAGTTTGGTGTCAAGAACTGGTTCCCTTTGGAATTTTGGCCAAGGGATGGGAGAGGGAAATGGCGCTTGCCAGTGCTTTTCCCCTATGAGCTCTGTCCTTCCGGGGCTCAACAACTCTCCCTCCTGGCATCCTCTCACCCTGCCTGCTCTCTTAGAGCAGAGCTGTTGACTTTTAACATTCCAGATGTTAAGTCCCGCTGGCTGTCAGAACTCATGGATTCCGGCCCCTCCGCTTTTGCAAGCCAGACTTCGGGGGCTCTCCCTTGCCCGATGGGCTGCCCCTCCACCGCCCCAGCTCCCTCCCGCCAGTTCGTGTAGCACTCACTGCCTTTCCGCCCTTCCTACCCTCTTCCATAGGCCTCTTTACTACGCTTGGCTCTGGAGAGTCTGTTATGCTAGTCTTCTGGTGGTTTTCTGGGTTATTTAGGCAGATGTAGGTGGAATCTAAGCAATCAGCAGGACAAGGTGAGCCCAACAGCCTCCTACACCGCCATCTTCCTCAAATAGTTCAACTTTATTCAATTTAGAGTACCGTTTAGTTCCACTCACTGTAAGTGCTTGACTTGTTTCACAAAAAAAATATGTACTAACCCATCTCGTAGCAGCTCTTTTCTAACACATTCTTGGGTTCTGATTTGGTCAGTCTATTAACTAAAGTCACATTTGCAGTCTGACCACTGTTGTACAATCTTAGCAATGTCATCTTCATTATTTATTTACTATGGAAGCTCCAATAGAACATGATATTTTTTTTTCTGTGGTTGCCTGGAGTTTGTTTTTGGACATATTGAACTAGTTTCTACTTCATTGGCTGTGACTTGCATTTATGTGAATTTTTTTGGTCAGATATTCCAAAGATTTATATAAACACAGCCAAGACAAAGCCTTCCTTTCTTGAAGGACATCCTCTAGGAATAGTAATATTTATGCTTTAGCTTATTCCCTTCTCTTCCTTGTTAGTACGCTGACAGCCATGAGAAATGTGTTTTCTTTAGAAGGATCAGATGTCATTCTTCTCAAGTCATCAGAGCTACCTTTTGCAGAACTTTGCGTAGTTTGCTTACTTTGAATTTCCCATTGATATATCATTTAACTCTAACTAGGTCAAACAGAGCTGACTGGGTCTAGACAAGACTTCATTTTTCCCCTCCATTGGCACGACTACTTTAAAAGTTTTCATTAACTGTTATTTCCAAGTCTTCTCCTGTCTATTTAAACCTAAGATCATAGGTGTGCTTTAAGAGATATAAAAATAAATGGGAGGAATGAAAACAAATACATTCAGTGAAGTTTGGAAGTTAATTAAACATAGAGAGGTTGACATGAGAAACCAAAACCACTCTTCCTTATATTCAGAGATTTTTGCTCATGATAAAATGTGGCTTCCTGTTTATAAGGCTAATTCAAGTGCACAAAGTGGTTACCAGAGGATTTTTTCCAAATTGTGTTTTGGGTGATGTAAATTCAAGTGATTAAAAAATACCATCATAGAGAATCTTAGTTAAATACAGTACTAGAATATAAAAATATTCCTTGGTGAAATGTATTTGAACAAACTATTTTTAGTGAAAACATCATTCTAGCAGACTTTAATAGATATTAAAGCTATTAACACATAAATATTCATTTATTTTATTTTCAACACAATGAACACTAATTTTTCTCAGACTCATTACTTAATGTGTTGAATAATAAAGCTTCTGCAAGAGCAACTCAGTGCTTGTGACAAATGCAGGTTTTGAAAAGTGTAAGTAGAGTCTTTCTATGTTTGCCCCCATGACAGACTCAAAGCAAATAAAATAGTTACAGTTCAAAATGGGGCACATATATTTAACATTATATGTAGAAATCCCGTGTTTAATGTAAAGGATACTATATTAATGCTCCAAAGTGCATCTGATAGTCAACATTCATAAATTTACAAATTTGGTTTTCCCATGGTACTTTTATGTTCCTAGGCTGGAATGAACCTGGGGAAACCACATCCAACTGACCTATGGAAAATAATAGGCTTAAGCATTTTATAGAAGATAGGTGACCTTCTAGGGGCAGGCAAAGGGCTCCTGAAATGTTGGGAGAGATCAGTGTGTCAGGATAATCAGGCTACATAAAGTGCGCTGGACAGCCAGGGGTCTGCAGAGATGGTTAGTATGCCTGTGTACAGTTTTATACTTCTTTTTAGGCTTTATTGGGCTGGTAGTGGGTCCCCAGAACAGCTTTAGACCATAGTAGCAGTGGGAGTGAGGGTGGGTGGGATCTTGCAGCCTTACATTAGGAAGAAAATCTATCTCTCACCCCTAACCTTTTCCCACTCTTCCCTATTCACATGTTTTATTTTTAGTGAATCTATTTATACTTAAAAAACTCTACTAATCAGTTTTATCAATTAAATAAAAATTATGTATATTTCACTTCTAGAAGAAAGAAATAAGTTACAAGAAAAGAGCAGTTTAAAAAGTAATGATGAGAATATGACCTTGGGTCAGTATAGATTCTTTTTAAAAAAATAAGTTTATGAGATATAACCCATAAATCATAAAATTGACCCATTTAAACAATACAACTTATTGTTATATATTCATAGAGTTGTACAGCAGTCACCAGAATAAAATTTTAGAATATTTTTTTCTCCCCTTAAAGAAATCCTGTACTCATTAGCAGTCACTTGCCATTCCTTCACATCTCCTCCCACCATCCTTAAGTAACCACTAATCTACTTTATGTTTCCATAGATTTGCTTATTTTGGACATTTAATATAAAGGGAATTATACAATGTGTGACCTTTAATAATGCCTGGATTCTTTTAACTTAGCATAATGTTTTCCAGGTTCATCAGTGTTGTAGCACGTATCAGTACTTTTCTTTTTACTGTTATATAATATTGAGTTGTATGGATATACCACATTATCCATCATCAGATGGACATTTGGGTTGTTTCCTTTTGGCTTTTATAAATATTGCTTCTGTGACCATTTATGTACAAGTTTATACTTGAACATTTAGTTTGAACTTTAACATCCCTGTTTTTGTAAATAAAGCCTTATTGAAACATAGCCACACTTTTAGAAATGGAGTTCTCTACTTGTTCCAAATAAAGTGAGTCCCTCCAAGCAGGGTTGTAGAGCTCTTTGCCTTTATGTCCTGCCTTTCTAGCTGGCCAGAACCCCAGAGTTAGTGCCCTGGAACTAGGGGCAGGGACCTGCTTTTCTAGAGTGACCCCTTCCCCTGAACCTCTCTTAAGTGAAGAGGGGTAGTAACCCTTGGTATTATTGCATGGAGTATCTATCATATGAGTGATCTGGGGTGGGGTAGCTGGGGCCCTAGTATTCTTGGCTTACTTCTCCTAGGGTAGAGTTTCCACCCCGAGTGGAGCCAGTTGGTAGAAGAGTGACCTGGTCCTCTCAGCTATGCCACCCAGAAAAGAACTTCTTTAACAAAGGGCTGAGGCGTGAGCACCCTGCTTTGGCTGAAATTATAGCCCCATATTGGGTGCTGGGGGAGAAGGAGTCTGTCTTCTTGGCCACACATGCCTGGAGTAGACCCTTCTGTATCCTGGAGAGGGGGTGGTGCATAATGTGTACATAATGGAATGTGTCAAGACCCAAACCCCACAGACTCTTGGTGTTCTTACCAAGATTTAATATATTTTCTTGAATTGATATT
The DNA here is from genome assembly GCF_027475565.1 of Acinonyx jubatus. NCBI lineage: Eukaryota > Metazoa > Chordata > Mammalia > Carnivora > Felidae > Acinonyx > Acinonyx jubatus. The sequence goes on along the minus strand of NC_069391.1, from coordinate 70,127,621 downwards.
TCTGTGTTTGATTTATGCTCTTAGGACAATTTCCAGAGACTTTATATAATTTTCACTAGTTTGTTGCTTGCTGAGGAGTGTGTCATCTGAGCTCCTCACTTCACCATTCTGGAATTCCTGCCTCCCTCATTCATATTTAAGTTCAAATATTCAAATATTGAATAATTCAGACAAAATGATAATACTTTTGTATTTCACTCATCATTACTCCTTGGGTTTCCAGTGTTTTTTCTATTTCTTTTTAAATGTGTTTTGATGCATGGAACTGAAAGGGCTTGAATTTGCTTTTCCTATTGTGGGATGAGGAGCTCACTTCAGGCACGTGTATTTGCCAAAGCAGCATTCTTAGTATTCCTTTACCTGTACTTAATCTTTTTGAGAGAAAACATGGCATTTCTACAATTATTTCTCCCACATGCATCATTTGCTCTTGAATAATAACAGATTGTTTTTTTTTAATGGTAAATGATAATACTGTGCATTTCTGTGGGATGAAAAGTGAAAATAAAATATCCCTTTAATGGAAATTTCTTGTCACTGCTTTAGTCTGAGATAAAAGAACATAAAGACATGTCATGGCTAGGGAAGACAAGATAAATTGTGATTGGTAACATTGTTTGCAAATCTGAATGGTTCATGGGGAATAAGTTGTATGTCAGGGTCTGTGATAGAATCTTTGGAAAAAACACAGACCTCTAAGGAATGATTTTCAAAGTAGTAGGTTATTGACTTCATTTTGAGTGTAGAACTTCTATAAGAACCTACAGCAAAATGTGTTAAAATCATGACTGTTCTTACATAGCAGCCCTGGGAAGTGGGCTTTAGAAGTGTCCAAATTATAACACCCAGGCCATTATTAAGTATGTGGTATTTTTTCCAGGTACTTTAGTAATTATAAATTTGTAGATTTTTTCCCCCACATAATGATGTAATTAGTGATTTTCCAACCACAATCCCCTAAGAACCCCTTTTTTTAAGGACCAGAGGGTCTCTGTTTTGGCAGTCATCCACTGTTCCAAACAGGTTGGGCAAGTAATGTTTTCTCTGTTCTTGCATTTGAGATCTTTGCCCATTTCTTTTACCATACAAAAATTAAGTAAATTTCTGCCCATGAACCTATTTTAAAGTAAATGTTATATGTCCCAGTACTTTTTACCCTTCTGAGGAATGATTTCAGAAATGTTTTGGAAAAAGTCAACCTTTTACATCTCCACTTGTGAACTTGTTGCAGAGATAAAGCTGTCCATGGATCGCCTTTGGAGAGGATTTGCAAAGGCCAATGTGGTGCTGGTGACTACAGCATGAAGAGTTCCAGAATCTCCCTATGTTCCTGGCTTAAAAGGAACTTGGGATCCCAGGAGGTAAAGGAAAATTTTTGTTCTGATTATGTTACTGCATCTTCTTCATTGTCCTTCTGTAACCTGGAAATGCCTATTTATTAAATAATTACTGTGAAAAGTGGTGCATCACTTGCTCTCTATATGTACATCCAAATACTATATACATTCAATGTAATTCTGAAAGACAGTGAGTCAGGGAGGCATTGCTTTTCTGTTAGGAGAAGTAGCCTTACCATAGCCACATAGAGCAGTCAGAGCTGGGACTAAACTCAGATATCTTCTTCCAAGGTGATGCTCTTTTTGCTATGCTTCAGAGGAAGGGTAGTAGGCTCCAGTGGGAGGAGAGAAATGACACAGTTTCTAGGAAATGAGGGGCAATAAAGTAAGCATGCAGTAGAGGAGAGGGTCTTCCTCTCTTTTAGTTTTTGAGCATGAAATGCACCTCACTTAGGATCCAGAATTTTAACTTTCTGAATCCCCAGCAAACAAAGATGTAAGTCATTTACTAAGAAATTTTTTAAGTTGCTTTCCTGAAGGTTTTCAACCGTTTAGGTTCTGAATATTATAAAATTTTACCAGACTGTGATTTTGAAAAACATTATATTTTGTAAACCTAAAGCTAGGAAGTATGGATGGTTTGGGGAATCTTCTTTGTACCTTCTTTTATAAAAAAGAAAAAAATTATCAAAATTATGTGTACATCGTTAAGAAAACTAATAGGAAAGAAGAATTTTCATTGTTCCACCTTTTCCCATCCCAGTCTGCAGAGGCAACCTGGACTTTTTGTTTTACATCTGTAAGTAAATACGCATTGAGCACAAATTCTGGAGTTTTCACCTTTAAACTTTTCATTCTTCTTGCTATGACAGATAATAGATGATATCTGAGGATATATGAGGATGCCATCTCCCACCTTTATTTCTCCCCATTTTCTTAATTTTTGAAAATTATATCACTATTCAATTTCTCATTTTTTTACCTTTATAAAGATACATTTTCATATAACCTCTACTTATTTTAGTTGTATCTCTTTGTTTTTAGTTTTAGACAGTGCCTCTAGACTCATCACTTTATATGATGAATATATTAACCCCCTACCCTTCCTTCCACCTGTTCCTTCCTTTTTCTACCTCCCAGCCTCTGAAGGCTGCATTTTTCACAAGACTGTTAACATTTTCATACCATTCTATAGCTGTTGTTAAGTTGTCTGTGTTTTGTGCATAACTCTAGATGTTAGAAATTAATAAATACCATTCAAGTTTTGTCTGTTTTAAATAATAATAGCTAATTGATTGCTTACAATGTGCCAGGCACCGTTCCAATTGCTTTGTATACAATAGCTCAGATTTCTTTACACATATAAATTAGTCCCCCCAAAATATTTTATAGGTATGAAACTGAGATGTTGGCAAGTTAACTAACTAAAAGTGGTGGTCATGATTTATATTAGTATAGTCTTGCTCAGTGCATTTCTGTGTTCTTTTTTTTTTCTTTTTAAGGTAGGCTCCATGGCCAGCATGGAGGCCAACACAGGGCTTAAACTAATGACGCTGAGATAAGACCTGAGCTGGGATCAAGAGTCAGATGTTTAACTGACTAAGTCACCACACACCCCTTTGAGTTAGCTTTTGTTATGTACCAAATCACACCAAAATTTCAGTGACTTAAAACAGCACCATTTCTTTAGCTCATGATTCTATGGGCCAACAATCTGGTCTGGCCTTAACTGAGTAGTTCTTTGGGGTTTGGCTGGTTTGCTCCAGCATCTGTAGGCACTGAGGTAACCCTGCTTCTGCAGGTTAGATGGATATTGGTTGGGGCAAAGGGGAAGAGTAGCCATGTGTATCTCATCACCCAGTGCTAGTCTGGTTTTGCTCAGATGACTGCTGGTAGGGTTCTGAAAGAGAGAGCAGAAGCAGGCCAGGTGTCATGAGGCCTAGGCTTGGAAATGGCACACTGTCACTTCTGCTGCTTTCTATTGGCAAAAGAAGTCACATAATTGGCCCACATTCAAGAGTAAAGGAAATAGACTTCACTTGTTGTTGGGAATTGCTAGAAAGTTATAGTAGTGTGCTTATAGAGAAAGGTGGAGAATTGTGGCCATTTTGTATTCTGCCATGGTTCCCTTGACCATTACATGTATTGCTCTCTATTATATAAGTGTTATTCATTGGAGAGCCAATATATGCTACGATTACATTTCAGTCTCTACAGTTTCGATGTTATCACTTAACATGAAGAATAAAATTGAAGAGACCTCTTTCATAGACTCCATCAGTTGCTCAATTATTATATTTTATTTTACTTTGTTTTATATTAGGCCATTTCTTTCCCATACATTCCCCCCCACTCAGGATTTATGATTGCCATCTTCCCCCTTAAGAAATAAATGCTTACTTTATTATACCTATGATGATTTATAGCTATTTGTTTACTTTTTCTAATGCTTATAATCCATACCTTTTTTTTTTGTCCTGAAGATATTCCTGGATCCAAATGATTCTGGTTATAATTTGCACAGATTGCTTTGTAGGTTGTCACCCTGTGATTTCTTTTCATGTATTTTTTTGGTTTGTTATTTGTTCTTTGTGTCTTACATCATCTTTCTTGGTTTTCACTCATATTTTGCTGGGAGATAGCTTTAAGCAACTTCTACAGAATATAAGTAAACTTTCTGAGGCCTTATGTCAAAAAATGATTTGTTTTCTTTTTACATTTATCTGAAAATTTGTCAGGGTGTAGTTTTTTAGGATTGAAAAACTTTCTTTTGGTATTCTGAAAATCTTGCCCAACTGTCTTCTCGCTGCTACTTCTAATGAGAACTCTGACAGTAGCCTGACTCTTGTTCCTCTGTAGGTGCTGTGTTTTGTTTGTCCTCTCTGTTTCTCAGATGTTAGATTTCTCTCTCCTTTTTGTTTTGAAATTTCATAAAGTTGTGTTTAAGCATGGATCCTGTTAATGTCTGTTAGATCTTTTTGAATTTTTACGTCTTCAGCTTTGGGCAATTTTCATTTATTACTATTTTGCTAATAATCTTTCCTTTGTTTTCTCTGTTCTTGCTAGAATTCCTATTCGTCACATGTTTGACTTTTTAGATTGATTCTCTCTATATGTTTATTTCTATCTTTTGTTCCACGTTCTGGAAGAATTCCTCAGCTTTTAATTTTTTTTCAATCATGCTTTTAATTTTTTAGACCATTTTCTCATTTTCTGATTTTTGCTTTTTTCATTGCATTCTGTTTTTCTTTTTAGCTCACATGTCTTCTTGAACATTTGTGAGTATTATCTATGAGAGATTAATTCTTTTTTAAATCAGTTTCCTTCAGATTCAGTTTTTCTATTTGTTCACTTTGGCCTTTATTTTTCATGTAGTTAGTTTTCTTCAAATGACCTCTAATGTATGGGTATCTGTTCATATATTAGAATGAGAAAGTAGGTAGGCCCTCTGAGTTCCGTGTGTACAGGTAGACCTAGTCTACCAGTAGTCTTAACTCTAAAATGAGTGGCTGGGAAGCTATTCCTGACTGAGGGTGTACGAGAAGAGAGTGAGGGGTTGATCATTCATATAGAGAGACCTTTTATTAACCCTAGTTTTTCAGGCCACTTCCAAACCCCATCCACTCATTGGCTGATTTGTATTTCACAGTAACTCCAAGATTCTACTCCCTCAATGACTGAAATTCTCTTCACAAATATTCTAGTCTGTAACTTTCTCCTTTCTATTTCAGTTATTGACATTCTTTTATTTCTTTTCTATCTTAGGTATTTGTTGAAAATTTACTCCCTCAAACTTTAGAGAATATAATTCTCTATTATAGATTTACACCTCTTTTATTCCTTCAAAATAGTTTTAAGAGGTTCTGGAGAAGAAGGAAGGGGAAATGTGTACTCTCAGTTGGACACTTTTACCCAGAAGATTTCTCCATACCTTACTTTTCAAAAAGAAAAATCCTAACTTTAGGTATTCTACTTCAGAGGAATATTAAATCTTATTTAATTGATGAAGGGACCCTCTTTCATGTGGTAACATCTACGTTTGCTATATTTTTAGGTCTTTTTATCTAAAAGTTCTTAAAAAACAAAGCTGTTTATGCTTTAGTATCTACTTGGTTATAAATGAAAAACTCATATTGGTGTACTAATATACTATCCAGATATCATTATATTATTGAATATTATAGGACTGTTATATTCTCCTCTCCTAGCTGTCCTGGGATTATCTGATATATGGGACAAGAACTGTTAACATACATGTATATAAATATGCTTAATTAACATAGACAGATTTCTTGTCAGTGGTTGGTATATTAATCTGGCAAATCCTCCTTCTCTTATCCTGCCAAATTTTTGATCCCTTGAAAGTCTGCCAATCTAGTTCTTAATGGCTTTGAATATGGGGAATCCTTCATTTAGACTTTCTTGAAGCAGTGGCCTGCCTTCTTGTTGCTCTTATTGTAATTCTTTTGGATTGTTCTATTTCTTGCTTTCCCTGTTTAAAATCCTAGAAAGTCACTTCCTTCCTCACTGGGTTTATTCTCAAACCAGGCTCATATTTTATGAAGTTCTCTTTGAATTCTTCAGGGGATATGGCTTACATGTCCTCACATTCTTTTCCTCTCTCTTGTGTAAATACATATAGCTCTGTGTCTTCATCATCAGCCAAAGGGTCCCTTAACGTCCTCTTGAGAGTTTTCATATACACTTTCCCTGTGGTGGGGGAGGGGGGTGTTTTCTTTGCTGTTTACAGTAGCCTTTAGAAACACAGATTAGATAAACAAGAAGAGACCTTAGAAACTATTTGGACTTTCAATTTCTACAATATTAGACCATTTGGGAGGGAATCCAGATGCAAGATTAATATTTCTTAGAGGTCTCATTCTATTAAATATGTATATATTCATTTAAGAATATACATTGAATTTTTTTTTTAATCCATGTATACTTGGTGTATTATGGTGGTCAAAGAGCATATATGGATTCTATTTAGGTGTTAAAAAAATAATCACACAAATAGTGTAAGATTGAAAGAACTATTATGAGGAGAGACAGTGCCATGTAAAGTGTCATGGTCTTGGAGGTTGAAGAAAGCTCTATTAGGAAGTCATAGTTGACTATGGGAGGAATGACACAATTATATTTGCAATTATAAAGTTTATTCAGATTGACTGCAATGGGTGGGGGGCCAGAAAGGATTTGAGTGAAACAGTGAGAGAAATAGTCCAGTTGAGGTATGATGGTAGTTTGGACTGAGATGGCAGGCAACACTGGAAATGGAAAAAAGGGGAAAAATGTAAGAGTTATTTAGAAGGTAAAATTGGCAAGACCTTATGATTGGTTACATGGTATCAAAGTGGAAGAGAAAGAAAGGTATCAAGGGTAATTTCAAGGCTTGAGTAGATAGATGGATGATGGTGCCATTCATTATGAGGGCCAGGTTTGGCAGGGAAAGAGATCATGTGTTGGATTCTGGACAAGTTAAATATAAAGGTTGGTTTCAAAATCTGAGTGGAAAGACCATGTAGACATTTAGTTACAAACAGACAGCTAAAGTTGTGGTTCTGGAATATTTCTGTTAGTCTACATCCTTCTAAGCCTTTGGTGTTGTCAGTGTTCTGGGCCAAAGCTTTTCTAATAGGTGTGTAGTGCTACCTCATTGTTATTTTAATTTGTATTTCTCTAATGACAATGTGGTGTTGGGCATCTTTTCATATGTTTATTTTCCATCAGCTATCTTCTTTGGTGAGGTTACAGTCTTTGGTCCATTTTTTAATCAGGTTGTTTTCTTATTGTTGAGTTTTTAGAGTTCTTTGTATACTTTGGATAATAGTCTTTTATCAGATGTGTCTTCTGCAAATATTTCTTCCAATCTGTGGCTTGTCTTCTCATTCATTCTCTTGACATTGTCTTTTACCTCAGGGTTCATTTTTGATGTAAAATTTTATGTTCTGTGCTGTCTGGCTCTGTGTGCTGAGAAATACTTCTGGAATTTGGAAATTCATGTTGAAAGGTGAAGTAGCTTTTGTGAATTCTGAAGTACTCTCTGGAGTGACATTCTAAAATTGATGTCTTAGTCTACCCTTGAAGGCTCATATTATATGTGTCAGCATTCACCCCCTCAAAGGGAGTTTTATGCTCTTGACATTGGGCAGGTTTGAGGTTTTGGCCATGAAGTCAGAGCTAAATATTGTTTGGATTCTGGGTCTCTCATTGGAGGTAATTTAAAACTTACTTCCACAAAAATTGAAAGCTACTGCAGTAGTGTAAGAGGTAATAGAACTGGTGGAATGTGGATGTGATGAGGAGTAAAAACATCTGGTTTCTAGTGTGAGGGCCAATATGTGGTAGCTGATTACTTTGGTTAGATTAAGTCTTATAAAACTTATCTCCTTGTCTGTACACTTGCAATAATATTAAATTAATAATAATACTAATTAGTAATATGCATTGAAGTTTCTTCCATGTCTTTTCATGGCTTGATAGCTTGTTTTTTTTTAGTGCTGAATAATATTAATTAACTAATAATATTGCAATGATTGATTTTATGTGTCAACTTGGGTAGGCCATGGTACCCTGTTTTTGGTTAAACACCCATGTTAATGTTGACCATGAAGGCATTTTTTAAGATGTGACTACCATTGAAATCAATAAACTTTGAGTAAAGTAGATTACCCTCCATAATGTGGGTGGGCCTTATCCCAACAGTTAAAAGTAAGGGAAAAGATTGAGGTCCCCCAAAGAAGAAGGAACTCTGCCTCCAGATTGCATTTAGGCTTGGGACTACAGCATCAACTTTTTCCTAGTTCTCCAGCCCTGAAGATTTTGGACTTGCCAGCCTCCATAACTGTGTGAGCCAATTTTTAAAAATCTCTGTCTCTGTCTCTCTCTTACACACACACACACACACACACACACACACACACACACGCTCACACACACAGTACTGGTTCTATTTCTCTGGAGAACTTTGACTAATACACCTAATACAACTGTCTAGTCATTATCACAGTATGATAAAATCAATGAATGAATGTAACTGTGCTATATAAACTTCAGAATACTACTCTGAAATATAAATGACATAAAACCCAAATATAGATAGAGACTTTCTTGTGTACAGGAGTGATCATTTCCTTGTACTATATAATATTTGTTTGCCATATCCCACTTCTAAAAATTGTTACAAGGTTAAAGGGCAGATCTGGAAGCCAAAAATTAGCTTGGGAGGATCAGTGAAAACTTGGAATGACGGTCAATGAAGAGTTGGAATGTGCTGGATCTCAGCAGTTTAAAGAAGAGAGGTAGTTGGTTATGAGCACAAGGAAGTAGATGAAATAAAGATTTCTGGATTCAGTCATTAAGAAGTAGAAGATGTAATTTCTTTCATAGAGTAGGTACTGTAGACCAGTGGTAGTGGATCTCTAGTGTATGGGCAAATCTAAGGTCATACAATGTTTTCTTGAAGGTTGTCTTTATAAAACGTATACTTTAGAAAGTATACTCTAGTGAGCTGTAAGACTCACACCCTGTAGAGTTATCTCAGAAACATTTACTTTCAAAGAGATATTATGCATCATCAAATGGCCAGGAAAGTTAATCCTTCAGGGTAGAAGGTCTATTTGTGAGTTTAAAAGTGAAGAAGACATTTTACTATCTTATTTCTTTGGTCAAATCTGTCTACAGATTGTATGGGAAAGTTCTTAATAAAGAAATTAAATACAGAGAGATAAGAACTTTCCTTAATATACTATGCACATTTGATGCTATCAAGATTGGCAAATTTCCCAGATCAAAAGCTGCTATTAGCTCACTCTTTCTTTAGCCAACATATTTTCGTTCAAATTATCTACTGTGCACTGACATGCATGAGAAACATCAATTCCTAATAAAAGGTGGCCCAATATTAATTAATGTGCTATATATCTAAGGATCACTCAAGAATACAATTTAATAGAACTCCTTAAGGTAGTGTACTTAATAAATATCCTTTTATTTTTTGCAGGAACGAACCTCACGACTGTATTTGTTTTTAATTGCTGGAATAAATGACTTCTGTTCGGATGGTTTTAGATAGATCCAACTAGAGTTGATTCCTTGATGCAAATGCTGATGTGCAAACAGCAAGAGGCTGAATGGCTGCATAATCAATAATGCATCTAAAGGCTTTCAACTGAGTTCAGTCAGAGTATCTATTAGACCTTGTCTCTCAATATCTCATCTCTCTAGCTAATTTTTCCTAATGTTCCAGGGAAACTGGCTTCAGTAACTCACCTTACTTTGAGCAATAAGAAGAAAGAAATTAATCCTAGAGGGATGGGCAATATCTTTCTACAATGGTTCTGTACATATATGAACCTGATGCACAACCAGTACATATTTAGAGTCTTTTATTTATTCAACAATATTTATTAAGTGCTTTCTAGATGTTAGGCATTGTTGGAAATAGAAGACAGGTAGGTTCTCTGATGTTTGTGTACTGTATGGTGGGAGAAGACATAAGATAAATAGGTAAACCAATAAACATACAAGACATTTTATAGCTATTACATATCAATTCTAAAAGATAATGAGATGAGTATTGTAATGTGGGGAATGGGACTGGCAGGACTAATTTTATAGAGTAGTCTGGGGAGGCCTTTTTAAGGAAATGACTTTAAGCTGAAGATTTGGAAAAAAGAGAACTCCAAGGCAGAGGGAACCATAATCCAGAGACCCCGAAGTAGGATTAACAGTTAACCTTGAACACATGGGTATGGACTATGGGGAACCACTTATATGTCGATTTCTTTCAATAAATGCAGCATACTATTATAAATGTATTTTCTCTTCCTTATGATTTCTTTTTTTTTTAAGTTTATTTTTTATTTATTTTGAGAGAGATAGGATAGAAAGCAAGCAGGGGAGGGGTAGAGAGAGAGAATCCCAAGCAGGCTGCGTGCTGTCAGCACAGAGCCCAATGCAGGGCTTGAACTCACTAACCAGGAGATCATCACCTGAACTGAAATGAAGAGTCAGATGCTTAATTGACTGAACCACCCAGGTGCCCGTTCCTTATGACTTTCTTAATAACCTTTTCTTTTCTCTATCTTACTTTATTGTAAGAATACATCTTATAATACACATAGCATACAAAATACATGTTAATTGACTCTTCATGTTAACATAAGCCTCCCCATTAACAGTAGGCTATTAGTAGTTAAGTTTTGGTTGAGTCAAAACTTGTATGTGGATTTTCAACTGCACAAGGGGTCAGTGCCCCTGACCTCTACATTGGTCAGAGCTCAACTGTAACATACTGAAAAAACAGAAAAGAAGCCTGCATGCCACAGTGCAGAGATTAGGGGAAGATTGTGCAGGGTCTTGAAGACTGTGATTGGGAGTTTGGATTTTATTCCAGCTACACTTGGAAGCCACTAGGGTGGCTTTTTTGAGTTGGGGATTGGTATGATCTGCTTTTCCTTCCTTCTGCCACTTTCTCTTTGTACTCTTCCAGCCACTTAGCATTCAGCTTTTCCATGGATTTGGTAAGTCAGTATTGTAAATAATATGTTCTCTGGATAGTTCCTGTCTGTTCAAGTAGTTTCATTCTGTGAAGTGGTAGTTATAGTATTGTTAATTCTTTTTATAATCACATAATTTCTCCAACATTTTTGGTTAAAAATCACATAAAGTATGATACTGTAATATTTCATGAAGTGAAAGAATTAGTTCCTGTTATATTAGAGTTTGCACACTGATAGCCTATGAGTCATATTCAGACTTGTTTTATTTGGTCTGTTTGGAATTTTACAAATTGGGAGACTTAGCATAAACGTCTGGAGTAATGTGATGATCTTATTTGTATATACCCAATGGCCCATGTTTGGAAAATAGTATTAGAGAAAGAATTTACAAGAAGGGACTTAAGTCAAAACTAAAAGACAAACAGCCTAGGGGTGCAGATTGTACAAAGCCAAAGGAGATGAACAGTGTATATGACTTGTAGTGTTTGGGAAACTGTCATATTACATAGTGCTTAAAGAGGTCTAATAACCCATATTATAGGGGTGCAAACCCCAGTTCTAAAGCTTTTCAAGTGTATGACCTTGGATAAATTATTTTATCTTCCTCTGCTTCCATTTTATTCTGTGTACAATGGGGATAGTAAAGTAGTACATTCTTCATAGGGTTGCTGTGAGGATTAAGTTATTAGTACCTATGAAGCATTTAGAATAATCCTGGTTACTTAGTAACATTCCATAAGTATTAGTTCATTTTACAGATTAAAAAAAAAAATGGAAACACAAACAACTAATTGATATCATAGAAGTTAGCCAGTAAGTTAGTGGAAGAGTCAAATCCTCAGATCAGGTCTTTTAAGAAACTCTGTTGACGGTATTTCAGGAGTAATTTGAATAGTTTGGCTTGGATACCAGAGCTGCCAGTTTTACCACTGATTAGCTCAACGTTTTATCTAAATCAGCAGTTCTCAATTTTTTGAATCTGAAGATGCTTTAACACTCTTAAAAATTACTGAGGATCCCAGAGAGCTTGTGTTTATGTGACTTATAGCTAACAGTGCCATATTAGAAATTAAAGCTGATAATTTTAGGAGCATCTGGGTGGCTCAGTCAGTTGAGCATCCAACTCATGATTTCGGTTCAGGTCATGATCTCAGGACTGTGGGATCGAGCCCCACTTCAGGCTCTGCACTGAGTGTGGAGCCTGCTTAAGATTTTCTCTCTTTCTAGGCACCTGGGTGGCTCAGTCGGTTAAGCATCCGACTCTTGAATTTGGCTCAGGTCATGATCTCATGGTTTGTGAGTTTGAGCCCATCATCAGGCTCTTTGCTGACAGTGTAGAGCCTGCTTGGATTCTCTCTCTGGCCCTCCCCCATGCTCTCTGTCTTTCTCTCTCAAGATAAATAAATAAACATTAAAAAAACAAACTCCTTTAGCTTAAAAAAATTATCTACCCCCTCCCCTGCTCTCTCATGCTCTGTCAAATTAAAAAAAAAAAGCTGATAATTTTAAGAAAATTTACTCATTAATTCATTAAAAACCAAACCTGTTATACACTATTCATAAATAACATAACATCTTTTTTAATTTTTATTTTTGAGTTTATTTATTTTGAGAGAGAGAGAGAGAGAGCGCATGAGGGGCAGAGAGAGAGGGAAAGAGAATCCCAAGCAGGCTCTTCACCATCAGCACAGAGCCTGACATGGGGCTTGAACTCATGAATAGTGCAGTCATGACCCAAGCCAAAATTGAGTTGTATGCTTAACCATCTGAGCCACCTAGGCACCCCATAAATAACATTCTTATGCAAAATAACTGTTTCCAAAACAAGAATATTTAGAGAAAGTGGAGTTACTTTTACAAATCTCTAATGTCTGGCACAAAGACATCTGGATTTTTATATCTGCAACTGCATTTAGTCTGTTGCAGTGTTACTATGGAAAATACCAGTGTACAGGCATCTTGTTATTAATATGAAAGTAGTTTTGACTTGACAGATTTTCCTATAGTCTCTGGGACCCCAAGAGGTCCATTGATCTAGGTAAAATTAGAGATTTGAGATAGAAAAGATACATACAATCTCTGCTCAAGTTCCAAATATACTTTAGAGGTGGAAACTCAATGACCAAGAGCACAACTTTCTAGGGTACAAAGATGAAAATCAAAGCTTTGTTACCTATATAAGATTAATATCTGTACTTATATATCATTGCAACAAATGCCCACAGCCACCCTCCAAAATATTCATTGCATTGTCTAATTATGAAATATTTTCTCTCCAATCCCCACCCCCACCCCAAGTTGTGTGTCTTGAAAGAGCTTAGGTGAAATAGAGATGGTGTTGAATTGGTCAAAAGTAAATTAATGAGTAAAAGCATGTTCTTTGAATTCTCAGGAAAATGAGAAATATGCCACATATTCACCTGTCTTCCTTTTTGTCCGTCCAAGCTCCTTTGGCTCTTCTGAGTGTTATATTAGTTTACTCTTTGATGAAAGTTGTGTAAATCCAGTGGTTTCTTTCTGTAGTTGGTAAGGTTATAGATGGAGCATTTGAAGGATAATTTCTACTTGGTAACAGATATAATGATCTGTGAGGAATTCAGTTCTCTTCTTATCCAATATATCTGATGACTGGCTGTTATTCAGAGGAAGAAAATTATTTATAATCAACCCAGCAAAGCACTGATATTTTAAGCTGGTACATAGAAAAGACTTTGGATGAACCATTTCTTATAATAGGGTTCATTCTGATGAGGCCTGAGTATTTGTGGACTCTTCAACAGGCTATGTATTTCATTTCTTCAGGCAAAGCTTGAAGTCCCACTTCCTCTATAAGTGCCCTCTCTAACATATTTATTCACCATTTGTTGGCTAGCTACTATGCCAAACACAGTGGTAGATACTGGTGACTTAAAGATGAATGTCCAAACTTTATGTATTTCAGGGGTTCAAGAGATAGTTATATGAATAAATTATTTAGGAGCACCTGGGTGGCTCAGACAGTTAAGTGTCTGACTCTTGATCTTGGCTCAGGTCATGATCTCACAGTTTGTGAGACTGAGCCCTGTGACAGCCTCTGTGCTGACAATGCGGAGCCTGCTTGGGATTCTCTCTCTCCTTTCTCTCTGCCCCTCTCCCCTCAAAATAAATAAATAAACTTTAAAAAGTAAGTAAATCATTTACTTAAATTTACTTAAATTATTTACTAAATTATTAAATATTTACATGTTTAAATATGTGTGAAAATTCTGTAATAGAGACATGAGAACACAGTATTTTGGAAGATAAGCAAGGTGGGGGGACTGATTCCCCAAGATTTGTGAAAGGTTTCTCACAGGAACTGGGTCTGGCAGGGATTCGAGGCAAATGAGGAAAGGGCATTATTGACAAAAGTAGCAGAATGAGTAGAGGCTTGGAGTGTGAAAAAGCTTGAGGTGTTCAGGGAATGTCCATGAGACTGGAGTTAGGGTGCAAGTGAGTGGAGGCTGGGGCAGGGCTGAAAAGGAAGGCTGTGGTCACACTGAGACAGATCCTAGGGGCTGAAATGAAAAAAAAGGGGGAGGGGAGGGGATTTACACTTAACCTTTAATCCAGAAGGAAACATCAGTGGGCTATTTTTTGTTGAGATGTATATTTTAGAAAGATTCTTCTGGTAGTGAATGGGCAGGAAGTATAATGCATTAGGGAATGGAAGCAATGGTCCAAATGAGATAAAATTGTTTCCTTCACTGAAGCAGTCACTGTGGGAACAGGAGAGAGGCAGTAGGGACAGAATTGAGAAGTATTTAGAAGCTAGAATCAAACATAGATCGGATATGGAGAGTGAGAGCGACAGTCTTAAGGGCTGCTTGTAGAAAACTGAACTGGTGAATTACAATTAGAATGATTACTATTATAGAAAACTGACACAATAATAGAAAGTAGTAGAAATTATTATTTTTTTGGAACATGCTGAATTTGACCTATGTTTTATCTAGATGGCACTTGGAAATACGGGTTTCAAAAGAGAGACTGAGAAGTTGTGTTTTTCTTCTAGAAATTTCTGTAATATGCTCAATCTATGCTACACATGAAGTTGATGACAAACATTTTGCTATCATTTCTACATATGTCTTGTGTCTTCAGCTAGAAATAAAATTTTCAAAGGGTTCCGAATATTTTGGGTCTCTAATAGTAAGCTTTCAAAACATAGGGATTGGGGTGTGGGCAAAATAGGAAAGGGATAAAGAGGCATGGATTTCCAGTTATAAAATAAATAAGTCATGGAGAATCAATGTACAGCATAGGTACTGTAGTCAATAATATTGTAATAACTTTGTATGGTGACAGATGGTAACTAGACTTATTGTGGGGATCACTTCATAATATATAAAAATATTGAATCCCTGTGATGTACACCTGAAACTAATAGGATATTGTATGCCAATTATACTTCAATAAGAATAAAATAAAATAAAATAAAATACAGGACAGGAATGATGGATTCTGTCTTTTTTATTTTCCCAACGTGCCCAATACTGAGCAAGGTACAAGTTAGGAAAAAAGCACCTGAAGTCTTTAATGTCTGAAGACAGAATCAGACAGTTAAAGGCATAAAGAATATTTTAGAAAATTGAACAATTAAAGAAATTCTGAGAATTAAACAACAACAAAAAAAGAAAATCCCTCCTAAGGATTCTTAGTAAGAACTAGGGAGAAAAATGAAGGATATGGAAAGTGAAGGTCTTTTATTTTTGGTACTAACATTGATTTGAAGAACAATGGTTGTTAGGAAGGTATTTTTTTAGAAGAGAATTTTAAAAATATAAAATACTTGTAATATTACATAGAGGAAATCTCAACAAAAACATCATTGAAGGTTAACATGCTGATTGAACTTGATTTCAGTAAAAAATCTTGGTCTCTAAACGGACGCTAATTCAACAAAAGTGTTATTATAACTAGAATGAAACAATGATTGCCAACTTAAATACCTTAAAAATAACGTTCTGGGAGTTTTATACTTCATAAAGTGAGGATACTGGCCACTGATTGATGGAAGGGTATATTCTTACTGTACAGAGACAGATATAAGCTTGATGGAATGTACTAGGTTTTTTTTTATGGCTATAATGATGAATTTATTGCGTAAGTTTCTATTTTGTTTTATTTTCAGGTTATATTTTGTTTTCTCTCTATCTCCTGTCCATGCATCATCACTACATCTGTGGTTATTTTTTTAAACACTTTCTTTACTTTGTAACAGATACTGGTTTGCTTCAGAAACTGCTAAAATATTTAAGTTCCAATCAACTTTAGGGAGCATAGACTTTAGGTGGTTCATATCTGATCCATACCATTAATTTAACGTTGTTTAGATACTATTTTTATTCAAGCAGATATCGCTTAAGAGAACATGCCAGGTGAATGAGATGGTGTCGTATCTCTTTTAAATAAAAGTCTTGCTAAGGCTTGTGCCTGGGGAAAGGCTGGTACAATTAAAATCAGTGACTCTTTCACCTCTCTTTGCTCTGTGAAGCGTAAGAGGAGGAGGCACTGGGAAGCTTTGACAAGGAGAGTGGGGACTTTAATTGAGGGCAAGTGGGGCTCAGGCCCTGTTTCCTAATTGTAGAAATTCCTTCAAACATCCAAATACACTGCAATTTACTAGAGGGCGAAGCCCGCTTAAATAAAGGACCAATTGATTTAAAGAAGTTTAAAAGGCCTTTTCTTTAGTCAGACATCTACATATCATACTTTATATTTCTGGAGAATCTAAGATTCTGAATGTGGAGCTGTGCCTTGCCATTTTTTCCTTGCTTGGATCTATTTTGGTGTGTATATGAATGTGCCTCTATCTTCCTGTGCACGGACCCATAGTTTGCTTTTCAGTATAGAGGAGAGGTTTCTGAGGACCAGCACTCTTCATTTCTAGGTACTATGACATATATTACTTTTATAGTTTCCATCTTGCTATTTCGATGAATTAAGAAATATGATCACAGGGCAACTGGAGTTAATAACCAATTTTAGAAGGATATTGCCTAAATGGTTTCTCAATTATGTTCCAATTGGTTCCTTGTGTTGATAAAATGAAAGCCTCCTTAACAGTAGAGTTTGAATTGTAAAGTTGAGCTGAAGTTTGAAGATTCTTGCTATCCTTTAACATTTAATGACACTCAATTTTCTTGGCTCATATTTTTGACATAGTGCTCCATGTTTTATCTGTCATAGACACATTCCTGCTTGGGCCTCTGGGCCAAATGAACTCCACCTATTAAATTTTGTGGTGTACTACTCAATTGTTCTTTTATTTAGTAGGTCATTATTAATTTAATGAATCTGTCCTAGTCCCTTTCACACATGGTATCATAGGTGGAGAAAGGATTCAAATGTTCCTACAGTATTGATGAAGATTTTCTTGTCATGTGAATGCCATACAAGCAGCCCTGCAGCCAGCATTTCTTGGTGGCCAAATATAAAGCCTTCTAATTAGGAGTATGTGATGCTAAAATGAAAACATTATCAAACCAGCTGTACTGTGTGTACAGATTTTCTGTTTTTATTCATGTGTGTGCATCTATTACAAACATAGCACAAATAGAATATAAAAATAAGTTAACACTCACAGCCAAACCTGTTAAATTTAGTTCAACAAATTGTATGAAACCCTCCATCTGTTTGCTACATTATCCTCACAATGATAATAGGCAAGGCAGATTTGCTAGCTGAGTTTTATAGAGAGAACGGCTTGTTCAAAAAAATATATAATAAGCTCCCCTAAATGAAACCAAACCAAACAGCATTATTTTCTTCTCTGTGGCTTTGAGTGTTTATGTTGTGATATTACATTTACACAGATGTTATTCTTGATCTGTTGTGCCAAAGGATGACTTTGAAGCTCATTTATCAATAATTATTACTTTGACCAATATGAGTCTTCCAAAAAAGCAAACAAGTAGGAGGAACAGATCTTTTGATTTCTTTAGTAATGGGTCATGAATCGCTGTTTTCTACCTTTTGTATCTTTTCTCCATGGTTTGCTCTTGGTGTTGCAAATACATTTGTATTTTGAACACAGAAGGGCACAACGGTCTTTATCATGTAACAGTTGAAAAGTGGAATAATATTTGCATCCTAGGGTTACTGAGGATTGTGTGGGACAAAGAAGTACCTAGTATGAGTGCTAAAATTTCAGCCGATGAAAAGCTTAGCTTATCGCCCAGCACCTACATTTCATTTAATGGTAATTGTGACTTGTTGGGGACATTTCAGAAATACCATGTCAGAATTCTCCTGATTATTGTTTTGTGAATGGCTAACTTAACTTTCAAATCTCTTCCTCAGACTCTTTAAAACCTTTTTCATTTAAAATGAAGAGTTCCTATTATGTGTGAAACATCTGGGTGCTAGATATATAGGGGCCAAAGATAAATGAATCATATGATCTGTATAGGTTCAAATGTTTACTCAGAACTCTAGGCACACTTTTACCCCATAAACACTGATTTGCTTTTCAGTGTTTGGGTATTTTGATTATGTGTCTGGAAAAAATTTTAAAACCTGTTAAGAAGGCATAACTACATCTAATGTTATTCATTATTTTTATTCCTTTTTTTTTTTATTATGAATTGTTTTCTACATCAGCAGGGTTGGAGGCATTCCATAGAAATGTTTGTAAATCCTGCTCTTCAGGAATAGGTGGGTTGAGAAAACTAGATGCTAAACTCTTCTACCTAATAATGTAAAGGGCCTTCTTAAATGGAGGCAGTGTTGCATTGAACAGGTATTACTGTTCACTATCTTCATTAGTAAACCAGTTTTCCCAAGTTCCCTAGGTGTTAGGGCCACATTTCCCTTTGCATTGAAATTGAAATTCCTGGTACATTGAAATGCATTGAAATAGTATAGCTCCTCACAGTCACACCCAATATAACCATAGGAAGGCTTGTCTTTAGGTTTTTATCCCCTACGAATCTGGGAATTCCCGAGGATCACATACATATTCTCCAAATCCTATTTTGGGGGATGCCTGCTGCCTCAGACTTTGTTCTGGCTCTCTCAAGTCTCATTTGGGAGTCTTGTGGCAAGGTTCTCCAGGCTGCTGCCATATTCCCTTCTGATTCTGTTCCGTATGTGAACACACACCCTGCATCTGATTCTCTGTAGCACAAATGTAGATTCTAACATTTTACAAACTCTGCTGAAGGACTGCAGATTACTTAGAAAATTACAACACAGAAAAAATTTTAAACCAGACTGTGCATATTATAACTCCTAGAGTTATAGGCCATATTCCTCCATAGAGTGCCTGTGCCTGGTTTTGCTTCTCCTTTGCCAACCCAGTGGCCATCTTTATCTTAACAAGGTGAGTCCTTTGGCTAGGATTCTCCTGTTCAGCACTGTGACACCCAACTTTCTCTTGAGCTGCAAAGAAAAAGGAACAATAAAAAATTTTCTATTTAGGGTCTCCTGGGTGGCTCCGTTGGTTAAGTATCCAACTCTTCATTTTGGTTCAGGTCATGATCTTACAGTTCATGAGATTGAACCCCATTGCGGGCTGCATGCTGACAGAGCATAGCCTGCTTGGGATCCTGTCTCTTCTCTCTCTCTGTTCCTCTCCTGTTCACGCTCTTTCTTTCTCTCTCTAAAAATAAATAAATAAAAGCGTTTAAAGATTAATTTTTTTTTCTATTTACCTCTAGGCTCCAGTTCATGCCCCAGTAAATTCATAACCTCATTCTCAATGCAACACTACCTCCATTTAAGAAGGCCTTTTATATTATTAGGTAGAAGAGTTTAGCATCTAGTTTTCTCAACCCACCTATTCCTGAAGGGCAGGATTTACAAACTCAGATATCTTTGAAACCTGTTAAATGTAAATGGATGATATGGGCTAGATAGAAGAAAAAGTATGCTATCCTCAGTTTTTCTTGAAATAAATGGGTAGACCTCTTGGTGTATGTTTTATTATTCAGCCTTTAATAGTGTCATCTTAAGTGTGATGACAATTGTCATCTGACACAAATAGTGAATAGGGAAAGATGGGACTGTGGCAAATGGAGAGCACATACTTCAGCTGTGCTCATTATACTATAAGAGATGATGGTGCTGGTGTTCCCAACCCTCCCAGCGTTTTTGAAACACACCAGAAATCCATATTTCCAAGTGTTAATGTATTTAAATGTTGTTGCTTTTTGGTTTGTTAAATTCTAAAATTTTAAAAACACTATGAGGATCAGTACTGTATATTTTAACTAGACATGTCTGCACGCTGGATCTGACCTTAGGCTGCTATTTTGCAACTTCTGTTGTTGAAAAGAATTTGGGCTTCACCTTTGCAAAACCAAAAGGCAAAAAAGTCGTGGATGTTTTTTGTTTTTGTTTTTGTTTTGGCCAGCTTATCTACCCATAAACAGTGCTTTCATTTTCCTTCAGAGGGATGGAGCAAAGAGCTGTGACATTATAATAGCATTTTATTCCTGCTGTATAGACAAGATGAAGATTTGGGGAAGAATGGTAGTTAACCTGAGGATTGTTTAATGTGTGTGTAGGAATCAGTGAGAAATAGCTGAACAGACACTGGGAGTTGAAATCAGATTTAGGCTTAAACTCAGCTTTGACTTTGAAGTGTGTAACTTGGTGTAAAGGACTCTGTGAGTCACTTTTCTCTCTATAAAATGGGAATAATAAAACTTACCTTTCATGAAAATTCGTACAAATGGCTGATCCATAGTAAGGTTTAAATATGTCATTATTTTTCTTTCCACTCTTCCTTAATTTCTACATTTGTCTTAGTTCTGATATCAGAACTCTTAAGTTTGTTTTGTTTCTGTGTAGGTTTTGCAAATGTGTAGAGGTGGGATGGCTATCTCAATAAGTTCTAATGAGTTATTAGTTTCATCAGATGGCAGACTATCTGGTCTCTTGCCCAGGATGAGTTATGGCGCACCCCCGCCCGCCCGCCAGTACATTTTGTTGTGTTCTGAGTACTGAGTTAGTTAATCCATCTTGCTGTGCTCACTTGACATGTAATGACTGGTCCTGCTGACATAACCTTAGCAACCTTATTGTGCATCCAGAGCAACCAAGTAGCTCCTCCACCAATTATACCTTTGATTGTTTTACTAGTTGCACGCATTTCTCTGTTATATTGCCATTCATATCATTCTTAGTGGAATTTGGGGCAGAAAAGCTGCCATCTTTTTCTTTCTTTGCTTGTCATTATTGGTATGTACAAGCTAGTATGAAGCAGTCTGGGGAAAACACAGGTTGGGTATCAGGAAAACTGTGTTCCAGTAGCAGAAGGTCTGCTATTAGCTGTATGCTATTAATCAAGTCACCTGATTCTTGGGTGGTTGGTTATCTCATTTGTAAATCAAAGTTAATAGTGTTTGCCTTGCTTATCTCTCTGGGTTGTCATGAGATAATAGCTATGAGGAATTTCACTGTATAAATGTAATGTGATTAAAAAATAAAGGTCATGATTTTAAACTTTTAAGGAAGAGAGCAGAGGTTCTCAAACTTTGCTGTGCATTATAATCACCCGGGGGAACTTAAAAAACTCATCCTCAAACACAACCATTCAATTAAAACAGGTCCTAGGGGTGGTACCGGTCATTGTTAGCTTTTCTTCCTAGGTGATCCAATTTGTAGCCAAGTTTGAGAACCAGTACTTCAGCATCTTGCTCTTAGAATGTGGTCCCTGGACCAACAGTTATTAGCAGCATCCGGAAGCTTGTTAGGACTGCAGAATGTCAGGCCCACTCTAAACTTACTGATTTAAAATCTGTATTTTAGAAGGATGTTCAGGTGATTCATTTGCATGTTAAAATTTGAGAAACATTGCTGTAGAGGTTAATTCATGTGTTTTGTTTTGCAGTTGAGGAAATCCAGAGATGTTAAGATTTTTACAGACCTATCACCTTTGAGAACAGTGTTCATGAGATGGAGACACTGACTGAAAACTACACTTTGAATATTTTGGGAGAGAGTGGAACAGTTAGCAATTTGATTGTGCTTGGTATCAAGTTTCTTATGAAAATCTCCCACCCCCAAAGCACAGATTCTAATAAAACAAAATTATAAAATAAGACTTTCCTGCTCTTCATTAGCTGATGGATTAGTTTCAAAACACCATGGTGTCGGATAAGAATACTAATATACAGCATGTTTAATAATTTTTTTTTCTTACAGTTACCAACTTGAAGTTTGGGGGAAGGGGGAAGCCCTGGGAATTTGGGGATGCAGGTAGTTGTGTAAGTGACCGGCTGAAGATTCAGAAGACAGAGCTTATGCTGGGCTCTGTGCCGTAACTGATCTAGCCAGAGTATGGAGGAAGCTGGAGAGAAAATGCAGGCTGGGCTGTTGTTGATCTGTCCAGTCAAAAACCACCGTGGGTGTAGAAGATGTGTGCCATGCACATTGAAATGTGCTGTTTTAAATTTCCTGGGGCAGTACTTGTTAGAGGCAATCAATATGTTGGACTCATCAGGCTTCTTAGTAATATGTACCTAGGTCTCTCCTCCTCTTACACCCGCTGTGCCACTGATTATACTGTAAGTAATGGCAGCTTTGCCTTGGGAAGTTATGGATATGCTACAGATGGGGGCAACCCATCTGTGAAGGTGTGTAAATTTCAAATTGCTAGTTGCAGCTCCTTGCAAGAAGGCCATGGGGAGCAGGAGGGAGAGAACCGCAGTGGGAGTGACACCCAAAGCCACAATAATTTCTGACGATTAACTTCCAGTTTTTCACATCAGCTATTATGTATGTTTTCAGGATCATAGACAAAATGATTGCTTTGCTGGATAGAAAATCTGGCACTCTAAAACTATCTAATTTTCCTCACATGATATCATGATATGTCTGGTAGCACTCTTTGTAGCTAAAGCTTCACTCTCTTCCTCCTCCTCCCTGTTTTTTCCTGTATTTGATATCCCTTCCTTTTATTCATTAATTACTAAGGATTTCAGCCTGAAACGAAGATAGTGAGTAGTATGGTAGCATCAGTGGGCTTCAGAGCTTCCTGTTTCTGTGGTAAGAAGCATGTGCCTGTGCGGGTGAGTGTGTGTTTGTATCTGTTTGGGAGAGGATTCCTGTAGACCGAGAATGATGTTATTGGGGCTAGAATACATTTAGAAAACTTGAATGGAATGAGTAACTCAGCCAAGAGGGAATAGGGACTGTGGTGGACCAGACAGCATCTAGCCTGTCTTAGGGATCAAGCCACCAGCCAGCTCCACCAATTGTGGCTAGAAAGAGTGGAAGCCCAGTGCTGTGAGAGCTTTTCATTTTTTAAAGAGAAGCTGAAAATTATAATTTTATGTGATTTCTGATATCTAAGTGTTCATAATTAGTTTAGTTTTCTTTTTAACACTATGGATGCCAACTGCTATCAGGCCAAAAGCCATGTCTGGGGGCTAGACTGGGCCTGGAGCGCAGCTGTTAGCAAACTTGAGTTAGTCTATTGTCATTGTTTCACAGAAGAAAAGGGTTCTGTGCAAGCTCATGGCATTGATGAGGTGCAGAGTTGAGAAAGGAACACGGGTCAGGCGGCTTTCCGTTCCACTCACCTTCTGCGACACCTACAGCAGGGTTATGTGGGAGGCACTGAGCCAGGTCACAGTTGGGCTACAGATATGGCTCCAGCCTGCAATGACTCACAGTCTAGTAGGGGTGACAGACAAGCAAACAAATAACTATAATTCCTTGGGAGTATGTGCGACAAAGAAGTAACTACGAAAAATAGCAGCAACACCGAGGACAAGTATCTTTTGTCCCGGGAAAGAATGGCATGGGGTAGAGAGTCAGGAATGGGTCTGCAGAAACGGCGATGCCTGAGTTGGGTATTGACACTTAAACATCTTAATGATAATCATATTTTATTTGCTTGTTTCTTTGACATTGGTTCAACAGCTGGTTTATTACTGTGATTCTGATGAATTTTGGGGGACAAAGATTGATAATGAATTATTCATATTGCCTTTTTGATTTAAAGTTCACATATACCATCCTACCTACTTGAAGCTCAAAAATTTGGGGGGAATTGTTAAGGAATAGGGTATGTATTAACTCTTATTTTGTAGATGAGGAAATTGCATCCCAGAGAAGCAAAGTGTGTGGCCCAGCATTACCTCTTAGTATATGCAGAGACAGAACTGAGCAGAATGCAAGTCTTTCTTGTTTGTAGTTGGTGCTGTATACACTCTGGGTTCTGACTTATTGTGGGCCACTTGGTCTGGGCACATACCATCCATCCTACGCTGCAAACCCAATTCTGAGTTCTTGAACTCCCAGGAGTCTTTGCATCAGCTTTCCTGGGAAATTGCCAAGTCTGAGAGCATAATTTCTATGCTAGTAGTCAAAGTTTCCAGTTTTAGAAATGCTACTATAAGGTCTAGTTCTTTCCCATTTTTGTGCCCCAAAATTGAGGAGATATTTTCGGAGTTCTTGTTAATGATAACAATGATGCCTAAGCAATTCTTATTGAAAGTAGGATTTGAAGAACTACCTTCACTGCTCATTGGAGATAAGGTGAAGAGAAAGGTTTAGAAAGGCTCTGATTTGGAGTACAGAAACACTCAGACTTCCCTCATATGACCGTGTAGCTTGTGAACTGCAAAAGGGCCTGGGTAAGGAGTCAACTGGGAGATAAAATCCAGGCCCTGCTCCTCTCCATAGTAGCTGGCCTGCAGGACTATGTGTGTTGGGGATGTGGTTGGGGTGTTTGAATAACGAAGGTTGAGTAGGGGGCTTGGAAGATCCTGATTCTTACAAAGGCCCAGCAGAGGCCAGCAGAGACTTTGGGCATGCTGTAGGGTATGGTTGAGCGCATACAAACAACTTCAAATTTACAACAGTTAGAAATTCATTGGGGTATGTTCCAGCTTCTCAGAAGACAATTTAATCAGTAAGAATGAGGCACTTGTATTGAGTATTTACTCTGTATTTGCAACTTTTCTGGATATTTATATATATTACATTTATATACATTTTATATATTATACATTTATATATTTATATATTATATATATTATATTTATTACATATATCATACATATATGATATGAATATATATCATGCAACTTAAACTTTCCCAGAAAGTCTGAAAGACTGAAAGCTGAAACATCATCAGCTTCATTTTCCAAATGAAAACTGAGTCTCAGAGATGTTATATGACTTGCCAAAGGTCATGCATATGGTTACTAAATGGTAGAGCTGGAATAGAATTTGGATCTGGCTAAGTCCAAAGAACATAGCATAAGAAACCTAAGCAATGGAAATGAATTTTCTATATAATGGAGATGAATTTATTTCATATCATGGTTTCATTTGGAGTGTGTATGTGTATGCATGTGCACGAGCATGTACATGCATGTATGTTAACAGTATGATGAAGTGGCAGCAGAATGAGAAAGGCAGAGGAAAGGACCAAATGGGTAAATTCACTTCTAGCCCAATTTACTATGTTAGCTATTTGCCTTCACTTTCTCTGCATTAATGGAGGCATTAATGGAGGTAAAGAGTCTGGTGGAAAATCTCAAGAGTGGATAAATGCATTATTTGCATTTGGCATTGGGTGTGTGTATAATGATTTAGAGAATTACAAAACAAATAAAGAGACCATTTAGTCAATATTCAACTTGGAAGGAATAGGAAAGCTGTACATTTTATCAACTCTGCTAAATCCCATCTCTCTACTATCTTCTTCCACAAAGTAGTTGTGTCATAGGCAAGCACAGGTTATCCTTACAGAAGGAACTGGTTTTTCTCTCTCAATTTGCTTTTTTATTTTTTTCAAAACTTCCTGGAGAAATTACGGTAATTAAATAGCTTGGGTGTAACTGAGGAAATAGCCAGCCCTCTTTTCCAATTTCTATTAGATTATAGCCTACAGTTGGGAGTAAGAAAGACTATCAGTTAATTCATCTAACATACTTTTATTGAACACCTACCAAATGCAAGGTATTGTGCTAATTTCTGGGGAATGCAAGTATAAAATGACACAGGCAGACATGCAACTAACTATATTGTGTTTGCATTCTAACAGATAAATAGGCCTAGACTGCACCAGTGGGAGATTCTGAAATATCTAATAATTTGATGTTATTAAAACCAATATTAAAAAAAATTTAACATCTATTTAACAGAGGCAAGATTATCATCAGTCAGGATTTTTTCTTTTCAAGTATACTATCAGCTTTGATGAGCAAGATCAATTTGTATGTTACCATCATACCATTTTATTCCAGTGAAAGCCCTTTTTTTATTGATTCTGAAGGGCTAACATCCAACTGGCCCAGCCCTTTATTTTTCTTTCTAGAGAAGAATAGCGCTGGTGGAGACAGAGGAGGGAAGACTAATTCTGACAGGAGACTGAGCCAGGTTTCAAATGAATAGTTTCTAAAAGCCAGGAAACTTTGGGTAAGGACAGGATGGGTCTGTCAGGAAAAGAGTGCAGCAGAGAAAAGGCAGGCCCAATCAAACAGAGATGCTAAGACTGCAAACCGAAAGCAAAGTTAGGTCTTCTTTTGCTGATGGCAGAGACAGTCTTGATGAACTGTTTCTTGCAGATTCAAAGGTCTCGTTTCTGTTGTGATTAAGTTCTACTCATGAAGGAAACAAGGTTCAAGTTGAGATGAAGTGGGTGAAGGCCAAGCCAGAGTGCTTGTCTGATTGGTGGTCATGGTCATTCCTTTTAAGATATTCCTGTTCTTAAACACAATTATTCTGGGCCAGCTTCCAGACTACCCTGCCACCCTTCACCTTCCTTTTCTTAAATAGCTTCTCTTGGAAGGATGTACCATTTGGCGATCTTCTGTTACTTATTTTTCATATTATTGAATTAGGAAGTGGCACATCTTGAGGTTATCCAAGGACTTAAGCTAGTTTGAGTTTGCTATCTTTCAGGACAGCTATACTAATTCAGCTAATTTAGGAAGTTAAGCAAAGGGCAACAAAGACTGGGCCTGAGGACTGAGAGGAAGTGAGGAGATGTGTCTGTTGGTTCTGTTTGAAGCAGAGGCTTTCTATTTGAGAGACCTCCTAGGGACACCAGAGAAGTTCTTCTAGGCTGAAAGAATGCCTGGTGCTCTAGGAATGCAGTCTTGAGGAGGAGCTCTGCCAGACCACTATTCAGGATGATAGACACTACTTACATAATTATAACTTTATTTTAGCTTCTTGGCCCTCACATTTAGAAACAAACCCATATTTCTAATGTTTCTTGCTGAAGCATTAATGGAACCATAGTTGTAGCTTTATTTCCTGGGCACAGGTACATCACAGACACATTAACTGAGGATATTTTGAGAAGAGGACATTTAGAATATTTAGACATTAGGGTTACATGAAGTGTAACAGCCCAAATATGTGAGAGTTAAGAAGTTTTATATAGTCACCCCATTTCCTATCACCTTTGATATTTTAAGGACATTTTATAGCTCAATATTTTTTCAAAGGGTATTTGGTAGACCAATAAATTATATTTTTTAAAAATAAAACATTCTGTGGCTAAATAAGTTTGGGAAATGCTTGGGTTAAAAGTTAAACAGATTATTTTTTTGTTTTGTTTTTAAAGTTTATATATTTGAGAGAGACAGACACAGCATGATGGGGGAGGGACAGAGACAGAGGGGGAGAGAGAGAATCGCAAGCAAGCTCCACGCTGCCAGCACAGAGCCAGATGCAGGGCTCAAACTCTCAAACTCATGAAACTGTGAGATCGTGACCCAAGCTGAAACCAAGAGCTTAACCAGACACTTAACTGACTGAGCCACCCAAATGCCCCTAAACAGATTATTTTTTAAGTGCAGAGCTTTTCAGAGCTTTAAGTATGGTAATGAGCTTTGTGAGTTCAACAACGGTATATGGTATTCATTGTTTTCTATTTTATGGCAAACCAAGATTCACTGGACACAAAATGTAAAGTACTACTCTAGATCATAATTTCCACATGTTCTATTGGAGAAGCCACCTTACTACTAAACTGTAGTTTTGTAATGTGCAGAGTAACAATGAGAGCATGTGGGATTATATGAAGACTAAGTGAGATCTTCTGAACTATAAAGTGCTGGGCAGATGTTAGTTATTATTAGTCTACAAAATTTATGTCTGAAAAATAGAATATTTTAAAATTATTCAATGCAATAAGATTTTAATGGTATGTCACTTGTGTTTTATTGATTACACAAAACAAAAAGGTGAGAATGAAGTTCAGAGAATAAGAATCAAAGTTTGAGCTCTAAGCCATAGTGTTCTATTTTTTCAATAAAGTGAATAAATGGGGTACTTCTAAGTGTTTCAAGACAAAGTTTATTTAACATAGGAGAATAATAATGCCTTTGAGGGACTGGAGATAATTTACAGATACTGCATCATAGCAAGTTTTAACAAAGCAGTTTTAAGGAAACAAATACAAAGAAGTTCAGGTATTACCATGCAATCACTCTGCTCACGAATCCAGACATTTCAGAAGACACATCATTATAAATTGGAGGAATGTAGCATAATTGGACATTGAAAAAGTGATAAATAACAGAGAACCCCTTAACTCTCTGATTATTAGTATAAAATGTTACATGTTTAAGCTATTTTATTTATTTAAACATTTTTTAATGTTTATTTATTTTTGAGAGAGAGAGAGAGAGAGAGAGAGAGAGAGAGAGAGAGAGAGAGAGAGAGAGAATCTGAAGCAGGCTCCAGGCTCTGAGCTGTCAGCACAGAGCCCAGTGTGGGACCTGAACCCATGAACTGTGAGATCATGACCTGAGCCGAAGTCGGATGCTTAACCGACTGAGCCACCCAGGGGCCCCTATTTAAGCTATTTTAGATTGGGGACTGGGTCTTACATCATGTTGTAGTGTTCTTCCAGCTCCAGAATAGTGCTTAGCAAGTCCTATTTAAAAAAATTAAAGGACAGATTTGGTCCTATGTTTGTGTTCCTGGAAAAACATGGTTTAAATTAGATTACCATTAAGTGGGTTCATACCTAGTTGGCAATGAGATTTGCAATGATTCAGTGTCAATATAAGAGTAGCAGTTGAATGAAACACCACAGTGGTCAGTGTTTGGCAGCTCAGTGGGGATCCATTCAGACTAATTCACTTAAGGAAGGAAAAAGAATCTCAATATCAAGAGAGTAAATCATTGGGGTGCCTGGGTGGCTCAGTCAGTAAGCATCTGACTTTGGCTTAGGTCATGATCTCACGGTTTGTGAGTTCAAGCCCCATGTCGGGCTCTGTGCTGACAGCTGGAAGCCTGGAGCCTGCTTTGGATTCTGTGTCTCCCTTTCTCTGCTCCTCCCGCACTCACACTCTGTCTCTCTCTCAAAAATAAATAAACATTAAAAAAAAATTTAAGAAAGTAAATTATTGTTTTTTAGTAAATATATAAGAAAAAGGAATGAAGAATCATGCTGGGCAACAAAACTTCCTGTTATAGAATCAAGACATTTAAGGTACAACTAATGGAATAAACAGGTCCTTGTCTATAAAGGTGAACTTCTGAGGCTTTTGGATACATTATTTTCTAAGGACATGGGAAACTTTTTCCAGAGCTGCGCTCATTTATGCAGTCCTTTTATATTAGGCTAGGATAATGCGTATATTTTGTTTGGCTTTGTTTATAAAGCTAATATGCCTCCATGTCATTGCCCTCATTGGCACCATGGTGCTATGTGTAAAATCAAATAATCCAGCTTTTGGAATCAGTTAGGTCTTTATTGGGCTATTTTCTGCATTTGGGGGATACAATAATTAAATAAGATGATTAG
Organism: Acinonyx jubatus; assembly: GCF_027475565.1. Taxonomy (NCBI): domain Eukaryota; kingdom Metazoa; phylum Chordata; class Mammalia; order Carnivora; family Felidae; genus Acinonyx; species Acinonyx jubatus. The sequence continues at coordinate 70,098,030 of NC_069391.1, read as the reverse complement.
GATATGAATGCTGTTTAGATCTGCATTATCCAGTATGCTAGCCACTGGCCTTATGTGTCTATTTAAATTTGAATGTAAATCAGTTAACATAAAAAGTTTAGTTCCTCAAATCTCGGTGGCTCATTTTATTTTTTCTGCTCTTTTTAAAAAAAATTAAGTATAATTAACATAGTGTTACATTAGTTTCAGGTGTATTATGTAATGATTCACCAATTCTATACATTTCTCAGTGCTCATCAAGATCAGTGTATTTTTAATCCCCTTTATCTATTTTACCCATCCCCCTACGTACCTCTCCTCTGGCAACCACCAGTTTGCTTTTTGTATTTTAGAACCTACTTTCTTGTTTATTTTTTTTGTTTTGCTTCTTAAATTCCATATATGAGTGAACTCATATGGTGTTTGTCTTTCTCTGACTTATTTCATTCATCATTATATCCTCTAGGCCCATTCATGTTGTTGCAAATGGTAAGATTCATTCTTTTTATGGCTGAGTAATTGAATACACACACACACATACACATACACATACACATACCACATCTTCTTTATCCACTCATTTAAGGATAGACATTTGGGTTGCTTCCATATCTTGGCTATTGGAAATAATGCTACAATAAACATAGGGGTGCATATATCTTTTTGAATTAATGTTTTCATAACTACTCAGTAATAGTACAATTACTGGATCATATGGTATTTTTATTTTTAATTTTTTGAGGAAACTCCATAGTGTTTTCCACAGTGACTATTCTAGTTTATATTCCTACTAACAGTGCTTGAAGGTTCCTTTTTCTCCACATCCTCGTCAACACTTGTTATATGTTGTCCTTTTGATTTTAGCCATTCTAACAGGTGTGAGGTGATATCTCATTGTGGTTTTGATTTGCATTTTCCTGATGGTTAGTGATGTTGAACAAACATCTTTTCCTGTGTCTGTTGGCCATATGTATTTTGTTCTTTGGAAAAATGTCTGTTCAGGTCCTCTGCCCATTTTAATCAGGTTATCTTTTGGGGTATGCTGAGTTGTATAAATTCTTTATATATTTTGGATATTAACCCCTTTTCAGGTATATCATTCTCCGAAATATCTTCTCCCATTCAGTAGGTTGCCTTTTTGTTTTGTTGATGGTTTCCTTCACTGGCAAAAGGTTTTTATTTTGATACAGTCCCAATGGTTTAGTTTTCCTTGCCAGAGGAGACATACCTACAAAAATGTTTCTATGGCTGATGTCAAAGCAATTACTGACTAATGCTTTATTGTAGGAGTTTTATGGTTTCAAGTCTCACATTTAGGTCTTTAATCCATCTTATTTTTGTATATGGTATAAGAAAATGGTCCAGTTTCATTTTTTCACATGTAGCTGTCTAATTTTCCCAGAGCCATTTGTTGAAAAGACTCTTCCTCATTATATATTATTGCTTCCTTTGTCATAGATTAATTGGCCATATAAATGTGGATTTATTTCTGGACTCTCTATTCCAGGTGATGAATGTGTCTTTTTTTGTGCCAGTACCATAGTATTTTGATTATTACAGCTTTGTAGTATATCTTGAAATATGGGATTGTGATATCTCCAGCTTTGTTTTTTCTTTTTCAAGATTGTTTTGACTATTTGGGAACTTTTGTGGTTCCATACAGATTTTAGGATTATTTGTTTTAGTTTTGTGATCATTGGCTTATTTTTAAAAGTTTTTTAATGTTTATTTTATTTTATGATTGAGAGAGAGAAGTTCAGAGTGTGAGCAGTGAAGGGGCACAGAGAGAGGGAGATACAGAATCTGAAGCAGGCTCCGGGCTGTTAGCTGTCAGCACAGAGCCTGTTGTGGGGCTTGAACTCATAAACCACAAGATCATGACCTGAGCAGAAGTCGTACATTTAACCGACTGAGCCACCCAGGTGCCCCTATCATTGGCTTATTTTAATTGTTCTGTGGTCACATGTGGTTACTTGCTACTATATTGAACAACACAGGTATAGAACATTTCCATCATTGCAAAAAGTTCTATTGGACAGTATTGTTCTAGAGAATAGCAATGTAAGTATTGAAATATGACTCTCTGTGGGAGGATTTGTAAGTTATTCAGCTACAGGAGGAGGAACCTGGAATAGAGGGTAAGTCAGTAGTCATTGGCTATATGAAGGGCTATAGTAATCATCTTATAACTTCAAAAAGGCATAATAAATTAAGCTCAGGTAAAATTGTAGCAGGAAGAATTTAAGATTAGACTTTTTGAAGACTCTTCTGCCTATGAAGACTAAGAAGCCCTGAAATAAACTGAATGTGCAGAATATGCAAATGTGTTGTAGATTGTTGATAAAAACATGTAGTACAGTATTTCTAACATTTTAATGTCAAAAATATTCACATGCGTGGATGCTATTCTTTTATAAAAAGTTAACTTCTAAATATATTCACATATCCTTGTCCCTCGGGCCCAACCCTGAGTGTAATGTTGCTTGTAGGGTCTATTGTTGGAGAAACCATTTGAAGAAGAAAAACAGCTCTGAAATCAGTAACGCTTTGAAATCAGTATCTAAATACAGTTAGGGGAGCCTGGCTGGCTCAGTTGGGAAAGTATATGACTCTCGATTGTGGGGATGTGAGCTCAAGCCCCACGTTAGGTATAGAGATTGCTAAAAAAAAACACAAAACAAAACAAAAACAAGCTTTAAAATAAAAAAATAAACTTTAAATGCAGTTAATAAGTGATATTTTGTGTTTGGTGAGACATATTGCTTAGTCAGTCTCAGCCAACACTTGACACTCATGTGGATTCTTGGACCTCTTTTAATGATTCTGAGCCCTGCCACCCATAGGTCTATGGTTCATGTCTGGGTACCACCAGTATATACATTGACCTCAGAGTGGTTAAAGGCAGTTGGGCTGGAGGCTGGAAGCAAAGGCAAATGACTTTTCAATGTTCTTTCTGAACCTCATGATTGATTATTTCTGCTCATATGGTGGAGTTTTGCTACCTTTTTTTTTTTTTTTCTGGCCTGTATCCAGATTTTTACCGATTTGATCTGAAATGAAATTTTTCATTTGATTTAAAATCAGGCCATTGTAGGCTTTTGAAAGCTCAGTGATAGCTTCTCATGTCTTATCTTTAGTACCCTGAAAGATCATTTTATTAAATCTAAAGCCAGATGATCTCCTTTATCTAAGATGTCCATTGGAATAAGCGATGTGCACACATTCTACAGCCCGGCAGGACCTTCAGTTATGAACACTTAAGCGTGAAAATCTTGAGTTCCCTTTTCAGTCATGCAACCTTGAATTCCTTGAGAATGTGATTGTTTCTTTTTTTTCCCCCTTTTCTTTAAATCTACATTAATAACATAGGTCTGTGAACATCTCATTGAAAAGGATTAGCCCTTAGGAGAAAAGGGATTTGGATTCTTGACTTGTGCTCATCAGCCCAGGATGGGGAGTTCAGGACCATTGGTTAAGGTTATGGGAAACTTGGTCATCCTGTGTGTAATCCCATGTGGACAACAAAATCTGTTGGGGAAGCAATTATGAGGGTTAATTTTCTTTTAATGTTGCTTTATTCTGGAGACTGGATTCTGGTGGCAAGCAAACAGATTCAGCAGTTCAGCTGAGGCAGCCTACATCATGGTTCAGTGAAACCCTAAATCCCTTCAATCGCTTTAAGAACAATGTTTCTTTCAGAAGTGCCAGAGGCACAGCGTGTAGAAATCAACATTCAGGTCATTTTAGCTATAGGAATAGCTCTGTCTATAACTGACGATGAAATACTTCTTTTCCCACAGCTCAGGCCTAGTCTAGGAAAAGAAAAGTTCTTTTACAAATTGGACTACAAAGACATGCTACTGATGAAGATAAGTTTTTGGGGTCCATCAATTCTTATAAATGGAAAGAAAAAATACTTTAAATACAGTACAGGTTAAGGAGCATTTACTGATTAGCAACTTTTTGCCAGGCACCGGGGCTATGAAGCTGTTTAATAAGGAAGTCAAACTAGTGAATATTCAATTACAACATAGGGCAATAAGTTTGGTGGTAGAGAGGTGCAGAGATAGACATCTAACCCAGCCTGTGTCAATGAGTGGGAGCTAGGATTGAGAAATCTCTCCAGAAGGTGTAGGATCTGAACTGAATCATGAATGATACGTTTTTCATGGTAAAGAGATGCAGTTGGAAGAAGTTGAGGTCATAAGTGAGAGATAGTGTGATATGTATGGAATGCTATAGAGTGTTCTGTTCTGGTGGAAGAAGGTAAATAGCTAATTGTTAAGTATCAGGAGATTTAGAAACAAAGAATGTCAGCAAACTTCCCCTGAATGTCACACGATCATCTCTTTCCTCTTAGTTCAATGTCCCAAAGGAAAAGAACTGAAGTAAAATACGTACATGTTCATACATGTACACATTTTTCAAATATAAGGAAAGTGGGTGCTCTGAAAACAATAAAGACAGCATTTGAAAGAGACAGCTGAGGTCAGAATTAAAGCCATCAGCCAAGAAACCAGAGCTCCAATCTTGTCAGAGCCAAGAGCGAAGAAAAAAGTTTTGCTTCTTGAAAACCAGGATTTTTTTTCCTGATAGCTTCTCAAATGGCCTAACAACAGGTACTTCTGGCTTGATTACTCATTTCGATGGCTGTAGTGCAGAAACAAGTGTGGAACCAGCAGAAAGAACAGTTGTTCCCTCAATTAGAAGGGGACAAGCTTTCTTCTTTTGATGATGGGGCTTCTGTAGCAGACAGCAAACCATATCCAAGCTCAGCTTCATTTATAGCTTGCTGGCCTCAACTCCAATGTGGTCTTGGCCTGAAACTGCTTCCCGATTCCTTCCAAAAGGCATTCTCTATGTAAATAAAACTCCATCCTGTTACTTAAAGGATTTGGGCATTTTAGTCCTTCATTAGCAAACTCTTTAAAGTATGGGTCCCAACACATCTGTAAAGGGTCCTAGGCTTTTCCAAGGCTATTTTTGGATTTTGAACAAATTTAACAATTTCTACAGCATGAATGTCTCATTGTTTTCTTAAAACCTTAGGATTAAAAAAACATCACTTTAATTTTCCTCTGTTTTAGTCAGAAACTGATTTTCATACTGCCCAGAAAAGAACATTTCCCAAAAGCAACAGATTTTTACAAAGCCATGGATAATTTTTGTTTTCTTTCTCAGCACAGCATGAGGAGAACTGGAAAACTTTTATGAGAACTGATAAAGGGTACAGAGCATGTTCTTTGTTTCTTGGCAAAAGAAGCTTCTTCTGCCCAAGTGCTGTAGTTGAAAGAAACATAAATCCACCCCCAAAAGAGCCCAAATCATATTTGGATTCAAGTGGGAAACCACTTTCCTGGTTACGCTTGGGTGGCATCCTTTGGCTGGTTCAAGTAACACTTTCCCCACAGTGGAAGGCTTATGAGTTCCTCTAAGTGGGTTGAATATGCTATGCTTTTTCATTCAAAGAAACTCAATCCACATATTTTACAGAAGCGGGAGGCTGCCTTTTGAGCTTGCTTGGGAAAGAATGTCTTGTGGCGAATATCAGGCCACCTGAACAAACATGAGCACAGTACGGGTCTCCCCAAGAGACCTTTCTCAGGGTGGAAGGTGGAGAAGCCACTGTTTTCATCTCTAGAAAAGCTGAGAGAAGTTTACTTTCTTCAGAGAGCTATGACTCCACATGGGCCTGACTTGTGCCCTGTCTAAATCTTTGGAGGGAAAGATCTCACATATATGAGATCTGCTATAGAGACTTAGTTCAGGAGAGATAACAATGCCAGATTTAGGAATGAGTCCATAGACTCTGTTAATTTCTCACCATCCCCATTTCTGTCTCACCATCCACACTTCGGATTACAGAGAGGAAAAGGGGGATGGAGAAGGTATAACAGACTATTACAGTGAGGAAAAGAACATAGACTGCTGTTGATTTGAGCATCTGTGAAAAACTAGACGAAGGAGAAGCAGGCATTAAATAAGACAGACCTTTATATTTGAGAAACTTCTTAGGTTAATGTACTTTCCCACCTAAGATGATAGTGGCATTTAGCTGCCGGCATTCAAATGGAACAACATTGTAACTGTCTGGGGAACAATGCTCTTGGTTTGGGGTTGGGGCTGTTAATGGAATCAAATTATGTGAGAAGGTCCTTGTAATTAGCTAAAAAAAATGTGCCTATGCCTTTTCCCTTCCTAATCCCAAGAAACTATAAATGTTAGCTTATTTGGAAAAAGGTCTTTGTAGGTGTGATGAAGTTAAGGATGTTGAGATGAGATTATCCCAGATTATCTGTGTGGGCCCTAAATGCCATCACAGGTGTCTTTATAGGGATAGAGGTAGAGGGAAATTTTATAGAAGAGGAGGAAGCAGTGTGACCACAGAGGCAGAGATTAGGGTAATGTAGTCACAAGCCAAGGAATTCTAGAAGCTACCAGAATTTAGAAGAGGTGAGGAATGGATTCTTTCCTTAGAGCCCCCCGAAGGGAGTGTGGCCTTCTCAACAACTTGATTTTGGCCAAGTGACACTGATTTTAGACTTGTAGCCTCCAGAACTCTAAGATAATACATTTCTAGCATTGTAGGCCACCAAGTTTGTGTTAATTTTTTTTTATAGCAACCATGGGAAAGGAATATAGTCCTGGAATAAAGCCATTAATAAATTACTGGGGGTTCAGTGCTATCAACATGGACATGTGTAGTAAAAAAGGAGAAAGGTAACTGATCGGGAGTTGGTCACGTTGGTCCACTGCAACCCATGATCAGGGGGCAACAGGCGGAGAAGACTGGAAGAATAAGGCAAGAAGAGAAAGGGGGAGGTGCATCTGAGGGATAAAACACATTCATCAGAACATTGGATTCTGGCAGCTTTTGTGAATAATTTGGCCTATCCCTGGAGGATTGGAAGAAGGCCTGAAAGTCACATGCCATCATCTCCAGGCACTGAATGTATAGGGCCTTGTGGAATACAAAATAATGCCCTCTTTCCTGGATTGCCACCAGAAGAATAAGTGTAGCAACAGTGCAAGAGGGAATTTCCTAGGCCTGAAGTACTCATACCTCTTTTATTCTTTATTGTCCAAAGCCTGTCCTCACTATCTTCCTCCACCCATACTTCCAGAGATGAGTGAAGGGGATAACTTTGATGTCTGAAGACAACTTGGACTGAAACAACTTCATCCATCAAGTGAGCCCCTGATTCTAGTTGCTTATGTTTTTTCCTCTCCTGCTTTCATTTATTTCTCTTTTCATCACTTCATCTGATTTATTGCTACATCAAAGGAGTTGATATCGAATTTTTAAAATTTTTTGACACCCTGAGTTGTTTTAAAGGGAGGCATTGATATTAATATTCATCACCTATCCATTGATTACCTGCATATCTATCTATAATGAAGCCCCAGTAAAAGTGAAATCCTTTATGGGACACCTGGGTGGCTCAGTTGGTTAGGTGTCCGATTTCAGCTTTGGTCATGATCTCGCAGTTTTTGAGTTGGAGCCCCGCATCGGGCTCTGTGCTGACAGCTCAGAACCTGGAATCTGCTTCTGATTCTGTGTCTCCCTCTCTCTCTCTCTGCCCCTCTACCACTCATGCTCTGTATCTCTCTCTCTCTCTCTCAAAAATAAATAAAACATTAAAAAAAATGAAATCCTTGGGGCACCTGGGTGGCTCAGTTTGTTAAGTGTCCAACTTCGGCTCAGGTCATGATCTCACAGTTCGTGGGTTCAAGCCCTGCATAGGGCTCTGTGCTGACAGCTCAGAGCCTGGAGCCTGTTTCAGATTCTGTGTCTCTCTCTCTCTGTCTCTCTCTGCCCCTCCCCTGTTCATGCTCTGTCTCTGTCTCAAGAATAAATAAACATTAAAAAAAATTAAAAAAAAATGAAATCTTTAGGCAGGTTAATTTGAGGATTATTATAAGTTTTGAAAGGTCTCAGAGGCACAGTCTTGGGAGCAAAAAAACCTTCAAATGAATGAGGTTTATCATCTCCCATTTTGTGAGGCACAGTCTAAGGTCTCTTTTTCAGCTCTAGCGTGCTAGTCACTCTGTTCTTTCACTCATTCCTTGACTCAGGCACCTACCAAGTGCAGGTAATGTGCCAAGTGTCGGCTACAAAGCCCAAGAAGCCTCCATTATGCCCTTGAAGAAAGCTGAAGCAGCTGTGACTTGGTGGCTTGCCCAGTGTTCTCTTTCTTAATTGGAATTTGCATGGTTTCTCTATTTTACGCAGGCCTCATCTCTTCCTACTGTGTTGTACATAGATGTCTCTATTCATTTACATTATTTGCCTGATTCCTGAAGACAATACAGTTTTAGACACCTCACTCAAATTCTGTTTGTGAAGAACAATCTCTGGGGCTGCTCTCATTTCAGACTTTAATTCTTGAATCATTATCAACCTCCCATAGCAACTGGAGACATGGAGTCTGGGAACCAAGACTAGAATGAGTGAGTTGATGGAAAATGCCTGTACACTGACTGAATGAGGATATGGCAGTAGAATTGAATGTCCTGGTTGGAGACTGAAGCTTGGTTACAAAAACTCAGAGTATTGGAAAGTCTGATTCTGGGTCCTGAGAGAAAAACATTATTCCTTAGGGAAGAACTGGGAGTCACACTTAGTCTTTTAGGAATATAAGAAATCCATGGACAAAAAACTAACCCAAATCCCAGATAGCTGGCACTGGCATCATCACCTGGTAACTACAAGAACAATAAAGGGCCAGTTTCTAAGGATTTTTCATGACCTGAGGCAAGTTGGCAAAGACTTGGAAATGTCGGATGACAAACCCCAGAATATTCTGGGTGTGAAGAAAGATTGGCAGGTTTGAGAATTCGGGTTTGAACCAGCACCTGTTCTGTTCTAATCAGTGCCTAGAACAGTATCTGGAACATAGTGGGTAGTCAATAAATATTTGTTGAATTGAGTCATTTTGTGCACCTGGGGTGGGTGAGATGGAGATATGGAGTAAGGCAGGGCTATGGTTTAGAGCTCATGCATTTCTTTTTTTTCCCCCTCCTTCCCTCCCTTCCTGCTCTGCCCGGCCCTGTCCTGCCCTGCCTTGACTTGCCTTGCCTTGCCTTTCTGTTCCTTTCCTTTTCCTTTCCCTTTCCCCTTTCCCCTTTCCCCTTTCCCCTTTCCCCTTTCCCCTTTCCCCTTTCCCCTTTCCCCTTTCCCCTTCCCCCTTTCCTTTCCTTTCCTTTCCTTTCCTTTCCTTTCCTTTCCTTTCCTTTCCTTTCCTTTCCTTTCCTTTCCTTTCATTCCACAAAGGCTTATTTTTAAAAGGTAAAAGGGTCAAAGGGAATAATTTAGTCTGTTGTCCCAGCGCTTATGGGTGCAAAGACAAGCAAGTGACTTAACATTCATGACCTTCAGTTTCTCTATGTGTCATGAAGGATAAGAGGAAGTTTCTTGAGAAGTCTGCTGCAAATTATGAGTTTTAAAGAAAAGATGGGGGCTGGGGGTAGGCAAAATGTGTGAAAGGAGTAAAAAAATACAAACCTCCAGTTATACAATAAGTCCTGGGGATGTAATATATGGCATGGTGACTGTAGTTAATAATACCATATTGCATATTTGGAAGTTGCTAAGAGAGTAGATCTCAAAAGTTCTCATCATAAGAAAAAAACTGCATGTGGTGATAGATATTAACTAGACTTATTGCTATGATATTTTCATAGTACATACTTACATCGAATCATTATGTTGTATACTTGAAACTAATATAATGTTATATCCCAATTATATCTCAATAAAAAGTAAAAATAGAAATCAGTTCTTCAGGAATGTGTAGCATACTTTAAAAAATATGTGTGTCTTAGCTATAGTATTAGACTTTTATTAGTATTAGAGACTTGTACTTGAGAAATGGTGTTTTTGGCATCTAATTTTCTAACTCCCAATCAACTAAACAATGAGGAAAATGCTCTGTGTGCTATCCAGATTCAATGTAATTGAGTGTTATTTATTGAGCAATAAAATGATGGAGGCCAATGCAAAACTGGGTGCAAAACTATCCTCAGATAGTCCAAAATCTGTAGTTCTAAACAATGTTCATCTAACTGTAGTGTGCAGTAAGTGCTATAGCAGAAATATGGACTGTGTAAAAAATAAACAAATAAATAAAAGGATCTCTCCAGGGAAAGCCGACTGTGTCTCAAGAGGCCATACAAGGTGGCATTGTTTTGGAAAACATGTCAGAATGTGGTCATTAACTTGTTGGATCTGTTTATCAGATTGATGTTAAACAAATCCACAAAACTACTCTTTAAACCCAAAATGGCAAAAAAAAAAATGGCTAATAAAAGTTATGTGCATTTAAAAGGACAAAAAAATGTTCTCTCAATTGAAACCTAATTGAAAGCAAATAAGGTTTTACAACTGCCAATCCATCAAGAAATAGCCACAATTTAATAACAACAATGGCAATAATAATAATAATAACAAAACCAGCTTACATGGAGCACCTACTCTAAGCCAGTTGCTATGTTAATCTTTTTGCCCACATTCATCACTGCATTTAAACCTTACAACCTTGAAAGATAGGAGTAATTGTTCAACTACAATAAATGTGGAAGTCAGGACTCATGGTAATGAACTATGAGTAATAATTTGTCTAAGGCTACAAAACTAGTAAAATATAACCATATCATTAATGCAGGTCAGTTTTATTTGCTATATGCTTTTCATCCTTCACTGCTTTTCTCCCCACCCCATATTCATAGGCAGGGGAAAAGAAGATGAGCATCTTTTTATTTGTGTTGCATAATTTATACAGGGTGATATAGGATCATGTAATCTAAGTCTCAAGACATTCTTGTACAATAGATAGCATAATGTAAATAGATAGTATTTCCACTTAGAGAAACTATGACTCAGAGAGGCAGTGTAATTTCCCTAGAGTCATAACTGGTCTGGGATTGGAGCTCATGTCACCTTGACTTCAGAGCCACCCACTTTACATTATACTAATGGATTTTCTACTTACTGAGCATCTCTTCCATGCTAGGTACAATACTAGATGCATTTTTGGAAAGTATCATTAATTCTCATAAATGCTCCATAGGGAAGATATTTTGAGGCCCATTTTGTTGATGAGGACATTTAAGTAAGTGGCTTCTCATCAAAAGTTAGCAAACCCTGGAGTGCCTAGGTGGCTCAGTCGGTTAAGTGTCCGACTTTGGCTCGGGTCATGATCTCGCTGCTTGTGTGTTCAAGTCCTGCATCAGGCTCTGTGCTGACAGCTCAGAGCCTGGAGCCTATCAGATTCTGTGTCTCCCTTTCTCTTTGCCCCTCCCCCACTGGTGCTCTGCCTGTCTCTCTCTCTCTCTAAAAAATAAACATTAAAAAATAAAGTTAGCAAACCCAGATCTTGCACAATTCTTGAAGCCTCTTATATAGCCATATTGAGTGATTATTCATATGACATGATTTGAAAGGTACTAAAGAGTATTTAAAATAAAGTTAGCAAACCCAGATCTTGCACAATTCTTGAAGCCTCTCATATAGCCATATTGAGTGATTATGCATATGACATGATTTGAAAGGTACTAAAGAGTATCTTACAGAATTTTCTCTACCTCATATGCTTGCTACAAGGCTCATAATTCCACCATTAGACATTTGTTTATTTGGGCTGAGCAGTTTCTCTCTAGGAGCAGAAAAGTTTACTATGAAGATACAGATTCTGATGGAGAACACAGAGAAAGGGATATTTTTGGAAATGGGGTTCAACTTTCAAAGGACTAACTTGAGTGGGGAGCCCCAAATGGGAGCTCTTGGAAACTAGAGTCCAGCAGAAGGCATGGCAGTGTTGTGGGAAAGTGTGACAGCATCTGACTCTGCCAGTGAGGTATGTTGGAGGTCATACTGGGGAGAGCAGTCTTTCTCAAACATGAGAATTACCCTGGAGGGCTTCTTAAGACACAGATTTCTATGCTCCACACACTTTTTTTTTAAAATATGAAATTTATTGTCAAATTGGTTTCCATACAACACCCAGTGGTCATCCCAACAAGTGCCCTTCTCAATGCCCATCACCCACCTTCCCCTCCCTCCCACCCCACATCAAACCTCAGTTTATTCTCAGTTGTTAAGAATCTCTTATGGTTTGCCTCCCTCTTTCTCTAACTTTTTTTTCCCTTCCCCTCCCCCATGATCTTCGGTTAAGTTTCTCAGGATCCACATAAGAGTGAAAACATATGGTATCTGTCTTTCTCTGTATGACTTATTTCACTTAGCATAACACTCTCCAGTTCCATCCACGTTGCTACAAAAGGCCATGTTTCATTCTTTCTCATTGCCAAGTAGTATTCCATTGTATGTATAAACCACAACTTCTTTATCCATTCATCAGTTGATGGTCATTTAGGCTCTTTCCATAATTTGACTATTGTTGAAAGTGCTGCTATAAACATTGGGGTACAGTGCCCCTATGCATCAGCACTCCTGTATCCCTTGGGTAAATTCTTAGCAGTCTATTCCTGGGTCATAGGGTAGATCTATTTTTAATTTTTTGAGGAACCTCCACACTGTTTTCCAGAGCGACCGCACCAGTTTGCATTCCCACCAACAGTGCAAGAGGGTTCCTGTTTCTCCACATCCTCTCCAGCATCTATAGTCTCCTGATTTGTTCATTTTAGCCACTCTGACTGGCATGAGGTGATATCTCAGTGCACATACTTCTAATTCAGTAGGTCTAGGCTGAGGTCTGAGAATTTTCTTCTTTAACAAATTCCCAGGTGATGCGGAGGTTGCTAGTTTCAGGACCACACTCAGAATCATGGCTCTATAGTCCGATACTGAGAATCATGTAGTAAAATGGTGTCTGGAGGGGGAGAAATGCCTGGCATTATGGTGTTTGGTCGTCTCTGCTAGGTACTATCTATAAGGGGTGGTAGGAGAATGGACCTATATAGGGGAAGGAGAAGCAAATAAGAATGATAGACTTTGTTTTCATTAGCACCAAATATTTTATATTATCTATCTAGTGTGTAAGCAGCATAGCTAAAAATATGTAAGGAAAACACAGTTAATGCCTTTTATGATCATATATGAAAACAATGTAAAAACAGAATTGGCATTTAAGATATGCGTTAGAAGCAACTCAGAAGCAACATATATACACCTAGGTAGAACTAAAACAATTACTTATGAATTGAAAAAATTTCCAATTTCTTCCTTTTGAAGATGGTCTATATGGTTGACTAAAAGTCAGAAAATGGTAATGCATTTGTGTAAAACATAGATTGGTTATCTCTTTAATTATGTCACTTATATTTAGCAGAATTTGATTTGGTCCTAAATTTCAGACACTTTGACCGTGTGAATTTAAGGTACAAACAGGTGACTCAGAATTCTTGGATGTTTATTTCCTGATTTACAGAGAGTCGTGTGGTTAATAACTGATGATGTGTGATGAATTTTCAGTGAATGCCTCTGGGTGGACTGTTCTGACTTGCAGCTCAGAGAGAAGCTGGAACAGAAAGCAAAGGAGAAGGTTGCAAATCCCTTAATGAAATTTTTAATAAAAGCAGCTTTGAATGCATGCCTTTTTCAAATCATTGCATCCGACCACTTTTGAGAGTTGACATAACTGATCAAGAGAGTGAGTATTAAGGATGCAAAAAGACAGCACAATTAAAGAGAGAGGCACAGGGAATATGTGAAGGCCAGAGAATAGCTTCGAACCTGGATCAGGAGATTTTCTTGGTGGCCAGTTCTCTGGAGATTTTTTGGATGTCTATTTTTCAGTTCCTTAACCTTGAAGAGTAAGTGTGTGGTAGAACTCTGTACTCACCAACATATCACTCTGTTCCCAGAATTGTCGTAGTGAGAGGAAGAAAACCTTGTCCAGGAATACTATATGGCCAGCTTTTTTGCTAGGAGGGCAATGGGAACTGGGAATCAGTGAAGAAGCTGCTGTTTGTAGGTACTTCCTAAAAGCCGTATGGTCAACCTCACTTCCTTAGTAGGCTGTTTTTGCTGTTCACTCCACTAATAGCCTCTTTTCTATGGTGCTGAGGTCAGCTAATGAACTTCATTATTCCTAGTTGGATGTCAGGCTGTCCCACTCAAAAGGGATAATTAGGAGACAGCAGGTGTCTACTGGAGTTACTTCTGTGATCCTCAGACCCCTAAACTGTTCTTACCTGTCACAGTGAAAAAGGCAGTGGTTTGGTCTTGTCTGAAATAATGGTTAACAGCCACTTCTTTTTCTTTCCTTTATTTAAAAATAAGCATTGTTTCTACAAAGGGCCATATTTCATTCTTTCTCATTGCCATGTAGTATCCCATTGTGTATGTAAACCACAATTTCTTCATCCATTCATCAGTTGATGGACATTTAGGCTCTTTCCATAATTTGGCTATTGTTGAAAGTGCTGCTATAATTGGGGTACAAGTACCCCCATGCATCAGCACTCCTGTATCCCTTGGATAAATTCCTTAGCAGTGCTATTGCTGGGTCATAGGGTAGATCTATTTTTAATTTTTTGAGGAACCTCCACACTGTTTTCCAGAGCGGCTGTACCAGTTTGCATTCCCACCAACAGTGCAAGAGGGTTCCCGTTTCTCCACATCCTCTCCAGCATCTATAGTCTCCTGATGTGTTCATTTTAGCCACTCTGGTGTGAGATGGTATCTGAGCATGGATGGAACTGGAGAGTGTTATGCTAAGTGAAATAAGTCATACAGAGAAAGACAGATACCATATGTTTTCACTCTTATGTGGATTCTGAGAAACTTAACAGAAGACCATGGGGGAGGGGGAAGGAAAAAGAACCGGTTAGAGAGGGAGGGAGCCAAACCATAAGAGACTCTTAAAAACTGAGAACAAACTGAGGGTTGATGGGGAGTGGGAGGTAGGGGAGGAGGGGTGATGGGGCTGTTGGGATGAGCACTGGGTGTTGTGTGGAAACCAATTTGATAATAAATTTCATATTTAAAAAAATTTTAAATAAAATAAGCATTGTTTTGAAGTTTTCCCTCAGACCCAGGACACAGGTATGCATGGATCTGTAAGGACCTCATGGTCCTCCCTAACAAATGTAATTAAATAAAAAAATCAGTTGTGGCAAGCCCACTGAATGAGAAAGACAATGAGGACAGGCACAATTGTTTTCTCAACAATTATTTGCAGACGTCTAATAAATTCCCCTCTGAAATGGCAATCAAGTCGCTTCTTCCTTTTGGCAAGATGTTTAACTGCTTCACAGAAATAGCTGTAATCAGACCAAGATTAGAACAGAGGGAGGCTTGCTTTATGTATTTCCTCCTGTAGATTTTGAATAAGTGTATGTGGTACTAGGCAAGTAGGTTTCCCAACCGTCCGTGTGTACCCTCCTCGGGAGTCTGCATTCATTGACATATTTATTATATGTGCCGTGGCAGGTTTCCTCTTGCCCCATTTTTGTATCTTTTGTGTTTTATCAAAACCAGAATGGGAATACCCTCTCTGTATGTTTACACTGAAAGTGTATGTGTGGGAGGGTATCTCAGAAGACCCCACTGGGGTGTAATCCATTGCAGGCCGTTTTATGGGCGAAGGAAAAGAAAGAGGATGAGAAGAGAAGAATTTTTTTTTTTCAAAAAAGGATTTTGTGGCTTTTGGCACTGTTAATAATTTGTGTGGAAAAATAATGTTTTCTTGTGTGTTTAATCCTCTGCCAGGGCAGCTGCTGGTGCAGTAGCATTCTGCAACAAATTAGAGGGCAGTTAAAGCGAGATTTTCCACCATCAAGAACAAAGCAAGGCCAGTAAGCATGAGGACAGCTTGTTCTAGTTGCTAATGTGCTTAAAAACTTGCTGCACATAATTTGAAACAGGCTTTGTGCGAGGATGCTGTGGCTCTGGTTTCTGAGGTCCTAGTTCTAATTCCAAATCAAATGGAAGCAGCTGAATAAGGAAATGACAAGTTATACACTGACATCGTCTGCCCTGGCTACAGAGATAACTTTTTTCATCATTGCTATTGATATGAAAGTTAATTCCCCTCAATATTAAAATATTTAATGGATGACAGCTCTCTGAAATATGAAGCCTGCAGCCCCTATTTACCAAAGGAGAGCTCTCAATAACTGTGTGGCAGCTCTAACACACTTACAAATTATTTAAAGATGTATTACCTTTGCTGGTAAGGAAGCAGATGTTAAAAAGATTCAGTACCTCCTTAAAAGTTGATCTGAATCTCAAGAGTTTTAATCAATGTAGCTTTTTATTTCACTGTCTTGGAATTAAATGGGGTTCCTCGGTTGAAATGCATTGGAAAAGAGCATGCTACAGTCCAAATACCTTTCAGTGCCTAGAATTTAAAACTTTCATTTGTAACTCAGATAGGCTGTAGAGAATTAAGTCTAGGTGGGAGAGAAATAAGAGAAGGCAGATTTTCAGTTGGAGTTTTTGCCTACTTAAACATGGGCTGGGCACAGATGTAGTGGTGAGAGGTTTTAGACCCTGTGTGAACAAGAAATGAGGATTTAGCTCCTAAATTCACATTCATCAGGCTGAATATTAAGTTCTTCTTAAAGGCCAAGTGCACTGCTGACACCCTCACTAATAGGATTTCAAATGTTCTGGTTGTAGCTAGCCTAGAAAATACTAATGAAGGACATTAAGGTCTAAAGAAGGCCTTGAAGAAGTTTCAGAGATCAAAATTACTTGGGAGACTGTACACATTTGGATGAAAATGACAGGATTTTGTCAAAAGTAAATGAAATAGCAGAATTTAATTGAAAGAAAGCTTAAGAAACCTATCTTTATTTTTTTAATTTAATTTTTTTCATATACTATATTGTCAAATTGGCTAACATACAGTATATACAGTGTGCTCTTGATTTCGGGAAGAAGCCTATCTTTAATCCACATTATACCCTTAGCATTTGGGGTTGGAAAACTATACACTTTTTATCTACATAGTGTCAAATATGGGCTTTTCTGGATTCAGTTTCTTTTAGAAAAAAATGCAAATTGGCCAAATATTTACTATTTATAAACATTTCTTTATCTCTAGGTTGAACTGAAAACAAACTAGAAATTAGGAATTGGGAATAGAACAAGTATGGGTGGGACCTCTTAACACTCAGGAAAAATGAGCAGCTGTTTAGTTGGTGAAGAGCTATTGTGTGTGGTTGTGCAGGTTGTACACTGTACAACTCGGGGGGGGGTACTGTTCAGTTTGTTGTCTGTGTGACTGGTATCAAAGACATATATAATTTGTATGGCCACGTATGGTCATACTTGAATTGGTGTGATTTTAAGGTACATGGACAGTCTCATCTGTCCAAATCTTCCTCTGTGGATAATCACAGTACCTGGTTATCTTATCCAAGTAAGTTTTATGATGGAGAAGATTTAAATAGTTTATATCAGGGATAGTATCAGTGAAGACTCATGCTTCAGTTAGTTAACACATTAACTTCCCCATACATTTTTGGTAAAGGAGATATTGTCTCTACTAGAAATCAGAATGCTAAAAGAAAAGAATACAGGAAAGATTTGTTTGAATGGTGAAATTACAAAATATTAGAAGCTTTTGGGGGCTCTTTACCTTAGAAAGAAGCATAATATGTATTTATGCAGCAAAGAAACAGTTTGAGAGCACTGAGGACCTCAGCTGAAATGATGTAGAAAGGAGGAAGAAAAACTTGGCATATTACAGAACTGTTCATTGTTCTATCATAATTGAAGGAGCAAGTATTTATTTAAAATTTCCAATTATTTCTGCCCCCAGATATGTAGGAAAAGGCCTGCAAAAATATTCTTAAATACTTTCTTATCCCCTTCTACAGAGGCTAATTGGTCTACAAAAGGTAGACTGGAAGGCATGAACAAGACACTATCTAAAACTTCTTTCAGTAATAAACTATCTGTGTATGTGTATATACACATTACACACAACAATTACTACATTTCTGAAGGGCCTTTCCATATTGATGTACAACCTTATGCTCTTGGTTAGTAAATCTAAAAATAATTCAAATGTCAGGGAACTGTCTGGTAGTCTCTAGGTGGCTCCCGTGGGATCTCATCACTCTCATTACATCTGGATTTGTTATAACCAGTGTCTCAACCCTACCAATTCCAGGAGCTACTGCACTCCAGGATCTGTCCATTTAGCCCTAAAACTGAAAAACATTGCTTCTTCCTTCAACCTAAACAGGCTCTTTTAAATGCTGAGGTGGCTACTTGTAATGAAAGGCCAAGGTGATTAGTTCAGTTCTCATGTCAAGTAGGATACGAATGACTGATTGCAGTGAAGCTCTGCTCCTGGTAAAACAATTCAAAACACATGTAATTATATTGTTAAAAATATACCAAAAGTTTCAAGGGCAAAATTTAATAAGACTAGTTTTCACTTTAAAAATGTTGCCTTCTAATCCTGATTCAAATGTATACATATTTTTCTTATTACCATAAGGTGATTGCAGTTTTATATTCTTATTTATTAATGTACCTTATTTTTTATGTTTCTCCATATTACTTTTAATTTTTATTGAAGTACCTCTTTTTAAAGACAATTTGATTGTTTTTGCAAACATTATAAGTTCTCATTATAAAAATGTCAATCAAAACTCAAACTACAAAAGAAAGTAAAAAAAAAAAAACCCTCAATTTCACATCCCAAAATAACTGTCATTAACATTTATTATACATTTTTTTAGTCATACTGGCATGATGTTGCAGCAAGAAAGGCAGGTAAAGTGAAACTGAAGTAATTGCTGAACTTTAGATAAATCTCTCTTTAACACAAGTAGGGGGGCTTCTTAAAGGATCCCTTTAAAGTTTCTCATCAAATCAGCCTATGGATAGGCTATAAAAGATAGGAGTCTTTTTTTATTTCTTTTTAGCTATGTGTTAATATTCACTCTGTATTTATTATTTATTTATTTTATTTTATTTTTTAATATTGATTTATTTTTCAGAAAGAATGAGAGCACCTGGGAACAGGGGACAGGGAGAGAGAGAATCCCAAGCAGGCTCTGTGCTGTGAGCATGGAGACTGATGCGGGGCTCGAGCTCATGAATGCGAGATCATGACCTGAGCCAAAATCAAGAGTCAAGTGCTTAACCTACTAAGTTACCAGGCACTTCTACTCTGTCTTTAAAGATGAGAAAATTAAACTTTCCATTTCTCCACCCATTTTTATCTTTGTAATATTATATTATTATTTTAATATCGAGTTATATTCACATCCTTTTCTGTAACTATAATTTTTATAGTCTTAAATACTTTTTTTTTGATTTGCCTCTCAGTTAATTGAATAAAGGCCTCTTAAGTTTTATTACCTGAGCTCTTTCATGCTTTAGAAAAGCGTTGTCCAATAGTACTTTTCATTTATTTTTAATTTAAATCTAAGTTAACATATAGTGTAATAATGGTTTCAAGAGTAGAATATAGTGATTCATCACTTAGATATAACATCCAGTGCTCATCCCAACAAGTACCCTCTTTAATGCCCATCACCAATTTAACCCATCGCCCCACTAAAACCCCTCCAGCAACCCTCAGTTTGTTCTCTATTTCAGAGTCTCTTATGGTTTGTCTGCCTCTCTATTTTTATCTTATTTTTCCTTCCTTTCCCCTAAGTTCATCTGTTTTGTTTCTTAAATTCCACATATGAATGAAATCATTCGATATTTCTCTTTTTCTGACTGACTTATTTTGCTTAGCATAATACTTTGCAAATGGCAAGATTTCATTCTTTTTGATCACTGAGTAATATTCCATTGTGTATATATATACTAAATCTTTATCCATTTGCCAGTCGATGAACATCTGGGCTCTTTCCATAGTTTGGTATTGTTGATAGTGCTACTATAAAAATTGGGATGTGTGTGCTCCTTTGAATCAGCATTTTTGTATCCTTTGGAAAAATACCGAGTAGTGCAATTGCTTGGTCATAGAGCAGCTTTATTTTTAAGTTTTTGAGGAAGCTCCATATGTTTTCCAGAGTGGGTGCACTAGTTTACATTCACCAACAGTACAGAAGGTGTCTCTTTCTCTGCATCCTTGCCAACATCTGTTGTTTCCTCAGTAGTTAGTTTTAGCCTGACAGGTGTGAGGTGGTATCTCATTGTGGTTTTGATTTGTATTTCCCTGATGATGAGTGATGCTGAGCATCTTTTCATGTGTCTGTTAACCATCTGGATAAAAATCTTTGGTAAAGTGTGTTTGTGTCTTTTGCCCATTTCTTCACTGGATTATTTGTTTTTTGGGTGTTGGTAAGTTGGGTGTTTTTTTGGTGTTGGTAAGTTATTTATAGATTTTTGATACTAACCCTTTATCCAGTACGTCATTTGCAGATATCTTCTCCCATTCCATCAGTTGCCTTTTAGTTTTGCTGATTGTTGCCTTTGCTGTGCAGAAGCTTTTTATCTTGATGAGGTCCCAATAGTTCATTTTTGCTTTTATTTCCCTTGCCTCCAAAACACGTGTAGTAAGAAATTGCTGCAGTTGAGGTCAAAGAGGTGGTTGCCTGATTTCTCCTCTAGGATTTTGATGGCTTCCTGTCTTATGTTTAGGTTTTTCATCCATTTTGAGTTTATTTTTGTGTATGGTGTAAGAAAGTGATCTAGGTTCATTCTTCTGCACGCCACTGTCCAGGTTTTCCAGCACCATTTGCTGAAGAGACTGTCTTTTTTCCATTGGATACTCTTTACTGCTTTGTCAAAGATTAGTTGGCCATACATTTGTGGGTCCATTTATGGATTCTCTATTCGATTCCATTGATTTATGTGTCTGTTTTTGTGCCAGTACCATACTGTCTTGATGATTACAGATTTCTTTGTAATACATCTTGAAGTCTGGAATTGTGATGCTACCAGCCTTGGTTTTCCTTTTCAACATTACTTTGGATATTTGGGGTCTTTTCTTGTTCCAATAGTTCTTTTCTTGATTATGAAAACGTTCTGTATCTGTGCTGTACAATATAGTAACTACTAGACATGTATCTGTTGAACACTTGAAATGTGGCTACTGTGACTAAGGAACTGAATATTAAGTTTTGTTTAATTTCAGTTAATTAATTTAAATTTTAATAGCCACTTATGGCTAGTGGCTACTATATTAGATAACAGCTATCTGTCTTTCATCTTTATATCAAACTTACAGAATTTTGAAAAATAGTTTCCTTTAGAATTTTGTAGGCATTGAGTATTACAGTGAAATATTCTGAGGGTTAGTTCTGAAAAAAAATTCTGAGGTTGTGTGAGCATTTCTTCCCTATTTGACAATATTTTATATTTTGAGAGATACTGGGGTAGGGAGAGGAGGCTGTCTAGAGCTATTATATAGGATTTATGATATTTTGAACTATTTTCCTTATTTACCAACCGATATCAGTAACAAGATTGCATGTCAACATGGATATGTCAACATGGAAAGGTTATTATATCTTCAGGGTAATAGATTATTATCCTAGTTTCACAAAAGAGAAATTTTGAGAGGCGAATAATTTTTCTCTTTTAAAAAATGTTTATTTATTTTGAGAGACAGAGCAGGGGAGGGGCAGAAAGAGAGGAGAGACAGTGAATCTCAAGCAGGCTCTGCACTGTCAGTGCAGAGCCTGACACAGGGCTCGAACTCATGGACGGTGAGATCATGACTTGAGCAGAAGTCAAGAGTCAGATGCTGAACCGACTGAGCCACCCAGATGCCCCAATAATTTTTCTAACGTTATACAGACAGTAAAATGTTACACAGAAATAGGGTTTGAATCCAAGTCTGTTACTGCCTTTTTCTACCACTTGAGTGATTTAAATGTTTTAGCAGCAAAAATTCTTTACTAGAAATGAAATCTTATATAGAATTTAAGATACAAACTATTTAAAATTGCTTTTAATTCTATAAATATATTATAAATTTTGAATTTAAAGCTTTTACTATTAAAAAGTCAACCTGTTAGAATAATAAGACTGTTTTGGTCAACACCAAAATTTTAAATCTGAGCTCATGACTAAAAGTTATAGTCTTAACATTACTCAGCATCCAACTTATTGCTGCCTAGTTTGGTTCACCCTATCATGGAATTCGTTACTCATGCAGATACATAGTTTAATGGTCTTCCTTTTTAAAATGGTATACGTTCAGCTCAGGACATTCCTCAGTTTAACTGATCCAGAAACTTAAAAGAGTAGTAGAAAAACTTTGGTTTTCAAGTTGAGTCATAACCACATCTAATAAGTGCTTAAATTTCTTAACTTCAATAACGAGGTCAGTCCCTAACTTAGAGTAAACATCAAAGCTATCTGTAGTTAGCTACGTGTCATTGGGTCATTTATAATTGAACAAGTGACTACTGAGCTATGTCAAAGGCTTGCGCCAAAGAGACATGTTTGAGTCTTTCCTGGTACATGAATGAACAGAATATCCTGTGATGTAGCAAGTATTTGCTTGGGTGCTTTTACATGAGGGAATTTTTTAAAAAGATGGGTGTAGACCTTTAATTTTTCCAATTAATGATACATATATAGTAAGTTCATAAAGTGTATAAACCTGGAGCAAGGTTTTCTTCTGATATGTATACAAAATAAAAAATGGATTAACCTGGCAGGATAAGTTAAATTTTTGTGATCTTTAGTGTCATATAATTAGTGTCATTTTCTGCCTGATAATTGCATATTGAATTCTGTATCTTGTTTGTGTAAATGCACTTTAAATTACTAAAATATGCTTGAAAATCTGAACAAAATAATTTATAAAACTGCTGAATACAGTTTGACATACCTTATAGCCTTACTATAAAGCTTCGTATGCCTTCATAGTTGCAATTATTTATTTCTGTGGAGTATCTGTCAAAAAACACTGCCCTAAGTTTTCATGTTTTTTCTCCTAAACTCATTATTCATGTTCTTTCTTTTGTGACCAGGGTAAAAAAAGGTAAGTCACTAGGACCTGGTTGTTTTGACTTGGCAAAGAGAGAATCTTTCTTTCTTGTTTCACCTCTTGCAGACTTTGGAGCAAGACATTTTGTGTGTGTGTGTGTGTGTGTGTGTGTGTGTGTGTGTGTGTGTGTGTGTAAGAGAAAGAGAGAGAGAAAATCTGGTATAAATTTTTGGGGCTAGTGGATGAGAATATGGTCTAAGCTGATTATATTGCATATTTTAAAAAATCCTGTGTAAGATCCTTAACTGGTCAGCTCTTGCTTCAACAGGTGCCCAAACTTTTATCACTAGCATGAATCAACTTTTGGCAGCTCCAGAAAAGAATCTCAAGTGGACATTCCTCTCCTCTGGCTTTCTCTCTAGTTGTAATTCCATGCTTCTGTGGTTCTTTATCCTATTCCTAGTCTGTGGCCATTTTTTATCTCCTTTACTAAAGTAGGACAGGTCCATGAAGTCAGAGGGAATAGGGATCAGATGTTTGCAGACAGTAAAGTTTGATGTATCACTCTGACTTCATGTGTGCATGGAAGCAGGCTTGCTCTTCTAAGTTGAGAAACAGCTCAAGTATTGATCCAGATTATGAAGTCCTTTTTCCAAATATAGAGGATAGGCACCCAAACAGAGTTAATACCACTTAATGCTGTCTCCCATTTGCAATCTGAGATTGGCATAGATGCATTCATTGAATCAATGAAGCTAGGGACACTAGAGGACTTGTAGTCTACCACCTTCATCTGACAGGTGGGAAAACTGAAGCCCATGGAAGTGTAGTGGATTCTTTAAGGCCATAGGCCAAGCGAGTGCCAGCCCAAAGCTCACTGGTTAAGTACTTACTATTCAACCAGACCTTGTCCTTGACTCTGCAAAGTAGATACAGTCCCTGTCTCCAAGGAGCTGATTATATAGTATGAGAGCAGACACTTGAAGAGAAATTTCAGTACAGAGTGCTAAAGGTGGAATAGATTTGCCTAAAGTGATTTTGTCACTTTATTTAATCTCCTAAGGACCTACTTCTGTAACTGCTTCTGCATCTATAATCACTGTCCAACATTTGTATGCATGATCATTTTATTGCTCAGAAACTCCTTAAGGTAAGTACGATTATTTGCCCTATTTTATGGATAAGTAATGCTAAGGAAAGTAAGCTGTTTGTCTTCAAGTGTTCTAATATACAAGGTCCTAAAATAAAAGCATGTGACTGCTTCAAATCCAAAGAAATACTGTCAGAAGAATGAGAAAATAAGCCACAAGTTGGGAGAAAGTATTGATAAAAGATACATTTGATTAAGGACTGTTGTTCAAAATATACAAAGAACTCCTTATTTTTTATAATTTTTTTTAATTTTCAGTTTTTATTTTAATTCCAGTTACTTAACATACAGTGTGATATTAGTTTCAGGTGTACAATATAGTAATTCAGCACTTCCATACATCATCCCGTGATCATCATAACAAGTGCACCTCTTAATCCCCATCAGCTATATTTATCCCATCCCCCACCTCCTCTCCGGTAACCATTAGTTTGTCCTCTATAATTTAGAGTCTGTTTATGTTTTTTAAAATTTTTTTCATGTTTATTTGAGAGAGAAAGAGAGTGAGCGAGCATGTGTGTTAGTGCACGTGTGAGCAGGGGAGGGGCAGAAAGAGAATTCCAAGCAGGCTTTGCATTGTCAGTGTAGATAGAGCCTGAGGTGGGGCTTGATCTCACAAACAGTGAGATCATGACCTGAGTTGAAATCAAGAGTTAGACATTCAACCGACTAAGCCACCCAGGCACTCTGTATAATTTAGAATCTGTTTCTTGTTTTCTATCTCTCCTATTTTTTTCCTTTTGCTTGTTTGTTTTGTTTCTGAAATTCCACATATGAGTGAAGTCATATGGTATTTGTCTTTCTCTGACTTACTTCAGTTAGCATTATGTTTGCTAGCTCCATCCATATCATGGAAAATGGAAAGATTTAATTCTTTTTATGGCTGAATAATATTCAATTGTATGTATATCTATCACATCTTCTTTTTCTATTCATCTATCAATGGACACTTGGGCTGCTTCCATATCTTGGCTATTGTAAATAATGCTGCTAGAAACATAGGGGTGCATGTATCCCTTTGGTTTTAGTGTTTTTATATTGTTTGGGTAAATACCCAGTAGTGTGATTTCTGGGTCATAAGGTAGCTCTATTTTTAAAAAAAACATTTAATTAATTAATTAGTTATTTAATTTATTGAGAGAGACAGGGAGAGAAAGAGTGCGCATGCTGGGGAGAGGCAGAAGGTGAAGGAGAAAGAATCTTAAGCAGGCTCCATACCCAGTGTGGAGCGTGACATGGGGCTTAGTCTCACAGCTGTGAGATCATGACCTGAACCAAAATCAAGAGTCGGATGCTTAATGGACTGAGTCACCCAGGCGCTCCAAGGTAGCTTTATTTTTAACTTTTTGAGGAACTTCCATACTGTTTTCTACACTGGATGCACCAGTTTGCATTTGCACCAACAGTGCAAGAGGGTTCCTTTTTTTCCATATCCTTGCCAACACCTGTTATTTCTTGTGTTCTTCATTTTAGCCATTCTGACAGATGTGAGGTGATACTGCATTGTAGTTTTGATTTGCATTTCCCTGATGATGAGCATCTTTTCATGTGTCTGTTGGCTATCTGTATGTCTTTGGAGAATTGTCTATTCATGTCTTCTGTCCATTTTTTAATTGGATTATTTGTTTTTTGGATGTTGAGTTTTAGAAGTTCTTTATATATATTCGATACTAACCCTTTATTGGGTATGTCATTTGCAAATATCGTCTCCCATTCCATAGGTTGCCTCTTAGTTTTGTTGATTATTTCTTTCACTATATAGAAGCCTTTATTTTGAAGCAGTCCCAAAAGTTTATTTTGTTTTTGCTTTTGTTTCCCTTGCTTCAGGGGATCTATGTAGAAGAAAGTTGCTATGGATGATTCAGAGAAGTTATTGCCTGTGCTTGCTCTTCTAGGATTTTTATGGTTTCAGGTCTCACATATAGGTCTTTAATCCGTTTTGAATTTATTTTTGTGTATGTTGTTAGAAAGTGGTCTACTTTCATCCTTCTGCATGTTGTGGTCCAGTTTTCCCAATACCATTTGTTGAAGAGACTGGTTTTTTTTTTTCCCATTGGATATTGTTTCCTGTTTTTTCAAAGATTACTTGACCATATAATTATGGGTTTATTTCTGGGTTTTCTGTTCTACTGATCTGCGTATATATTTATGCTGGTACCATACAGTTTTGATGACTAGAGCTTTGTAATATAACTTGAAGTCTGGAATTATGATGCCTCCAGCTCTTGTTTTGTTTTTCAACATTCCTTTGGCTATTTGGGGTCTTTTGTGGTTCCATACAAGTTTTAGGGTTGTTTGTTCTAGTTCCGTGAAAAATTCTGTTGGTATTTTGATAGGGATTGCATTAATTGTGTAGATTGCTGTGGGTAGTACAGACATTTTAACAATATTTGCTTTTCCAACTCATGAGTATGGGATATCTTTCCATTTTTCTTGTGTGGTATTCAATTTCTTTCATCAGTGTTTTACAGTTTTTAGAGCATAGGTCTTTCACTGGACTCTTTGGTTAGATTTATTACAAGGTACCTTATTATTTTTGGGGCAATTATAAATGAGTTTGTTTTCTTAATTTCTCTTTGTGCTGCTTCATTATTGATATATAGAATTCAACAGATTTCAGTACATTGATTTGTATCTTTTGAATTACTGAATTTATTTATCAGTTCTCGCAGTTTTTTGGTGTAGTTTTTGGGTGTCCTAAGTATGGTGTCATGTCATCTGCAAATAGTGAAAATTTTATTTCTTTCTTACTGGTCTGGATTCCTTTTATTTCTTTTAGTGGTCTGATTGCTGTGGCTAGGACTTCCAGTACTATGTTAAGTAAAAGTGATGAGAGGAGACATCCTTGTCTTGTTCCTGACCTTAGGAGAAAAGCTTTCAGTTTTTCTCCATTAAGGATGATATAGTTGAGGATTGTTCAGTTATGGCCTCTATTATGTTGAGGCATGGTCCCTCTAACCCTACTTTGTTGAGGGATTTTATCATGAATGGATATTGTACTTTGTCAAATGCTTTTTCTGTATCTAATGAAATGATCATATACTTCTCATCCTTTCTCTCATTGATGTGATGTGTAATATTGATTGATTTGCAAATATTGAACCACCCTTGCAACCCGGGAATAAGTCCCACTTGATCATTGTGAAAGATTTTTTAAAATATATTGTTGAATTTGGTTTGCTATTTTATTGAGAATTTTTGCATCTGTGTTCATCAGGGATATTGGCTGTAGTTCTTTTTTAGTGTTGTCCTTATCTTGTTTTGTGTTAGGGTAATGCTGGCCTCATAGAATGAATTTGGACATTTTCCTTCCTTTCTATTTTTTTGGAATAGTTTTAAAAGAATAGGTGTTAATTCTTCAAATGTTTGAAGAATTATCCTGTAAAGCCATCTGGTCATGGACTTTTGTTTGTTGGGATTTTTTTTATTATTCAATTTGGGCTGAGTTTCTTGGCTGGTTATTGGTCTATCCAAATTTTCAATTTCTTTGTGTTTTGGTTTTGGTAGCTTTAATGTTTCTAGGAACTTATCCATTTCTTCTAGGTTCTTTAACTTGTTGGCATATAGTTTTTCATGATAGTCTCATCATATTTTTTTAATTAAAAATTTTTTTAATGTTTATTTTTGAGAGAGAAAGAGAGAGAGACAGAGACAGAGTGCAAGCTGAGGAGGGGCAGAGAAAGAGGGAGACACAGAATCCAAAGCATGCTGCAGGCTCTGACCTGTCAGCACAGAGCCCAGCGTGGGGCTCAAACTCACAAGCCTTGAGATCATGACCTGAGCTGAAGTTGGACACTTAACCGACTAGCCCCCCAGGTGTCTGATTGTATTTCTGTGGCATTGGTTGTTGTTTCTCCTCTCATTTGTAGTTTTATTTATTTGAGCCCTTTCTCTTTTTTTCTTGATAACTCTGATCAGAGGTTTATCAATTTTAATTGATTTTTTCAAAGAAGCTGCTCCTGGTTTCACTGATCTATTTTATTTATTTATATTTTTAGTTTCTATATCATTTATTTCTGTACTAATTTTTATTATTTCCTTTCTTCTGTTCTTTTAGGTTTTATTTATTATTCTTTTTCTAGCACCTTTAGGTGCAAAGTTAGGTTGTTTGAGATTTTTCTTGCTTCTTGAGGTAGGCCTATGTTTCTATAAAACTTCCCTCTTAGAGCCACTTTTGCTGTATCCCAAAGGTTTTGAGCCATTGTGTTTTCTTTTTCATTTGTTTCCATGCACTTTTTAATTTCTTCTCTTATTTCCTGGTTGACCCACATTGTTTAGTACATGTTACTTGATCTCCATGTATTTGTGATCTTTCCATATTTTTTCTTGTGTTTGACTTCTAGTGTCATAGTGTTATGGTAAGAAAAGATGCATGGTGTGACTTCAGTCATCTTGAATTTGTTGAGGCTTGTTTTGTAGGCTGATATGTGATCTATTCTGGACAGTGTTCCCTGTGCCCTTGAAAAAATGTGCATTCTGCTGTTTTAGAATAGAATGTAGGTGAATATATCTGTTGAATCTATCTGTTGCAGTGTGTTATTTAAAGCCATTGTTTCCTTGTTGATTTTCTGTTTAGATGACCTATCTACTAATATAAGTGAGGTGTTAAAGTCCCCTACTATTATTGTATTATTATTGATAGTTATTTTATGTTTATTATTAACTTTTATGTATTGGGACAAAAAAACTCTTTAAACTCAACAGTGAACAACTGTTTAAAAAATGGACCAAAGATGGGGTACCTGGGTGGTTCAGTCAGTTAAGCATATGACTCTTGATTTTGGCTCAAGCTATGATCTCACAGTTTGTGACTTAGAGCCCTATGTCAGGCTCTGCACCAACAATGTGGAGCCTGCTTGGGATTCTCTCTCCTTGTCTCTCTGCCACTCCCCTCCTCTCTGTCTCTCTCTGTCTCTCTGTCTCCCCCAATAAACCAACCAACCAACCAACCAACAAACAAACAAACAAACATTTTTAAAAAGTGGACCAAAGATCTGAATAGATACCTCACCAAAGAGGATGTACAGATGGCAAATAAGCATATGAAAACATACTAAATATCATGTCATTAGAGAATTGCAAATTCAAACAGAGTTCCACTACACACCTATTATAATGGTCAAAATTAAAAACACTGACAACAAACACTGGATGTAAAGCAATAAGAACTCTCATTCATTGTTAGAGGGAATGTAAAATGGTGCAACCACTTTGAAAGATAATTTGGCAGTTTTTTAAATAAAACTAAACATGTTCATATGGTATGATGCAACAGTCACACTCATTGATATTTACCAAAAGTAGTTCAAAATGTATGTCCACAAAAAATCCTGCACATTGATATTTATAGCAGCTTTGTTCATAATTGCCAAAAGTTGGAAGCAACCAAGATGCCCTTTAGCATCGAAATGGATAAATCAACTGTGATGCATCCAAACACTGGAATATTATTCAGTACTAAAAAGAAACAAACTATCAAGCTGTGAAAAGGCAAGGAAGAGCCTTAAAAGCATAATACCAAGTAAAAGAAGTCAGTCTAAAAAGGCTACATACTGTATGAGCTGAACTATGTGACATTCTGGAAAAGGCAAAATTAGGTAGATAGTAAAAAGATGAGTGGTTGCCAGGGCTTAGGAGAAAAGGAAGAATGAATAGGAGATCAAATGATTTTTGGAGGAGTGAATCTACTCTGTATGATAGCATAATGTGGATACATGTCATTGTGCATTTGCCAAAACCCGCACAATGTACAATAGCAAGAGCAAACCTTATTGGGACTGTGGGTGATAATGATGTGTGAATGTAGGTCCATCGATTGTAACAAATGTACCACTGTAGTGCAAGATGTTGATGGTAGGGGAGGCTGTGCCTGTTAGGGGCTAGGGGTATATGAGAACTCTCTGTACCTTCCCCTCAGTTTTGCTGTGAACTTACAATTTCCTTAAAAAAAAATAAAATTTATTTTAAAAAATACTGTTCACTTCTTTGTTCAGATTCACTGAGATTTGTTGAGAAGGTTAGCTTAACAATGACTGGCTCTAAGTCTAGTGTTTGATCCACATTGGGGGTAACTTTTTGTTCAGTTGTGCTCTAAGTATCCTTGGATCTGCTAATCACTCTGTTTATTTTGAACTCGTATACAACTTTGAGTGGATATCAGGAGAAGAAATTAAGGGAAAAGACCCTCAACCAAGAAGAGAAAGTTTACATAGATTAAACATCTTATTAACTTTATAAACTCTCACTGTATTAAACTTCCTTGCTTGCAATGTATTGTTAATGGCCCTTTTCCTCCCACAGTTTAGGGTGGGCAGATTATTACCAGGTCACACTGACATTGAACAGGGCATACATTATGCGAAGGCCCCACTGAGTTTATTATTAATCCTGTATATAATAGGAAAAAAAATAACAAAACCCTCTACACAACCCTGACCCTTTGTTTCCTATTTGCATTATTGTTTGTTGTGGTGTTCCACTGCCTGACCTGATGTAAATGCCAAGTGCACAGCCCCTTCTTTGAATTTAACTCTGCAACTATAAATTGCTTGTCCATTTATAAATAAAATGAAATGTGGGATAGGATGGAGTTTGAGAGAGCATACTGTCTGAAACTCTTGGATCTCAGTCTCAGTGCAGATGTGCCAACGCTGTTCGGCAAAGTATAAATTGAACGGGATGTTAGGGCCCTTCACAGCCCTCTGGGGTCAGGTAGGCTAGATACTTGGCTGCTATTGCCTCAAAGCATTAGAAAATGGCAATTGCCAGAGACTTTTCATGTTTTCTCCTGAAGCATTATTCTCTTCCCCTGCTAGGGTTGATCTGAAATAGCCAGGAGTATTAATGACTGGAAAAACAAAACAAAACTTGTGAAGCATAGTATTCAGACAGTGCATAAAAAGGAGATGTCTTTCTTCTCTAAAGGGATAGATGTAAAGAGAAAGCAAAGTTTATTTCTCATAAAGGTATACCCTAGAAATTTTATTGAGTTTGGAAATGCCAAGAGGTTCATGAAGATTAAATTCTACCTTGGATATGCTCCTTCTTTCTAGGTTAGTAGTTTTTCCATAGAATTAGAGCAAGACCTGCAACCTTATGAGTTAGTGCTAATTGGTCATTGGACAAGAATGGTGTTGAAGTAACTTAAGAGATAGTCTTGTGTCCTGCAAAGTGTCATAGCCTCTGGAGACCTGGGTGCCGCCTCCACTTCTGCTACTAATCAGTGCTCTGAGCTGAGTGGGATATTTACATTTCATAGCCTCTGGTGCCTTCTTTGGGAAAACTAGGAAGGGAGAAAGTTTGAGTAGGGTTAGCCTGTGGTCACCAAGGTTCCCCTGGTTCCAACTTTTTGTAGTTGTGTGAAAATAAACCGGGACACTAGGGGTCAGCTTTGGATGTCCTTCTTTGAACAATCTTCTCTAGGCTTTTCTATCAACTTAGACTAGGGGGTCTATAAGACCTATTGACCCTCCTCTGTCTGCCTTCTTCTACAGAACAAACAGAATATATGAGAATTTTGACTCTCCAGCCCAGTGGGGGTTAACATTTTGTAGTTAAAAAGCTCCCACATATATGATTCCCTCAAAAATCCAAAAATGGATGCTGAGTTTACAAGTGAGGAAAATATTTCAGAGAGACAAAGATATTTGTCCAAACTGCATGTGAAATCATCCCAGGCAGTCATGCACTGGTAGTTAAATATACCCTTAGTAGAAAGGACATGGATTTGAATCCTGACTCTGCCATTTATTCTTTCTGTAATCTTGGGCAAATTACTTAACCTTGGTTTCTATATATGAAAGAGATCATAATCAAAGACTGTTTTAATGTAATAGGGGAAAGGGCAAAGGAATGTTTTATAGAATGAATGAAAAAATGCTTTGCACAATACTATATATGGAACAAATTCTTAAAAATGATAGTTGTAATTATTAGTTTATTATAAGTGGAGGCTCCAAGCCTCCTGATGAATGATCGATCTTTCTACTATACCTAGCATCTATTGGTAGCAGAGACATTTTTTATGATCTTGATCACATTTATGTCTGGAGATAAATTCTCTAGTAACTGTAAGTTTATGACCAAGAAGGTCCTATGTTTATCAGGACCTGCTGGGAGGGCACATTTGCCTGCTACTGAATGGAGTGAAAATAGGCCATAGGTCAGCCTAAAAGAGATAGGACCATCTTTTCTACAGTTCTCAGGGAAAATAAAAGCAAAATCTCACCAACCAATGAAATCACTCTGTTTTTTTTTTTTAAATATTCTTATAAAAATAGTGGAGTTTATTTTAAATGTTTTTGGAACAAAAGTGTAAATAAGGAAGAAATTAACAAAACATAGTGCACATGCTTTTATCTCTTATAAACAAATACTGTTCACCCTAATGGTATAATTTATTTGTTTTCTTTGCAGGGAATTATTGTTATTGGTCACAGTTCATTCTTGTTGGTCACAGTTACTATCAGCTGTAGTATAATTCGGTATCCTAAAGATATGGACTTCCGCTCCTGCTAATCCTAATTTTTAGTGACTGTTTCATAGGCTTGAGAGAATGAAGGGGAGTGGAAATACATAATAGTGGAAAACTAATGGCAGTTTTTTTAAAAGGCTTAAATTTTCTTTCAGGATGCAGAGGAAAAAAACACAAAGTCTGAAAACAAAGCTCAGGTCTTGGAGTTGGAAACCTGGTTCTAGCCTGTCATTATACTCTATGACCTTGGATAGGACACTTATTTTCTTTGAGCCTCAGTTTTCTAATCTAAAAGTCACAGAATGGGCCTAGGAGTTTCTTGAGATTGATTGTTAATTCCTAAACTCTCCTGACTTGTGACTCCGAAAAATAGTGCTTATCAACTTCACAGGTTTGTAGATGGCTGTAGATGACTCCTTCTGTTCTCGAAGTCCTAGCTGCCAAAGGCAACATCCTGGACACTATATCAGTTTGCCGTTGTCACAAAATATACTGCATGAAAACCATGTCGAACTCAGTGGCTAGTACTACAAGTATTTATTCTTAGAGATCTGCAGGTTGATTGAGGGTTGACTAAAAGAAACTGATCATGGCTGGGTGGCTTTGTTGCTCTTGGCTGAACTCACCAGATGTCTGGGGGTCAGTTGGCTGGTGTGAGCTGGTCTCAGAAGAGCAGTTAGACCCTCCTCCCCAAGTCTCTCATCCTCTCACTGGAGCCAGCCGGCTAGCAGGGACATGTAATAACAGAGATCTAAGAGAGAAGGCCAGCTAGGCAAGGGTTTTTCAAGCCTTTAGTTACAATACATTGCTAACATTCCATTACCCAAATGCAGGGAAATATATTCTCCCTCTGTAGCAGGATGATTACAAAACCACATGGTAAAGGATACAGGAAGCGCTGAAGGATTGGGTCACTGATACAATTCACCAGATCCCATCCTCCTTTTGTAAACATGAAGATGCACTGTCATCTCCCACACACATTTGCACTGGTTGGTCTCAGAAAGAGATTTCCTGCACCTGATACCTGTCTCTTGGGGAAAATTTTGGTCTGTCTTCCTTGGGGCTCATTTTTCCTGCTAATTGTAGATCAGTGCTACTCAAAGTATGGTTCAAGACCTGGCAGAATGGGAAATAGTTGGAGTATATACCTGGGTCCCATCTCAGACCTATTGAATCAGACACTCGGGGATGAGGCCCAGGAATCTGTATTATCATAAGCCTGCTAGGTAACTCTTATGCTCACTAAAGCTGCAGAAACTCTGGAATAGATGAAATCTTTGTCATGGTATTCCTGGTAGCTTCGTCTCTATGTCACCTTGCCTCCTCTTGCTTTACTGACCTGCCATCATTCATTACATGACCCTACTGTTGGAGATTTCAGGATGACAGTTAATATCCCAGAATGGTAGCCTTATTGACTGGACCCAAAGCTAAAATGCGCTTCTGCATATTTCTACCCCACCCTGCATCTGGACTTCTGGATCAGTATGTGTGGAAAACTACAGAATAGACTACTACACAGTTGATAAAGTGAGGCTTCATGTCAAGCATAGAAAATGCAAGAGTGCAGGCTCCTGGGTGGCTCAGTTGGTTAGGCATCCAACTCTTGCTTTCAGCTCAGGTCATGATCTCATGGCTGTGTGGATTCGAGCCCTGCATTGGACTTTGTGCTGGCAATGCAGAGCCTGCTTAGTATTCCTTCTTTTTCCCTCTCTCTCTCTGCCCATCCCCCACTTGCACTGTTTCTCTCTCTCTCTCAAAATGAATGAATAAATAAAAAGAAAATGCAAGAACAGGATCTCACAGTCCTATGCAAATCTTAGCTTTTAATTCTGTCCAATAGATACATATTTTCCAGTAGACATCACATTTGTGCTATGTCACCAGTTACATCAGTCATTCAACTTCACAGCTAGAGGTGAAGAGGATAAAAGACCGCTTCTCAATACTTCTAAGAGAGTGAAAGTCTTATTTTATGTGGTTGCGGAATTACTGGAGAGGTAGAAAATTGTTGTTCCCCTTTGTCAGGGGAGCTCCTGTCTGGGACTATGTCAGTCTTCTCAGTAGTTTTATGATTCACATCTTGTTTCCCATTTAGCAATTAATATAATTATATCTTATATTGAAAATATAATAGAAAACAATATTATATGTGATATAATGACACCTAAAGAGAGATACTGCTTCCTTTTTCTTATCTCACTCCAAGATAGGAGAACTGGGTTTATAAGGCTTAGTATCAGCACTTAACATCCCTAAGATGAAAATATCTAAAGTGTCATAACTTAACACAATTGCGTGTTAACTGTACACATTGTGTGTCATGGGAAAAGAAACGAAAGGAAATAAAGGGAAAGTAGGTAATTGCTCACATGATAGAGGAAGATATTATCCTGCCAATTCCTTCCTGGAACTGTATGTATCATGTCCTGTGTTTGTGATATAGCACAGGGAGTCATTGCTAACAATGAATAACATTATTGAGATGACAGCAGTTTAAGTGTGAAAGAAATCTGAGTTTTGACAAACCAGGCAGACACACACAACATGAAAAATGTATAATGCATCACCATGGCCAGTTGTGTCTGTGGCAGTTAAGATACTGATACTGATTGAGAAGCTCATCTGTTCATTTGATTGTGTCTCATGGCTTAAATCTCTCTAAAAGTGGAGGGTGGTGGAAGGAGCTAGTTGCTCTGACTGATGGTGTAAAGAGAGGGGGTTTGGTCTGCTTCTCACATATATGTAAGGAATAAGCTTTTCTGAATTTGCACTGACTTTATTATGAGGGAAAATAAATGTATGAATTCCTCTAAAAAAG
The DNA here is from genome assembly GCF_027475565.1 of Acinonyx jubatus. Lineage (NCBI taxonomy): Eukaryota > Metazoa > Chordata > Mammalia > Carnivora > Felidae > Acinonyx > Acinonyx jubatus. The sequence goes on along the minus strand of NC_069391.1, from coordinate 70,062,778 downwards.
GAAAGGAATGTAAAAGCTTTGAAAGTTGCTGTGTTAACACACAGCCAGTTACAGATACCTTTTCCTGTGTTGCTGTCATTGTGTATTTGATAACTTGGTCCTTTATGGAAGATAGTTGGAGCCACACTTGATTCTTCCCCTTTTCTCTCACAGCCCAAGCTATGGGACCTGCCAACTTCCCTTTCTCAATGTTTCTAGGATACTCCTTTTTGTCTTCGTTCTTGCTCTCACTGCCTTATTCATCCTTAGTCTAATCCTTGCTCACTTTGTTCTTTTGGAAGCTACCTAATGGGTCTTCCACCTCCAGTATTGGATGTTGTCCTTTGCAGTTACTATCAATGATCTTTTTACCCTTTGAATCATGAACTCTCCTATCATGTACTATCCATCACTACATCAGTGTTTTCCAAAGAGAGTGTTCAAGATGACTGATGGATTATAGGAAGAAATGTTACGATACACACACACACACACACACACACACACACACAATTAAGAAATTAAGATGTAATACCATTTAATATAGGGAATGACACTGCTACCTATACTCTGTCCCTGTGTCATATCTGGAGTTGAGGTAACTAAAGGAAAGAGAGGGAGCTTCATAACAGAGTGGTAGAAAGCATTGCCCTGGTGAATCTGCTTAATTGTGTCATCTGATTTTAACCAAATGAACTCCCAGAAAGATGGGAAAGTGACTTACAAAGAAATAATACTGACAGAACTGGAATTTTGCCTTCTCTTGGTACAAGCTCTTTATCAGCCACATTGTGGGGCAAAAAAAATAATGACTTAATTAGATCTGACAAAGAGTTAGCCAAAAATAGAAATTATGAAAATTATTCACATTTTTAACAAAGAAGCTCTCCCATAGTGTTATCTATGCCTTGAGATATTAACTAATGATAGCAGTAGATATATGTAATAAATAAAAATCATGTTTTTATGTGTAATTTTTTTAAAGCTGATGAGATGCACAATGAAAAGCTAGCTCAAAGGATAGATTTCAAGTTTCTCAATGTGGGATGCCAAACCATCACACCCCAGCCCCTAGCTCTAGTCTAATTTATCCTCTGTCCATTCCTTCAACTCACTTGACTCTGCAGATGCCCTGCATTATTTTTAGTTTCTCAGCATTCCATGCTGTCTCATGTCTCCATGTCTGGGCTCTTCCCTGTGCCTGGATATCTTTTCCTCATTCTTCTCCTGTCCAAATGTGATGTGTCCCTTAAGATTCACAGCTAGGGCTTATTGTGGTAGGACATTATTGCCTAATGTAGTGGTTTTCAAAACTGGGCTGGGAAGCTTTAAAAAATATCTGCTGCTCAGGCCCCACCCTTAGCAATTCTGATTTTTTCCAGAGGTCTCCAAGTGATTCCAATATACTTGCCATCCATCACGCTGATTTATAGTAATCAGTTAATATGCTTGTCTGCCAGGTGTAAGCATCCAGAGGGCAAGAGCAATGTTATTCTTTACTGCATCCCCAGTGCTTAACATGTGGCTCTTGGTGGGTGCACTATGAATTATTACTTGTTTAAACCAGTGGTTCTCAACCTTGACTGCACATCTAAATCACTCAGGGAGTTTTAAAAATATTGAATTCTGGTATGGCTTAAGGATTGGGAGTTTTAAAAAGCCTGCCATGATTTCAAAGTTGGGATCCAAACTGAACTCTATCCCTCAACCAGTCAATCAAACAAGCAGTGTTTTCAGTAACATTTCAAAGCTCAAGTCCCAGCTCTGCATTAACTGTGTGACTTTGGGCAAGTCACTTAACCTTTCTGGGTTTGTTTCCTTACCCTTAAAATATTGGAGTAGGACTAGGGGATTTTAAAAGACATTGTCGGGGGCGCCTGGGTGGCGCAGTCGGTTAAGCGTCCGACTTCAGCCAGGTCACGATCTCGCGGTCCGTGGGTTCGAGCCCCGCGTCAGGCTCTGGGCTGATGGCTCGGAGCCTGGAGCCTGTTTCCGATTCTGTGTCTCCCTCTCTCTCTGCCCCTCCCCTGTTCATGCTCTGTCTCTGTCTGTCCCAAAAATAAATAAACGTTGAAAAAAAAAAAAGACATTGTCAACCCTATAATTTGATTGAAACTCTATGTATCACCATCTAGGAATAAGATTTTTGTATGTAAGTGGAATTTATTCCTTTGATTACCATAAATTTTATAAATTTCTATATCTTTGGCAGGAATATTTCTTTAAAATGTATCACACTTCCCTCATTTCTTAAACACAAAACTGAACATAATTTGACTTTCTTTTGAGGTCTTAGGATCATTATATACAATTCCCTATTGCACTGCCTTCTTATATAGTATTAGCTTTAAGTGCCATTGAATGGTGCAGTTTATTTGCCCCAATGCTAAATGGTTACAGACCGCTATAATATCCAGTTCCCATGCATGACTTTATATATTTTTTTCTTACTACCAAATTGTTAATTAGTACTTCATACTGCTTCATTGTATGTGCACTCCTCATTCTAGGCTTGCAGCTTTCAACTTGCTGACTGTAAGGTAGCATTCACTGGGAAGAGAGACCAATCCCTAAAGTGATAGCAGTTACGAACCATTTAACACTAACCAGAGCGCCAGGTATGGGAGTTGAAGACTGAGGTTCAAGTCTCACTAACTCCTGTGTGCTTCAGTATCCTCCTCTGCTAATGGGGATAATAATAGTCTGCATCTCAAAGGTTAATGAGATACTGCTTGCAACATGTTAGGGTAATACCTAACAGTACTAAACACATTTTAGAAGCAACAATCAGTAATAATGCCTAATGTTTATGAAACGATCATTATGTTGCAGATGCTATGCCAGGCACTTTATATAGATCAACTCATTTAGCCCCCACAAAAGCCCTGTGAGGTTGTGTCTCCCATTATTCTCATGTTACCTATTAGGAAACTAAGATCAGAGAAGTGAACTAACTTGCCCCAGGTTGCATACCTTGGTTCATCAAGGTTACACACCTGGCTGGCCATCACACATGGGAAAGTGCTTTGTCCACTACTCCCGGTCTCCAGTGAGGATTTAGCAGGGATGGTAGGCCGTCCTTGATCTTTTATCTTCCTCAAGGCTGGCTGCTTTCTTTCCATGTGGGCCCCTACTAAGCACCTGGAGAACAACAGCTGTAGTGATGTTCTAGTTGCCTCTTAAAAACTCAGAATTGTCATTTGACAGTGAGATGCTCGAGGCAGGGTCCATGTTTAGTCACATCTCTAACCTCATGGCTAGAAAATCATTCAGTTCATGTGAAATGTCCTGAATGCGGTGAAACTTTTAAGTTAAAATCAGTTTCCATACGTTTTCTTTTCTTCTGTGTTCTAAAAATTTACTCCATATCTCTTCATTTCTTGGCATTACAAGAAATTGAGGGAAGTTGGGATCCCAGAAAGAAATCATCTGTCAGGAAACAATGTCATTCACATTTTCCACTGTGGGATTCTACTGCTGCTCCTATAGGACAGTTAACAATTCTAAGAGTAGGAGAAGGTCTCACACAGGTGTTTTCCAGGCTTTGGCCTTGATCCTTTGGGGAAGAGAGGAGAGGTTTGGGGGAGTAAAATCAAGAACACAACTTAGGAAGCTACTGTTCGAAAGCATACTATATTTTAGAATTACTATGCAAAACACACTTGAGCCCCAAATGTATGATGTAGAATAGTCTACAACTGGAGGTTTGAATGACAATAAGATATGGCTATTTTTTGGGGGGGAGGGGATGAAAAGTCCTCTTGATAGATCAATCCAGAATTGGAACAATGATAGTATGTTCCCCTGTTCTTTCAGTTGGAAGGTTAGACAAGCAAAAAGGAGGCTGATGCTACCTGCTCCCCATTGTGAACAGGGGATAAAGCAGGCAACATTAACTGTATAAAAGTGAGCTTTGTTGAGACATATGCTCAGTTATTTTCCTTTTCCCCTCCCTCTCTCTTACTTCCTTCCATCCCTCCCTCTTACTTTCTCCCCCCAAATAACTGAATGTAAAAGCTACTTAGTGCAGTGACAGGTTATAAATTTAAACCCACAAGAGTCAGGAACTATGGAACTCAAAGTCCTTAGGGAGACGTTAGCTTTACCACTTTTATATCGTTATAATAAGCTATTCATTTAATAGCCTAATTTGTAATCACAAACACCATGGGAAATTTTGCTATGCCAACCTCTGGCTTCAGTTTTCCTGACTTGGTTGGTGATTTTTGAATGTTGTAACCTTCAGAAATACATATTTTTAGCATTTAGAAGTCCAGATCACTGGCATGGGAGTGGTTAAATTACTTATTACCCACATTCTTCTCAGCTCTATACCCTTCCTGATACATGATAAAGTTTACAGAGTCTAATGAGGGCACATCTATAAAGATAAGATTAAATAACCCCAATTATGCTGTTCCCATTTGTTTAACTGATTTGTATGGTCTAATGAAGGTATATTTTTACCTAGAGGATAGTGATAGGGAGCCATCAGTTAACTAGTGTTAAAGGTTTTGTTTAGAATTAGTTCCTGAAAGACCTCTTTAGTTGATTGAGTGCATTAAGAACCCCAATCTGTGTGTCCCTACTCTTTGTGCTGTGGCTATGTAGCTCCTTCTCACTCGAAAGTGGGCTTGATCATGTGACTTACTTTTTGGACAGACATTTACTTTAGCAGATGTGATGCAAGCAGAGGCTTGGTAAGCACTTGAGATTTTCACCTGTTCTCTTGAGAACATGACTGGGCTAGTCTTCTGGATTTATAAAAGAGAGAGAGGTAATCATCCTAGCCAGGGCCTTCCTAGACAAACCAGTCCCCAATCCACACACTGACTGACTGCTTGCGTACACACACACGCACACACACACACACACACACACACACACACATCAGTGAGCCTGAATGAGGTGACCCAAACCTGGTGAGGTCAGCAGAACCACTCAGTCATCCTATAGACTCAAACAAATAATAAGATAATGTTGTTTTAAACCACATAGCTTTGGCATGTTTGGAGCACAACATTATTGTGATGATGGATAACTGATTGGAAAATGAGTTAAGGATTATACCTCACTCTTTTAAAGTAGTTTCTTTGAGATTATGAATCTCATGTGTTGCAATCAAAACCTCTGTCATTAATGCCCTATGTTGCTGTTCCACAGTCCCTAGTCATATGTTGCGTCATCCATTGTATTTCAGCTCATTCATGGAGAATTACCACTCAAAAACATAGTGGAAACTTTGGTTCCCACAGCCTGCTCCCCCTCCTCCCCACCCGGAACTTCTTTTCCCTTCCTCTTTCCCATTTGAGACTTGGCTGGGAAAGCAGCAGTTCTGTGAGTCTTAGATGATTTCAGAATGAGATTTTCAATTCCCCACCTGAACATGTGTTAAAAGCAGAAGAGTTCCTCCCGACACACAATAGAAACCCTGTAAGAAGCAGCCTTCCACTTGCCAGTGCATCTTGAAAGCCTTCATCAACAGCTCCCAATTACTGCCAAGGAGTGCCCTATCTCTTCAGAATGAGGACAAATTGTCTCTTCTTAGCCTTATTTAGAAGTCCCAAGGCACCAAAAAATTCGTTTCTGACTAGAGAAGGTTTTAATGATTTTATTATATGCCTCACAATCTGTTCCTAAGTCTGTTCCCATATAGTTTACATTTACCAATTAATAGCTGAAGTTAAGGACCTTTGTATGGGGCATTCAAAATGATAGTAAGGAAATAACCTCCATTAGAATGACCAACTTTGATGAAAATGTAAATTGAGGCTATCTGATCAAGTATTCTGGATTCATTACTCCAGACTAAATTATTGGTATGTTATCTGAGTCAGAGGGAAAACCCCAGCCTGGACAAAATAAACATCATCTTTAATAACCAGTAGTATATACTTTGCAATTGGAAATCAATGGTGAATCAGTCTCTATTTAGATGGATGACAACTATTCTTTTATTAGTAGAGAGCACAAATATTGGAAGCTTAGCATTTTTTCTAAAACAGTGAAAGTGATTCACAAGATAAGTATGAGAGGTGCTTGGGCCTTCGGTAGATGAGAGGTTGCTAAATGTCAATCATGGGTAGTTCAAGGAGGAAAGAGTGGCCCTCAGACTTGTTTTGGAACACATTCCTGCAAAATACAGGATTCTGTACTGTTTTATTGAACTTTATATATACATATGTATATATATATACATATGTATACACATACATGTGTGTGTGTGTGTGTGTGTGTGTGTGTGTGTGTGTGTATATATATATATATATATATATATATTTACTATAAAATTGTTACCTGATAGCAATACTTCATACTGCTTACTTGTGTATGCCCTCCTCTTCTAGCCTTTCATCTTTCAACTCCCTGATTGTAAGGTGGCATGGGCTGGGAAAAGAGAGACCTCTGGGGTTATGCCCATACAGAACTGATGGGTGGGGTGTAAAGTTAGCCAGACCTGTGTTCAAATTGACAATCCACCATTCATAGCTGCATGGCCTTGGATAGCTCTGAGTTTCAAGAATCTCATTTGTAAAATGGTAAAATGGCAAGATAGTAGCTACCATGGCTTGTTATAAGTATTAAACAAAATAATGTTTGTGTGTTTGGGGTAGAGTATAGGCACTTGATAAAATATTTAAGCCCCATCTTGCCCCTGTTTTCCCTTATGTTCTAACATTTAAAGAAACTCATAGTATGCTATGACAGAGAGGACTGACATGGAGGATATTTTTAGTACTTGGAATCCTTAGGGCAGCTCTGTATGAACCCAGTAGCTAGCTAATGAAGCCTGATTTCTTGGGCATTTGCCTCTCATGGCTGACTGACTTGGTAACTGAATTATTCAAAGATTTTCATAATATGTTTGAATTTCTTATATCTATTCCATGGCTAATGATTCCTAGCCAGGCCTGGGGCCCCAGTTGAGAGTGAAAAAAAATTTTTGTTGAAAAGGGAATTTTTTTTTTAATTTAAGAAAATTATTTGTATCCTGATGCATACCTGCAATTATTAATTTGGGATTTATTGAAATTGGGTGATTGGATAGTGAACCGTGAATCTAGACAGTCTGGGAGAGATGTTGCTTTTTAAATTTATTTTTGCAGGAATCACAGGAGCTGATGAGCACAGAAGTGGTGGAAGGTTTTCAGGGGAAAATTCTAGTGGTCATTTTTAAGGCAGAAAGCAAAATCTTCACCTTTACCACTTGTCTGACCTCTCACTAATGCCATTACTTTATGTTACCATTAAGGTTAAAAATGTCATCTATAAAGATGTTGTGTCAATTTAGGGTGTTTCTGTTATAAGCTCTCATCCTTGTGCTCAGCTCTGGCCTATCCATCTGTTACCAAGAGGTGCTCCTTAGATTCCTCCAAAGTGTTATGTGCCTGTTTTAAAACACAAATATGTATAAGATATTCCTGGGGTTATCTCCAGAGAGGCACCTGTGCAAATAAAAATGACCTTATTTGAAGTAACTGCTGGATCCACATTAAAAATACAGTGAGGAGAAATTGTTCCTAACTTTGTATGGGTAACATGTTTCTATTTTAATAAGGAATAGTGAATCGGATGCTATCAAAAAGGAGGCTATTCACCTCTCTATCCTAATTATTTTCTTCTACCTATCAGAAATGTTTGTGGGATGCCAAACAAATCCCAAAATTAAATAAGCAAAAGAAAACCCCATTTAAAAAATTTTGGCATACTCTTAAACCAGAAAGAACTGATTTTTTTCCATTGGTAGGCTACTTGGCCAAACAGAAAAAGGTCTGTCTCTAGGTGCCTTCCTGTTTATAGGAAGGAAGTGGGAAAGGGAAGTGACTAGGTGGAAGTGGTGTGTATGGTTAACCATTTATAGGACTCATGAAGAGCTTTATGTTGACAATCCAGATGGCTTGTTAGCAAAACTTTTATGCCTATCTGTGAGCCATTTCTTGCCAAATGTTGATTCCCCCTCGGCCTCCCTCTACCTTGTCCCAATCCTCTGAAGATAGTTGGTTTCTTGGAAATTCTTTATAAATTTGTGTATTCATTCTATCTGCTCCCAGTGATATTATCTTTCCCGAGCTACGGTGTTTTCCAGATTGTTTTTCTTTCCCAAGAAATTGAGTATTTTGGGAACCAGTTCATCTCAAAGGAGTGTCAGAGGAAAAACACGTATGCCAGCTTAGCGGCTTCTACACTGTGGGATGTGGATTTTGAGGGTGAGGAGCTATGGATAAAATCCAAGGTTTGTACACTTCCTAAGTATTGGATAAGTAATATGTTTCTACATGGATGTTTCATTCTTTGTTTTTGAATGCATATATGTGGTTATTCTGAAGAATATACAAATTTGCTTAAGACTATTGCTGAATTCTTAATTTCTTTTTGCTAGTTTATGTTTTCCCAATCAATGGTTGCTAAAAGTATACCTATTACATGCAATTTTTAAGTAAAATTAGGACCCTCTTGTTTGAAATGTTGGGGAGCTCCTATTTTAGAGTGTAAAAAGTGGAGATAATTATGTTTAGAAAAGCCATCAGTAAATCAGGAGAAAAGATGAAGATTAATGAAATGAAACAGGAGAATTAGAGAATGAGGTTAGTGAAATAGGAATAACCAAAATAGGCTGATAAATTGATTACTTATGAGTTTTAGTTATCTACTACTATGTATCAAATTACCCTGATACTTGGTGGCTTTAAGCAACACCATCTCCTCTCATTCTATGGTTTGATTGGGCTGAGCCTGGCCCTTCAGCTTTGTATGATGTTGCCTGGGGCTATACTGAGCACTTAACTGAGCTGAATGTCTAAGATTCTCACATGTCTGACACTTTAGCAGGGATAGCTAAACTACTGGTCCTGTTTTGTTCTTTGTTTTTTTTTTTTTTGTTTTGTTTTTTGTGTTTTTGTTTTTGTTTTTGTTTTTTTTTTTTCAGATTTTCTCCCTCTATATGTGGTCTCTCCAGCAGGCTAACTAGATTTCTTACTTGGTGGCTCAGGGCTCCCTAAATTTAGAAGTGGAAGCTTCCAGATAATCCCCAGCTTTAGGTCTAGAACTGGCACAGCATTACTTCCTCTACATTCTGTTGGTTAAAGCAAGTCATGGATTAAAACAGATTCATTGTGGGAGGAGATGGTATAAGGGGGGCAAGGTAAAATCTGGAGGCTAAGTTAATTGGGAGCCGTTTTGGACACTATAGATACCACACTCTGTTATGGTTATAGCAAAAGAACAGTATGGTTAGGATGTTTTTTGCTAGCCCTGCAGCCGCTAGATTATCACATGTTTAGTACTGACTAGATTCTTAACCTTAATTTGATGGTATAAGTACTCTGCCACTGCTAGTAATGTCTTTTAACAACCAGTACATTTTTTCATCATTTCTTCAAGGAGCATCTGATTGAGCCACTAGACAGGCCTGTGCGTTAGCTGTCCAGGAGAAGGGAGAGGGATTTTGGATCCCTCTTCATGGTTTCTGTCGTAGAAGTTAGAGATTGCCTTTTATAAGACTTGAGTAACCGTATGTCCTGGCTTGCCTTGAACAATCTGGTTTCTGTTGATTGTTACAGTATGATTATACCAGTGCCCTGTTAACTCTTAATAGCTTTTCAATGTGGATGATAAATTATCTGGTCACCTGAATGCCCACATCCATAGAATAAGGGATTCTCTAAAATTAGGAAGGGGATTCAGATTATAGGTGACCAAAAAATGAAAAATTCCTACTCCTATCCTCTGTTGGCTGTTCAATATGTAAATAAATTTTTCTTCCTGTACTTATGCTCTAAAAAGACAAATGCATCCATCTAACAATCATATAACTCTTTGTAGAACTGACAATGTAGCCTATCCTCAAATATATGGCCCAGAATCTTAGTTGCCTAATTTTGCCCCAAACTTAGACTATTTAGGGGTTGTCCATGCTTCTTCCAGTTCTGTTGTGATCCTCCTTCCATTTTCCACAATCTAAGGCATAAGTTGTAAAATTAACTATTTCCAACACAGTCCATATCCAAAAGTTAGGGAAAAGTGAGAAGAAAGGAAAAGGAAACGAGTTGCAGTGTATTAAGTATAAATGTGACATAACAAAGAGGGAGGAAGATATATTAGAGGCTACACTTCCCATATCTGCATCCGGTACCTTACCCTGGATATTCATTCATGAGTTATGAATACTTTCTGACCTTTCATATTCACCTCTTTCCCTTGAAATTCAAAGTATGAGGCAAGATTTGTGGAGCCCACACAATGAGCAAATGCCCAAACTGCCACAGAGAGTGGAATATATGCCTGTCTTTCTCTGCAATTTTAGGGGATATGGCATAGAATCAGTGTATACCTCTCCTTCAGTTTGATAAATGTCTATCTGATCCAGGCTCAGGGCAAAGTAGGAGAATTGGCAGGAGCCAAAAATAAAAAGGAGGGGAGTGCCCTGGGTGGCTCCATCGATTAAGCATCCAGCTCTTTTTTTTTTTTTTTTTTTTTTTGAGAGCACAAGAGGGGCAGAGAAAGGGAGAGAGAGAATCCCAAGCAGGCTCCATGCTGTCAACTCATATAGAACCTGACATGGGGCTTGATCCCAAGAACCATAAGATCATGACCTTAGCCAAGATCAGGAGTTGGATGCTTAACTGACTGAGCCATCCAGGTGTCCCAAGCATCTGACTCTTGATCTCAGCTCAGGTCTTCATCTCAGGGTTGTGAGTTCAAGCACTGTGTTGGGCTCCCATGCTGGGTATGAAGCCTATTTTAAAGACAGAGAGAGAGAGAGAGAGAGAGAGAGAGAGAGAGAGAGAGAGAGTGAGAGAGAGGGAGAGGAGAGGAGGAAACATGGGTCAAACTCTCTTAATGAGTTAAAAAATGATCTCAACACTTAGTAGAAGTCGCTTGTGTTGAATCATGAAATCTGAGTCCTAGTCTAAGCCTGCCTCAGATTGGATACATTACCATAGATAATGTATATTTCATAATTCATAAACTAAGGGATTTAGATCAGATCAATGAATTCTAACATGGAGTCTCCAAATTCCAAGAAACCCTCAATGAAGAACTGGTAATGGTGGTGGTATTTAGGTAGATAAATCATCATTATCCATAATATGGATTCATGGGTTAACTAAAAGTTTAATTCCTAGAGAAAAACATTAAATTTCAATGTGATGAGGAACGGTAAAGGGGAAGCATAGAGTGCCATGTAAAAATACTGTGGGAGACTCAACCTATTCTAGGGGTCTGGGAAGGATTCTTAGAGGAAGTGGTACTTAAGTGAAAGGTAAAAACCAAAACTGAGCACGCCCAGTTGTGTCAGGAAAAATTCAATTGTGGAGAATGACAAAGATCAACATGCAGAGAATGGATATTTCTCTATAAATGTCCTAACTCTGAGGAAACAAGGTTGTTCAGAGAGGTTTCTCTGGTGAAGAAATGCTGCACAAACCATGCAGTAACTTGGGTATCTCATGTGACCTGGTAATTTTCTCCAGCTCCTGTCCCCTTTAATGAACCATAGTCTCTACTTATGAATACAGCACTTCAGCCCTGAGGTGCTCCTAGAACTCCATATAGAAATGTACCTTGATTTGGACTTTGAAGTCATTACAAAATAATTGTTGAGATGCTTTAAATAGATCTCATTAAGGCTGGTATATGACTCTGTGCCTTTCTGTCATGCCTGTGTTAGTGAAAGATGGTTTTAGATGTATAATTAAAGTTATTCCAGAAAGCATGATGAATCAGTCACCAATTTTATTAGAATTTCAACTTGGGCATAGACCTTTCTTCCTTCTTCCTACTGCCACTCCAATGAAATTTATTTTTTCTTGAATATTTTGTTGTTGAAACTTGTTGAAGATTCTACCTACATTTTGTCTGTTTCAGGTACTGTTATAACAAGGTTGCCATGGAAAAATGCCCCCCTTTTTAGAGTAATTATTGTTTGGCTTTTGCCATGGGCTTGGGACAGACGATTCAATAATTATTAATCCTTTTCTCCCATGTGGACATCTTCCGTATAAATTTAGTTATTCCTGAATAAAATCTTGCACAACGAGTCAAAGAAAATACTCTCTGTGTTTCTTACAAAAATTAAAAGTCCAAAGTGTCAAAGGAAAATATTTCATGTTTCCAGGAAATGCAGACTACTTTTGGTTTTGTGCCCCTGAATTTTTATAATACTGAACACCCATTATCTTTTCTCTTCTGTTCAAATTTCCTTCCTTGCCTTATCTATGCATTTTGAACACTCCGGATCAGCTGTGACCAGTATTTCCCATTTCGTGTGTCAGGGTGGTAATAAGTGCTTGTATCACACTCCTCCACCCAAACTGTGGACTTTCTGCTCAGAGGGACAAGCAAGCATAATGATATCCATCTGGGAGGGAGCTTAAAATAGTGGCCATGTGTCATTTTGCAGTTAGGAATCTGGATATGGCTAATGGGGTGTTATCAATCAGAAGATAAAATTAAAATCCTACATTAGGAACCGCTCCTGCCAGAAAGAGTAGATTTTGTAACAGCTGTTTTCTATTAGATGCTATTGTGTTCTTTAACAGCAAATTACATAGATCAGAAATGTATGGTTAACAGTTTCCCCAAGTGAGGTTGTAAATGTGCCTGTTGTCCTCTGAACAAAGATATTGCAGAAAGGAGAGGAAGCTCTGAGCAAACCCTTGGTGGATTTAATGGGGCAGTTTTCTGCTCACCCTTGTTGGCTAAATAGCTGTTTCAGAAGGGAATAAATATATTTTTGTGATCCTAGTATAGAGAAGTGGCCTTTTGAACTCTGAAAGAGATGATATTAAAGCTTCTACCTGGCTTGCATCTCTTAACGACTTGCATTTGATTGGTTCCAGAATTCATTAAATCTTAAGGGGAAAAATTAGCTGGGGGTGGCGTAGGGGGAGAGAGAGGAAGCACTGTGCCCAGCAAGCACCAAGTGTCTTACCTCCAAATGAAGATAAGTTGTTTGAAATGAACAGCTAAGAGACCGTTGGTACATTCTCCTGCTTATTGTAGCTCAGTAAATTAAACTTAGTATGCTCAAAGGCTGGCTCCATACTGATGTTCTTGCCTTATGGAAAATAACGTGCTTTCACCCCCACCGGCCCCCCCCCACACTTTTTTCCTCTCTATAACAGATGACAGTAATAATGAGAACTAAAATCACTCAAGTCAGCATATGAAAGGGAACTGTCTATTTAAAAAAATAAAAAGACATTTCTCGGTGCCATCTGCTAAGGTACAATAATGTTTTGTAACAGGTTTTGGAAAGCACATTAAAAGGCTTCATCTGTGCTTGTCCTTTCCAGTTAGTCAAGATATAGTTGTGTCTCTTCTGTCTGATGTGGATTCTTGAATCATGTAATTATTTCTAATTTATCTCTAAAATTAAGCATCTCAAATACAATTTTAATTGGGATTTCATTAGGTACTTATTATACCATGTGTCAAATGATAGTTGATTATTCTGAACATGGATATAGAATCTGAAAAAGATAGTGGGAGAATGATGGGTACCTCTGAAAGCTGATGGTGCTCAATAAATATGTCTTAAAAATAATCAGTTGATATATAATTAACGTAAGTAATTACTGCAATTAAACTCTATTTATGGAACCCTGCTGTGTTGTTTCTCATCCTAAGCTTAAACATGATTGTTGTTCTTTTGCCCAAATAAAATTAATGTGATGAGAGAAAAACAGAATAAATGTAGGCCTAGATAACAGAGAGGGAAATGTTTTCCCTTTATTAGAGAAGGATGGCATGAAGGGAAAATTTACTTTCATAAGGAAAAGGTATATGAGGCTTTAAAAGTATTCTTTTTACCTAAATGAATTAGGCAAATTCAATGTACAGTGAGAAGTAATAGGACTAATAGGTGGAAGAAAGTTATGTGGATCTGGATGAGGGAAGAACAGAGAGATTGCTACACTGAAAGACTGGATACTGAGAAACCAGGCTACAGTAGACCCCCTTACCATGTAGTTCCTATTTTAGTTTGTTTCTGTATCCTCAGCACTGGGCAGTGGCTGGCTGCAGTAAATACTTAAATAAATACAATGTTTTATGATTAAGACTGGGTCAGGCTTGTCGTGAGTTATAGTGAACATGTATGGAAGGGGGAAAAATCAACAGACTCAGTTAAATGTGCTCTTGAGATTAAAGTAAGCATTCCTAACGTCTGCCTTTGGGAAAGATGGGCCAACAGGTACTGGATTTACTCTCCTGGATTGAAAAACCAAGAGATAAAATGTATGGAATAATGGTTTCAAGACATTGAGTAGCAAGCAATAAAGGACAATTTCCTGAGAGATGAGAAGCAGATGAGGATGGCCATATGATTGTCCCAGTTTTCTGTCTGGAGAGAGTTTCCAGGTTACGGCACGTGAAGGAGAACTCGGGTATATCTGGGTAGTCTCCTTGAAATAAGGAGACAGAGCTGGGAATCTGGGGAGACCACAATAGCTAGAGTTTTCAGGACAAGGAACCTGAGAGGAGAGATGTATATGAGAACTTCAGAGATCTGCAAGTCTCCCTTGAAGCTTCAGCTAGATAATTACGAGAATATGCTATTGAGGAAACTTCCCAAGGCCATGGAAAGCACCACCTGAATAAATTAGACGGAATAATCACCAAGACACACATAGGGCAGGAAGTAGTTCCTGTTTTTATCAGCTAGAATGGTTCCTGTTTTACTCACTCTAGAAAAGGTGAAGATATAAGGCCATCAAGTAAAGTATTCAGGAGAGTTTTACTCAGTAATGTGGCAAAATTAGTTTTAGACTGAACACTGCTCTGTTCCTACCTAATAAAGCTTAAAAGAAAGACTCAATCATGTCTTGGTTCAGACTGCTATAACAAAAATACCAATAGACTAGGTGCTTTAGCGACATTTATTTTCACAGTTCTGGAGACTAGGAAGTTTAAGATCAAGGTGCTGGAAGATTTGGTGTTTGGTGAGAGCCATCTTTCTGGCTCATTATGGCCATCTTCTCTCTGTGACCTCAAATGGCAAAGTGAGAGGCCCCTCTGTGGTCTCTTTTATAAGGGCACTAGTCCCATTCATAGGGCTCCACTGACCTAACCACTTACCAAAGGCTTCACCTCCTAATACTATCACATTAGGGGTTAGAATTCAAAATAGGAATTTTGAGGAGCACAAACATTCAGTCCATGACATCAAACTGTTTCCAACCAACTTAACTGTGTCCTAACAAAGCTCAAGGGTATGTGAAATTCACAATGTATGGCATCCAATTAAAAATTACTACATATGCAAAGAAGCTGGAAAATATGACCCATAATACACAGAAAAATCCATTGAGAAGCCCTAACTTCCTTTATTGCAGAGTGAGGAGGGAGGCAAGTCCATGCCCTAAAAACAACTGTAAAACTGGACAGTATTGTCAAAGGCAAACATCTCACGGTCCTTGAAATCAACCAAAGGCAAAAAGCAAATTGAGAAGCATTTATTTATGCAAAACCACTGAACTTTGACGAAAAACACTGACAATCAGTTGAGTTCTTGCCTAGAGCTGCTTCCACATTTCCCGACTTGGTTGGTATGGTAGCCAGGAAAGCCAGCAGCTTTGCTGCCAGAAGGAACTCACCTAATTTTATATGGAAGGTGAAAAACCCACTCCCAACAACATTCTCAGTAAAAGTAGTGATCCTGGAAGCAGGAAAATGAGGAAGGCCAAAAACTGCACATTTGAAATGTAGTTCTATTTGGAAAAGGCAATAGACCAATAGACCATTCAGAAATCAGAGAGATCCTAGATGTGAGACAGCCATATAGGGGATTAATAATATCACTATACCTCTTGGCTGAATGCACATGCAAGGCCAAAGGGAGTCCAAGCTATTCAAATATTCATGGCTAATTGAGAGATTACACACTTGTGCAGAGCAGATGCAAGAGAACCTATCAGAAAATAAATGCTGGGATAGGACAGAAAGTCCTTGAACTTTGAATGAACCCATACATGGATCCAATAATAAATAGTAGAAGGCTTATTGGCTTCAAGTAAAACTCAAGTAAAACCTCTGATGAATCATTGGCTGACTATTGAACTATGCAGACACAGGGATGGTCTTAAGAAAGCCAGGCTTAAAAATAAAACAAGAATTAAAAAAAAAATTACTGAGTAGAGACATCAGAGGTTGCACATGGTGGGGAAAGTCAACTCTACAATTTACAGTAGCTAAGTTTGTAAAACAAACACACAAAACATTGCAATAACTCTCAGGGAAAATACCAGAATCTAGAATAACTATAATATATTATCTTAGATGTCCAGTTTTCAACAAAAAGAATGAAACATTTAAAGAAACAGTAAAGGGTGACCCATACTTGGATAAAAAGCAGTCAACAGGACCTGAGTGGGTCTAGACATTAGATGGGGAAAGGTAGTGGGGAAAGGTTTCAAAGCAACTAGTATAAATATGTTCAAAGAAGTAAAGGAAGCCATGCTTAAAAAAATTAAAGGAATGGGGTCCTTGGGTGGCTCAGTTGGTTGAGCGTCCAACTTTGACTCAGGTCATGATATCACAGTTTGTGGGTTGGAGCCCTACATTGGGCTCTGTGCTGACAGCTCAGAGCCTGGAGCCTCCTTCGGATTCTGTGTGTGTGTGTCTCTCTGCCCCTCCCCCATTCATGCTCTGTCTTTCAAAAATTAATAAATGTTTTTTAAAAAAGTTTAAAAAACTAAAGGACAGTATGATGACAATAACTTAATAATTAGATAATATAAGTAAAGAGCTACACTGTGTTAGAAAGGACTACATGGAAATTTTGGAGTTGAAAATTAGTTGAAGAAAAAGTTCACTAGAGAGGTTCAGCAGATTTGAGAAGAATCAGCAAGCTACAAGTAGATCAGTAGAAATTATCTCATCTGAAGAACCAAAAGAAGAAAGATTGAAGAAAAATGATCAGAGCTTCAGAGACCTGTGGGTCAATGATAAGTTTTCCAATATTAGTATAATGTGACTTCTAGAAGGAGAAGAAAGAGAGAAAAGAGTAGAAAGCATATTTTTAGCAATAATGGCAGAAAACTTCAAAAACTGATGACAGACATGACTCTAGAGATGCAAGAAGCATCACAAATCCCAAAGAGTATAACCACAAAGAGATGAATTGATACGTAATTACATCATAATCAAACTGGAAAGACAAAGACAGAGGAACTCTTGAAATCAAGATCAAAAAGTAAAAGTACAAGGGAACCTCAATAAGATTAACAACTGACTTCTCATCAGAAATAATGAAGGCCAGAAGGCAGTGAAATAATATATTCAAAGTGCTGAAAGAAAAAAATAAACCTGCCAACCAAGAATTCTATTATTTATGAAAACGTTCCAAGAATTCTATACCTATGAAACTATTTCAGAAATGAAATTTTTAAAAAAGACATTCTCACATAAACAAAGGCTGAGAGAATGTGCCTTACAAGAAATACTAAAGAAGGCACTTAGAATGAAAGCAATGGTATTAGATAGTAACTGAAATCCACAAGAATAAAGAGCACTAAGAATGGTTAAATATGTGACTGCATACATTTTTTTCTTCTTTAAAAATAAATTTTTTTAATATTTATTTATTTTTGAGAGACAGAGGGAGACAGAGTATGACCAGGGGAGGGACAGAGAGAGAGGGAGACACAGAATTCAAAGTAGGCTCCAGGCTCTGAGCTGTCAGCACAGAGCCGGACATGGGGCTCCAACCCACAAAGTTTGAGATCACAACCTGAACCTAAGTTGGATGCTTAACCGACTGAGCCACCCAGGTGCCCCATCTTCTTTACAAATTTTTAAGAGACATCAGAGTTTATGAAACCAAAGTTATAACTGCATTGTTGGGTTTATAACATACATAGATGTAATATATAAAAATGCAGGATGCAGCAAAGTTACTATATTTTACCAGAAATAAATTAGTATTAGTTTGAAGTAGATTCTGATGAGTTAAGATGTGCCCTACAATCCCTAGATCACTAAGAAAAGAACTAAAAATATATAGTAAAAAAATCAACTAAGAGATTAATGCTTCTGCAAAAGATAATGGAGAAACAGGTACCAGATTTACCCTGTCTTCTGAAGCAACCAAGAAAAAAAAAAAACACCCAGGCAAAATGTATGAAACACTAGTTTTCAAGACACTGAACATAAGGGAGGAGGAATTACAAAGAAGTTCTATTAGGAAACTTTTGAGGGTAATAGATTTGTTTATTATCCTGATTGTGGTGATGGTTTCACTTGCGCGTGCATATTCTAAATCTTATCAAACTGTACACTTTAAATGTATTTAGTATATGTCAATAATATAAATACAAATCTGGAATCCATAAACTTAAAATACATATATACAAACATGCACAATACACACACAACTTTTTTGGGGGAGGGTTTGTAAAAGTAACTCATGTTAACTTGGAATTTTCCTTACAGATCACTTTTCCATAGTTTGGAAGTAATTTTGAAAGTATTTGGAAAATACTTTCCAAATTTGAAACATGCAGAAAAGTAGATACAGTTTATACTGTGATGTGTTTGGCCTTTAAATCTAGGGATATATTGAGAAAAAAAAAGTCCAAAATATAATTTGAAAACGATACACTATATAATAAAGCCAGTGGAGTTATTATTATACTGGCTTTATGAAAAACACACTCAACTCGCCTAATTTCCTTTTACAACAGATTAATAAGTGGAAGAACAGGGAAGGGCTGGCTTGTTGCAGTATATTCCAGGGTAAGAGTCAGTACTGGTTTTGGTTATTGAGGTCAGGGACTAGATTAAAGAGGGATTTAAAGAAAAAAAATTTCTGTGGCGTAGTCACTAATTATAGTTCTAGGGGTTAAGGAAAAGGAGGCAAAAGGTTTCTGAGGTCTCCTGTCTTGGATGATTGGGTAGGTGTGTTGTCAGGAGGTGAAAGAGGAATTATCAGAGTAGTGGGAGGTTTGAGAGAAGAAATAGATAATGATTTTGGTCTTAAGCATAACATAGGGTTTTTGTTTTTGTTTTTTTTTTTTTGCATTACATGTTTAAGCAATATATAGGTACCAGTTTCTCAGATCTAGCCCCTGAGGATGTTTATTCATTTAAGAAAGACTTTATGCATAAAGGAGTGTTTTGCCAGATCCTGAAAATGGTCGTTTTCTTCTATAGCAATAATGGAGATTGATCTCTGGGATGAACTTTCTGGGGGTTTTGGTAATTAATCAGCAGATATTTATTGAGACCTTCTCCATGCCAGAAAGAGTGGCTGGCTCAGAAAAATGAGCAAGATAGACAATGTTGCTACCTTCCTGAGCCTTTTTTCCTGGGGACTTGGAAATTGTAGAGGCATTATCCTGAAAGTCAAATGGAACATTTCAGCCCTTGTTTTTACAGTCACTATTAGGGATGGAGACAAGTGGTTTGAGGGTAAGATCCAGGAATATAGAATTGAGATGCTTCATGTGGTCAGGGATCTAACTCACTGGGGCATATGACAGTTCTGATATTGCTTCACTCAGCCTCAGGCTTTGCTTCATTAAACTCAGGATAATGCCTAGAATTTCCTAATTGCAAAAGGCAGAGCAGAGTATGTGGGAATTCTGGGTACATTGAGCCTTTTCTTTAGAATGAAATTATGGCATAAGTGCTACCACAAAACCAGGGTATAGTTACAGCAATTACAGTGACAGTTCTTTGAAAGGCAGAATGAATGTGGTGCTCTCTGGTTCTCTGCAATAAGATATCCCTCCATGTTACTTACTTGATATCTGTGTGTTATGAATGGTACCAGTGTTAAACTTGTGCTAGAAAAACAATTTGAATTTGTGAGGTACTCAGTTCTAAAGTGGCTTTTTCCTGCGACCTTCTTGAATTTCATTTATTAAACGTTCACTCATGCTCCTTATTCTGGGAAAGAAAGGTGGTGTCATTATTTTAAATAATGTAACACCCATTGCTCCCTTGGTAGATTTAATAGCACTGGGGCAATTATGACAGCATTACTTTTGCACATTTTTGACTTAGTAATTTGAAGAGTAAACTATTAAATTGCTTTAAATGGGTTTCATCTAACATTCATATTAGATAGGGCAGGTTTTGTTTATTTATTAAGTGTGAACTAATTATTTCAAACATATTTTGGTTGCTTTAAGGATGGCATATGATTACCAAAAATCAGTCAACCCACACTGAATATTGAAAACAATGTATTAGCTTTGAATTTATTAATGCTTTTCATAGCTATCCTGAATTTAAAGGCATTTAAATAAATGAGATTTTGTGACAAATTTTGAATACTTCAAAAATCCAGTGATATTTGGCAGTTGTGTGAGGGTCACATAGATCTATAACTGAGATTTGATTTAGCATAAGCTTTGAGGTTTAGGTCACAGGTTCAGGCCAAGGTCAACTTCATAATAACCAATGTTTATTACCATCAGAGAGCTACTTGGCACTTGAAACGATTGGTTGATTTTGAGGTAACTATTCTCTTTCTTACCATGTTTTTAGTAAAATGTTCTGTCTGAAGATGTTAAAGAGTGACTTAATTTTTTTCATGGTTTAAAGATCACAACTGTAACTTGGAGAAAGATGGAATAAATAAGAATTGTTTACTTGTTCTTAAGAAAGAATTTTAAATACTGTAAGTATTTAGGCCCAACTTTTAAAGTTTTTGGACTTTATTTTCTTGTCTTTTAGTTAGAGGTTAATTATGTCAATAAAGTCTATTTGAGAGATGAGAAATACACCCAGAATTACTTCAGAAAATGTTACAATTTTATTTCAGTGTCTTTGGAATCTAGAGGTGTGAGGGTGCATGAATATGGCCTGGAAAGCAGCTGCTTGGTCTTTTAAAAGCACTACCCATTATTTAAACCAGAGTTGGCACTTGAGTAGTTTGGAACTTGACTCTTTGTTGACAGGAAAAAAAAAAATATGTATGCATATCTACTCTAAGCAGGGTGGCCATTTATGGCTGCATAGGTTGTTCATTGAACAACTCCAAATGAGCTATCCACACAGACTGGAAGTGGCACCCCTCAGAGTTGTTCACTGCTATCCAGTGTTTGGCCTCTACAAAGTCTATCCAGTGGCTTCAACAGGGTTTTCATCTTATATGTTATTTCACTTCTATCTGTTTAGTTTTTTTTAATAATTTTTTTAATGTTTATTTATTTTTATGAGAGAGAGAGTGTATGAGCATGGCATGGGCAGGGAGGGGGGTGGACAGAGGCTCCACACTGTCAGCAGCAAGCCCAATGCGGGGCTCAAACCCATGAACCATGAGATCATGACTTGAGCAGAAATTGAACGCCCAACCAACTGAGCCACCCAGGCACCCCTCTATCTGTTTAGCTTTTTATGCCTTAATTTGTTCAGAGACCCATAATCCTCTTACTTGGTAACATACTAGCTAGTTATTTGTATTCCCACTGCTTCATTAGGTATGAAAGATCTGATTTCAGTTTTTCACATGATGCAGGTAGTAAAAATACCATTTGCCTTCCAAAACACACACACACACACACACACACACACACACACACACACACACACACACACAAAGTATACCAGAGGCAGTGTTAGTGTGTCTGGAACAAACATTAACATTTAAAGCAATGCCTCACTGGGGCATCTGGGTGGTTCAGCTGGTTACGCGTCTGACTTCAGCTCAGGTCATGATCTCACTGGTTTGTGAGTTCGAGCCCCACATAAGGCAAGGCTCTGTGTTGACAGCTCAGAACCTGGAGGCTTCTTCTGATTCTGTGTCTTCCTCTCTCTCTGTCCTCCCTCGTGCTCTGTTTCTGTCTCAAAAATGAATAAACACTAAAAAAAAAGCAGTGCTTCATTTTCATGGAATTGTTTCGTTTTCTTCTATTATTTTTCTCTTTCCTGGTGTCTTAGAAGCTTATGCTACACAATAGTTAAATATTGATTTGAAATCACTATGTGTTATTATGTAAATAAAATCATAGGAAACAGAATTTAAGAAATGTTAACCTACTCCTAACTTTTTTTTTGTCCCCAATATGCTTATATTCCTAATGTTTAAAGTCACAGCTCCCCAAATTAGCATATACCATTTTATCTTGAGTTTCTCTTAAAACTGATGGTTTCTGAAGATTCTCCCATATTAAAACATCTTTAGGGGCACCTGGGTGGCTCAGTGGGTTGAGCATCTGACTTCGGCTCATGGTTTGTGAGTTCGAGCCCTGCATGGGCTTGCTACTGTCAGTGTAGAGCCTGCTTTGGATCCTCTGCCCCTCTCCCTGGTCGCGCTCTCTCTGTTTCAAAAATAAACCCACATCTTTATAGGTATGTAATTTGTTTGCTTCCAAGTTAGGATATTTGTCTTCACATTGGTGATTAATTGTTAATATGTGCAGTTGTGAGACATAACAGACTTATAAGAAAAGCACATGGAACCTTTTGTTGTCAATCTTAGTCAATTCTCACTACTTGAAGCCTAGTCAAAGTATCTATCTTTTTGCACTTTCGCAGTGTCAATTTCCTTCCTTAAACTGTAACTTTAGTTGTTCTCATAATGATTGGTTTAGTTTTAAATGCTGTAATTTCTGTTATTTTTTCCCCCTATTTGTCTAGGGTTGTAGGTAGTACTTTGCTTCTTGGTTTTCTTGGCTGTAAGTTACAAATTTACCTGTTGAGACTCAGGAGAAATCACACTTGTGTTCTTTTTCAATCTTCTTTAAATACATCCACACTGCTTTGGTGTTTTATGAGTCATTCACCATTGCTTCCAGTTGATATTAATCCAATTCAGCAAAAGCATTCTCTTAGCCTTGCTACATCTTTGGATTGATGTTTTTATCAACTGGGAGAGAAGCTGAGCAAGTCAATTGTGAATGTAGTGCTTGATCTCTATGGAATTTCATCAAGCCATCTAGAGAGTGAAGTTTTTAGAAATTGTGTGTGGGTGTGTGGTTCATTGAGGCAAATCAATAATATCACAACTAAGACATAAAGTGCAGCATGAGATCTGAGAAGACATTATTATTGCAATGCAGGTCAGCTATCATATTTACTATATCATTACTGTGAAATTTACTGGTATGGAATGTATTTGAGAGAAAGTCACAGGCCTGTAGTGTATGTCCCAATAACATAACAAGGGAAGAATTTGAGTAAGTTAAGGAAGGATAATCATATTAGAGCAGAGGTCTGGCTTGCCGTCCTAGCTCCCGTTATACCAGTACTCTCTCTTTAATTCTTTATTCTTCTCTATTGTGAATATTCCTGTTGGGAGAAAACTGTTGTTGGGGGTTGTTTGGGCTATGGCAACTGGACTAGCTTAAGTGGCAGCAACAGGCTAATTTAGGGGAAGTCGAAGGCTGTACTTTTGAAAACCATGATCTCTCACAAAACTCTTTATCTAATACTAACATTTCTTTCTTACTCCTGTATGTTTAGCTGCTTCCTGGGTTCCTCTGCATAGATAAATGCCATCTCAGATTAGACATATTGAAAATAACTCACTGTGTTCATCCCCCAATCAACTTTTCTCTGACTTTCCTGTTTCTATAAACAATATAATTGTTTCCACGCATTGAGGATTAAAACTTGTCACGTGTAAGTCCTCTCTCTTTTTCAATCAGTATTTCCAATGTATTGAAAGTCCTACAGATTCATTTTGAACATTCCTTACATTGCATGCTTCATGTTTCATCTGCCAGCCCTTTATTTCAAGTCCTTAATACTTTTCAATAAATCCTTTCAATAGTTACATAAGGAGGGGCACTTGGGTGGCTCAGTCCGTTGAGTGTCTAACTTCGGCTCAGGTCATGATCTCATGGTTTGTGAATTCGAGCCCCATATAGGGCTCTCTGCTGTCAGTGCAGAGCCCATTTCAGATCTTCTTTCCCCCTCTCTCTCTTTACCTCCCCTGCTCACACACACACACTCTCTCTCAAATATAAATAAACATGAAAAAAATATCAACCCTCACTTGCCTATTTCCCTTCCAATTTATAACATACAAACAGGCAGATTAATTTTCTTTAGTAAAACATGGCTATTATTATATCACCTCCTTGTTCAGTAATATTCCATGACTCACAATTGCCTACCAGATCAACCATTAGTTCTCTAGTCTTGCATTTTAGACCTCCAAAATAATACTGCAACTTACCATTTTAGTTATAGCTTATCTTTCTTCCCTGTATCAGTCCTGTGTTTCAGCTGAAACAGACATTTTGGAGTAGTTAGAAGGTTGATTATGTAGGAACAGGAAGGAGACGGATGGTGAGGAAATGGAGACAGTGGCTAAAGTTATAGTATAATGAGGTCATATATATATTAGATGCACACATTTTTATTTATCATCTAAATATAAGACACTATTTGCTAGTAGATACTATGTGATAAGAGAATATAAAGGATATAAGGTGGATTCTGTGTGCATGAAAAATGTATGTTTTAATCATATAAGATTGTATGAAATGTTAAATAATAATAAAATACTTATATTGACAACAAAAAGAAGTGTCATAATACAAAACATAATTATTTGCATGATGAATTTTATAATTTCTATAAATTTTAAAAGATATAGAGAGCAGTTTAGGCTGAATGAGCTTTATGGAACAGATGGGATTTAAATGTTTCAGAAGCAGCATATTTTGATTTGAGTGGAGGGTGAGAGTAAGGGATTGGTAAAATAAAGCAGGAGAGGCAGGTAGGGATTCTCAGAATAACCGAATAGTTACATGGTCATGGAGGCGGGGTGGGGGGGTGTCCAAGGTGGGGACCAGCTCCTGCCCTGTGGAGGAGGACCCAGGTGGGCTCCTGGAGGTGATTTGCTGACTACATATAATTAGGAGCTTACCTGGGAAAATTTAAAGTAGACAGGTTAGAGGAAAGAACTGAAATCAGCACCTTGACATTTGCCATTAAATTTTGTTTTTAATGTTTATTTATTTTTGAGAGAGAGTGCGAGCAGGGGAGGGGCAGAGAGAGAGGGAGACAGAATCCAAAGCAGGCTCCAGGCTCTGAGCTGTCAGCACAGAGCCTGTTGCGGGGCTGGAACTCATAAACCGTGAGATCATGACCTGAGCTGAAGTCAGACACTTAACTGACTGAGCGCCACCCAGGCACCCCCTTTTTATTAAAAAGATTTTTTGACACGTGCCTTTAAATACCACAGTGAGTCCTTCACCAAATCCTATCATATTTTTCTTCAAAATATGTCCCACTTTTTTTTTTTTTTTTTTTTACCATCTGGCCCAAGCCAACATCCTTTCCTTTTTCAATAGACCCCATCTGGCCTCTTTCCCTTTATTCTTATGCCCCTCCCCATTCCCATCAAGCCATAGCATGTTAATAATACAGTACACTCAGTTTACTTTCAAAAAATGAGATCATTTTACTCCAGAACCCTCCAGGTAGTTCAGCATTTCACTAAGGATAAAAGTACCAACTTTTACCTTGCTCTATAGAGCACTACCTGATCTGGTCCCCAGCTGCTTTCTTACTTAATTTCCTCATTCATTCTCTGCCTGCCATGCTCACTTCTTTGTTTC
The DNA here is from genome assembly GCF_027475565.1 of Acinonyx jubatus. Lineage (NCBI taxonomy): Eukaryota > Metazoa > Chordata > Mammalia > Carnivora > Felidae > Acinonyx > Acinonyx jubatus. The sequence continues at coordinate 70,037,276 of NC_069391.1, read as the reverse complement.
TTGATCACACCAATTCTGTTCCTCCTCAGGACTTACACATGTGACATTCTCTCTGCCTGGTGTACTCTTCTCCAGTAGCTATGTGGCTCTATTTTTCAAAGCTTCAGGTCACCTCCCCAGAAAGATATTCCTTGGTCCCCCACCAGACATTCATGTCAACCATCCCATCACTTTCTGTTCCGTTACCTGCTTTGTTTTTTTTCCTGTTGCAATTAAATTCCCTGTATGGTATATACTTATTTATTTGCTTATCATCCTCCCCTTTCCACTGAAATGTCATAACTCCATGTGGACAGAGATTCTTTTCCCTTTGCCGAAACCCAAGCACCTGGAACAGTGCCAGATGCATACTAGGTACTCAATAAATATTAAATAAACTGGGGTTAATACCGATGAAACAAAGAAACAGAGGAAATAGCAGTCATGATACCTCTCAAAGGGGTGAAAAGTCAAATTCTAGATAGTGGGAATACAGTGTCCTGTTCTCATTCTCTTGGAAAAGCACAGACAATAAGCTCAAAAAAATGTGATGAGTTTAGATGGATAAGCCTCATGAAGAAAATCTTAACGACTGCAAAACAATAGAAAGTGATAAAGAGTGGAGTGTGGGGCATTAGATAGGGACACCTCTGAGATGATAGTTGAGCTGAAACCTGAATGATAAAGTTCCAGCCAAGCGACTATTTAGGAGATGGCTGTTCTCTCTACTAAGAGCAAGTGAAGGGTCCTACAGTTCCCTTGTGGTGCTATCTCAGGGCCGTATTACTTGCCATAAATGACCTTGCCCATTCACAAGTATGCTAGGGAGAAGGGGCAAGGGGAGTAGGGACTTCAGGGACTTCATCCTGCCCTGGTGGGAGTAGTGGCTGTGCCTATTCAGATTTATGAATTGTCTTTGACTGTGTTTTCTTGGGATTTACTGAAGAGTCTCTTCAGTGAACCTAGAAAAATACCCAACTGCATGGAGGAAAAAGTTAGTGTTACTGATAATTTGCCAAATCAGTCTAGCACACAATTTAAATTGGGCAGGAGAGGGGCGCACACTGACAAATAAAACATTTCACTTGCTCTTTTATCAACCGCCTGTTAGGAGATGTCAGGCATTCTTAGCTCCTCCCAATTATGGGGTCTTCAGGGTCTCAGATGTGCTCAAGAATAAGGCTTATTGTTTGGTATGTCTTCTTTTCTCCATTTGTTCAAGACTCTTAGTGGCATTGTAAAGTTTTTTTCACATAGATTGTGCATTTTTATCTTTATTCTTAGATATTTTATCTTTTTTGTTATTATAAATAGGATCTTTTATTTTTATATATTTTATCTGCTTGTATAAATGTAGACTGATATCTGTGTATCAATTCTATTACTAGCCATTTTACAAATTCTCTCTCATTGTATACAATTTCTCTGGGGCTTTTCTTTAAAATATTAGTCATCACTTTGGAACACCTGGGTGATTCAGTCAGTTAAGTGTCCCACTCTTGATTTGGGCTCAGGTCATGATCTCATCGTTTGTGAGTTCCAGCCCTGAGTTGGGCTCCATGATGACAGTGGGGGATCCTCTCTCTCTGCCTCTCTCTCTCTCAAAAAATAATAAATAAACTTAAAAAGATAAAATATTAGTCATTTCAATATGGATTCATAGAAGTGTTAATAGACAATTCTTATTTATTCATGCACAAATATTTATTGAATGTCCACCGTATGTCAGAATCTTCAAAGCCCTGGATATCAGGGCCATCATTAGCCTGGAAGGTTATCTTTATGAGAATTAGCTTCCTTGTGAGGTTTTACTTGAATCTTTCTGGAAATTGTCATAATATCCTGATTTTATTGAGAAAAGGTGCTATACTGCCTTTGCTGTATAAGTTTGGTAGTAAACCTGTAAATCTGTGTCTACAAATTTAATCGAATCCTCTTGGATACAGTGCCATTGGGCAGTGCCTTATCTGCATGTGCAAATACAGCAGCCATGGAAACAGCAGTAAATAAGATAGTCAAGGATTCTGCTCTCATGGGGCTTATCTTCTGCCTGGGGGAGAGAGTTGTTGCCAGCACAATGAACTTGTAGGGCTCATAGAGTGTATTCTGAAAATCATCTTCATTTTTGTCTCCTGCTGTCTCCTTAAATCTACTTAGTAGAAGTCATTCTTTTCCTGACTTCACTTCTGCATGAACACTTTGACAGTCCTATGACCTTTCCTGTTACTCTAATGTTACTCTAAAATAATAAAATATTTTGGTCATTGAAGCTGAAAGCACTATCTCGATTTGGCTTACATCTTCTCCCCTTCCCTAGGTGAAAGCCTAGAGTCTGAGAAAGAGTGTAGCTGGTTTTTTCTGTGTTTTCATCATTGACCTTCCTTTCTACTCACTAGCTGCTGTTCCGACTCCTCTGACTTTTGGACCATTGAGATGGAGGAGAGGAAGTGGGGTCAGAAAATACTTACTTGACTGATGCCGTTGTGAGGCAGCTGATTTTCTTGCCCATTTTTCACACACCTTTTTTGGTGACAAACTCTGGGAGTTTGGGCTGATGCTAACATAGTTATTTTTGCCATCAGAGCAGCCAGGAGCCAGGTCTTTAATCTGTTAGGCTTCGCAGATGAGAGACACTCAGTTTACTCTCCACTCAAAATCTGAGAGTCACATACAAACTCTAAGAGGTCCGCTTGAAGTCTTTTGTAGTAGGCTTGGGTTTGGGAGGCATCATTCCCCTATATATGCATCTCTTCCATGTGGGAGTTCAGGAGAAGGAGGGATCACAGCTCAGCTCTCAGGATCTACCTCACAGAAACCCTCTCTCTCCATTCTTTCATCTCTTTTATTTAGTTGTTACAAATCTGTCTTTGTATCCCTTGCTACTCAAAATATAGTCCGTGGGGGAGCAGTATCAGTATTGCCTAGGAGCTTGTTAGAAATGCAGAATCTTGTGCCCACCACAGATCTGCTGCATCAGAATTTGCATTTAACAAAATCACTAGGTGATTTATATGCACATTCAAGTTTGAGAAGCACCGATCTAATCTATTCTTAGCTTCTTATTTTAATGTTTCTGCTGGTAATCTTCCTTATACTTTATTGATATCTAATATCTATCATATCTTGGTACCTCAGTGGAAACTTACAGTTTAGCATCTTGTTACGTAAACAGTGAACAAAATTTTTCTTTTCAAAAAATCAGATCGGGATACCTTTTATTAAGAAAAGGTAATTGTTATGGATTGAATTGTGCCCAGCCCACCCCAATTCATATGTTGAAGTCCTTTCCCCACTGCCTCAGAATGTAATCTTATTTGGAAATAGGGTCATTGCGGATGTAATTAGGTAAGTTACAATGAGCTCATACTGGAGTAGGGTGGGCCCCCAATCCAATATGACTGGTGTCCTTATAAAAGGGGGAAGATCTGGACACAGACATGCACATAGCGAGTATGTCATGTGAAGACAAAAGCAGAGGTTGAGGTGATTCTTCTACAAGCCAAGGAATTCCAAAGATTGACAATAAACTCCCAGATGCTAGGAGAACAGCATCGAACAGATTTTTTCTCACAGCCCCCAGAAGGAACCAACCCTGCTTACACCTTGGTCTTGGACTTCTAGCCTCCTAAACTATGAGACAATATATTTCTGTTGTTTAAGCTACCAGGTTTGTGATAGTTTGTTATGGCAGACCTAGTGTATCATGTGACTAGGAACTCAGTAAGTTAGAGCTGGAAGGGAACACAGGAGATTATTACAGTTTGCAGAAGAAGGTCAAGAAATATGGTGGAGTTAAATCAGGGGCCATTCAGAAGAGCAGGAGACCCAAGAGTAGAACCCACTTCTTTTAATCCCTAATTGCATATAGTTTCTGCTGGTCCTGCTGCATTCTCCTCCAGAACCTTTGTGGGCAGTGAATACATATTTGTTGATGTGACAACATCAAAACAGTGTCTTGCTTGGAAAATGTAAAGTGAGGGGAAAAAGGCAGTTTCTGGTAAATGGAAGTAATTCTTGGCAGACTGAATTCTTACCCAGTTAGCGCTAAGGAATTTTGTTCATGTAGTGAGAATGAAAACATATTGAAACAAATAACCCAAGTTTTCCGTTGCAGTTCCAGAAGATGAGGATTTGGCTCATTATTAATATTCTCCGCTTGATTGCTCCTTTCTGTTGCACTGGAGATGAAAGTGCCCTGTGGTCCTACTCAAGCAGCTGTTCATTAATCTGCAGAGAGGGCTGGAGGAACACCTGATGCGGTGCATAGCCTAGTGGGCTGGGGACACATGGGCCATTGGTGGAAAGCCCAGGAACATGCCAGGAAAAGCATGAGGCAGGCAAAGTTCCCTTGCCGTGCCCTCTTTGTTCCCTTTTCTGCAAATACCTCATTCTTTTAAGGAGAAAATTTGTTTTTAATAATTGCCCTGCATATTCACGTTGAATTTCCACAACACAACTTGAAGTTAGTATTTTTATCTCTAGTTTTCTAAATAAGCCTTTGTGGCTCAGAGGTTAAGTCACTTACTTATACGACATGATAAATTAAGCATAGTTTGTTGAAGATGCAGATTATTTGAACCAGGCTGCCTAAGGTTCAGATTCCAGCTTCACCCCTTATAAGCTGTGAGACCTTGGGCAATTAAACTTTTTTGTTATCACAGTTTTCCCATCTGTAAAATGGAGGAAATAGTTCTTATCTCCTAGATTTGTTGAGAGGAATAAATGGGTCACTATATGTAGTATTTGGAACATCACTGGACATTTGAGGATGATGTAGGAGGAGAATGAACCCTGGTCTGCATGACTCCAAGACCAGTAATCTTTCCACTGTGCACAAGCTACTTCTCTTTGTTCCCAGCTGCCTTCGTGACACTTGACAATTCTTAAGACTGTTCTCTTCTTTTTTTCCCACCACAACTTACCTCCTCTGAGCTCCAATTCTTAGGAACTGTCAGGTATTTGGATTACTTAACCTGGTAAATCTCTGTAGGCTTAGATATTAATGAGTGTTCGCAGCTTGATGGTGTGCTTTTTTAGTATGGTGGAAGTTTGAGTGGCCCAGACTTGGAATGGGCTATCTTAGAAAGTAAAGGTTGGATAGTCACTGGTAGAGGAACATGAATTGGGGAAGGGTCAGCTCCAGTTTTCTATGCGAAGGGAAGACAAATGTGGGAAATGCAGCCATTACTTTGGACTCTGGAAGGTAGACCTTTGTGCATCAGGCCTTTGCTTTCCTTGCAAATTTCACCATTTGTTAGAGATATTTTTTTCCCTTGCACATAGGCCAGCAAGTCACCTGAATAAAAGTCACTTCAGAATCTTTGTAGGAACTGAATTACTGTTTCCATGGTCTCTTGTTGTTTAAACATTTAAGGTTTCTTTCCATTCATGGAATAACATTTTTGGGGGTGGTTTTAACTCAAGCCAAATGGATTGCTTGTTTTAAATTTATTTTAAAATTTATCTTAATCTATTCCTCAAGAGTAGATGCTTGAATTATGTTGCTAAGGAAACAATTCCTTGTTCAAATGGTTGTTTCTGCCTAAAACTTACCAGGCTACAGGAGGTTTTGAATGCACACCCAGCCTGGCCTCCTAATAGTGCAAAGGGAGTATGCTGGAAAGAAAAAAAATTGGCAGGAATCAGAAGAGAAACAAACTGACTTGGTAACATCTTCTGCTGTTACAAACTGAACTAAAGAGGGGAGCTAGCTAAAGGGCCACTGATCTTTTGAGGAAACAAAGCGTGTGTGTGTGTGCGCGCGCGCGCACGCAAACACAGGCTTTATTTCTGTTGACAGATGGGCCTTAGCTTCCAAACTTGGAAGAAATTTAGGCAGTAAATCAGTTTTCCCATTTCATGACAGACTTTATCATGAAAGATGATTCTAAATGTAAACACAGTGGGTAAAATGCCACTTAGAGGGAATTTAATAAACATACTAATTTAGACCTCAGCAAGAGAGCACCTAAATATCAAACATAATGATATGCCACAAATCAAATATTTCAGGATATCTATTTTAATCTGAGAGGAAACAGAACTCTTTATTCTAATCTTGCTATAAAGCCTTTGGCTTCCTAAAGTATGTGATCTTGTTAAATTAAAGGATTAAAGTGAATGCATCCTTACTTTGGTATGTACTTACAACTAAATAAATAACATGCTTGTTATGACTGCAAACAAAATGAATTAAGTGAAACAAGACAGACAGCATGGACTTGCTGATGTCTTTGTTTTTGACAGCCTCTAATCCTGGAAACAGGAAGATATTGAGATGAATAAACATTCCTTGCCTATGTGAGCTCCCAAGTGGTTAACACTATGCCCAGATTTGTGCTAAGAAGTTCAGAAACTGAAGCATCTGGAGACCTTGCATATGCATAAAGGAAATCTCTCCCTTCCATTGTCTTCTCTGTTTCCTGCTTATTTGAAAACCCATTAATGCTTTAGCATTTGAGGCCTTCAAATAAAGTAAGGGTGGAGGGAGTAGAAAAGAAAAAGTCCTCATTAGATAGTCTGGAAGAATTGTCCCCCTTGAACAGCTGTCTGGATTTAGTTCCCATCAGTTGTCACCGAACCTTCCAAAGAAAAAAAGACCTGGTGCTTTCAATGAAACCATATTCCCAACAACATTTAACCCAGGGGCCACAGATGTGTCCCCTTTCTTCATGGAATGCTGTCCTGAACCAAATATGCTAGCAGTTAAACAGCCCACGAACACACCACAAATATTTGTTTATTGGGAATCAAAATGTGGAGCGGGCTACAGAACTGGGGGCTGGATTATTAAGAACAGATTGAAGAGTGCTGTGGTAGTGCTTGGGTAAATATCACCAGTGGGACAATATTGAAAAGATTGGGAAGTCATCAACCAGCCCTTCAGAACTGAAACACATGATTTAACCACAAGCTGTACTTTATGAAATCTTAAACTGTAACACGAAGAGTGACCTAATTTAATCCATGTGGGCTACATGTTTGATGTCAACAGACTTTTCTTTTTAAACCATTCAGGGAATGCAACAGGGTCTTTTAGTCTTTAATAAAATACGGGCTGTTTCCTGCTAAGTCACTCATCTTGAGGGATTAATTATTTTTACATTATGGTTGATATTCCATGGATTCTATGGGTTTTCCTGTACCTTTTTGTGCATATCTTTTTTTGCAAGGGACAATTAACCATGAGTCTTAAAACATTAGTCTCCCGCAGGTGTAATGGATGTGGAAGTAGATCCTGAGGCAGACAGTGCTTCTCTTTCCCTGAGGGGCTTGTAAGAGACAGAATGAAGACAATAGTTGCTGTCGTAAGTCATATACTGATACTTGCTTCACATGAGGCTGCTTGTGGACTTAACATGACAGGTGTGCACATATTATAGAAAAGTGCCTCTGAAAAAGCTCTTCTGAAAAGAGTTTGAGACATGATCTGGGGGCTGGAGCTTCTCCGTAGTTTTAGCTCCACAACATGTGTTTTTCACTGGAATGAGATTGTCTCGATGTGATTATAGTTGCTTTTTTCTACCAGAAGGAAAACCAGTTAACCTCACCCCTACCCCTGATTTTTTTTTTTTTTAATGTTGTGACCATTAACTGAAAATACCAGATGGGCACATTTTACAAGTGTGTCTTTTTAAAGGCTCAGTGTGACTAAAATTTCTGAGAGGGCAGTCTCAGACCAGACTGGAATACTTGAAAGTGATCCAGTGCCCACTCTCAGGTAGCCCTGAGGACTGCTAGGTTGATAAAAGCAGGGTTAATATAATTAGAGTCTTTTCAATTTTTTTTTAATGTTTATTTATTTTTGAGACAGGGAGAGACAGCATGAACAGGGGAGGGTCAGAGAGAGAGGGAGACACAGAATCTGAAACACGCTCCAGGCTCTGAGCGGTCAGCACAGAGCCTGACGCGGGGCTCGAACTCACAGACCGCGTGATCATGACCTGAGCCGAAGTCGGATGCTTAACCGACTGAGCCACCCAGGTGCCCCTAATTAGATTTTTTTAAAGGTAAGCAAGGAAGAACTCAGACGTTTCTCCCATCCCTACCTATGCTCAAGTCTTCATAGCTACCTTATTCAATGTGATGGTCCACAGAACACAGCATCAACATCACTTGAGGTTTTGTTATAAATGCAGACAGACTCAAGGGCCCTTACCCAGACCTACTGAATATGTATTTTAACAAGAACCCTAGGCGATTGATAGGCACATTTAGTTTTGAAACACACTGCTTTAGAGAGCTTTGGGGCAAGGCTATAGGAGGCCTTAATTAGCTGAGCTAATCCTTTAAAAAGTACCCCATAGAAGGAAAATTTATTTTGTTGGTTATAACCCTGACCAATAAATTAGTGTATAAATTGTGTATATGTATACACATACAGCCCATATCTATCTATCTATCTATATATAGATATCTATATCTATATCTATCTATCTATCTATCTATCTATCCACATTTCTAAGTAGTGTAGGATGGTGTCAGGTACCAAACATAAATAAAAAGAGCCATTTATTCATCCTTGTATAAAAGCCTGAGGCCAAATAGAGTAAGAAAGGAAGTAGGCTAGGGGCATTCTTGTCTTGGTTTTATAACAATTTTAAACCTGAACTGTGGTCTTCAACTTTGAATTTGAACATTCAACTACTCCGGACCAAAAGGGTCCTCGTGATTTTAAGGTCTTCTCTAAAAGCAAATCAACAGGCAAGGACTTTTTACTTGATGCCAGGTTTTTGATACCTTAAAAATACTTTGGCTCACAGTATGTAAGAAACACACATTCTACATTTTGATGAAATTTAATATTCAATCCATGTTATAAAATACTATTATTTATACTAACTTTGACATTGTTTTGTATAATACATTGTTTTTTACGAAGTAAAAAATTCAAACTGTAGAGGTATAAAGTGAAAAAAAGAAAAATAAAAACAAAAAAGGAAGTCTCCCTACTTCTTTAGACTCTTCTTGTAATAGTGGACAGATAAGTATGGTTAACAGTTTGTTTTCAGTATTCTTTCAGAGAAGTTATTTTATTTTTTATTTATTTCCTTCCTCCGTCCCTCCCTCCTTCCTTCTTCCCCCCTTCTTTCTCCTCTGATTTTAATGATTTTTAAATTTATATAATAGAATTATATCTTTTCAATTTTATAGTACTTTGCTTATTTCATATAATTTGTTCTGCACAACTTTTTGTGGCATCACCTACAGATATACCTCATTAGAAACTTTTTATTTGGAAATAATTTCAGATTCACATAAAAGTTGCAAAATAAGAATAGCACATTCTTAGCACAATAAGAATAGTCAACATTCTACCTCATTTGACTTCTAATTTGAGCTGTCTTCTCTCTGCCTGTGTGTGTGTGTGTGTGTGTGTGTGTGTGTGTCTGTGTGTGTGAGAGAGAAAGACTATGTATGTATTTTCTGAACCATTTGAGAGTCAGTTGCCTACATCAGGACCCTTTATCCCTAAATATTTCAGTGTATATTTCCTAATAATAGGGAATTTTCTTAAATAACTACCATATTGTTATCAATTTCAGTGAATTCAGTGAAAATATTAATATAATATTTTCATCTATTACCCCATCTGTTTCAATTTTATCAGTTGACCCAGTAATGCCTTTTTTTAGCATTTGTTTTCCTCCATTATGGGATCAAGCATAGGATCAAGTATTACATTTCACTGTCTTGTCTTTTTAGTTTCCTTTAATCTGGAACATTGCCACAGCCTTTCTTTCTTCAGATTGACACTGGTTGATACTCCAACTTCTAAATAGAAATAGAAAATTCCTCCTTATGAATTTGTCTTGTCTTTCCTCCAGATTTGATTTAGACTCTGTACTCCTGGCATGTGTGCTATATAAGCAACACTGCGTCCTTTTCAGGATATTGCGTCTGCAGACACACAATCTTTTCATGTTAATTTTGATCACCAATCAAGGGGTGATCTGATTTCTGTATAGTAGAGTTACTATTATTTCTTTTGCAATTAATAAACAGTTTGTGAGGAGACATTTAAGATCATTCAGTCCTGTTGTTCATCAAAATTTCCCCCTAAGGTTATAGCATTCATTGGGCATTCTTGCCTGAAATAATCTTTACTATGCATTTACCTGCACCAGCTCCTGGCTAAGCCCCTGACTTCTGGTCTTCTCTGGCCTGAGAGTCTGAAGCACATTCATGAGGACATCATGTGTTTATTGTTGAGTTTGATTTGGTAACTTTGTTGAGGGATTTTCCATCCATGTTTATTAAAGATACTGAAGTGGAGTTTTCTTTTGATAGCTTTATTTTGTTATTAGTGTAATGTTTGCCTCATAAATGAGTTGGGAAGTGTTCCTAACTTTTCTATTTTTTGGAAGAGATTGTGTAGAATTAGTATTATTTATTTCTTAAATGTTTGCTATAGTTCACCAGTGAAACCATGTGAGTCTGGAGTTTTCTTTTTTAGAAGATTTAGATTATGAATATAATTTATTTAATAGCTATATAACTATTGAAATCATCTGTATTATTGAGTGAATTTTTTGGTGTGTCTGATTACTGCTCTGTATTTTTTTTCTTTAGCCTCATTGATTTCTACCCTATCTGTATAATTTTCTCCCCTTATCATGTTTTGGGTTTACTTTGCTCTTCTTTATGTAGTTCTTAAAATGGAATTTTAGATTACTGATTTGAGAACTTTTTTTAATGTAAGAATTTAATGCTATAAAACTTCCTCTAAGTATTGTATTTGCTACATCCCACAAATTTTGACATATTAAATTTTTATTTCATACAGTTCAACATATTCTTTCAAGTTGCTTTGATAGTTCCTTTTTGATCCAAGGGTTATTTATAAATGTGCTATTTAATTTTCTTTTTTTTTTTTTAATTTTTTTTTTCAACGTTTATTTATTTTTGGGACAGAGAGAGACAGAGCATGAACGGGGGAGGGGCAGAGAGAGAGGGAGACACAGAATCGGAAACAGGCTCCAGGCTCTGAGCCATCAGCCCAGAGCCTGACGCGGGGCTCGAACTCACGGACCGCGAGATCGTGACCTGGCTGAAGTCGGAGGCTTAACCGACTGCGCCACCCAGGCGCCCCCTAATTTTCAAATAATTGGGGCTTTTCCGTATATCTTTCTGTTAGGTATTTCTAGTTTAATTTTTAGCAATTACCTTAGAGTTTACAATATATATCTATAATTAATCAGAATCTACCTTTAAGGTATTTTTAAAGCATTTCATATATTGTACCTTACAACAGTATATTTTCAATTCCTCCTTCTTATTCTTTGTGGTACTATTGTGCTAAATTTTAATTTTATATATTCTATAAACACAATTCATTACTACTACTTTTTTTCTCTTTTCAGTTATGTTTTAGGCCAATTAAAAGAGGAAAAAATGAATTGTGATTTACCTGCATTTGTTCTGTTTTAAGCACTATTTATTTCTCTGTATATATACAAGTTTCTATCTTGTGTCATTCCTTCTTCTTTAATATTACTTCCCCCCTCCCCCATTATTATTAAGATCTAATTGATGGATGCAATTGTATAAGTACAAATTGTACAATGTAATGATTTGATACACATATGTATTGCAAACTCATAACCATCATAAGGTTAGTTAACACATCCATCACCTTACATAAATACCATTTTTTTCTTTAGTAAGAACATGAAACATTCACCCTTTAAGCAACGTTGAAATATATATTGCAGTGTTGTTAACTATAATCACTGTGCTGTATATTAGATCTCCAGAAAAGTTCGTACCCTTAAACCAATATCTCCTCATTAGCTTATATATACATATCTATATACACATATACACATGTATATATATACACATATACACACACATATATATAAGCTAATGTATATATATATACACACACATACATATGTATGTATATATACACATATATATGGAATACATACATATATATGTGGAATATATGTATGTGGAATATATAGATATAGATGTCACATAGATATATATGTCACATTTTCTTTATCCATTTATTTGTCAGTGGGCACTTAGTTTGTTTCTATACCCTGGCTATTGTGAATAATGTTGCAATAAACATGGGGGTACAGAGATCTCTTTGAGATATGTTTTCATTTCCTTTGAATATATTCCCTGAAATAAATTGCTAGATCGTACAGTAGTTCTATTTTTAATTTTTTGAGGGATATCTATACCATTTTCTATAGGCTGTACCAAATTACATTCCCACCAGTAGTGCACAGGAGTTCCCTTTTCTCGACATCCTTGTTAACACTTATATCTTGTGTTTTGATATACCTCACTGTGATTTTGATTTGCATTTCTCTGATGGCTAGTGGTGTTGAGCATCTTTTTATGTACCTGTTGGCCATTTGCAAGTTTTCTAGTTAGATCCTCTACCCATTAAAAAAAATCAGATGATTAGTCTTTTTGCTATTGAGTTATATGAGTTCCATATGTATTTTGATACATTACATACATTAACCTCTTATCTGATATATGGTTTGCCAGTATTTTCTCCCATTGCCTATGCTGCCTCTTCAGTTTCTTCATTGTTTCTTTTGCTGTGAAAAAGCTTTTTGGTTTGATATAGTTATACTTGCTGATTTTTGTTTTTGTTTCTTGTGCTTTTGATGTCCCATCCAAAAACTTCTTGCAAAGACCAATGTCAAAGAGATTTTTCATGAGGCACCTGGGTGGCTCCGTCAGTTAAGCATCTGACTTCAACTCAGGTCATGATCTCGTGATTCATGAGTTTGAGCCCTGCATAGGGCTCTGTACTGACAGCTCAAAGCCTGGAACCTGCTTCTGATTCTGTGTCTCCCTCTCTCTCGGCCACTCCCCCAACCACACTCTGTCTCCCTCTCTCAAAACTAAATGAACATTAAAAAATATATTAAAAAAAGATTTTTCTCTGGTTTATTCTAGGAATTTTATAGTTCAGTTCATAGATTTAAGTCTTTAATCCACTTCAAGTTAATATTTTGTGAGTGGAATAAGATAAGGGGATAATTTCATTCTTTTGCATATGGATATGCAGTTTTCCCAACACTATTAGAAAAGTCTACACTTTTCCCATTGAGTTTTCATGGCCGTTTGTCAAATATTAGTTAACCATATATGCATGGGTTTATTTTTGGGTGTTTGATTCTTTTTCAGTGGTCGGTATGTCTGTTTTTATTACAGAATCATACTGTTTTGGTTTCTGTAGCTTTGTACTATAGTTTGAAATCAGGAACTATGATACCTCCAGCTCTGTTTTCCTTTCTCAAGATTGCTTTGGCTCTTTGAGGTCTTTTGTGGTTCCATAAAAGTTTTAGGATTGGTTTTTCTTTTTTTTCAAAACATGCCATCAGAATGTGGATAGGGATTGCATTGAGTCCATCATGACTAAGTAATATGAACATTTTAACAGCATTAATTCTTCCATTCCATGAACATGAGGTATCGTTACATTTATTTATCTTTTAAAATTCCTTTAATCAATTTCTTATAGTTTTCAGCATACATGTTATTGTACATGTCTTTCCCCTTTTTGGTTAAATTTATTCCTTGGTATATTATAAATATTATAAATGGATAATTTCTTAATATATTTTTCATATAGTTTGTTGTTAGTGTATACAAATGCAACTGAATTTTGTGTGTTGATTGTGTATCCTTCAGTTTTACTGAATTCATTATTCTTTCTATCAGTTTTTTGGTGGAGTGTAGGATTTTCTGTATGTAAGATCATGACATCTGTAGGGTGCCTGGGTGGCTCAGCTGGTTGACTCTTGATTTTGGCTCAGGTCATAATCTCATAGCTCATGAGATCGAGCCCCACATTGGGCTCTGCACTGAGAGGGCAGACCTTACTTGGGATTTTCTCTCTCCTCTTTGCCCCTTTTTGCTTGTGCGTGCGCGTGCTCTCTGTTTCTTGAAATAAATAAATAAACATTAAAAAAAAGATCATGACATTGCAAACAAAGACAATTTTACTTTTTTTTCTGATTTGGTTGCCTTTGTTTTTCTTACATAATTGCTCTAGGTACGGCTTAGAGTACTATGTTGAATAAGAGGGGCAAGGGTGGACATCCTTGTCTTGTTCCTGATTTTAGAGGAAAAGCTTTCTGTTTTTTATTGTTTCCATTTTATTGTAATGTATGGCCTTTATTATGTTGAGCTATATTCTTTCTCTGCCCAATTTGTTGAGAATTTTTACCATGATAGGGTGTTGAATTTTGTCAAACACATTTTCTGCATCTATTGAGATGATCATATGGTTTTTATCTTTCATTCTATTAATGTGGTGTATCACATTGATTGGTTTGTGTATGTTAAGCCATCCTTGCATCTCAGTGATAAATCCCATGTTATCATGGTATATGATCTTTTTAATGTGCTGTTATATTTGAGTCGCTAGTAATTTGTTGAGAACTTATACATCTATGTTCATTAGGGATAGTGACCTGTACTTTTCTTTTCTTGTAATGTCCTTATCTGACTTTGGTATCAGGATAATGATAGCCTTGTAAATGAATTTGGGAGTGTTTCCTACTCTTCTGTTTTTTGGAACAATTTGAGAATAATTGGTATTCTTTAGATGTTTGGTAGAATTTATTGAAGAAACCATGTGGTCTTGGACTTTCCTTTGTTGAGGGGTTTAAGATTACTGATTCAATCTCCTTAGTTGTTACTGGTCTGTTTCAATTTTTGATTTCTTCATGACTCATTCTTGGAAGGGTGTATGTTTCCAGGAATTTATCCATTTCCCCTAAGGAATCCAATATGCTGATGTGTAATTGTTCATAGTAGCCTATTAGGAGTCTTTGTATTTATGTGGTTATCAGTTATAATACTTCCTCTTTCATTTGTAATTTTGCTCATTTGACTTCTCTCTTTTTTCTTGGTGACTCCAGCCAATGGTTTGTCAATTTTGTTCTGTCTTTTCAACCAGTTCTTTGTTTCTCTGAGTTTTTTCTGTTGTCTTTATTTCTGCTTGAATCTTTACTATTTTCATTCTTCTGGTAAATTTGGCCATATATTTTTCTTCTTTTTTAGTTCTTTAAAGTCTAAAGCTAAGTTGTTTGTTTGAGATCTTTCTTTTCTCTTAATGTGGGCATTTATTACTGTATTTCCCTCTTAGAACTGCTCTTGCTACATCTTATAATTTTTAGTACATTTTATTTTTGTTTTCATTTGTTTCAAGATTCTTTATAATTTCCTTTTAGATTTCTTCTTTGACCCATTGATTGTTCAGGAGTATGTTGTTTAATTTAAACATATTTGTGAATTTTTCCATTTTCCTATAATTATTGATTTCTAGTTCCATACCATTGGGTTCAGAAAAGATATTTGGTATGTTTACAATCTTATTAAATTTGTTAAGTCTTTCTTTTGTGCTTCAGAATACGTTCTGTCCTGGAGGATGTTCTGTGTGTGCTTCAGAAGATGTGTATTTTGGTGCTGTAGGTTTTCTATATATCTGTTAGGTCTCTTTGGTCTACAGTGTTATTGGGTCCACTGTTTCCTTATTAGTTTT
The DNA here is from genome assembly GCF_027475565.1 of Acinonyx jubatus. Lineage (NCBI taxonomy): Eukaryota > Metazoa > Chordata > Mammalia > Carnivora > Felidae > Acinonyx > Acinonyx jubatus. Next base: position 70,021,771 of record NC_069391.1, on the reverse strand, counting down.
ATGTCTGGATGATTTACCCAGTGTTGAAAGTGAGACATTAAAGTATTCTACTATTCATTGTTGTCTATTTCTCTCTTGAGTTCTGTTAATATTTTCTTTAAATATTTAGGTGCTCCAATGTTGATTGCATGTATATTTACAATTATTATATCCTCTTGTTGAATTGACCCTTTTATTGGTATATAATGACCTTCCTTGTCTGTTATGACTCATTTTGACTGAAAATCTATATTATCTGATAAAAGTATAGATATTCCTGCTTCTTTTGGTTACCCTTTATATGAAATGTAAAATGTAAAATGTAAAATGTTTTTCCATCCCTTCACTTTCAGCCTGTGTATGTCCTTAAGATAAAGTTAGTCTCTTATAGGAACGATGTTTTTGGATCTTGTTTTTTTTTTTTCCATCCATTAAGCCACTGTGTATTTTGATTGGAGAATGAGATCAATTATTGCTTAAAGGAATTATTGGTAAGGACTTACTGTTGCCATTTTATTAACTGATTTCTGTTTTTTTAATTCCTTCATTCCTTTCTTCCTCTCTTGCTGTCTTCAATTGTGATTTATTTATTTATTTACTTTTTTTTTTTGTAACAGTATGTTTTAATTCCTTTCTTTTTATTTCTTGTGTATCTACTGTAGATTTTTCCTTTGTGGTTATCATGAGATTTATATAAGACATGTTGTAGATATAACAGTCTATTTAAATTGATAACAGCTTACCTTCAAACCCATACAAAAGCTCTATCCTTTTACTCCAACTCCCCTCATATTTTATGCTGTTGATATCACAACAGCATATCTTTTTATATTGTGCAGCCATTAATAAATTATTGTAGTTATAGTTATTTTTAATGTTACTGTTTTTTAACTTTCATACTACAGATAAAATTATTTTACATGTAACTATTACTGTATTAGGGTATTCTGAATTAGTAAAAGTATTATATATACTTTTACTAATGATTTTTATACTCCTATATATTTTTGTTCTATAATGTTATTTTTTATTAATTTTAAATTTTTTAATGTTTATTTTTAAGAGAGAGAGAGGGAAAGAGAGAATGGGTGGGGGAAGGGCAGAGAGAGAGGGAGACCCAGGATCCAAAGCAGACTCCAGGCTCCAAGCTGTCAGCACAGAGTCTGCTGACATGGGGCTCACACCCATGAGCTGTGAGATCATGACCTGAGCCAGAGTGGGATGCTTTACTGACTGAGCCACCCAGGTGCCCCTATAATCATTTGTTATTTTTATATTGTTATATAATCATTTCAACTGAGTTTCTCTAAGAATAGTATTTTGAATTCTTTGCTAGGGAAATCATAAACATTCATTTCTTTGGAGTCAGTTAATAGATCTTTAGTAGTTACCTTTGGTGTTATATTTAACTGATTCTTCAGTATCCATGTAGCCTTGCATTGGTGTCTGCGTATTTGAAGGAGTAAACACCTCTTCCAGTCTTTATATCCTGGTTTTTATAGTTAAACACCCTCTCCTGTTGGTTCCTGGAGCTGATGGCATTACCTCCAGAATTACAATCGTGCTGGGTTGGAACTGGTTATGAGGCTGTCACTGGGTTTTCAGTGGTCCTGTGGTTGGTGGGCTTGTTACCAGGGGCTTGGGTGAGTGTGGATCCTGCCTTTTTCTTGGGTGGATTAGACTGGCTTCTGTACTTTTGTTAAGTAGGGTGGTGCTGTGACAGTGATCTCCTTGAGGGTCCACAGTTTGGTTCTTAGTCAATGGGCCTATTAGCAGGTGCATGGACAGGTATGGATCCTGCCAGATTCCTGGGTGGGCTCCTGCCTTGTCATTGGATGGATTCCTGGGTGGGCAGGTCTGGCCCTGAACTATGGCTGAGAGGCACTGAAAGTAAGTCCCAGGGCTCTTTCAGGTTACACAGCCAAGATTGAGGTCTTTAGACCTGGCTCTGGAGCCATGGGTGACTGTGTGTCTCCCCATCAGGTTCTTGAGTAGACCTGACTGCTCCCTGATCATGGCTAAAGGGCCTGGATCCAAGAATGGGGCCATTTCTGGATGTCCTGAGGTGTGGCCCTCAGAGTCTCCACTGGGTTTCTGTGCTGGCAGGACTGCTTGTGGACTGTGACTGGGACTGTGAGAGGGGCTGGAACTGAATATAGGGCCCTTCTAGGATCTCTGAGGGCATAGATGAGAGTATCTCTTGCTGATATCTTGGGACCTCAGGACTTCTGGAAGACTGTGGCTGGCAAGGGGCTGGAACCAAGGGCCCTTTAAGGATTTCTGGGGGCACAGATTGGACTGTTTCCTGCCAGGTCGCCATGTCAGCAGGACTGTTTGCAGGTTGTGGTTGGGATGAACTGGAGCCCAATTACAGAGGTCTTTCAGAATCTACAGTTTGACCAACTGTAGTGGACTTTCTTCTAGGGCTTCTGGACTGAAACCTAGAGGGGCTAGAGCCAGTTCACAGGCTACTTCCAGGTCTACTGCTGGAATCAAATTCTATATTCATATTACCCAATGCAAAGGGGGGTGTGACTCCTCCTAGGTACCTTGATGTATGATGCTTGTGAGCTGTAGCTGAGTCCTCAGGGGTACAGAAATTTTTCTGTGTCTGTAGCTGGGTCCATGATCAGCTTGTCAGCTATCAGTGTGAGTCTGCCTTCTCAAAATGTGTTTCCTCAGTCTTGGACTGAACTGAGGTTTCACAGATTTCTGCTGGGATCCCACCTTTCCCACAAAGGCATTTTTACAAACACTGGGTGGATGCCAAACTGTTCAGAGGGGATACGGGAGAGGGACATCTTATTTGGCCATTTTGCTAATGTCAGTCCCAGTATTTCTTATAGAGAAGGTAGACTGGCAATAAATTCTGTCGGTTTGTTTGTGTGTGTAAAAATTTTTATGTCTCCTTCATTTTTGAAAGTAATTTTTGCTGAAGATTGAATTTGAGGTTCACAATTTCATCTTTTAGTATTTTGAAGATAATACTCTATTATCTTTAGCTTGCATAGTTTCTGAAGAGACTTCCATTGTTTTCATCTTTTTTCTTTGCATGTAATGTATCTTTTTCCTCATGTTGCCTTTAAAGTTTACTCTTTGTGTTTTTCTTTTAGTGATTTAGATGAGATTTGCATATGTGTCTTTTTTTTTTTTTTTTTTCCCTTCTCCTGTGTTTCTTGGATCTGTGGTTTGGTGTCTATCATGTTAATCTTGAAAAATTCTTGGTTGTTATTTTTCATATATTTCCTCTGTCCTTTTCTATCTCTCTTTTCCATTTGGGATTCCAACTACATGTGTGTTATACATGTGTGTTTTTCTCTCTTTTTGTCTCTGTGTATGTCAGTTTTGATAATTTCTTTTGACATATTTTCTAGTCCATTGATGCTTTAGTCACCTTTAGTGTTGACTCTACTTAAAAGCTCATTGAAGGCATTCTTCTTCTCTGTTACTATGGTTTTGATTTCTAGCATTTCCATCTCATTCTTTCTTAAACTTTCCATCTATGTACTGGATTATCCATCTCATCTTTGGTGTTGTCTAGCTATTCCATGTGATCCCTTCATATATTAATCATAGTTATTTTAAATTTTATGTCAGACATTTAACATCTTTGTCCTATCTGACTCTGGTTATGATCACTTTGTCCTTTGGGAGTATGTTCCTTCATGACTTTTTATATGTCTTATCCTTTTCTGTTGAAAGCTGAATATCTTGTGTAGGACATTAGAGATTTGACATAAATAATTTTTGTCCTTGGAAATGGGCATACATTTCCTTCAGTCAAGCCTTTAGTACCAGGATTTCTTGTTAATCCAATTAAGAGTTAGGCTAGATTTGAGGTTTATTGTTGCCATGATTACCTTGATTACATTATGCACTTTAAATTCCTGTAGGGATATTTTTTGTTTAGGGTAGGGGTTCATTTGAGAGAAGAATTATCTTTGAATGATTGCTCTTCCTCAGCTTTAAGTCTTTGCTTTGTGCTGTGCCTCAGAGAGGTTTGTCTCTTGCGTTGTGCCTTGTGACTCAGTGTTTATTAGCCTGGCTGTGGGGAGCAGGAGTGGGGTGGGCATTTTCCTTTGTTTTATTTAAGCCTCAGTCTTAGATAGTCACTGTGTCCCTGCATCTTGGGGATGTGGCATTGTCAGACATCATGCCCCTCCCCGAGTGATGTTCTGAACTTTGCACATATACCTGCTTCTCCCTCAGGGGTACAGGTTTATTTCTTGTTCTTTTTCCCAAGATGCAGTGGAATTTTACTAATGTCCTAAGTGAAATGGTGTTTACTCCCTTTTCCCACAGATTAAAGCTTGATTTTTTTTTTTTTTTTTTTTTTTTTTTTTTTTTTTTTTTGTAGGTAAGAAGGGAGAGAAAGGTCTGGGCAAATTTCTTGCCCTTCTTATGGTGACCACTGTTTCCATTTCTACTTCTGCACTAGAAGGGAGACTTCAGGATTCTCCCAGTCATTTCAGTGACTATCCTATGGGTTTGTGAAAGAAAAAGAAAAGCCTTGCTTGTGAAAGAAAAAGAAAATACTTGTTTCCACTTAAGGCTTCACCCTCTTACCAGTGTACTGTTGGCCTCCAGAAATGTGTCTGTCTCCCTAGCTGAACTTTTCTTATTGATGTTTGCTTTTTAGATATCTACTTTAATCTAATCAAATTAGATCAACTTCTTACTGACATTTGACCTAGGCAAGTTACTGCTTATACCCTATCTCTCCCGATAGGTGCCTATTTCGCCCTAGATTCTGGGCCAGTTGGTGGCCCCTATGATATTAGCACAGTTCTAGGTTCAAGAAAAGTCATGATGTTTGTTCAGCTTTTTTTTTTCCCCTACTAAAATGTTAGGAGTGATAATGCTCTTTCCAGGTTTCCACATCTCCAAAAAGAGACTGGATGTCCACTGTTGTTTAAAAGTTATAGTCATGGATACATATTTTTACAAAGAAGCAAAATATGACAAAGTGTATATTCCAAAAGCAACTTTTTCACTGTCAGTAGGAGCTGACAGTAGAGAATGAAGGAAGCAGATAATGAGTATAGTACAGTAGCATTCATGTAGGATCACAAAGGTTGGATTGTGTGTTCTAAAGTATCAAGAAAAAATATAGATACAGCACTATTTCTTCCTTTGAGAACTATCTGTAAAATTTCTTAGAAGTTAGTGTTTTACAACCCGGTAGACAGAAAGGAAGCAAAACCTCATTACTGGCTTCCCAGTCTACATCATTTATGATTCAATACTTTCCTGCTTTATTTTTATCTCTAATTTATCTCTAAATTATCATTAAACTCTAAATAATAACTTCTATTTACCTTTGTTCAATAAATAACTAATTTGTCTTTTAAAGTCATACGTTGACTCTCTAACAAAATGTTACCATAATACAGCATAATATTAATGAAGAGCAGAAGAGCCAAGGCCACAGAGACAGTAGGAAGAGGGAAGGACGATTCATTCAGAAATACATATTTTTTTAAACAAAAAGAATACTTCTCAAACACTGAGTCAGTATGAACTATTTGTAACTAAGAACTGATGGATTGGTGGCCAGTGCAGAAAGGACGGGCCTAGAACCAGGAAACTGGAGTTTCCTTCTCTGTTTAACTTTATCCTTCTCTGTGTAACTTTAAGCCAAGTTAGTTATTATTTCTAGATCTCCGTTATCCCAAATATCAAATGAGGGGTAGGTTGGATTAAAAGGTGTTTACCTCCTTCTATACTGATGATTGTTGGAGTATAGGTTGTGTTTCCTGGTATCTTTGCAAAGCATGCCTGGATACCCTTAATACATTATCTACCCATTATCTACAATTCATTGTATGGCTCCAGGAGCTCAACCAGATCCCTGGGCTCTCCCACGTTGCAGGTGTCTATCTACCTCATGACTCAGCTAGTAGCACATAAAGTATTTATAACTCCTGGATTTATGCCCATGTTCTTGGGTGATGCAGGAAGGCTCCTCCTACAGTTAGATTCTCTCTATTTGGAACCCAGCTGAAGCTGAATTCTTTACATTTAAAAAAATTTTTTAAAAATATTTATTTATTTTTGAGAGAGAGAGAAAGAGGCAGAGCGTGAACAGGAGTGGGGCAGAGAGAGAGGAAGACAGAATCTGAAGCAAGCTCCAGGCTCTGAGCTGTTAGCACAGAATCTGTTGTGGGGCTCTAACTCATGAACCACGAGATCATGACGTGTGCTGAAGTTGGACGCTTACCTGACTAAGACATCCAGGGACCCCTGAATTCTTTACAGTTTTGAAGAGTTTTCTTCTTTTTCTTTTTTTAAGTTTTATTTATTTATTTTGAGAGAGAGAGAGAGAGGGAGAGAGAGAGAGAGAGAGAGAGAGAGAGAGAGAGAAAGAGAGCATGAGCAGGGGAGGGAGAGAGAGGAATCCCAAATAGTCTCTGTGTTGTCAGCACAGAGCCCAACGTGGGGCTCAAACTCACAAACTGAGAGATCATGAACTGAGTCAAAATGAAGACCCTTAATCAACTGAGCCACCCAGGAGCCCCTGAAGAGCCTTCTTCTAATGGGATTGAAAATGCATTAGACTTACTTCACTACCTTGTCTTTAGGATAAAAAGACTGTTGGAGTGCTCCTGCTCACATGACATAGGACTTTCTAGGTACCCAAATCAATCATATTGAATTTTACAAAGAAACCCTATTGAAATGCTTTCAAAGGAAAATAAGTCTTTTTCCATGTCCTGAATCAAAGTAACATAATCTGAATTACAGAAACACAAGGACCAGATCATATTGTCTGTGGACCCAAAGGAAAATATTAGAGACTATATAAATTAAATAGGTGCAAACTGTTTGCTAAACTTGAGAGAAGTGAATGCTCTTAGTAGGAAGAGGCAAGGGGAGCAAGCCTCTCTGTGGAGAGAGAGGAATTAGTTTTTCTGCAGATACTCATAGTAAAATCAGGAGCACTTATAGGGCAGCAGAAAAGTAGCATCCTGGGCACCTGGGTGGCTCAGTTCGTTAAGCATCCAACTTTGGCTCAGGTAATGAGTTTACTGTTGGTAAAATCAAACCCACATTGGGGTCTGTGCTGAGAGTGCAGAAGAAAGAAGAAAATATGGTTAAGTGGCAACATTGTAGTCAGTCTTGTGAAAGGTATTATTCCATGTGCCTTATTTGGTTTGGGCTGCTGGAGGATGTTGAACAGGTTTAGGAGGCTCTGCTGGGCTCCGTCTGAAGATGTTATGATTGATTAGTAATGTGCGCCATGAGCCTAGGATGGGAGCTTTGATTCCTAGGCCACTGAATATCTCTAAGATTAGTGTTGCATTTCATTATTGAAGATAAGCTTGGTACATTGGTTATAAACCAGATAGTCATGAAAAATCTATTTCACCTGCACCCTTGCATTCTTCCGTGGTTTGTTTTACCTCCCTGCTGTCTAACAGAACTTTTAAAATAAGTCCTGTTCTCACTACCACACAATTTTAAAATGTACTTTCCTTTCTTGCTCTTCTATAGACTTGAATACAGAAAGCTTTATAAAATACACATTCGATAATAGCCTTCTCTTACTATTTTAGCTGCTCTACTAATTTGACTGTGGGCTCCTTATTCACCTGGGTAATTTAAAGCTCTGTATCCACAGAGAAAAAGGTGATAACTAGATTCAGCAGAAAATAGCAGAGAAAACAATAGGATGTTTGCCTGGGATGGCCTAGAATGTCCATCAAGCCAGAAAATAGTGCCAGGGCCATACCTGTTTTGTTACTGTTGTTTTTATTTTATTTTATTTTATTTTATTTTATTTTATTTTATTTTATTTTATTTTATTTTAGAGAGAAAGTGAGCACATGAGGAGTGGAGAGGGGCAGAGGGAAAGAGAGAGAGAGAGAGAGAGCATGGGGGGGGGGGGCGGGGGGTGGCAGAGAAGGAAAAAGAGAGAATCCCAAGCAAGCTCCATGCTCAGCAAGGAGCCCAGTGCAGGGCTCCATCCCATGACCCTGGGATCTTGACCTGAGCCAAAATCCAGAGTTGGATGCTCAACCCACTAAACCATTCAGGTGCTCCACACCTGTTGTTTTGAAGATAAGAGGGAGACTATTGTTTTAACTGTTTAGAAGATTTGCTTGAGTGATGTTCGACGGTTAGGGACAACCTCGGATTATGAGAAAATGATGTTGGCATCTCCAATATATTTTCACTGCTACAAGAGCCAGCTGTAGAGCACCTCACCGCGATTCCCCCCGACATCTCAATCTATCTTCTTGCAGAGGTTCCATTGTCATTCTTTCATTCTGCCCCCTGCTTGCCCCTGCCAATTTTGCCCATTTGATTTTTCATTTGCCTCATAATTCCCAGTGTCTGTTTGACTTATTTTCCTTTCTTTGGGCATTACATTTCCCCTCATGGATGTTTACAGTCCAATGATTGCATTTGCCCAGTTGACCTGACAGTATATTATATTTTTTGTAATGTTTATCCAGCTGCCTATCATAACCTGGCCTGTCAGTTTCCTTCCCTAAATTGATTACTTTATTGCCATTATTCTTGACCTTCAGTGTACAGAAAAATTCACCAAAGATGTTTATTAAAATACAGGTTTCCAGATCTTTTCCCTCAGAGTTTCTAATTTACTAGGCCGGCTGGAGAGTTCAGGAATCTGTCTTTAACAAATCTCACAGGTATTTCTGATGCAAGTAGACCAGAATTCCAACATTAGACATTGAGAAATACTGCTCTTTGATGGCTAAATTATTTTAGAAAACTTATATTTTACTTTGTTTTTCTGTTTAGCCCAAATAAAGTCATTACAACCACTTTAGTTCAGTGTAAAAGCTCAAAGTACCAAACTTTGACTACACTCCAGCTCTCCCATCCCATTCACCTTGCTGCGTCCAGAACCCCCAGTATGCCTTCTCCTGTCCCTGCCAACATTATGCACTCTGTATTATGATCCTATATCGTTGCTGTGAATGGTTAAGTCAATTTCTGCTCTGTAGTTTTCTTGAAATTACTTTCTTGCTCTGTGGAGTAGTACTTTGGGATCTGATTTCAAATACATTGCTTCTAAAACCATTCAGTGTTAGTAAATAACAAGGAAAAAAAGAGAATGTTTTCTCAGAAACTGCCCTCCTTGTCCTCCCAAAATATTCGTTATCCTTATGAAAGTCCTAAAGGTGCGAAAGGCCTAATTCAGAAAGCAAGGCAGTGTGAGGGTGTGGCAAGAACAGCAGAGTTCAGTGTAAAGAGTCCCTGAGATAAGTTCCCCTACTGCTGTGTTCTCTCACCATGGCAGAAAGGTAAAGTGAAGAAAAGCAGGTCATTGGTCAGGGAAGAGTCTAATGGGCAGAATTCCAAATCAGTGATCAAATCATAGCTTTGTCCCTGCAATTCTGATTCATATTTTGAAAAAAAATTTAACGTTCTCAGTTTCCCCTTCTGGTTCACAAACAGAGCAGAGAGTAACTCTGGGTAGAGACATGACTCTCTAGGAATTTGATATTTCATAGAAAGGTATAGGATAGTAATAATGATAGCAGTAAAAATAGTCATTAGTTTCATTAGAAAATAAATTATCAACCCTGCTTCTCAGTTTTGAAACTATTATCTGCAATTGTCTTTTAAAACTATATTTTAGCTTAAAACTATGTCATACACAGATTAATTTTGATTGTTTACAGGGCAGCATAGCATAAAGTTAAAAACTTGGGAGCTACGTTTCTCCTAAGTCCCTTAGAAGTAAGTTTATTATGACAATAGAAATGAACTCTTGATTGTAAAATGTGTTAAACTCAGTACTTACTGAATCAACAGTAATTAATCTATTCGACAGTAAATATTGGCAGTGTGCTCATGTGCCCCAAATATCAGTTTGAGGCAGCACTGTTTTAGACCTGATCCTGGAGATAAAATAAGAAAGAGTGCTGTAAGGAATGCCTGGGTGGCTCAGTTGGTTAAGCATCTGACTCTTGATTTCGGCTCAGGTCATGATCTCCTGGTTCATGAGATCCAGCCCTGCTTCGAGCCCTGTGCTAACAGCATGGAGCCTGCTTGGGATTCTGTCTCTGCCCCTCCCTGCTCATGCACACACACTCTTTCTCATAATAAATAAGTAAACTTAAAAAAAGGGGCACTGTAAGAAATTGGGGTATAACTTAAAATGAGTAAATGAGTGTAAATTAATAAAACAAGTTAAAGATGACGTTAGGTGTTTCATTATGTGATGGCAGTGCTAATCCTTGGTTGTACTGTGTGGCACTCCATCTTATCCCCATGGCACTTACCTCAAGAAGATTATAATTGTTTGTTTAAATGCCTGCCACTCTCATTACATAGCAAGTTTTCTGAAGGCAGGCACCATGACCTCTAAGCAATGACGATATGCATAGCATATAGTAGACTGCCAAAAAGTCTTTATTGGTAGATACATGGATCTATGGGCACATTGAGGAGTGCATAAAAATTAAGTTTAGGAAATAAGGTGTGAAGGGAAAAAGATTGACAACAAGAACATTCTCAAAATCAAAAGAAATAAAGAATTTAAAAAATCCTGTATTTTATAATGAGTAGGTAAAGGGTATGAAATTTCCAGTAACAGCAAAGTGTTGTACAAGAGAGAGAGGTTTTTAGTGTGATATGATTACTTTTCTGTTATATCATTACATGATAATTTTGCTGCTGGGAGATTTTAATCTGAAAATAATTTTTCCTCAGAATTATGTCATTATGCCATATGTTATTTTGGATGAAAAGTCTGATGCCAATCTGATTCTCATTCCTCTGTATGTTACGTTTTCTCTCTGGAAATCTTAAAGTTCTTCTCATTATTTTTAAGTTTGGACATGTCATAGTGATGTTTCCAGATGGACATCTTTGGTTGTACTGGCCACTATTGTGAGGCCTTGAGTCCTTGATTTTTAGAATTTCCTTGAATTCTGGAAAAGCATCTTCATTGAGTTCTTGATTTTCCCACTTTCATTTTCTCTGTACTGTCATTTTGTGACTCCTACCATTTGAACTTTAGACTGTTGGACTATAAACTCTAATGTGTTCAGGTTGTCTCTAATATTTTTAGTCTTTTGGATCTATATCCTGAGTGAGTGATTTATTCTACTAATATTTTTGGCAATCATATTCTTTATTTTTAAGAGTTCTTTCTTCTTTTATGATTGTTTTATTGATGCATTTTTTCAAAAATCTCTGAGGATGCTAATTCAATTTCTTTAAAACAACAACAACAACAAAACACAAAACTATCCTTAGTTCCCTGAGTTGTCTGTTTTTGGTCCACCCCCCACACCTTCTAACACACCCAGTGAAATTTCACAAGTGAGGTAACAAAAGATTATCAGCAGATTTGAGTTCATTGGTAAGAATATCAACTGGAAAACTTCTCTTTGGAGTGAATGGTCTGGTAGAAGATTGATTCTCTATATGAATGAATGTGGAGATCTCTTCTGGAGTCATCCAATATCTTCATTGGCCTCCACTTTGTGATACTGAACACTGTTTAGAAAAACAACACATTTCAGTGTATCTTCTCTACTCTAAATAACGTAATACAACACTACTTGATTTCTGACACCAGAGGTTTGGGTTTTCCACACATTAATCAAGTAATTCTGCCACATCAAGCTAGGTGTTCTATAACTTAACTCAATTCTGACACTGTCTACTTGGAGGTAGCATCAGATCCCACAGATTAAAGGTTCAGTCCCACAAAACTCCTCCCAACCCACTTCAGATGAAAATCACAGGTCCAAGTGGTTACCTGTACTTTTGGTCCACCGGCTGTACTATGTAAATCACAGGTTCCTATGATTCCCTCCTCGGGTTCAATTAATTTGTTAGAGCAGCTCCCAGAACTCAGGAAAACAGTTTACTTACCAGATTACTGGGTTATTATAAAAACTATTAAAGGATACAAATGAACAGCCAGACACAGAGATACCTAAGATGAGGTCCAGAGGGTCCTAAGCAGAGGAGCATCTTTCTGTCGCCATGCAGCTTGAGGTGTGCTACTCTCCCAGCACATGGATGAGTCCTTGTTCATCAGTCTGGAAGCTCTCCAAACACCATGGTTTTAGGATTTTTATGGAGTCTTCATTATGTAGGCATGCTTTATTAAATCATTGACCGCTGGTGCTTGATTTAAACTCTAGTCTCTTCCCCTCCCTGGAGGTTGGGGAGGAGGAGTGCAAGGGGGTTAGGGATGGAGCTGAAGTTTCATATGGTTAGTTTCTCTGGCAACCAGCCTCTGTTCTTAGGTTACCCAGGGGCTTTCTAAAAGTCATCTCTTTAACATATACTTAGGTGTGGCTGAAAGAGGCTTGTTATAAACAGCATAAGACTCCTTTATGGCTGCTCTAATCACTTAGGAAATTCCAAGCGTTTTTAGGAGCTCTGTGCCTGAAACACACTTGAAGACCAAATATGTATTTCTCATTATAAATCACATATCATGAACCCCAATTTATGTTGTATGTGGGAATGAGAAGATGGGGCTATTGATTATTTCGTATAGAAACTTCCAATTAATCTTCTGTTTTCATCTCTATATCTCCCTTCTAAGTTTGCTCATTCCTCTTCCACAACATGGTATGTATATTTTTGAGACCAGAGTCTCTCTGCAGTTCTCTTTGATCATGGACAGAATTCACTGAATTGTTCTTCATACATTGTTTGGCTTGTGGCTTCCTCTATCCTCTTCCTGTATTTCTGCAGCTGCTTTGATTATGTTCCACAAATTTGTTGGGAACTCTTATTAGCTATTGGCCTTTCTATTTTCTTTGCATTGATAGTTTAACCTTACTTTTTTTTTTCTTTTATAGTAATTTACATGAACTTTCAGGATGGAGGGGAGATAAACATTTGTTGCCTATTCATCATCTTTAACTGGAATGACAGAGTTTCTAGATAAATATGCTTGATAAAATTTGGAAGTGCTATGTGCTGTGGACTGTTCTTCTTTGGGATATTTATAAAGTACATTAGCATATCAGTAGGGAGGAGATATACTGCCAGAAATAAACATGTATAGCCATGACCATCTCAGTGTTTTTCAGACTTATTTTTACCATGGAATGCTTTTGTGAATAAAACCTATAACCTATTAAAACTTTGCTGCACACAGCTTTCCATAAATAACAATTTAAGAGTAACTAAATTGATTACTGATAAGAGAAATATAATTTAAATAATTAGGAAAAATAATGTTAGAGCTAGAAGGGATTATAGAAAACACCCCATCCACCATTCTTCTAACAGATGAGAAAACTAAATTTTATGAAGTATAGTGACTTGCCCAATACAATGACTTACTTTATTCCATCACTTATGAGTCTCTCTCCTCTCTCTGAACAAGATCAGAGCTCTCCAAATATTGCTTTGAATATTTGATAGCAATGATTCATAAGCTATAGCACACCATGACGTAGAGCCCATTAATACCCATACACTGCCATGTGAGGTGTAATCATTCTGCTCTTCATCTGAATGTGGGATCCTTCACTCAAACTATCTCAGAGCCCCAGAGCTGGTTTAGCATGAGCTTAGTTGGCAGTGGGGCAGACAGCAAGAGGTTCTATTCCTGGCTTTCTTCCTAGCCCCTGCAGGGCCATCAAATAACTGTTTAGGGTGGGTTCAGAGAAGAGTATTTCTGTCTATCATCAGTTGTCCTCATCTTCTTCCTCTACTTCTCCTTTTTATTTTCTCCTCCTTTCCCCTCTATCTTCCCCTCCTCTTCTCCCTTCTCCTTTTCCCCTTCTCTTCCTCACCCACCTCCTCCTTCCTCGTGTCCTCCTTTCTCTCTCCTCCTTATTTGGGACACTGATAGAAAAATTTCTTCACAGTCTTTTATAGAAACTTATAAAGCATTCAAGTAAGATTTTTGAGGGAATAAGGTGCTATTTGATGGAGGGTTTGCATGTATCACGTGTAGCCTTTTTCTTGGAAGGGACACAAAGATCTTGGCATACTTTGCTTAAGAACAATAGTCATTATCTATTAATTCTGTGTGTTTTTCTTAAGAAGGAAAATCATTATGTGGACATATTGGGTTTTTATATAAAAGGAGATTTTCCTGAGGCTCTCCATATTTACATCAGTGTCATAAAAATATGTTTGAATCCCAGTCAGGATGTTCACCCATTTCCTAAATCTCAGTCCAATTTTCATTCTCTGCTTTATAATGCTTTTTATATTTATTAAGTTCCTAGTAAATTAGATCATATTTTGCCAAAATCATCCAAGTAATATGTCTTCTTTGTTTTAACTTAGATTGAGTATTAGGATAAGTCTACTTCTTTGATCTTCTTGAGAATCTATATTTTTCAACAATAGATATTAATTGTGCATTCATTATTACTTTATTAAAAATATTTATCAAGAAGGCTCTTTTCTAGGTGTTGGTGTTATAGTAATGAACAAAACAAAGAATAATCTCTTCTAAACAGTTCATATTCTGGGAAGTGAATGATAGAGATACAATGAAAAAAATATACAGATTAATATGTCTTATAATGTCATGAATTGATATGTTTTATGAAGGAAAATAAGTCAGGATAAGGGAATGAATATTAATGGATATTCTGGAGGGCTGATTAGACTTGTTTAGTACCAGTATGGTACTGCTGAATGTGGCTGTTACTGGATAAGGTGGATAGCAAAGGTCTTTTTAATGAAATGAAATATAAGCAGAGACTTGAGTGAGGAGAATGAACCATGCAGATATCTGGAGAAGGAAGGTTCTGGGTAAAAAGGATTACAGTGCTAAGGCCCTGAGGTGGCAATGTGCTTTGTTATGTTTGACTAATAGCAAAGAACCTGGTGTGACTGTAATGGAATGTACAAAAGAGAAGGTGGTAGGAGATTGGCCTAGGAGAAAGAAGGTATAAGCTCGTATTGGGCCTTGAAGGGTGAATGAAGTCTTCAGAGTCTTTTCCCCCACTCTAAGGGAAGTGAGAAGCCATTGGAAGGTTTGAGCATAGCAATGCTGTGATCAGATTTACTTTTTAGAGTGTCCCTCCCTGGTGCGTCTTGGTGCTCAGTCAGTTAAGCGTCCGACTTCGGCTCAGGTCATGATCTCACAGTTTGTGAGTTTGAGCCCTGCATCGGGCTCTGTGCTGACAGCTTGGAGCCTGGAGCCTGCTTTGTATTCTGTGTCTCCTTCTCTCTCTGCCCCTCCCCAACTTGTGCTCTGTCTCTCTATGTCTCTCAAAAAATAAATAAATGTAAATAAATAAATAAATAAATAAATAAATAAATAAAGTATCCCTCCCGCTCCTATGAGAAGACCAGAATGAAGAGGAGCAGAAATGAAAGCAAGCCAATTAGGAGGTTATTACAATAATCTGGGTGATGGATGATGGTGGCTTGGTCAGCCACTCTTCTATGAAGGAAGAGTTCCATATATAGGACACGTTTTAAAAGTAGAGCCAATAGCATTTGCTAATATTTTGGATATGGGTTGTTAGGGAAAGAGAGGAATCAAGAATAGCTGCAGAATGTTTTTTGTAAGCAACTAGATGAATGTATTCACATTAGTAAAATAAAAAGTCAGTTCTTAACTAAGATGGCTGTTGGCCCCTCAAGTGGAGATATTTAGAAAGCATTTGGACACAGAATTCTGGAGTTGAGAATGGCAAAAGGCCAGTGGTAGAAATACATATTTGGAAGTATTCAGAATATTGATGATGTGTAAAAGTCTTGAAAGTGAATGAGATCATCTAGAGAATGAGTTTGGACCGGGTGGAGAAGCTGTGTAATTACTGGGCTGGGGCACTACAATATTTTAAGGTCAAGCAGAGTCGAAGAAGGAATGATCAATGACATAAAAAGAAAACCAGTAGAGGGGTCATCTCCCAGCAGTCAAGTGAACTATATGGGCTTGTATATTTTCTCTGAGTGACCTTTGGCACAACTGATGTAAATAACTTTGATGTAAATAACACCTTGTGTTTAATTGTTAATTAAGTGGCCCCTTAATTAACAATGCCCCCTGGCAGTTAAGACCCTGTAGTCCTCTCCCACATAGACTTTGGGATTGGCTAATCTGAAATAGGCAAGTGTCATGCAAGCTTATAAACACTTTTACATTGAAGTTTGTCCTTTTGGAACACTTGCTTGGGAATCTAAATTTGAGCCAGCCAAGGCACTACACAAATAAGTGAAGCCATTTTGGCTGTTCCAGCTCTAGTTGCCATTTGACTAGCACTGCATAAAAGACCCCAGCAAGATCTGCTGAAGAATCTCCCAGCTGAGCCCCAGTTATCCCACAAAATTGTCAGCTATTACAATGATTGGTTTTTTTTTATGCCACTAACTTGTGGATTTTTTGATATGCAGCAATAGGTAGAAACAGTATGTGGGTATATGTCAATTTAGGATTTGCAGCAACCTTGATATATATGAACATGATTGTATATGTTCTTGATCTTTTCTTTCTTCCTCCCTCTTTCTTTCTTTCTTTCTTTCTTTCTTTCTTTCTTTCTTTCTTTCGAGAGTGTGAGCAGGGGAGAGGGGCAGAGGGAGAAAGAGAGAAAATCTTAAGCAGGCTCCATGCTCATTGTTGAACCAGATGCGGGGCGTGATCCCATGACCTTGGGATCATGACCTGAGCCGAAATCAAAGTCCTACGCTCAACCGACAGAGCCACACAGGCTCCCCTGATCTTGTATTTCTTAAAGCATTATGTGTTGAGAGGTTGGGCCATTTATGTTTTTAAGTGCCTTATTTACCATGTACCCTTGTGTCATCTATATAAATATGCATTAAGATATAAGGTTTAGGGTGATTGACTCTAGAAAGAATCTGGGTGTTGGTTAGATGTTTTCTGCTGAAATGATAGGATTTCTTCCCCCGCTGCCCCTCACTGATTCCCTTCTCCTAATCCCTTTGCCACTAGAGCCCTACCCTCCTATCCTGACTCTCTCACCAAAGAACTCTGTCATCTTAGAGGTCAGTTCATCCTGGTTTTGGTTTCATTGTACAAAGAACAAGAATTTTTAAAAAACCTGTTTCACTTATCTGGGATCTATATTCTCAAATTAAAATGAGGGACGCCTGGGTGGCTCCGTCAGTTAAGTGTCTGACTTTGGCTCAGGTAATGATCTTATAGCCCGCGAGTTCTAGCCCCACATCAGGCTCTGTCTGTGCTGACAGCTCAGGGCCTGGAGCCTGCTTCAGATTCTGTGTCTCCTCTCTCTGCCCCTCACCTGCTCACACTCTGTCTCTCTCTGTCTCTCAAAAATAAACATTAAAAAAAAAGAAATATGGGCAGATTGCAAACAACTTACTTTTTTTTGCCTTTCTTTTCAAAATTTATTTATTTAAATTCAAGTTAGTTAACATACAGTGTAGTATTGATTTCAGGAATAGAACCCAGTGATTCATCACTTACATATAACACCCAGTGGTTATCCCAACAGAGGCCCTCTGTAATGCCCATCATCCATTTAGCCCATCTTCTCACCCACCTCCCCTCCAGCAACTCTCAGTTGTTCTCTGTATTTAAGAGTCTCTTATGATTTGCCTCCCTCTCTGTTTTTATCTTATTTTTCTTTCCTTTCCCCTATGTTCATTTGTTGTGTTTCTTAAATTCCACATGACTGTAAACATATGATATTTGTCTTTCTCTGACTTATTTCACTTAGCATAATATACTCTAGTTCCACCCACACAAACAACTTACTTTTTAAAAGTGAATGTGTAAGTCAGTTTTTGAAAACCTAGAATTTTTCTTTCTTATAGAAACAATGTCATATGTTATGACAATGTTATAATTTTCATGTGTACTGTTTAAAATTTATTTACTATACTATCAGTGATTATCTTGACCATTCATTCATTCACTCACTTAACACACTTTGAGACTTTCTACTTTCTTGGTGCTGTGCTAAGTACTGGTAAAGCAGAGGTGAACAAGAGAGATATGGTCCCTGCCCTTGTGGAATCTTAGAGCAGTAGACATCAACCAGCCAACTAATTATAGAATAAGTTACTTGACAACAATGTACTGTGAAAGGGGAGCTCAGAATGCTGTGAACTTGCATAGTGGTGGACCTGACCTGCTCTGGGGGTCAGAGTTGCCCTCCCAGGATGTTGTAGCTGAGATTTAAAGAATGAATAGGGCAAGAACATTCAGAGTTATAAGTTTCAAGAGAGTGAGGCTCTGGACCCCTGTGGGGATATAAGACAATGAGAGTAGGGAGGTAGGACTTTATTTATTTATTTATTTGTTTATTTATTTATCTATCTATCTATTATTTTTTAATGTTTATTTATTTATTTTTGAGAGAGAGAGAGCACAAGTCAGGGAAGGGCAGAGAGAGAGAGGGGGGCATAGAATCCAAAGCAGGCTTCAGGCTCTGAGCTGTCAGTGCAGAGCCCAAAGCAGGGCTCGAACTCGTGAACTATGAGATCATGACCTGAGCCAAAGTCAGATGCTTGACTGACTGAGCCAGCTAGGTGCCCCAGGCAGGGGTATTTTAAACAGTACCGTGTAATTGTCCCAGATTTGATAGTCTTCCATATTTACCTAAAGGTGAAAATAAGATTAGAATTACTTTTTAATTGTTTGCTGCTTCCTTGGATGTGAATCCTTTCCTTTTTTAGGCCACCCAAGTCCTCAACCAACATTAGAATGTATGCATACTAAGGTTACCCAGAATGGTCTATGAGAAATGGTAAGTGGTAGTTACTTCTCATTTGTGGGATGTGAGGCTGAGATTTGGGAAGTCTACATGTTTCGAATTTTGAAGTTCTTATCTTGACCATGTATTACTTTTATAATTATTTTTTTTTTTAATTAAAAAAAATTTTTTTTTCAACGTTTATTTATTTTTGGGACAGAGAGAGACAGAGCATGAACGGGGGAGGGGCAGAGAGAGAGGGAGACACAGAATCGGAAACAGGCTCCAGGCTCTAAGCCATCAGCCCAGAGCCTGACACGGGGCTCGAACTCATGGACCGTGAGATTGTGACCTGGCTGAAGTCAGACGCTTAACCAGGCGCCCCAACTTTATAATTATTTTTAAAGGCATTCTATGTGCATTGATGACAAAGGGTTGGAAAATGAATTTCAGGAGTCCCCTGGGAGACTCTTATTCCAAGGATGATTGATAGCTTAGACTGAGACGTAGAGAAAGGGAAGGGAACAATGAATGGTATTGTTGAGGAATGTTTAGGAAGTAAAATCCATGAAGGACTAGTTAATCAGAGATTAATTGATATGTTCCTGGTGTGCACAATTGGATGAATGGTGGTGTCCAACACAGAGATGGAGAAGGCTGGACAAGGGAGAGAGAGCAGAGACAATTGAATTCACCTTCTCTGTTACTGGTGTTCCTGTTTTGGTCATGAGACGGATAGGGTTCTCTTAATTTTCCATCCTTTATATTCCAGGGGGCTGTATCAGAGGACATGACAGGTAAATTTAAATGAATCAAGAATAAATAAGGGGTGAGGGGCTAATATAGAATATGAAAACAGCCAGCCTGAAACTTCCAAGTAGGAACACTGTGTCATGGTGCAGGCATTTTTATTTTTATTTTTATTTTTTTTCAATATATGAAATTTATTGTCAAATTGGTTTCCATACAACACCCAGTGCTCATCCCAAAAGGTGCCCTCCTCAACACCCATCACCCACCCTCCCCTCCCTCCCACCCCCCATCAACCCTCAGTTTGTTCTCAGTTTTTAAGAGTCTCTTATGCTTTGGCTCTCTCCCACTCTAACCTCTTTTTTTTCCCTTCCCCTCCCCCATGGGTTTCTGTTAAGTTTCTCAGGATCCACATAAGAGTGAAAACATATGGAATCTGTCTTTCTCTGTATGGCTTATTTCACTTAGCATCACACTCTCCAGTTCCATCCACGTTGCTACAAAGGGCCATATTTTGTTCTTTCTCATTGCCATGTAGTACTCCATTGTGTATATAAACCACAATTTCTTTATCCATTCATCAGTTGATGGACATTTAGGCTCTTTCTATAACTTGGCTATTGTTGGGAGTGCTGCTGTAAACATTGGGGTACAAGTGCCCCTATGCATCAGTACTCCTGTATCTCTTGGGTAAATTCCTAGCAGTGTTATTGCTGGGTCATAGGGTAGGTCTATTGTTAATTTTCTGAGGAACCTCCACACTGTTTTCCAGAGTAGCTGTACCAATTTGTATTCCCACCAACAGTGCAAGAGGGTTCCCGTTTCTCCACATCCTCTCCAGCATCTATAGTCTGATTTGTTCATTTTGGCCACTCTGACTGGCGTGAGGTGATATCTGAGTGTGGTTTTGATTTGTATTTCCCTGATAAGGAGCGACGTTGAGCATCTTTTCATGTGTCTGTTGGCCATCCGGATGTCTTCTTTAGAGAAGTGTCTATTCATGTTTTCTGCCCATTTCTTCACTGGGTTATTTGTTTTTCAGGTGTGGAGTTTGGTGAGCTCTTTAAAGATTTTGGATACTAGGCCTTTGTCCGATACGTCATTTGCAAATATCTTTTCCCATTCCGTTGGTTGCCTTTTAGTTTTGTTGGTTGTTTCCTTTGCTGTGCAAAAGCTTTTTATCTTCATAAGGTCCCAGTAATTCATTTTTGCTTTTAATTCCCTTGCCTTTGGGGATGTGTCGAGTAAGAGATTGCTACGGCTGAGGTCAGAGAGGTCTTTTCCTGCTTTCTCCTCTAGGGTTTTGATGGTTTCCTGTCTCACATTCAGGTCCTTTATCCATTTTGAGTTTATTTTTGTGAATGGTGTCAGAAAGTGGTCTAGTTTCATTCCTCTGCATGTTGCTGTCCAGTTCTCCCAGCACCATTTGTTAAAGAGACTGTCTTTTTTCCATTGGATGTTGTTTCCTGCTTTGTCAAGGATTAGTTGGCCATACGTTTGTGGGTCTAGTGCTGGGGTTTCTATTCTATTCCATTGGTCTATGTGTCTGTTTTTGTGCCAATACCATGCTGTCTTGATGATGACAGCTTTGTAGTAGAGGCTAAAGTCTGGGATTGTGATGCCTCCTGCTTTGGTCTTCTTCTTCAAAATTACTTTGGCTATTCGGGGCCTTTTGTGGTTCCATATGAATTTTAGAATTGCTTATTCTAGTTTCAAGAAGAATGCTGGTGCAATTTTGATTGGGATTGCATTGAATGTGTAGATAGCTTTAGGTAGTATTGACATTTGGTGCAGGCATTTTTAAAGTGGTTATTTCAATGCAGACATGTGTATTTTCTTCAGTTTGATTGCATATATACATAGCTGTAGCTACATTGGGGGAGTTATAACATAATTTTAACTAAATGTTAAGCTTATTGTGAATAAGAACCTTGTTTCAGTCATCCATATATAGTGGCAGTTTGTCCCAAAGTAGTCATTCCTAAAATATTAACTTAGAAATTAGATTGAACAAATGAAAAATCTGTGAGGAATTATATCATCTGAGATAATATGGAAAAAGAGATGTTTTTTTTTAATGAACTTTTACAGGGGGATTACAGGTTGGTTCTTTACAGAGGCATGGTCTAAAAAGGACCTCGATTCTGATATCTATTAAGTTCGAAAGTGTCTAATTTAGGTGGAATTTCACTCAAATAATCTGGATTCAACACCTGTCTCCTTAAATCCTACATTATAATACATAAGGGATAGAAAAATGTACCAAAATTTTATTGTTTGCTCTACATTTCTGTGAAAAATACAATATGAGATTGCTCTAGTTTTTACAGAACATTAGCCCATATTCTCCAAACCAGACTGACAGAAATCCGTGTAGAGAGAGAATATTTGTAATATGATTTTACTTGTGGATCTGAGGCTAGGTAGGAGAACTTCTCAGCCAGAGAAGTTACACTCTAGAGTGCTAAAGAGGGATAGAGAAGGATACCGGTAGTTGTTAAATTTGACTTATTTGGAACTCACTCTGAAAATGTCCTGTGACTTTGCTTGGCCATCAACAATAGAAGTCTCTGACTCTATTTGAGCATTTGTTCATTCCATCCTGGTGGTGTTTATACTGAAACAGAACTTGATTGATGTGGGAAGGACGCTTTTCTTCTGGTTTTTGGTTGTAGAGAGGTCTGTTATACACTCTGCAGGGACTGCAAAGGAAATCATACGATTTCAAACAAGAGGAACTTCAAATGCAGTGAGAATAAGAGAAATGGAAGAGAAAGAGCTAGTATTAATGAGGCATATCTGAAAAGGTCCCCTACTAGTTGACTGAGCATGATATCTATGTCTAGATAATAAAAGAAGATGAAATAATATAGTAGTGTTAACACTTTTACATTTAAAATTTTAAAGAGGTCATTATTTTTTAATTACAGAGGTCATACCTGCTCAAGGTAAAAAAAAATTCAACTGTTAGATGAATTTAAAGTAAAAATAAAAAATTCTGACTCTAGGTTCATATTCTAGGTAACAGTCTAGAATTTCTTGTGTTATGTTCAATGCAAATGTATCCATATACATAGTAAAAGATTCTTTATCTGGGAGTCTTTGAGAAATATTCAACAATGAGATTGATAACGGGCTTAAATTAAAAAAAAATCTGCCCATTTAATAATAGAAGAATGTTAACCTCTTGTTAATATTACCTTATAAAATAGTGATATACTGGATCTAGATGATCTATTAGGAGTCCCGGAGACCCCAAACTATGAGATGCAGGTCATGTGGAATGCATCACAGGAGAAATACAGCAATTCTAGCAATCTTGCTTGTAATGCATGAGTTGCCACACTTTTCAGTCATTTATATATGTGTTGGTAGGTAAGTCAAACTGCAGTTCAGTCCATATATATAAGTAGGGTTGCAATCTCTCTTCCACATTCTTAGGTCTAATACTATAGTTAGGAATTTTTGCGACCTTAAAAAGGTAATGCAGTATACACATTGTATATTTTGCAACAACCACAGAGGAGTCAGGCAGTATCATATAATCAAATACATTAATATTTCTTTGGTTCAGTGTAGGAATAGTCAGGTTCTGCTGCCAAATAAAGTATGAAAAACTTTCAAGTGTCAGAATCTTTCAGATTTCAGAATCGTGGACTGGTAGGATACCCTTTTCTTTAATCTTGATGATGAAAAGAAGAATCAAGAGAACACATCCAGAAGATGTTGGCCTGAACTTGAATTTTTTTTCCAAATAGTGTTCTCTTTTGGAGTTAAGAAATGCGAACTCCAGAAACATCATTATCTAGCATATGTTAGTCATTCAGGTAAATAACTGTATGAATATACCAAAAGAAAAGATAAACATAAATGCATTCATAAATGCATTCATAAATGCATAGAAGAGGGTCTTTTAAAGTTTTACTTATTGATTGATTGATTAAAGGTTTTATTTTTAAGTAATCTCTATACTCAACAAGGGACCTGAGCCTATAACCCCAAGATCAAGGGTCACATGCTCCACCGACTGAGCCAGCCAGGGGATCCAGGAGGCTGTTTTTTTGTTCTTTATTTTATTTTTGTTTTTTTAATGTTTTATTTATTTTTGAGAGAGAGAGACAAAGAGACAGAGTATGCGTAGGGGAGGGGCAGAGAGAGGGAGACAAGGAATCTGAAGCAGGCTCCAGGCTCTGAGCTGTCAGCACAGAGCCTGACCACAGGACTTGAACTCGTGAACAGTGAGATCATGACCTGAGCTTAAGTTAGACATTTAACTGACTGAACCACCCAGGAGACCCCGAGGGTGTTTTTTAAACAGCAGAATCTAGTTATGATGGAGTAGCTTGAGGTGTTATATGGAAATTAAAGAAGTTCCTTCTACAAGGATTTTGACTAAGAACACTGAAGTTTTTAATGAAGAATTTTCTTAACTCATGCTTTTATGGCTTAGAACAGGTGTGGCACAGGCACGTATTTAAATGAAATATCTCATATAAACCTGTAGCTTGCTTTTACATTTCAAGTAGCTATTTAGATACCTGGTCTCTATTGTGTGATCCTCTGATTTGAACATAGTTTGTCTTTCATTTCCATCTAGTTTCCATGGCTAAAACCCTTATGTTAGGCCAGAATGTGGTAATAGAGGCAATTATGCTATTGAGTATGGGGCCCAGCTCTCAGATTAAGGTTTTGCACCTGGGTATCATTATTCTTTCCCATATTAATTTATTACTTAAGGGCTTATTATTTGAAAGCCCTTATAGCGCATAAGCAATTAGAGTAGCTGAGTGTCTCTCTGTTAAATGTATTTATTTTGCTTTCCTAGCTTTTTATGCCAGAATAATTAAATCCTCTTCTGATGTGTCAGTAGCAGGCTGTTTTGAAATTGACAGTGCTCTTTCCTCTCCACTTCAATAAGAAGAAAACCAGAGACCTATAGATAAATAATAAGCTTTAGAAAAGAAAAAAGAAAAGAGAGAATACCTATCAAGAGTATATTGCCCCCACCAAAAATCAGCAACTTTTACTGAGTATATCTGATTTATTATTATTATTGTTATTATTATTATTTTGTCTAAACAGAGTTTACAAATGCTACTGTTTTGTTAACTGTATAGGAAACAACTTACTCGTTGGAAATGAATATTCCATGTAGCAAATTCGTCTAACATAGTGTGTGAGTAACAAAGACATTATACTGAGCATCTAAAATGAAGTGACCTATTGCAGAGGACACTTTTGGGAGAAGAAAATGGATTGCCTTGACCTCACGGGAATATTCATTTGCATATGCTTTGGATGCAATGAACACTTTGCAAGTTTTGCATTTTACCATGTGGCTGTTGTAGCAGAATAGCTGGTCTCTTTTGTAAAGAGTATATTTGCATATGATAGTTTAACAGCTTTTCCCTTTTGTTCCTAGAAGATTAAGTCTCAGTCCTAGGAGAAAATAAATTAAAGGTGGTTCCTTACAATTTGAAAAAAGTATAATTTGAAGATAAGAGCCAACTCTGGAAAGCAGCTTTCACTTCCAAAAGCTCAGGATAAGAAGTACTGTTTTTCTGTGTATGTGCTAGCAAGGCTGTCCCTGATTCTTGGTGGCAGATGTGTCACCAGAAGCCCTGTGAGGTTGAAATACCTCATCAAAATCTCCTACATCTATTGTTTGTCTACCTAGTGAAATGCACGCTTCGGCATTTCACTCCTTCAAGTTTGGACCCTTTCTTTAAAATTCAAAGTTTCTTGCTTGGTGGATGGAGGGAGCACAGAGATGAGTGCTTTCTGAACAACAGTGATTACTTCAGATGGAAAAAAGGCTCTGGGGCTTAAAAACAAAGATTAGAAAGCTGCAAAGCCCATACCTTTGGAGGGTCACAGTACATATTAGCATATTAAAAGATCTTACTGGGTGAAAGAAAGTCCTTTCTATTTTTTTTCAGGTGTTTCAAACATTTGACCTTAGGATTTACCCCTCTTCCATCCCCAATAATACCTATTAGAGTCCCAGGAATTAGTATCCCCTGGAATACACTGGGGATATTATGCAATTTCCTGGGTAGTAAATTGGAATTGTTTATGGATTGCTCAAGGATATTCATTTTATCTTCACAAGAATGTGATTTCCTTGGGATTCTTCATATTCCCAGCTCCCATTAGACTGTGGCCAGCCTGGGACCATGGAATTCTCTGTCTCACTGCAAGGTGACAAACAGATGGGACGTGAAGGCCTGATTTGCTTCTTGAAGAGCCTTAGGGTCAGTAATCAGGAAGCTGGCTGGCTGACACTTCTAGTTAGTTCTTCTTAAACTTTGACCAATGTTGTATAGAAAACCTTTGCTAAGCTTTTGTCAGAATCTATATTCCAGGGGAGTGATTTGAGGTAATCACTGCCAGTGCTTTGGGGTGACATTGTTCTTTACCAAACTTTGTCTCCTTAAATATTCTGAGGGACAAAATGAGTTTTCAAAATAGCATGCAGAAACTGGAGGGCTAGATTTTTTAAATCTCCATTAGGTTTTCTTATGTAGATATTTGTGAATATTCTTCTATTAAAGCTGACTCAGTTGTTTATTCTTCTGTTAAAATTTTTTTGTTTCCTTTTAAACAAAGAAGGTACATAACACTGAAGCAATTTTCAGATTAAAGTAAAAGGGACCCCATGAAGTTCATCTGTATTTTGTACCCTGATTGCAAAGTTACATCTAAAAATAATAATTTCTTTTTCCAGCTGTTGCTAAAATAGGTCTGTACTGGTTGCAGAGTCCTTCTGTAAAGCAGATTAAACAATATTGCACTTGTGAATGAAATTAAGACATTGAAGACTTGAATTGGCAACATAACAAAAATCTGTTGTCTCTGAGGAAATGTGTGCTATTGACTGTAACCAAAAATAAAAATAGTACACTTGGGTATACTAGAAGAATAGTTTAAAAAGCCATTGTGATGGTGGTGGTGGTGGTGGTATAGATTTACTCATGATATAAAATAATAGAGTATAATACTTTGAAAACACCTGTGATCCTTTTGTAAATATTTTAGTTGAAAACCATCTTTGACAAGTCTGTTGTTCTCTGAATAAATTATTTATTGTATTATTAAAATATAATACACTTTGTGGCATGCTCTTGAAGAGCCCATTCCAAAAAACACCAAATTATACATACAGAGTTTTTTTCTGACATATTTCTGGGAATTAACTTCTATACTTCTTTAATTGGTAAAATTAGATTAAGTCATATAGGTCAAATGACACATAGAATCAAATGAGTTGAATATTTAAATAGTGATATCCTCTACCCTTCACTTCCAAATGAATGTCTAAAGCATTTCAAAAAAGAATAATGTTGATCACATAAGCAGTGTTTCCTTTAGATCCAGAAAATGTTTATAGGATGCCAGGCATCTATGAAAATTTAAAATGTGTTCATGTAGCTAGATATTCAAAATCATTAGCCCCATTAGGACAGATATAAAGTCCGACTTTGCTCACCATTTTATTCCCAGCATGCAGCAATGTGCCTGGCAGTTAGCACTTAGTAAATGTTTATGGGACGGGTTGGTAAATGAATAAATGAGTGACATATTTGAGCATCTTTAGTTTTTAACCTGGTATTTCATGTTGTGTAAATACAATAAGGGTAGGCCTTCAAACTGATTGGTTGGTAGGATGGGGTGCCTGCTGACCGAAGGTACAACCCTCCTGACTAAAGAGGTTGTTTTCATTTGGCAAAAGTAAAACAAACAAACAAAAAACCCCCAAACCCCAAAAAACAAACAAAAACCCACAAAAAACTAAAAGTGTTCCAAATACAATGTAGTACATACTTCTACTCAAACATTCATTGCTGATCTAAAATTCAAATTTAACTAAGCATCCTGTTTTTATTTGCTAATTATAGCAATTGTGCATACAAAGAATAATGTTGCTAGTGTCTAAAGTTGGTTTCTGTAGAAATCTCTGTTGGGGTTTCATTCAGATCCTCTTGAGTCACTGTGTAAATCATCCCTCATCTTTTCCAAATTTTGCTACTAACTGCTAGCACCTTACACTTGGCCAAGTTTGCTGTTGGGCACTGGAGTCTCCTTACTCTTTAGAATGAACTCTACCTCCTGGATCAGGGTGAGTGTCAGACTTGATTAGAAAGGAAATCCCAACCTTGATTGGCTTCTTTCTCTTTCTATCTTGCTTCTTCTACTTCCTTACTACCTTCTTCTAGGAGCTTCTGCCTTGAGGAATCAACTGATAGTGTGTCTGTGAGTGCTGTTTCCAGAAGAATCAACAGAATCAGTAGACTGAGTAAAGAAGATAACCCTCACCAATGCAGGTGGACATTGTCCAATCTGTCAAGGGTCCAAATATAACAAAAAAGTAGAGGAAGTATGAATTCTCTCACTCTTCTTGAACTAAGGCTCAGGAGACCTGATCTTAGACACTTTACCGCTATGTAGAAAGAAGGCCTGCTACCAAAACCAGACATTTTTTTTTTTAATTTTTCCTCTTGGAAATATTTCATTTTCACTAAGCTTTAAATAATAAGCAAGTACTCTTTTTATAGCATGTAGTCCTACAGAGTAGTAGCAGAACTTCTCTCACTTTGGTAAGGACACAGTGGCCTACAAAAACTGTCATGGCAAACTCAAAGTTATAGCCAAAATGGAACTGGGCTAACTTAAAAGGGCTGTAATATGGGCCTTCCAACGAAGACAAGAAATACAGTGCAATAGGTATGATATTTTTACAAACATCCACTTTAGTCTTACATTTTTTTGTCTGGAGTTGGGGGCCTCTCATAGAGCTGCTCACCCCATGACCCCCAAAGTGAGTGATCTGAGAGAAAAAGAGAGAGAGAGAGAGAGAGAGCAAGAGAGAGCATACACACTGGCATCCAAGATGGAAGCTGCAGTCTTTTATGACCTAGTCTGAGAAGTGGCATACTATTCCTACTTCCATAATCTATTCATTAGAAATTAATTGCTAAATTCAGCTCATACTCAAAGGGAGTACTTTTTGAAAGGACGAGTATCAAAGAATGTGTGGATACATATTTAAAACCACCAACCACATGAGCTATTCCCCAGAGTAACATTACTTGAATGGATTCTTTTCATTCAACACATATTTAAAGAATACATATTATTTACCAGACTAAGAAACTGAAATAAAAAGATGACTAAGACAAAACCTCTACCGTTAAGTTATTCATGGCCCACTGGAAGAGTGAGCCATGTGTCAACATATTGCTGCAGTAGAAACACACTTTAGAGAAGAGATTCTCTACCCTGGCTACAAAGGAGAATCCTGTTAAGAGCATTTTAAATATACTGATATTTGGCCCCACCCAGACCACTGAATCAAAATCTTTGTGGGTAGGGCCCAAACATTAATATTAAATTTTTGGGGGGGTAATTATAATATGGAGCAGGTTAAAAATTATTTTTAAAAGTTAAATTTAAAATTTGTCCAAACACTAATTACAGTGTGACTTAGTTTGAGTTCTTCCAAAGCCTGACCTTATGAGAAGGATTTTAGTGCAGGTAATTATTGGGAAGTGATTCTAGAAAGCCTTGACAAAGGAATAGAAAAGTGAGATAGGCAAAGTGAGGAAGCCAATATAGGTACATTAGTGAACAGATTACCACTATTGTAGAGAACTCTAGAGAGAGTGTAGATCACTCTTAAGCATCTAGCCCACCTTTTCTACACCAGGGGCATGAGGCACAAAGGGTATCTGACACATACCTCAATCTTTAAATCTGTAGACTATGTTTACTGATACCTCCTTTGTGAGCTCATGAGGTAATTAACCTGTGCAAAGAACCTAGCACAGTGGCTAGGGCACAATAAAATTCCAGTGTTGGAGTATTGAATGAGCCTTTCTGTGCTACTTAGAAGTTTTATGAACACACAGACATGAGAATGAATTAGAACACCTAAGTAAAGTACTATTCCTGTATAATCTAAGATAGGTCAGGAATTAAGTGAATTTGAGCACTCATAAATGGCAAATAACAGAGATATAGAGTTATGTTTGGGACAGAATTTTGGCTTGGGATATAGGCAGATCTGGGTTCAAACCTTGGCACCACTGTTTATTAGCAATTTGGACCTGGGAAGTCACTAATCTTTCTGAGCCTTATTTGTAAATTGGGAATAATACTAATAGCTACCCTAGAGATATGCTGTTGGAAAGACATGAAATGAAATCTGTAAAGGGTATAGCACAGTGCTTGGTATATTATTAATATTTAGTGTCCCAGGGATCCCTATCCTGTGCTTTGAGTCTTATCAATACCACTTTCTTGTTAACTCCCAAGTTCTCACTCATGTAGAAAATGCAGCAACTTGCAGTGTTCTATTGTCAAAGTATTTCTAGGAATCCCCAGAATAGCAATTTATATGTGCCCATTAGTAGTCTCATTATTGTTATGGCCAGGTAAGCAAGGACTCCCAGACATTGTCCTTGATTTACCGATAAAAGTCTGTTCCTGTGTCACATCACTAGGATTAAATTCTGCTGTCACTTCTTGGTAATGGTGGAATTGTGCCCTTGCATAATAACCTTTATTGAGTATTGGCTGTGTTTTCATCACTCTTCTAAGTGTTTTGGTAAGTTTCATCTAACCCTCAGAAGAAACAATGTTACTATATCTAATTTACAGATAAGAATGCTAAAGCACATAAAGTTAAACAATTTTTATTGTTTCTTTGTTTGTTTCCCTCCCTTCTATTCCCCTACCCTCCTGTTTGGTGTTCTCTGAGATTGGATCTGTGATTTTGTATCTGTCATTTCTTTTGGAAAATTATTGATTATATCTTCAAATATTTTTTCTGCCTTTTTTTGCTCTCTCTCTTCTTTTTGGGATTTTAATTATATTTATGTAGAACAG
The DNA here is from genome assembly GCF_027475565.1 of Acinonyx jubatus. Taxonomy (NCBI): domain Eukaryota; kingdom Metazoa; phylum Chordata; class Mammalia; order Carnivora; family Felidae; genus Acinonyx; species Acinonyx jubatus. The sequence goes on along the minus strand of NC_069391.1, from coordinate 69,991,550 downwards.
TTTGATATGGTCCTGCAGGTCTTGGATCCTCTGAATTTTTTTCCTACTGTTGTCTCTGTGTGTTTCAGTTTGGGTAATTTCCATTGGCTTATTTTCCAATACACTGATTCTTTTCCCCCATGGCTATGTCAAATCTACTGACGAAATGCATTCTTCATCTCTGTGTTTTTCATTTCTAGCATTTGCATTTGATTTTTTTCTGATGGTTTCCATTTCTCTGTTGAAATTACTTATCTGATCTTGTATTTTGTCCATCTTTTCTGTTAGAGCCCTTAACAAATTAATTATAGTTATCCTAAATTTCTTGTCTGATAGTCCTAATATCTCTTTATATCTGTATCTGATTCGGTTAATTGCTTTGTCTTTTGATAGTGTGTGTGGTTTTTTTTAATGTTTATTTATTTATTTTGAGAGAGTGAGAGAGAGAGCAAAAGCGAGAGAGAGAAAGAGAGAGAGAGAGAGAGAGAGAGAGAGAGAGAGAGAGAGAACAGGGGAGGGACAGAGAAGGAGAAAAGGAGAGAGAATCCCAAGCCGGCTCCGTGTTGTCAGCACAGCCTGATGTGGGGCAATAGTTTGTTGTTTTTATTCTTGCTTTTTTGTATGCCTTATAATTTTTGTTGTTGTTGAAAGCCAAAACTCTTATGTAAAACCGTAGAAACAGGTAGTTTTTATGCTTAAAAATGGAAATATCTTTTATTCCCTTTTAGTGTGGGGATGTGAGTTAATCTTTTTTTTTTTCAACGTTTATTTATTTTTGGGACAGAGAGAGACAGAGCATGAACAGGGGAGGGGCAGAGAGAGAGGGAGACACAGAATCGGAAGCAGGCTCCAGGCTCTGAGCCATCAGCCCAGAGCCCGACGCGGGGCTCGAACTCACGGACCACGAGATCGTGACCTGGCTGAAGTCGGACGCTTAACCGACTGCGCCACCCAGGCGCCCCAAGGATATGAGTTAATCTTGTCAGGAATTGAGCTAGGTTTAGGATTTGTTCTTGTTCTGATTACTTTTGGTGTGCTGCTGACTACAGATTTCTCTGGCATTACTTTGTACTTAGGGTAGAGACTCGTTTGCTAGAAGCTTTTCTCAGTATTTTCTGTCCTTAGTTTTAGGTGTGCCCTTTGTGCTGTGTCTCAGAGGTCTTCTCTTCATGTTCCTGCCCCTCTTCCATGTTCTTGCACCAGGGTTACTTGTTATGTAATGCCTGGTTCTAGGGGAGGGTTAGAGAAGGGCATTATCTGTGTTTGTGATTAAGCCCAGTGGTACTGGATTGCTGAGTCTAAGAGGCATGGCTTTTTTAGGAGTCCTGCCCTGGTCCCAGTCAGAGGTGTGAGCCCAGCATGTATTCTCGTCCCTTCCCTATGGGTAAAGCCTGGGTTTTGTTTGTTTGTTTGTTTGTTTGTTTTCCTTCACCTAGATGAAATGTGTTTTCACCAGGGTCCTCAAGGTGAAGGCTTGGTTCTGTAGAGGAGACCAGAAAAGGGGAAAATAATCTGGGTGACTGCTGTTGCTTTACCCCACTATGCACCTTGAGGAATTCTTTCTCCAGACTCTCTCCAATCTCTTAATTGTGTATGTGGGAAAGAATCTATAAAAATTCCCTTATATCTGTAGCGCCTAGGGATCTGTATTCTCTCCTGAGCCCACATTTGGCCTTTACCAATTTGTTAAGAGTTTTTGTTAAATTCTTCTCAGTGTCTGGCTGCATCTGCCTTAGGTAAGGAAGTGTTAGTGTCCTGGCTCTTATTGAAGGTACCGGTCTTTCCTTAAATTCCTAGTTAGTTTATTGCCCAGAAGTCTCAGCTCTCTGATGAGTTCAAGAAAAGCTGAACATTTTCAGATTGTCTGATATTTTTTGTTTTTGTTTTGTAAGGGTGGGAATATGTTTTTCCCAGTTTCCTACATCCCAAACAGAAGGCGGAAGTCCCATATGTCAACTTTTTACCTTGTTAATAAGATGTAGAACCAGGATAAAAGTCAGATAGCTGATTCCAGGCTTCATATTCTTGACCACTTGACAACTGAGTTGCTTTATCTTAGTGACAGTGAAGCTTCACAGGCACTTTGCTGCTGGCCAATGATGCTTTTTAGTCTGTACTGTCTAGTGCAGTAGACACTACCAACATGTGATTATTTAAATTTATATTTACGTTAATTAAAATTAAATAAAATTAAAAATTCATTTCCTCTGTCACACTAGCCATATTTCAAATGCTAATTAGCCACATGTTCTAGTGGCAGCCCTCTTGGACAGCACAGATGAGAACATTTTCATCACTACTTGAAAGTCCTATGGAACAGCTCTGCTATAGACCCTCATGACAACATGACAGTCCCCTAAAATGAGAGGAAAAACCCACTTTCCCTACTTCCGGGCTATAGTTGGGCCCAAATGTGTAGCAGAATTTTTGCTCTTAAATCTACTTATCCCTTGTAACAGTAGGCCGCTTTGGCACATGGTGGTTTTTCTGCCCTCAGCATGATTTCTTTCTCGGGGGCCCCATCACACTTGACTGAAATTTGGCTTTCTGTGGTCAGACCTGTGGATATACACATCTGTGTCTCGTATATGCACAAGAAACACATCTCTATTGGTCTGTATTGCATGTGTGCTCTGAACTCAATTTCACAACAGCCTCCATAGCTCACATGCAGATAAGTGGACCAAGACAGAACATGAGGGTCTGCCACATAACCCCACCCATGTACCAGAACTAGTACTGTCTTTAGATGCTATCTGTCTAAAATGTGGCACAGGCTTTCTAGCCTAAGATTTTATTTAGGGGTCTTACAACACATATACCTGTAATTTTACCACTGAAAGTTAGAAAGCAACACAAAATGTGGAATTTCCATCAAATGCTTTTATCACTAAGTCCAACTGATCTAAAACTTTTGTTTAGTTTTCTTTCATTTTGTGTTTAGATAATGCTTTAGGCATTTTTATTTTTCCCAAAGCCTTCATATTTGGGGGGCAAAATAATAATAACAATAACAATAATAATAATAATAAATGTGTGGATGGTGTTCGGCATATGCAAGGCACATACCCACTTATTCATCACCAAAATCCTATGAGAGAGATACAATTAATATCATCCCTGTTCACAGATTAGGAAAACTGAGGCACTGAGAGGTTGGAGGTTCCCATTGCTAATATGGTAGAACAGTGATCTAAATCAAGATAGTTTGGTTTTAGAGGCCAGGCATTTAACCTAAATGTTAATTATCTAGACTATGTGCTTAACATTTCCCTATTTTTCTTGAGAATTCTTTGGACTCCTTTCTTACTAAAGATAAGTACTGGTCATGATTTCCAATCTAGGGTCTTCCTAGCTTATTAGTCAATTACCCCACTTTTACTCTGACCACTTAGTTTTCACATATTGCCTAGATATCCCATTGCCTAAATTCACCCTCTTGACTCTTCTTTCTGACTGCCCTGACCCAGATGTGTTTGGGGTTTTCTTTTTTGTTTTTGTTTAAAGAAACCAATTCCCATTATCTCCAGTGCATGCTCGCTCTGTTGCTTGCTTGCTGGCTTTCAAGTTTGTTTTTTATTTTTGAGAGAGAGAGAAAGTGCAAGTGGGGGAGAAGCAGGGAGAAAGAGAGAGAATCCCAAGCAAGCTCCACACTGTCAGTGCATAGCCCAGTGTGAACCTTGAACCCATGAGCCATGAGATCATGACCTGAGCTGAAGTCTGACACTTAACCGACTGACCTACCCAGGTGCCCCTTGCTATTTTGCTTAATACCTTAAACACTCAAGCTAAATAGAATTTAGATAGAAAATACTATGGTGGGTTTTGCAAAGTAGGGTAAGTATTGTTTTTTTTTTCATATATATATATGTGTGTGTGTGTGTGTGTGTATATATATATATATAAAGGTAAAGCTGTAACCATGTAATTAAAGTCATATTATTTTTTATAACTTGGCTAGAAAACTTGAATACCATGATTGAGGGAAAATTATTAGACCATGTCATTCATTCATTTCTCTCAATTCTGAGACCCATGATACGATTCTTTTTTCTGCCCATCATTATCCATCTCTCCCTTCCACCACCTCCAGTTTCTCTACATCACACAGTTAGGTTGCATCAGCCTTTAGAGGTTATTTTTAATGAAAATGTTTAAGTGCAATATTTATCATGTTAACAATATAACGTATAATAATTATGTGACCTAATGAAGAGAAATAGTGCAAGTAAGCTGTATTCACATATTGCCTTCTGAAACGAATAAATGCTAAGAGAATTGAAGTCCTAAGCATGCTCGGTTTCTATGTACTGAGTATGTGCACTAGGCAACGTTGCCTTCTAATACATATTAAGGCTAGATTAGTCACTCTGCTGTGTCGTTTGTCTAAACACGATTTGTGACCTTACATTTCCCGTTTGTTCTCATCCAAGCTCACCTTAAGAGCCAAATTTAATATGTTTTTTCCCTAGTACTAGTGCTTACAGAAACCTATATTCCCTGACATTTAGAAAACAGTGTTGCCCGCAAAAGCCATTAACATCTAAAGAAATTAAATTAAAATTCATTTAAAGGCCTCACACGTCCCCTGAACATTCTTATTCTTATTTTAAAATTTCAGTGTAAGCTGATCTTTTCCCAAATTCCTGCTAAGTCTTTATCTTATAAGAGTAAAACTCATCTAAACTCAGTGTCTCTCCTTCTTTTCTTGATTCTAATAGATGCTGAAATAACAGTCTAATTGAGAAATTTGACTAATTGTACAGAGAGACATCCTAATAAGTAAATCCTCTTATTTGTCTAAATACAGCTGAGTAGCTAGTTTCTTTTATTTTCTCTTCTCTTCTAATGTTCTTGGCCGGGGGGAGGTAAGACATGGAGCTAAGAGCCATAATATCCTAACTACTAATCTACTTACTTAATTTTTTATACCGAATTTGTTATATATTCACATATGCCAAATATTTCTTTTATTATTTGCCTAGGCTATTACAATGTCAAAAGAAATACAAACCACCAAAACAGGAGATCAAGTTAATTATTTATATTGCCCTTATTAATATAGCAGTTGGCCTAAGAGCATATCTGAAGAATGTAATAATTACATCAACTAAAACTAATAGGAGTTGGAAGAAGAAATTTAGATGAGACCAGATAGAGATATCATTTAGGTGAGATTTGTAAGGTGACATTATATCGTAGAATCAGAATGGGAATGTTATGTGCAATAAACAATCTGGCTAGAAATGCGAAGTTTCTGCTGCAAACATATAAATACCTCTCTTGCTCTGAGGGTCAGAGAGTTGGAATGAGAAAATAATGCTTTTTTTACTAAAGGGCATCTAGTTGTAATTCAGAAGATTTTAAAATTAAAATACAGGCTCTGTAATCAGACCTGAATTTAAATTCCATCTCTCTAATTGTGTGACACTGAACAAATTCTTTGTAACTTCAGTTTCATAATCTGTGAAATTGGGATAAAAATAGTAGCCACTTCATATGGCTGTATTTAGAGTGCTTCACATACTGCCTAGTACATGGCAAACACACCATAATGGTCACTGCTGCAATAATAACATTAATAATAATAGCAATTATAATAGTGGTAATATATATAATTATTAAAATCCTAGGGTGGAAGAATTGTTCCTTTTCTTTTTTAAAGTGTGCCAGGTTGCTTTCTTCATCCTCTAAGTTTGAAGAATTCTGATCAACTGGATTCCTTTGCAGAGCTGGGATAGTTCTACCATAATTAACCATGATTCAGTTGAATGAGGGTTCCCCTTGAGATATGACTGCACTGAACCATCATCAACTCCTAAATTGGTACTCTGTAATACCATTTCTGGCATTGAATGAATATTATTCGGGCTCAGTTTGAATGCCTCCATTTTGGGGAATTTTAATTTTTTTTAATTATCATTTTTTTAAAATAAAGGAACCAAAGTGATCCAAAGGCAGGATCTCTGTTTCTTGTTCTCTTATCTTGAAATGTCCTTTCCTACTTTGTTCTCCTGCAATTTGCCCATCTGGTTAACCCCCTTCTATGTCTACATCTTAGTTGAAGAAGTAATTTTAAGAAGCTTTTCTTAGTCTACATAGTTGGATTACCTGTGTCTCCTCTGTTTGCCTATATCATTGCATTTATCACACTAGATTTTAACCATTTATTTATTTGTATACCTCTCTCTTTATATTCTGAGTTATTTGAGGGCAGAGTATTTAATATCTTTATCTTGGGTAGATGGCAAAATCTCAGTAATGATAGAATTAAGAAATTTTATAGCAAAAATAGAGGTCAGAGCAGAAATTAAAATTGCCCATAAGCATATTAAAAAGTGCTCAATATGATTTCTCATCAGAGAAATGCAAATTCAAATCCCAACAAGATACCCCGCACACTACCAGAACGGCTAAAATGAAAAAGACTGATCATACCAAATTTTAGATAAGATGTAGAGCAGCAGAAGCCTTTATTCACTATTGATTATAAATTGGTTTGGCCACTGGGCCAACTGTTTGGCAGTACCTATGAAAGCTAAATATATATCTACCTAATGATCCAGCAGTTTCACTTCTAGGTATATACCCAAGAGGAATGAATGCATGTGCCCACCAAAAGACAGTACAGGAATGTTTGTAGCATCTTTATTCATAACAGTCCCCAAATGGAAGCACCACACATGTTCATCAGTAGAAGGATGGATAAGCAAGCAATGGTATATTCTAACAGTAATAGAAAAGAGTGAACTCCTTACATAGGAGTTCAACAATATGGATCACTCCTAAAAAGTTATGTTGAATAAAAGAAGCCAGACACAAAAGCGTAGTTACTAATAAGATTTTATTTATTTAAAATTCAAGAATAGGTCAAGGTAACCTATAGTGATAATTGTGATAAAGTCACAATAATGATAATCTCTAGAGGAAGAGTATAGCAGGGAAAGAGGTTGGAGGAACTTTTTGGGAGATGGATGTTATATATCTTGATTTAAGTGATGCTTATGTAGCTATATACATATACAAAAATCCATCAAGCTGTACACTAAGATTTGAACATTCTATTATACATAAATTATGTCTTTAAAAAAATTAAAATATCTTCCAGAATTCTAAATCCCTAATAAATAAACTTAATTTTCCCATATTCTTTTACAGTTCTTGTTCATTTACTAAGTTATATATATTTCAATAACTCTCTTAAATATATTTCACTCCAATATGGTTAAATTTGGCAAACCAACCACTAATAAAAACACTTTGGCGTGATATCAGCAGGAATAGCAGGAAGGACCTAAAAATTTTTTCTCCTCTATAAAGCTAAAATAACACTGGGAAAAAAAAAGTTACAATCAACTTGCTCCAAACTCTGGAAATGAACCAAAGGCTTGTAACCATCTGAGGAGTATTTATTTAATATAATTGGCTGAATCTTAGTAAAAACAGTGAGCACTGTAGCATTTTAATTTGCTTTAGACCTATCCCCTTCTCCATAGCCATGTAGTAGCCTTCAAAACCAATACTCCTGTAATTATGCCAAAACTCCTCAGCCTAGCAGCCTCTGGAGAAAGAGGTAGAACTCTAGAGAAGGGGATTAGAGCTCTTCCAAAGCCTGGTTCCCATATAACTGTCATTATTTGACTTGTTAGGCAGTTCCCCAAATAATTCCCACTTTTAGAACTTGCCTTTATTTGGCCTAACTCAGACCTCAGCCCATGCCAACAGCATTTTCTACAGGAGCATTTATCAAAAACAGTCAGTTCCAATTGTATAATATCACAGCTGCCTGAGGTGGTAATAGCAGTTGGGGCAAACCACAAGTTGACCAAAAATCTTAAAAGGAAAACTTGTGAATAAGATGTCACAGAGAGTTTTAAAAGACCTGACATATCCCTGGTGATCTGGAATGCTATGTACATCTGAAGGGCTATGAGCATGTCCAGAAAAGACCAAAGAGGTCTGTAGCTCTAACCTCTAGCTGACCTTGAGATCCATGCAAGTAGGAAGTGAAGGCTAAGGCAAAGTAGTAAACTGCGTGCCTGTGTATCAAAGGAATGCCCCAACATACATACAGAGCTACTCATCGAGGCTATGGACTTTAAATAATTTAGGGGAATATCTGTCTAATCATTAACCACTAAGCTAACCAAACAAAGACTTCAGTGGCCACCCATGTCAAATATCGAACTTAAGAATTAGTTCAGGAAAGACACTAAATAAGCTAAAAGCAGTAGCAACAACAAATAACTACAAGAAACCCCGGAGAGAGAGAGGACTCTGATTTCCACAGTTGCCACATTATATTTTTTAGAATGTCTAGTTACAAAAGAAAAAAAAAAGAGAGAGAGAGAGACATGCAAAGAAACAAAAAGTATGGCCCATATACAGGGAAAAAAAACAGTTTAAATTTTTTTCTGAGGGCCCCAGACATTGGAGATATTAGACAGAGACTTTAATTCAGTTATTTAAAATATATTCAAAGAACGAATGGAATCCTTGTCTAAAAATTTTAAAGAATACGTGAGAGTGACAGAGACTATGAATTAAGAGAAATTATGCAAAAGAACTCAATAGAAATTTTGACATATAGTCACTGAAATAAAAATTCATTATAGCAGGTTAACAGTTGATTTGAGCAGGCAGAAGAAAGAATCCATGAACTTAAAGATAGCAACTATCTGTCTGATGGAACAGAAAGAAACAGGATGAAGAAAAATGAGCACATTCTCACATACCTTTGAGACATCATTAAGTATATCTACTTATGCATATAGGAGTCACAGAAGAGAGAAAGGAGCAAAATAATATACATTTGAAGGAATATTTGTTGAAATATTCCTAAATTTGATATAAAAAAAGATTTAGTACATTGACAACAAACCCCCAGTAGGATAAGCTCAAAAAGATCTATACCTAGGTACAATATAATTAAACTAGAAATACAAAGACAATGAGGAAATCTTGAAAGCAGCAAAGGGGATGTGGCCCATTATTTAAAAGGATTTCCAGTAAGATTGACAGCTGATTTCCCAACAAACCTTGGAGGCCTGAAAGGAGTGAGATACCATATTCAAAGTACTCCAAAAAACCCCCCAAAATATACAAAGCCCCTATTAATCAAGAATTCTGTATCGTGCAAAACTGTCCTTCAAAATAAATGAGAAAGTAAAACATTCCCAGATAAACAAAAACAGAGAGAATTAGTTACTAGCAGACCTTTAGTACATGAAGTACTAAAAAAAGACTTTCATGTGTCAATGAAAGGACAATACACAGAGTACCAATAAATGTAACTACATAGATAGATCTAAAAGACAATACAAATGTGCTTTTTGGTTGTAACTCTTTTCTTCTCCCATGTGATTTTTTTAAATAACTGTATAAAACAATATTTATAAATTAGTGTTGATGGGCATATGATGTATAACAATGTAATTCTTACAATAATAACACAAAGGAGGGAGAGGGAATGGATTGATATAGGATCAAAGTATTAGTGAACTATTGATATTAAGTTGGTATTAATTTCCAGGACGACCATTAAGAAAATAATTCAAAATATATATAAAATAAATGACAAGGGAATACACTATAAGGGACATACTTTATAGATTCAAAGACACAAATAGGTTGAAAATAAATGGATGGAACAAGATATACCATGCAAACAGTAACCAAAAAAGAGCTAAAGTGGATCTACTAATATCAGATGAAATTGACTTTAAGACAAAAATTGTTACTAGAAGCCAAGAGAGATCTTTTACAATAATGAAAGTGTCTTTCATCAACAAGATATCAAATTATAAAGATTTATGCATCTGGCAAGAAACTCCCATGTAAATGAACAAAAACTAATAGAATTAAAGGGAAAAATAATCAGTTCAACAATAGTAGTTGGGGACTTCATTATACCACTTTCAAAAATGGCAAAAACAGAGGATCAATGAGGTGTTAAGGACTTGAATAACACTGTAAACCAACTTGAATAATACTGTGACTTACCAGACATCTACAGAACTCTCACCTATCAATAGCAAGTACACATGGAACATTCTTCAAGAGAGATCATATCATAGGTGATAAACAAGTTTCAATAAATTTAAAAAGATTGAAATTATATATAATATGTTCTCTAGCCACAATGGAATGAAAATAGTAATCAGTAACAGAAGAAAATTTATAAATATGTGGGAATTAAATAACACACTTCTAAATAACCAAAGGCCAGAGAAGAAATCACAAGGAAAATTGGAAAATTCTTTGAAATTAATGAGAATGAAAAAATAATATACTACAATTTAGAGAATACAGGGAAAGCAATGCTTAGAAAGAAATGTGTAGTTTAGTTACAAGTATTTACATTAAAGAAGTGAAAGATCTCAAAGCAATTCAGCTAAGAAACTAGAGAAAGAACATCAAAATACCCCCAAAACAAGCCGAGGAAGGGAAAACTAAAGATTAAGGCAGAAGTAAATGAAATAGATAATAGAAAAACAATACAGAAAACATAACTGAAAATTGATTCTTTTGTAAAGATTTTTTAAAATTGACAAGCCTTTGGCTATACTGGCCAAGAAAAAGAGAAAAAGCTCAAATTACTAAAATAAGGAATAAAAGAAAAAAATTATAAGGGAATACTATGAATAAATGTATGCCAACAAACAAGATAATTTAGAACAAATGAGCAGATTTTTACAATGACAAAACTACCAAAACTGACTCAAGTAGAAATAGAAAAACTATGAACAGACCTATAACAAGTGAATTAAAGCAAAGTGGTAATTAAAGCAAAACAAAACAAAACCTTCCCACAGGGGAAGGCCCTCACTCAGATGACTTCACTGGCAATTTCTATCAAACATTTAAAGAAGTAAGACCAGTTCTTATAAACTTATCCAAAGAATAGAGGAGGAAGTGAATAGTTTCTGTTTATTCTGTGAGCCACCATTATTCTTATACCAAAATAAGAAAAGAAAAAAAACCCAAGACAAAATAAAACAAAAAACTTTCTAAGAAAACTAAAGACCAGTATCTCTTAGTAATAGAGTTATAAAACATCCTCAAAGAAATACTAGCTAGGGAATCCAACAACATGTTTAAAAAGTTACATATAATGTAGTGATAGATATCCCAGGAATGCAGAGTTGGTTCAATTTATGGAAAACACTATAGTACACAATATTAATAGAATAAAGGGCAAAATCCTTTGATCATCTCAATAGATATACAAAAAGCATTTGACAAAATTCAGCATCCTTTCATGATAAAAAAATTTAAAAACTAGGACTAGAAGGGAACTTCCTTAACTAATAAAGGACATCTATAAAAAAATCCAAAGCTAATATTATACTTAATGGTGAAAGACTGAAAGTTTTTCCCCTAATGTCAGGAACAGAACAAGGATATTTATTTGTACTAGTTTTATGCAACATTTGATCTGAGTTTCTAGCCAGGAAAATTAGATAAGGAAAAGTAAAACTCATTTTGATTAGATAAGAAATGAACTATCTTTGTTCACAGATGACATATGTTAACACCTAGAAGATCTTAAGAAAACTATTAGAGCTAATAAATGCTTGCAGGAAAGCTGTAGGATGTGAGTATACAAAAATTATTTATATTTTCATATGATGGCTGTGAATGATCTGAAAATGAAATGACAAAAACAATTCCACTTATAATAACATCAAAAAGAATAAAATACTTAGTAATAAATTTCACTTAGAAAAGGATAAAACTTGTATATCAAAAACCTGTAAAACATCATTTTAAGAAATTAAAGAAGACATAAATAAATGAAATCCATTTTCCTGAATTGGAAGACTTAATACTTCTAAGATGGAAATAGTCCTGAAATTAATCAATAGATTTAATGCAATCCCTGTCAAAATCCTAACTGCCAATTTTCTTTATGGAAATTGACAAGCAGAACTTAAATTTTATATGAAAATACAAGTGACTAAGTATAGCTAACACAATCTTGAGAAAGAAGAGCAAAGTGGAAGGACTCACACTTTTTTTTTTTTTAACATTTATTCACTTTTTGAGAGACAGAGACAGAGTGTGAGCAGGTCAGGGGCAGAGAGAGAGGGAGACACAGAATCTGAAGCAGGCTCCAGACTCTTACTGTCAGCACAGAGCCTGATTCAGGGCTTGAACTGAGGAACAGTGAAGTCATGACCTGAGCCAGAGTTGGATGTTTAACTGACTGTGCCACCCAGGCGCCCCATCACACTTCTTGATTTCAAAACTCACTAGAAAGCTACAGTAATGAAGAATACGTAGTACTGGTTTAAGGATAGATATATGGAATTGTATTGACATTTTAACAATATTTATTCTTCCAATCCATGAGCACAGAATGTTTTTCCATTTCTTTGTATCTTCTTCAATTTCCTTCATAAGCTTTCTATAGTTTTCAGCCTACAGATCTTTTACATCTTTGGTTAGGTTTATTCCTAGGTATTTTATGATTCTTGGTGCAGTTGTGAATGGGATCAGTTTCTTTATTTGTCTTTCTGTTGCTTCATTATTAGTATATAAAAATGCAACTAAATTCTGTACATTAATTTTGTATCCTGCGACTTTGCTGAATTCATGAATCAGTTCTAGCAGACTTTTGGTGGAGTCTGTCGGGTTTTCCATGTATAATATCATGTCATCTGCAAAAAGTGAAAGCTTGACTTCATCTTTGCCAATTTTGATGCCTTGATTTCCTTTTGTTGTCTGATTGCTGATGCTAGCACTTCCAACACTATGTTAAACAACAGCGGTGAGAGTGGACATCCCTGTCGTGTTCCTGATCTCAGGGGGAAAGCTCTCAGTTTTTCCCCATTGAGGATGATATTAGCTGTGGGCTTTTCATAAATGGCTTTTATGATGTTTAAGTATCTTCCTTCTATCCCGACTTTCTCGAGGGTTTTTACTAAGAAAGATGCTGAATTTTGTCAGATGCTTTTTCTGCATCGATTGACAGGCTCATATGGTTCTTATCTTTTCTTTTATTCATGTGATGTATCACATTGATTGATTTGCGAATATTGAACCAGCCCTGCAACCCAGGAATGAATCCCACTTGATCCTGGTGAATAATTCTTTTTTATATGCTCTTGAATTCGATTTGCTAGTATCTTATTGAGAATTTTAGCATCCATATTTATCAGGGATATTGGCCTGTAGTTCTCTTTTTTTGCTGGGTCTCTGTCTGGTTTAGAAATCAGAGTAATGCTGGCTTCATAGAATGAGTCTGGAAGTTTTCCTTCCCTTTCTATTTTTTGGAACAGCTTGAGAAGGATAGGTATTATCTCTGCTTTAAATGTCTGGTAGAATTCCCCAGGGAAGCCATCTGGTCCTGGACTCTTATTTGCACCAGCATTCTTCTCAAAGCTAGAACAAGCAATCCTAAAATTTGTATGGAACCACAAAAGACTCCGAATAGCCAAAGTAATATTGAAGAAGTCCAAAGTGGGAGGCATCACAATCCCAGACTTTAGCCTCTACTACAAAGCTGTCATCATCAAGACAGCATGGTATTGGCACAAAAACAGACACATAGACCAATGGAATAGAATAGAGACTCCAGAACTGGACCCACAAAAGTATGGCTAACTAATCTTTGACAAAGCAGGAAAGAATATCCAATGGAAAAAAGACAGTCTCTTTAACAAATGGTGCTGGGAGAACTGGACAGCAACATGCAGAAGGATGAAACTAGACCACTTTCTTACACCATTCACAAAAAGAAACTCAAAGTAGATAAGGACCTAAATGTGAGACATGAAACCATCAAAACCCTAGAGGAGAAAGCAGGAAAAGACCTCTCTGACCTCAGCTACAGCAATTTCTTACTTGACACATCCCCAGAGGCAAGGGAATTAAAAGCAAAAATGAACTATTGGGACCTCATGAAGATAAAAAGCTTCTGCACTGCAAAGGAAACAATCAACAAAACTAAAAGGCAACCAACTGAATGGGAAAAGATATTTGCAAATGACATATCGGACAAAGGGCTAGTATCCAAGATCTATAAAGAACTCACCAAACTCCACACCCAAAAAACAAATAATCCAGTGAAGAAGTGGGCAGAAAACATGAACAGACACTTCTCTAAAGAAGATATCCAGATGGCCAACAGGCACATGAAAAGATGTTCAACGTCACTCCTCCTGAGGGAAATACAAATCAAAACCACACTGAGATACCACCTCACGCCAGTCAGAGTGGCTAAAACGAACAAATCAGGAGACTATAGATCCTGGCGAGGATGTAGAGAAACGGGAACCCTCTAGCACTGTTGGTGGGATTGCAAACTAGTGCAAATGCTCTGGAAAAAAGTGTGGAGGTTCCTCAAAAAATTAAAATAGTTCTACCCTATGACCCAGTAATAGCACTGCTAGGAATTTACCCAAGGGATACAGGAGTGCTGATGCATAGGGGCACTTGTACCCCAATGTTTATAGCAGCACTTTCAACAATAGCCAAATTATGGAAAGAGCCTAAATGTCCATCAACTAATGAATGGATAAAGAAATCGTGTTTTATGTACACAATGGAATACTACTTGGCAATGAGAAAGAATGAAATATGGCCTTTTGTAGCAATGTGGATGGAGTGTTATGCTAAGTGAAATAAGTCATACAGAGAAAGACAGATACCACATGTTTTCACTCTTATGTGGATCCTGAGAAACTTAACAGAAGACCCTGGGGGAGGGGAAAGAAAAAAAAAGTTAGAGAGGGAGACAGTCAAACCATAAGAGACTCTTAAAAACTTAGGATAAACTGAGGGTTGATGGGGAGTGGAAGAGAGTGGAGGGTGGGTGACGGGCACTGAGGAGGGCACCTGTTGGGATAAGCACTGGGTGTTGTATGGAATCCAATTTGACAATAAATTTCATATTAAAAATTTTTTAAAAAAGGATAGACATATGGATGAATGGAGTACAATTGATACTTCAGCAATAAACTCTTACATGTATGGTCAATTGATTTTTGACAAGGGTGACATGACTATTCTATGGAAAAAAGAGTTCTTTTCAATGAATGATACTGAAAAAAACTATGAAGTTAGATCCCTATTTTATACCATACACAACAATAATTCCAAAATAGGGCAAAGACCTAAGTATAAGGGTTAAAACTGTAAGACTTTAGAGTAAAACATAGACATAAATATCTGTTAATTTGGATTAGATAATGGTTTCTTAGATTTGACACCAAATATACAAGCAATAAAAGAAAATTTAGATCAATTAGATTTATCAAAATTTAAAGTTTTGTGCTTCAATGGATATTATTCAAGAAAGTAAAAAGATAGCCACAGAATGGTAGAAAATATTTTCTAATTTTTTTAATGTTTATTTATTTTTGAGAGACAAAGAGAGAGACAGAGTGTGAATGAGGTAGGGGCAGAGAGGGAGGAAGACACAGAATCTGAAGCAGGCTCCAGGCTCTGAGCTGTCAGCACAGAGCCCTACCCAGGGCTCAAACTCATGAACCACAAGATCATGACCTGAGCCAAAGTTGGATACTTAACTGACTGAATGACCCAGGTGCCCTGGGAGAAAATATTTTCAAATCATGTATCTGATAAGGAAGTTGTATCCAGAATATGTAAAGAATTCTTACAACTCAAGAATAAAAAGATAAATAACCCAGTTAAAACATGGTCAAAGTAACTGAATAGACACATTAAAAATGGAGATATAAAAATGACCAGTAATCACATGAAAAGATACTGTTAGTCATCAGGGAAATGCAAATCAAAACCACAACATGATACCATTTCGCAGCCACTGGGATGGTTGTAATAAAAAAGATAATAAGTGTTGGCAAGGATATGGAGAAATTAAAGCCCTTGTATGTTGCTAGTAAGAATGTAAAACGGTACACCAGTTTTGGAAAATAGTCTGATAATTCATGAATATGTTAAACATAAAGTTACTATCTGACCCAGCAATTCCACTTTAGGAATATACTCATATTAGTTGAAAATATGTCTACACAAAAACTGATACATAGATGTTTATATCATTATTATTCATAGTTACCCCAATGTGGAAATGATCCAGTTGTCCATCAACTGAAGAACAGATAAATAAATTATGGTTTATCCATACAATGGAATATTATTCAGCCATGAAAACAAATGAAATATTAAAACATGGGAAAGCATGGTTGGATCTTAAAACATTATACTCCTTGAAGCCAGTCACAAAAGACCACATTTCATATAAATTTATTTATATGAAATGTATAGAATAGAAAAATCTATCCAGACAGAAAATAGATTGGTAGTTGCATGGGATTTGAGATTTAGGACAAATGGGAAGTAAGTGCCTTTTGGGGTAATGTACATTTTCCAAAGCTGATGTGGACAATCTGTGAATATATTAAAAACCAGTGAATTTTATATTTGAATGGGTGCATTGTATGGTGTGTGAATTATATCTCAGTAAAGCAGTTATATAGAACAAATGGGCAAAGAATTTGAATAGAATAGATATTTCTTCAAAGAAGGTATGCAGTGGCCAATAAGCACATGAAGAGGTACTAAACATCATTTGTCATTGGGAAAATGCAAATCAATCCACAATGTAATAGGACTTTGTACACACTAGGTTGGCTATAATCAAATAGATGAGCGACAACAAGTGTTGGTAAGGATAAGGAGATGGGGAGCCCTCCTATACTGCTGGTGGAAATGTGAAATGATGTAGCCACTTTGGAAAACACTTGGCAGTTTTCAAAAATATTGAACATAGAGTTACCTTATATGTTCCAGTAATTCCAGCATAGGTATATACCCAGGTTACTGGAAAACCTATACCTATGTAAAATCTTGTACCTGAATATTCATGGCAGCATTGTTATAATAGTTAATAAGTGCAAAGAACTTTTGCACTTTTGCAAAGAAATTTTCCATTAACTGAAGAACAGATAAATAAATGTGATTTATTCATAAACTATATAGTACTGTTTAACTATTAAAAGAAATGAAGTACTGATACTTGCTACAGAATGGATTAATCTTGAAAATATTATGCTAAGTGAAACAAGCCAGGCACAAAGGCCACATATATAATTCCTTTTACAATACATGTCCAAGAAACACACATTCATAGAGACAGAAAGTAAATCTATGGTTTTCAGGGCTGGGAGGGGAGAAGAGTAAAGACTGCTAATGCTTACAGAAGTTTCTTTTTGGAGTAATGAAAATGTTCTTGAATTAGATATTAGTGATGACTGCACAACTTTATAAATATACTAAAACCCACTGAATTGTGCACTTTAACAGGGTGAATTTTATGGTAAATGAATTCTATTTTAACAATAACAACCCAAACAAAATCACTTTAAACACACAACTTTCAACTTACTGCTGACATAGTTTGAAGCCATCAGGTTATACCTGTCTTTGTAAAAATCTGGATTCTAGTCTGTGTGAAGAGTTCTCATTGTAATTGACTGCAGTGAAACAGTGCACTAATAATACTCTTTTGGGTGGCAGTGTGCCCTAAGTGTCCAGCACAGTTGAGAGGTAGCCTTTCAGTAGGTTGTCAGAATAGAGTACAAGGGCACTGCCTATTATGGTTGAAGGTTTTTGTTTTTCTTTTTTAGGGTGTTGAAACTGGTGAAGGACAGTCATGGCATTTCTAAAATCTCCTGTTCAAAGATGTGGCATAAAAAATGATTGAAAGTTTGCCCAGTGAATACCTTTCCAAGTCATTGCTGTCTCTAACCGTTTGAGAATTTTCTACTGAAAGCAAAGCAAGGCAGGTGGGAAATCACACAGAACACAGTTTGAGGTGCTTAAATTTTGATATGCATTTTGTTAAAAAACAAAATTCAACTGAGTAAGTTTGAAGGTCTAATTGGCTTTATTAACTGATTCATGAATTGGGTAGCATCCCATCCAGAAAGTACAATGATGCTTAGAGGAGTTATACAAAATGGAGTTTTTATAGAAAGGAGGGTGGGCAAGAACTTATCACCAAAATTAAAGAAAGGATGGTTTCAGGCAATACCACTTTCCCTTAGGGGGAAGAGCAGAGGGTCTTATCATGAAGATTATCTTACCTACCTTTGGGAGATAGAGAGGGCCCACAGAACAGGTACCTCATTGGTGCTGACCAGAAAATTCCTAACATTTCTGGGGGAGGTTGAAACCACGATTAATGTTAAGTATTAAGCCCCAGTTTGGACCTGTGGTTTTCCTTTTGACAGTCTGTCACATTATAAACTGTTGAAACATATTTGCTTTTAGCTTTATTTAGAGAATTATGGATTTCCTCAAGAGCTAATCAACAGAACCACCAGGTACCCAATAAA
The DNA here is from genome assembly GCF_027475565.1 of Acinonyx jubatus. Lineage (NCBI taxonomy): Eukaryota > Metazoa > Chordata > Mammalia > Carnivora > Felidae > Acinonyx > Acinonyx jubatus. The sequence continues at coordinate 69,973,242 of NC_069391.1, read as the reverse complement.
CAAGATTCTGAAGGGAGGACATGTAGCATCAGAAATGGAACTCATAGTCTGGGTCTGCTAACTCACTTGCCTATTTTGAAAGAATATCTGTTAAACCCTCTACCAAAAAGTAATTATATTTATAATGGGGAATTCTTTTTCATGCATTGCAGGGGCCACTCTAAAAGAAAAAAAAATCCAGTAGAAATATCATTTACATTCAATGGTAAGTAAATTATGTAATACCTAGCAATTATAGGATGGGTGGTCCTAATTGTAAATTTGATATATAGGACATCCTTCTCTGTTTGTCATTATTGCATTTGTTGATGTTTCCAAATCCTAGATTTTATGCAATTTGAGAAGTAGTGTAGTATCTAATTATTGTCAGTTTTTTAAATCATTAAAAAAAAACCTAACAGTTGAGGGGCGCCTGGGTGGCTCAGTCGGTTAAGCGTCCGACTTCAGCTCAGGTCACGATCTCTCTGTCCGTGAGTTCGAGCCCCGCATCGGGCTCTGGGCTGATGGCTCAGAGCCTGGAGCCTGCTTCCGATTCTCCCTCCCTCCCCTCCCTCTGTGTCTCCCTCCCTCTCTGTCCCTCCCCTGTCATGCCCTGTCTCTCTCTGTCTCAAAAATAAATAAACGTTAAAAAAAAATTTGAAAAAAAAAAAAAAAAACCTAACAGTTGAATTCCATTTGTAAATATAAAACTAAGGGAAGTGCTAGTATAGGATTTCAGATATTGAAACCAGAGGCTGAACAAATAAATAGGGATAGCCTTAATGGATGATTTCTGGTCAGGAATCTCCATCATTTCTTGGGAAATTCAAGACAACAAATGCCAGTTTCCCTTAATGCAACTCATTCATTTCAGACTACAAAGCCCCCGTGATAATGTCAGTCTTTTTATCCTTAGAATAAAAAAATGTTTCCCCAAAGGAAAGAAAAAAAATGTGGCTGTAAATGCATTCCAAATATCCATTCAGACTGTTTCATGTAGTGTCTTTCAGCTTATCATTTTACTTAATTTTTTTCACAAAATGACAGTTTTGGGTAATAGCTTAAACTCACCTGATTTTATCAGTGCTATGGGAAGCTGTGGAATCAGAAAAAACATCTATGTATCTAAGGATTTGAGGGAGGGGTTATATATTCCAATGATGATTTAAAGGTTGACCAAAAAAAAAATAGGAAAATTTTGGGTTTTCTCTTTGAAGAATTATCTCAAATGAATTCAATTTATGATCCTTTGATTTTTTTTTTCCTGAAAACCATCTGAAATCCTAAAATAGCTTTTGGTAACCATTATCATCCAAACTTGGATGGAAATATCCATCAACATGCAAGGAAATTACTATTCCTGACTCTCTTTATGCTATGGGAAATTAGATATCTGTAGTTAGTTGCATTATCAAGTTAAATATTTATTTCTTATTATGTCACATGCTAAAGGACTTGAATGTAATGCAGTGAGGGACTAATAAAGCAAGAAATCAGAAATTTCAAATACACAGCCAAAGCAATGAAAGTCAGAGTGAGGCAAACCAGGTTGTTGCGAAACAAAATAAAAATCATAATGGGAAAAAGAGGCTTTTGCCACAAATCACCTAACAGCCTTTCTGACATATATTTACTATTTTTTCTAAAATTGTATTTCTATTATTTGTTTCTAGATTTTCCCATCATGTAAATACTCATCTTTGCTTAAATTGCTGTGCCATTGGAAATATTTTTCAATGTTGAGAAAAATTTTTCTTTAATTTCTAGATTATTGTATTGTTCTCATCAATACAAATGCCAGGACCAAATCAGAATGGATCAATTTTGAGATGTCCAAATAGATGATAACCTTGGCATATTCTTCCAAGGAAGACAGATAGCAAAACCAGGAGCTTCTTTTTTACCCTGGTGTTCTCACCTCACTAACTTTATTCTTTTTTTATGATTCTTTTGGTGAGGATTTTTCTTTCACACTGGAACATTTCCCATAGAAATTAACCTTTTCCTACATGCTCCTATCTATTAAAATCATTTCAATGTTGTGTTCTTATCAACACTGTGTGGTAGGTATTATCTTCATTTTACAGATTGGAAACTGAAATCTAAAACGTTAATTGAATTGCTCAGGGTCACACAGTAAATATCAACTTAGGGATTTAATTCTTCAGACATGATATTGACTTACCTGGAAAGTTGCCTGTACTATGGATCTTTGCAATTTTCAAGCAGCAATATAACCTCTTTCTTCCTTTGTTAGTTTTTCTCTTTCTTGTCCAATTTCTTTGAACTCTCAGCTTTCACCCATGTTCAGAAAACTGTCATATTTTTATTTATTGCTTCTTCTGCTCCTGTCATTAAACGAATTATTTCTACTATTCCTAAAATTACTCTGCCCTAGCAGTTTGACTTCCATAATTTCTACAGAATTTTAACTAAGCCTCAGAGTTTGAGTCCGGTCAAATACACTCCGTTTTATTTTCATCCTTTCTGAAATTCTCATTGATTATCTACTGAGGTTCCTCAAAATCCAGTTACTTTTTGTTTTTGTACCATGGAGGTAGCTTCCACTCCTGGCACATCAAGTAGGTGACTTCCCCTATGAAAAGGATGCACTTTTCATGATTTTGCTGTTGGCCTGTGCAGAGGCCACACTGCTTACAACACGTCTCTCCCCATTCCTCTTTACTTAAGAAACTTTACTATGTAGTAAGGCAACCTTTGTTTTCCAAACATCTCCTTTTACCTTCCTGCTAATGGTCTTTCTCCTCTTGTATCCTCATACCTCTGTCCCTCTCCTTAGCTCCTATAAGCATTATGTTGCCTCATTGTCTTTGGAATTTCCATGTCTGTATGGATTCCCCATAAGTAGGCTATTAAATTGATTATTTCCTGTTAATCTGTCTCTTTTTAATTTGATCCTTAGTCCAGCTAGAAGGACTTTGAATGGTAGAGAAAATTGTTCCTCCCCAACACCCTCCTTTGACATCTCTCCAATTTACCCTAGTCTTTCACTTTCTGTTTCTGTCAGAGAGATGGCATTCTGAGACATTTTTTTACTACCCTCCTTACTTCCTGGATTTCATATAGATAACTTTCCCATATTCTGTAGTATATCTTTTCGTGATGATGTACTTTGATATTTTTTACAATAATTGTTCTGGGCTTTCAGTGGACCTGTGTGATTTGAAATGCATATCCTTCACTTCTTAGAATTTTTCCTTTATATTATTTGATAGTTACCAGCCCTTATTTTCCCTTTTATCTCTTTTTGGAACTCTTCTCAATGAGAAGGTAAAGCTCCTGAATTTAATTCTCCAATTTTTGTTATTTTTCTCACTTTTCCTAGCTCTATTATTCTATATTTTTATTTTACTGAGAGATTTTTCTCAACTTTGTCTTCTAACACATAATGTTAACATGTTTATTTTGGTTAGCATATTTTAATTACTCTTCTTGTTCTTTTGTGTTTCTGCTTTTCTATTTCACATAGCATGGAGTTATTGTTTTATAGACATAACATTTCCTTTTATTACTCTGAATATTTGAAAATTTTACAAGTATCTCTCTCTTCTTTCTTTTGTAAGAATCTTACATTTATGTTGGAACTTTTTCTCAAATGCCTGGTGACTTATAGGCATCAGTGAATAGGGGCATCAGAAAATAAAATTGAGGGACACCTGGGTGGCTCAGTCGGTTAAGTGTCCAACTTGGGCTCAGGTCATGATCTTGTGGTTCGTGAGTTCAAGCTCTACATCAGGCTCTGTGCTGACAGCTCAGGGCCTGGAGCCTGCCTCAGATTCTGTGTTTCCCTCTTTCTCTGCCCCTCCCCCACTTGTACTCTGTCTCCCTCTCTCTCAAAAATAAACATTAAAAAATTGATAGGCTACTATATTTGTCAGAACTTTTTCATTTATTACTTATAGAGCCTCAATTTAAACTAGCTTAAGAATAAAGGGCAATCCCTTGTCATACACAAACATAAAGCACAAAGAAATCTTCAGATATGGCTGGATTCAGGAGCCGATACAGTGTTGTCACTGTGATCTGTCTTTATCTTGTGATGTGGTTAACTCTTGTACCACATGAAATAAGTGAAAGAAAAGAGGGAAAAAGGAGTTCTGTTACCAAAAGATAGTTGTAAGGGAAAGGAACACTTGAAAGAGAAAAACCATAGCTGTTCCCTAAATCCTCTTAGAATGGCAGCATGTGAGAGTCAGGATCCTAAAATATTACTTTATTTCATAGTTGAGTTATTATTGCTCTTAATAACAAAGCAAAATCTATACCCTTCTAGGATTGTGGTCTATGATTCTCCCACACACCTACCTCTCTCCCCTACCCAAATGTGTTTGAGATGTGTCCTTCTGAAAGACAGCATAGTCTTGACCCAGAAATTCTTTTTATTCCCAAGAAATTCAACTATTTATTTATTTATTTTTCTTCCAAGTTTTTATTTAAATTCAAGTTAGTTAACATATATCATACTATTGGTTTCAGAAGCAAAATTTAGTGATTCACCCTTACATATAACACCCAGTGCTCATCACAATAAATGCCCTCCTTAATACCCATCATCCATTTAGTCCATAACTTGACCAGCCTCCCCTCCAGCAACCCTCAATTTGTTCTTTATAGTTAAGAGTCTCTTGTGTTTTGCTTCCTTTCTCTTTTTTTTCATGTTCATCTCTTGTATTTCTTAAATTCCACATGAGTGAAATCATATGGTATTTGTCTTTCTCTGATGGACTTATTTTGCTTAGCATAATGCACTGTAGTTCCATCCACATTGTTGCTAATAGCAAGATTTCATTCTTTGTGTGATGGCTGGGTAATATTCCATTACATATATACAGAGAAAGTGGTATATATATATATATGTGTGTATATATATATATATATATATATACACACATATACACATATATATGTATATGTGTATATATATACACATATATATGTATATATGTATACACACACACACACACACACATACATACATATATCAGTTGATGGACATTTGGGCTCTTTCCATAATTTGGCTGTTGTTGATAGTGCAGCTATAAACATTGGAGTACATATGCCAGAAATTCTTTAAGACAGTGCTTCTCAATCTTTAACAAGTATACAAATTCTTGGGGTTCTTGTTCAAATCTAGGTGCTGATTCAGCAGGTTCTTGGTGAGGTGTGAAATTCTGTTTTGTTTTGTTTTGTTTTTTTAAAGATCCTGGGTAACATTGATGCTGCTGGTTCTTGGAATGGCAAGGCTTTAAGCATTTGGCTTAGCTTCTCAAGTTGCTATTGGTTAGAAACTTTTACGGAAAACTGGAAACCTAACCTTGACTATAGGGTCTTGATTTCACAAACTTCAGGATCAAACCAAGTCCTTTCGTGGCTTAGTACGGAGGCTAATGTTTCCTGGATGAGTAACTTCTAATGGCTGGAGTGAAAAAGCAAATGATGAAAAAAAAAAGACTTTCTGGGAGGGATTTACATTTTCTGAATCTCCAGTACCTCAGGTTCTCTCTGCTTCTGTGTGAGTACAGACCTTGGAGGAAGTCTCTAGTCTATAAATGTGACTACAAATGGATGTGAGATCGGCCAAAATCAATCCCCTGCCTAACAGATGCTAACTGGTTATTTTTACACAATCTGAAATCCATGAAGTAATTAGGAAAGCAGATAAGAATTAAATCATAGGCTCAATAACTGGTAAGTGAATTGTCCCACCATGAAGGCATGAGTGTTCACAAATAGTAGGAAAAAAATGTCATCCTGTAGCAGTGGTCCCCAATTGATATGCTCCTTTTGTTGTTTAATAGTAGTACCTCAGTTCCACAGTATTATTACTCCCAAATTTAGCTATGCGTGTTTCTTTATGATAAGAATAGAAACTTGAATAATGGCAGCATATATTTTTCACTGAAGTCCCCTGAGTCTTTTCCATATCCTTTTATATCTCTTAGAACTCATATTTAATCATTCCTCACATCCCTGAAATCTTTAAATAATAAAAAATGAAAGCACTGCTGAGCATAATCTGGCACCAGGAACAATCCTGGCTTTGACTGAGAGGTGCGGAGTGAGCACAGGCTTAGGGACAGGGGGACCCCTGTGTGTTCAGCCTGGCTCTGACATTACCTCCTTTGCGAACCTGGGGCAAGTGCTTAGCTCAGTTGCTCCAACTGAAATGGGCAGGGGGCTGATAACATTTAATCTTCCTTTCCTAGACAAAATAGCACATATGTGTTCTGTGAGAATGTGTTCACTGGACTTCATCAACTACAAAATTGGTTTGCAAGTTTCTGTCCAATTAATAATTTCTAAAATCTAAAAGAGCAGGTGACACATTATATTAGGATCACCATAATGAGTATGTTTATATTTTGCATACATATTTATATAAACTAGAGGGTTATTGCGAACACCTGTAATATCCTTTCACAATTCATAGATTTATAGATGGAAAGAACCTGAAAAATTGACTAAATGAGTCCATCCATTTTGTAGGAAAAGAAGTGGAAGCACAAGGGGATTGACCTTGCCAGAGTCAGAGTGTGACTTCTTTTATGCTAGAGGCAGGAGAGAAAAAGAAGAAAAAAACATTTATTGAGGGTCTCCTAGATGCCAGATACCCTGCTAGGGGTATAGTATTCACATAAATGAATCAATTTAGTGCTCAGACCTTTAGGTTTTCTTTGTCTAAGTCAAAGTCAGCATGATTAGCAAAAATAAGTGTGGTGTATGTCTTAGTTGTTGAAAGAGCATGTTTGCTTCTTTGTCTCATTATACCTAACTACCTCTCTAGTACAAGATTGCCAGTGGTTGAAGAATCCAGGCTAGTGAGGCAGGAGGCCTGTGGAATCTGGACCCAGTCCTTCTAAATATGTTCTGGCATCTTGAATAGAGAGTTCCTTTTCCCATAACAGGTCCCATGTTCTCCATTCCAGAAATGACACTATTTCTAGTCTCCAGGTGCAGTTTTGCAGGGTCCCGATGCTCCCATTATTACTTATAATTCCTTACCTTGTCTGCCCTTCATCTATTAACTTCTTCCCAATGCTTTTGAAACTTCCCAAAATACATCTTTGAACTTATCTTCATCTTGGACTGTTCTGAATCTTTCCCCAGGTTTTAGAGACTCTCCTCCCCCAGAATACTTTAGTTTATTATTTTAATTAGTAAAGAGTAACTATCACATATTATAGGATTATTCATGAGCCAAATACTCTACAGATGAGAGAACAAAAGACTTATAATGATATTCTGTTTTCCACAAACCATGTTGCAGTGTACTCTATAGCCTACCATCTATGGTAACATGATATCACACATCTATGAAACACATCTATGAAAACATGATATCAGAAAATTCAACCCAAATGCAAAGGTTTCCCTACTTGAACACTCATAATCCATAATGTCACATTTCACTAATTCTAACTGGTATCCTTTAAATCTTGCTGTAGATCCTTGTCAATTGTAGGAAATCAGTTTTCCATGTAAGAGTCATTGCTTATCTTTGCATGCTTAGAAAATTTTAACTTGCCTCCGAGTCTCATCCAAGGAAATTTCATATGCAAAGTATATGTGCTCCATAGTTTTCTTGGCTATATATATTTCAAGACTTAGTATTAAGGAAATTTATAAAATTATGTGATCAGTATTCATGAAGTTGGATTTTTTTGTTGTCTCCTAAGGCAGACATATTAGCAATACTAAGCTTATTAAGAACACAACACAGTCTTGAGAATGACATCAAAAAAGTCTAGAATCCAGGACTTTTGTAAACTTGGAACATGATATGTATTAATCCAATGATTCATGCATTAATCACTTAACATGACAATTTGTTAAATAAAACTCCACTTGGATTTGGTATTTGTAAGCCAAGGGAAAGTAGTTTGTGGGAATCTCAGGGTAGTGTCTTTACAAAACTAGGGGCACCTAGGTGGCTCAGTCGGTTGGGTGTCCAACTTCGGCTCAGGTCATGATCTCGCGGTCTGTGAGTTCAAGCCCTGTGTCAGGCTCTGTGCTAACAGCTCAGAGCCTGGAGCCTGTTTCAGATTCTGTGTCTCCCTCTCTCTCTGACCTTCCCCCATTCATGCTCTGTCTCTCTCTGTCTTAAAAATGAATAAATAAAAATGTTAAAAAAATTTAGAAAACTAGCTATTTCTATTAGTTTCTCTATGAATTATCATCATGGAGACTTTTTAATGAAGGGAACTGAAGGTTTATTATTAATTACTTGGTGAATCTGAGCTGTTCTTATAGCAATTCTGAATATTCAGAGAAATATCAGAATAGTCCAGTTGAATATTAGGAAAATCTAGAAGTTTAGAATCATCTGAATGGACTGTTAAGAAAGCCACATATTCACAAGTAAAATATATAGCTCATTTATTTCTTGCTTTGGTTACACTGACAGAGAAAATATGTTTGAGAATGATTATTTGGGGTTTTTTTACTTCTAGGTTATTATATTATTTACCTCTGGCTGTGCACAGACTAGCCCAAAATAATGGTTCAAAACAACCACTTCTTGGTTTATGATTCTGTGGGGTGGCAACTAGGGCTGGGTCCAGCTGAGATGACTTGGCTCTGCAATACCAGATGTTGCACTAGACTCAATCTTATATTTGGGCCATGGTTGGGACAGCTCAGGCTACTGTCTGCATGCTCTCTCCTTCTCTAGGGGGTTTGCCCAACCTTTTACATGTAGTTCTAGAAGACTAAGCAGACAAGGTGAGTCCCAGCACACAAGCGTTTGTCTAGCTTTTACTTGCATCTTATTTGGTGATATCTCATTGGCCAAACAAGTCACATGGCTCAGCAAAGCCATTGTGGTAGAGGACTACTCAGGGAATAGATACAGAGAGGAATGATTCTCTGTAATTGTATGGAAAGGAGTAACAACCATAATTACTAACACAAAGATCCATGGAGTCCTTTCATCTTTTAGAAAATGAATATTAGATCAGATCAGGTGTGGGCAAACTATGGCCTATGGGAAAAATTCAGCCTGCCACCTGTTTTTGTAAATAAAATTTTATGGAAATACAACCATGCCCATTCATTTATATATTGTCTATGGCTCTGTTGCACCACGGTGGCAGAGTTGAGCAATTGCTACAGAGACCCTAAGGCCCACAAAGCCTAAAATATTTACTCTCTGGACCTTTACAGAAAACGTTTGTCAATCATGAATTGGATAATTGACTTTTTTAAAATTAAAGAAAAAATTTTATATCTCTATTTGGTAAAGCAATGGCATACATTTTAATAACTGAGTTCTAGAGGTTGAAATTGAAGTGTCTTTTGGGGAATCAAAAACTAGGGTGAGAAAGGCTATATTCCCAACCAATACCTGAAACAGTGGGCCTTTCCCTATAAATAAAGGATATGTAAAAAGATTCTACCAAGACAGGCTGTGGGTAATTTGGAGATTAAGATTAAGTTACTAATCCTCTTCCTGTGTGTGTATGGGTGTATGTGTGTATATTTTAAATCTTATTGATTAGCACAGCAAGTCAGTTTATGAGAGCATCAATCCTTTTCCCTGACACCCCATTTTGAAGAGTCTTCCAATGCTCACTAATTCACACAGGGCATAATTGAAGCTACTAGATATTGCCAAGTAATCTCACTATATTCTATTTGACAAGGTCAGAGAGCTGATAGAGGTGAGGTATATATATGCATACAGGTGTTTGAATAATTAGATTTTATTGTTTTCTATATTCTTAGTTCTAATTAGACATATTTCACATGCAAGAGAAATAATTTTACATGTACATACACCAAGTATAATAACTTAATATATACAATATGTGATAGGATATAGTACATAGAATAGTATGAATAATACATACCTAGGTGGACAGATCAATAGATCAATCTATCGATCAATAGTTAGAGAATGTATAGATAATATAGTAATATCACAATCTTACCTGGCCATGAACATTTCCCCAGCCCTTTGTTTTCTTTACTACCATCATTGCAAATATATTGACGATAGTTTGTGACAAAAAAATTCTGGTGTTTTAATGCATCCTCTTTGTATGTTTTGAAATTTTCCATTGATTGTCACTTCAAATATCTCTGATTCAACCTAATTTCTATCAAACTCTGAGTCTTGGGCATCTCCAACTTGTATGACACTATGTATATATAGGTTAATATTCTATGCTGGGCTAATGCCAACTTTAGGCTGAAGTACTGTTTAATAATTAAGGGTCAACATAAATCAGAAAAGCAGAAATATATACTTTAAGTGTGACCTTCAACATATTACTGTTTTGTTAATCTCAAAAACATAATGGTTACCAATTTAAAAATTTCAGTGATTTGATGTTGATATTGTCAGGACTAAATTTGTTAGCCTATATAGTTTATAAGAGTGTCAGGTACATAGTGTTTGCTGTAATTGTTACTGTCAGTTCATGTTGAATTTATTGAATACTACTATGCTCATATTCATATATTTGTTGAGTTTAATATGTGTATACAAAAATGCATGCATACCCCATCCTATAGAAATATAAAAAAGAGAAGTAAGGCTAAGAGTTAAGTGAAAAAGACAAAATGAGGCCAAAAAATGGAGAAACAAAGCATGGTTGGCATCTGGGGGAACTACCAAGCAGGCTGGAACATATACAAGGAACTAATGTTGTAAATGTTGAATATTTATAGATCTCCCAATTCATCCCATATTGTGAGTGCTCTCTGGGAATGGACATGGTGGCTTAAAGGCATATTTGGTAAAATTAAGCAAGGAATTTTTCTATCAGTTTTTAAAGAAGATTTTATTTTTTTAGAGTAGTTTTATGTTTATAGAAAAATTGCTTGTAAAGTATAGAGAGTTACCATATACCCCTCCTACTTCCTCCTATTCCACAGTTCCTCCTATTATTAACATGTTGCATTAGTGTGATGCTTTTGTTATAACTGATCAAGCAAACTGATACATTATTATTACCTTAAGCCTATGATTTACATTAAAGTTCACTTTTGCTATTGTACATTTTATAGGTTTTCTCACATCTATAATGTCATATATCCACCATTACAGTATCCTACTGAATAGTTTCTCTGCCCTAAAAATGCCCTGTACTCCACCAATATATCCCTCCCCTTTTCCTCTGACCCCCTTGGCACCTACTGATCATTTTACTGTCTCCCATAGTTTTGCCTTTTCTGGAACATCATGTAGTTGGAACCACCAGATTGGCTTCTTTTACTTAGTAATATTCATTTAAGTTTCCTCCTTTTTTTCATAGCTTGATAGTTCATCTGATTTTAGCATAATATTCTGTTGTATGGATATACCACAGTTTGTATCCATCCACCTTTTGAAGAACATCTAGTTGTTTGAAAGTTTTGGCAATTATGAATGAAGCTGATATAAACATTAGGTGCAGGTTTTTGTGGGGACATAAGTTTTCAATTCATGTTGGTAAACACCTAGGAGTGTGATTTCTGGAGCTTTTGGTAAGCCTATGTTTAGCTTTGTAGGAAACACCACACTGTCTAAGGTGGTTGAACCATTTTGCATTATCACCATCAGTGAATGAGAGTCCCTGTTGTTTGATATCATCACCAGCATTTGGTGTTGTCAGTGTTTTGGATTTTGGCCATTCTAATGGATTTAATTTGCAATTCACAAATGAATATGATGTTGAATTTCTTTCTATATGCTCATTCACCATCTGTAGATCCTCTTTGGTCAGGTGTCTGTTTAGATCTTTTTCCGATTTTTTTAATTGGGTTGTTATTTTCCTACTGTTGAATTCTAAGAGTTCTTGGTATATTTTGGACAAGTCGTTTATCTGATATGTGTTTTGCAAATATTTTCTTCTAGTCTGTGGCTTTCACTCTGTTAATAGTTTCTTTCACAGAGCAGAAGTTTTTAAAGGTGTCCAACTTAATCATTTTTTATTCTTTTTCAAATCATGCTTTTGATGTTGTATCAGAAATGACATTGCCAAACTGGTCACCAAGATTTACTTCTGTGTTTTCTCCTAGAAGTGTCCTACCAGTTTTTTAGGGAAATTATCCTTGCAGTGCAAAACTTTGTTTCCCTTAATGCTTTCCTTTCATGACATAATGCCTCTCCCTACCCTTGTCTTTACTTATCTAGAGAAATCCTAACCATTCTTCAAAGAGTTAGTTCAAGACTTGCATCCCTAAAACTTGCCCTGACTACATCAGACCACTTTGGTCTCATTTTTCTTTGAACTCCTAAAGCTATGGTAATCCACACTACATTGTTCTGTACTGTATTATACTCTATTTAGTGCCATTTTAAAAATTATTTCCACATGGTGATCATATCTTGCAGGCAAGAGCAGTTAGAAATTATACATACTTTATAGCTACAAGCAAACTTAATGGGAGTTGGATCCAGAACAGATTCTCAAAAAAATGCCTGGACTCAGGAAGCTGCAAAGTGAAATTGTTAAGGGTTGGAGTTTTGAAGTCAAATTGGCAAGGTTTTTATTTCACCTATGCAAGTGATGCCTGAATGATCTTTGGCAAAGAAGTTACTGAGAGAGAAGTTACTCTCTCACTTGAGTATGGTTATCTATAAACAGCAGGATAAAAATAATACCTACCTGATACGGTTGATGTAGGTATCAACAGGCAATAAATACATGTAAGGATCTTAGTATACATTCTGGCTCATGGCATGTGCTCTGTATTATTTTTATTATTATTAAATTATTTTTTCTATAAATAAAGTAGCCCAGAGAATTAATGGATTAGATTAGTTATAATGAAGATGCAAATATGAAAATACTTTGTGACCTCTATATGTCATTATTATTATTAATATTATTATGCTTAAAAGTACACATTGTATAGAAGACTAGTAAACTTAACTAAGAATCCCAGAACACCATATTTCAAATCCTAATTTTGCTTTTGTGCTTCCAGATTGGACCCAGTTTTCATAAGTGATACTGACTGTTCAATTTAGTGATCACATGTGTTATCTCTATAATCCCAAGAAAGCTGTACTCCTTCTTCTATTTTCCCCTTAATACCTGTTTTCTCTTGTTAAAAACCTATTAAAAACTATCTCAGAATTGTTATAAGGGTTAAAAGATTATTATGTGAAAGTAGCACAGTGCTCACATTTTGAGGTTAGTCAATAAATATTACATTTTGATTTCCTCACAGTCAGTATCCTTTAAAATTCTTCACGAAATTCTGCTTTAAACTCCATCTTCCACACAACAGCCAGAATAGACTACCAGGAGTGCCAAACAGGCTGGGCTCTTTCTCTGTACTTCAATGGCTTCCTGCCATTGGGTGAGAGAGTCAAAACTCCTTAGCACACCTTTGGAGGCTTTAGATCTTCTCTTCCATTGCGGACTCAATTTTTACTTTTCTGTCTCATTTCAATAGTATGAAGTGTTGATAATTTCTGCTTTCTGTTCTTCCTACTTTTATAGTTGGCTTTCTTTGAGACTAAGTTGAATGATCTCACCCAGGAAGATTCTGAGCACATCCTTCCTACCACCAGACTGGTGGAAATCTGTTTTTCTAGAGATCCATTCTCTTATTTGTAGGTCTTCTTCTCAGGTCTGTGAGCTCCTTGAAATCTACAATGGTGTCTTTAGTATCTAGCACATAGTAGGTACTGATTAACAAAAGAGTTTTTCATTGAAGTCTATTAGTGATCAACAAGTAAATACCCAAGGAAGAGTGATGATGAAGTTTTACCTGAGGACAGAAATCAAATGACTTCTCGAGTTTTTCACAACTCTGTTTTTATATAAAAGATCCACATAATACCAGTATAGTAGCAACTTTATCATTAAACACAAGACAAATAATAAACAGATGCAATAGTTCTATGGTTATAGATAGTAACTTCTCTTTAATAAAATCTTTACAATGAATAACTTTTTAGAATTAGCAATGTGTTTTATGTTAATAAAATTATCTTTTTGGGGAGCCCGGGTGGCTTGGTAGATTAAGTGTCTGACTCTTGGTTTCAGCTCAGATCATGATCTCACTGTTTGTGGGATCGAGCCCCGTGTTGGGCCTGGTGCTGACAGCATGGAGCCTGCTTGGGATTCTCTCTTTCTGCCCTACCCTGCTCGCACATGTTCTCTCTCTCTCAAAATAAATAGACTTTAAAAATATTATCTTTTTATGTGTCCACTCAGTTGTGAAGAACCCTGGTGTTACATAAACATTTATATCACCTACTGTGTACTGTTACTTGATTAGTTCCTTCCTCTTTCACATAGCTCAGATTTTGTTAAGGTGTCCACTCCCTAATAGCTCTTGTCATTCAGGGGTCACTAATGTCATCGCCAGCTCCAGATGAGTTTAAACCAGTCAGTATATACTCTACACTCTTCACTATGGATTGGCCCTGGAGACCAAGCATAACACAATCAGTATATGATATTCCCCTTGGGACTATTTGTAATGAGCACATGACCCCATGACCTCAGTCAGGCTGGAAACAGGTCCTTTTTCTGCTTGGTTGAGAAGACATTCTCTCTCTCTTGCTTGCTGGATAGAAATGAGAAGGAACAGAGCCTTGTTTGATCTTAGAACAACTGATCAGGGAACCAGTGCCATAGCTAGTGGGACAAAGAGGTGAAAAGCTCGCATAGGTGACATTACTGTCTGCATAGGCGAGATAATTTTCTTAGTGTTTAAAATAATTTAGAGACAGATTGGCTATTATTTGCAACTGAAAGTAGCCTAACTAGTACCTATGTATAATGTTTCTGTGCTTCATATAAGCTAAGATATAAAATAGCCTCTTCCTGACTCAGCAGTAAAATGAGAATAAAATCCTATAATCATCTCCCTAGGAAATGAGGGCTGAACTTGCAGGTATATGCATGAGATTTAATCATAGAACATCACTATGTCTCCTCTAAGTGTGAACTGTTGTTAAATCAGCGGTCCCTGGACTTGAGGGAAGTAGAGTAAAGAGGAGGCTCTGCATGTGAAAGTGATAAGAGAAATCACTAGCGGAGAGTAGAGAGCAATGCATCTTTTTTGGTAGCCAGAAAAAATCTGAATGTAGTCTGCCTTGAGGTCATTTCAGTTTTTTCCTCTGGATTGTCTAATGGTAGCTGAGAGCGAAATGTCTCCCTTAGGATGTAACTTCCCAAAAGCTAAGGAGTCAAGCATTAACATGAGGGAGAGAGCAGGAAAAGAAGACTGTGTGCTTTCCTGGAGCTGTTAATAATATACTGGACAAGGGCAATAAATAATTGATAGTTGTCACCTTACTGCTTCTTGGTTATTCATGGACTTCAAGATGGTCCTTTATCTTAGTGCCATCTAATCGTGTTACATCACATGCACTCCTCATCGCCAACATTAATATGTCTGCCAGTGACATGTGCTGCACACTGGCTTTTCAGAACTATCACAAACTGCTGGTCTGTGCCAGTCAAGAGCAATGTAATTGTCACCAGCAGACAGAAATATTACCACCAGACAGAATAGTGTAAATAATCCAAAAAATAACCTCCAACGCCAACAACAAATCTCCATAATTAGGGAGAGGTTTCTTTCATCACATCCGCTGTACAACTCCCCTGAATGAGAATTGTGGTAGTCTGGAGGGAAGAGGGCTCAATTCAGTCAGGCTGAGCACCTGCACTCTTTTGATGATGTACATTGCAGAGACAGAGTAAGTATGGATTCTGGAGCAAAGCAATGGGAGTCTGTGAGTATTTCAGATTTTTGTTCCTGATACCTTTACATACACCTGCAGAGGTACCACAACAACCTAGAGGCGATTGCTTTCCATGGTAATGTGGCTGCATTAACCCACATACAGTAATTCCTAAATTTTGATTATAGGCAGAATGAGAGTCCCAACAGAAGGAATAAATTCAGAAAGGAAGAGAAGGCAAAATATGTGCTCTAACTGGCAGCTGAAACTACGTAGACATTGCACAGCTCATTTTATTCTCAAAGTGTTCAGAGAGCATTACCTAATGAATTCTTTTTATCAGATGCTGCAAGATCCCCTATGCACCTGTGGCAAACACTATCCATTCCTCCTCTTTCTTGCCAACAGAATTCCAATTTTGAACAGGATGGCAGAATGCCTGGCTAAATAATAGCTTCCTCGGGCTTTCTCCTAGCTGGGTAGGGTCTGAGAGTCTGGGCAAGGTGGGGGAAGTGGCAGAGTTCTGGCCAATGAGATGTGGATGGAGTACTGTTGGGCGTTTGTGGGGAATGTTCTTTTTTTTTTCCTAAGAAAAGGGGAAGACATTGCCGGAGTCACTCTTCTCCCTTCTACTTTCTCCCTGTCTTGAATGTCTGGAGCTAAAGTAGCTCCAAGTACAGATCAAGAGATGGCCAGTTGCAGACTCAGACGTCAGGGAACCACTGAATCAGTGTCAGTAGTCACCTGCCTTTGGGTTTCTTCTTATTTGACAAAAAAGCACTCTCTATTTTTTTTTTAAGTCACTACAGGTCATGTTTTGTTTTATTGCTTGCTGATATTTATTGCTTGCTGTTTTATTGCTTGATGAGCACATTCCTAACTATAGCATCCAGTCTAAAAAGCCCTTGCTATAGCCCCACCATTAAAACAAAACGAAAAATTTTTAAAATCTTTTTAAAAGTCATGTGGGAAAGTGTCGATGAGGAGTACAATAAAAAAAAAAAAAACTAGCATTTATTGAGAATGTGCTCTGTGCTAAGCACTTCTATAGGAACTTAACATACACCAACTCATTCAATTCTCATAGCAA
Organism: Acinonyx jubatus; assembly: GCF_027475565.1. Taxonomy (NCBI): domain Eukaryota; kingdom Metazoa; phylum Chordata; class Mammalia; order Carnivora; family Felidae; genus Acinonyx; species Acinonyx jubatus. The sequence continues at coordinate 69,956,515 of NC_069391.1, read as the reverse complement.
GCTTATGAAGTAGGTTCTGTTGTATACCCATTGTATAAATAGGACAGATGCATAGTGAGGTCAAGCAACTTGCCTGACAGCCCTCAGCTAGGAGTGGATGGAGCCAGGATTCCAGGTTCCAGAGGCTAGGCTTTTAAATACTATATTTTCTGATTTACATTTTCCGTATCATAAAAGGAGAAGACTAAGTCAAAATTTTAATTGACAAATCCATAGGTATATAAGGCTCTTTTTGATGTGTCTTGAGTATTACCAGGAAAAGATTCTTTTCAGAGATACGATTTCAAGCAATTTTTGCTTTGTGTCATATTTTTGTTTTCAGAAGCTCAAAACAAAAATTTAATCTATCCATCCATCCATCATATGGAGATTACCATGGCAACTATCTTCACCGCATCTAACATATTTGCATTGATATATATTGACCTTGCTGAGTTCTTGAGCTATGGCATTTAGAACAACACATTCTTTAAATTTGGATCACCCTAAAGTGGATTTAAAATCCAGTTGTATTCCTCTACTTTTTTTCTTACTAAACAAATAGTGCATCTATTTGTTTATTTACTGATAATCATTGAAAATGATGCATGTTAAAATGTTTTGGAACCTTTCAAATAAAAAAATCCATATTAATATAAATTATCATTATTTTTTAGAGGGCTTTTGATATGATTGATAGAACAAGAATTAGGAAACCCAAATTTTTCTGGCTGTGTCTCAGAATTACTGTATGACACCAGTCAGGTCAGGTATACTTTCTGAGCATTGTTGACATAATTTTAGTTCTCTTGACAAATAACTCCCTTGCTGCATGAATCTACCAGTTAAAAAAAAATTAGCTGAGAACATTAGTCTTATGTTTGGTAAACCTCAGTTCTTCCTTGTTTGTTTCCAGGTTGCTTTTATTTGATCTTCTCTAACTGCAGGTCCAGATGTGACTCTGAGTTTAATCTCTGTTTTCAAAATTGACTAATAATAACAGTTTATATTTATTGAGTACTCAGTCTGTGTCAGGTACAATGAGCAATGCTTTGCTTATACCATCTCATTTAATATATACTACAACTAGGGTGTTCACCTATAGGTGGTGGTATGTGGCTGGACTGAATTTTTACCTCTGGTTCTGATTGGTTGGCGGCTGTGCTCTAGTCATTACTAATATTTTCATACCATTCCTGACCACAGCTTTAAGAAGGCAAGTGCGACTGTTATTTCCATCTTAGAGATTAGGAGACACATTAATATTTGGGATTCCTGGTATTTAGGGCTTTTTAAAAAAATTATTTCTAATGGATTCTCACTTGGTTTATTCCAGTTACCCCTGGTGGCTATTGTCAGTTTTGTAGTAACTGCCTACCCATGTCAGCCCCTGCCCCTGTCCCAAAGAGTCCATTCCCACTTTAGGCAGTTTGTCTGGTGCCATGCCCCATGGTTCATCTACCCACTTGCTTGGATACATGGGTAAATGACTGAATGAGTTTGGTCTCAATCTTTGGGTTTTAGATTCTTAGTATAGAATAAAATATTTTCCCTTTTTAGTTGACAGTTCTGACTCCTCCTGTTCTGCCCTCACTACCATCCTCAATTCAGATACATTCTGTGAAGGAGAGGAAGTGGGGAGTATGTGTGCATCCTGTCTCCGTATCTGTATTATATAAAGAGATAAAAAAACATAGCCATAGATCTATCTCCTCTCTGTATTTTTTTTTAATTTTTAATGTTTATTTCTAAAAATTGTTTTTAATGTTTTTATTTATTTTTGAAGGAGAAAAAGAGAGACAGAGCATGAGTGGAGGAGGAGCAGAGAGAGAGGGAGACACAGAATTTGAAGCAGGTCCAGGCTCTAAGCTGCCAGCACAGAGCCTGATGCATGGCTCAAACTCACAAACTGTGAGATCACACCCTGAGCCAAAGTCAGACGCTTAACCGACGGAGCCACCCAGGCACCCCTTTAATGTTTAGTTCTGAGAGAGAAACACAGAGCGTTGAACGGGGGAGGGGCAGAGAGAGAGGGTGACACAGAATCCGAAGCAGTCTCAGGCTCTGAGCTGTCACCACGGAGCCTGACGCGGGGCTCAAACCCAGGAACCATGAGATCATGACCTGAGCCAAAGTCTGTTGCTTAACCAACTGAGCCATGCAGGCGCCCCCTATCTTCCCTTTATTTTCTAAAGTTTATTCTCCTTTGCTTGTGGTAGAAAATTAAAGTTCACTTGGAGATTTAAAAAATACTGAATTAAAAAATACTTTAGGACTTTAGTTTTGGGAAGATATGGTCTAAACCAATATAACCATACTGCCACTGCAAACTCTTAGACACAGTAAGAAAAACATAAACATTTCTTCAAAAATTCATGCAAGAAAGGAAAGTAACCAAGTACTGGTCTATGAACAAATGCCACAACAGTCCTGGAGTAGAGGAGGTTAAGAAAAAGATACTTGGTAATAGCTAACTACCAAAGTTTTAAGATTCTACTCAAGACACAGAAAAATAACAAAGAAACTTTCCTTTGTTTAGAAACTGAAGTTCCATTTAGAGTCTGATTTTGTGGTTTTGGTGTGGTGAGAAAACCCCAATTGAAAAGTGAACATAAACATTGGTCCTATGTTAATTAGCCCCAGAGTACCTGACATAGGCAAACAAAGGGTCATCTTGGAGGAACATTTTCCAAACCAGAGTCTGTAGAATTCACAGAAAAACTTAGGCTACCTATGAACTTAAAAAAGCTATGAAATATATAAGCTTACAATTATGATTGAGATTCAGTAAATACAATTTATATCAGGCCTCACCAGAATGTTTGGAATGAACACTCTTAATTAGATACTATAACACTAAACTCTTATGAATTATTAATAAGATACTATATAAGCATAGTATATTTGCAAAAGATCAGATATATAACTTTTAAGAATATGAAATGTAATCATTGAAATTGAGATAAATTAAAGCTAGATGGACAGACTACACATAAGTTTAGACATAACTAAAGAGAAATTAGACTGGAAGATCAATTTTAAGAAATTAAATGGATTACATTTCAGATGAGAAAGTTGGAAAATATGAAAGAGATTTGTAAATATTATGGATAGAATGAGAAACCAACATGTAAATAGTTTCATAATCATGGATGCTAATATTCAAAGAGTATTGGGTTAAAATTTTTTAGAACTGAGGAAAAATATCACAACACCCTTTCAAGAAACAATAGTTCTAGCAGTGTAAATAAATCCATTCCTGGCAGTATCATAGAAAAATTGTAGCACACAAAAAATGAAGAAATAGTTTTAACAGCTACTATAAAGAAAACACAGATTGTCTACAAAATAAACAGTATTTAGAATGAAAGGATACATAACCACTGTAATAACGTACAAAAAAATGGAGTAATGTATTCAAGTGTTAGGTTAGAGTTAGTTGTTTTAAATTCTTGGTCTGATACTTCCACCATCTCTGAGTCTAGTTTTTGTTTGTTTGTTTTTCTTTTTTTTTAAGTAATCTCTACACCCAACATGGGGCTTGAATTCACAACCCCAAGATCAAGAGTCAAATACTGTACCGACTGAGCAGGCCAGACATTCCAAGTTCTGATGTCTTTTCAAATTGTGTTTTTATCTTTTAGCATGCCTTGTAATTTTTTTGTTGTAAACAGGACATGTGGGACATGCAGGAGTAGATAAAAGCAACTGAGGTAATAAAACATTTGGGGAGGTTTTATATGTATTGGGTTAGGCTGTGTTTAGTTTACAGTAGCTGCAGGTGTCAGAAGTTAAAATTTCCTGTGGTACCCTTGTTTTTGTTTGTTTGTTTTTTGTCTCCCCTGTTGTTTGGGGATTTCTCCAGAGACTTTTTCTTAAGTAATGGCCTGGATGCGTGGTTCTTCCATTTATATTCTCTTGTTATCATTATAGGAACCCTGTTGATATGGTAATAAGGTATAGGGGACAGGAAAGCATTCTGTCATCCATTTGATTTCAGTCTGTTAGTGAGCCTGTTTTCCTGGGCTGTGACCTTCACAAGTGCTTCTTAGCTTTATTTTATTTTATTTTTTACTTTGTAGGTGGGACAGGAACTTTTGAGAGGCTAGAGTTAGACTTTTCTCTTTCCCAAGGTTGGTTAATCTTTGGTAAAACCCCATTTGATTAGGTTCTGGTGAAAAAGTTCTCTTGAAGACAGGCCTTGCTAAGAAAATAAGAATGCTCTGGGCATATTTCAAAGTGACTGTTTTTTTTCCTCCTACTGGAAAGACAACGGGATTTTTCTTTACTGTAAGAGAAACCTGATAGAGCATCTAGAGATAAACTCATGAAAGTGTGGAGGCCCCCCCTAAGACTGGACCCCCCACTAAGTTTCTGACTCTTAAGTTTGTCCACCTTGAACCTCCAGCAATTCATTAATTACTCTTTAGGTTTACTTACCCTGGTACTAATTCCTGCAGAGGTTTCTGATTGGTAAGTTGTGATTCTCTGAATTTCTGTACTTGACTGTTAAATGTGGGGGGCAGTAGTTTGCTCCATGACCTAAGTTCTCGTATGGATTGAGGAAGAGTTGTTGATTTGTGTTTTTTTTAGCTTTGTTTTAGGTTATGTTGATGGGAGTGACAAATTACAACTTCTTAAATGGGGGGGCTGGAAACTAGAAGAGCCCACAGTTTAGAATATATCTGATAAAAGTATTATTCAAGAATAAGACAAAAGAGGTGCCTGATGGCTCAGTAGGTTAAGTGTCTGACTCTTGATTTTGGCTCAGATCATGATCTCACTAAGGTTGAGATCAAGGCCCATGTCCAGCTCAGTGCTCCGGCTCAGAACTGCTTGGGATTCTCTCTCTTTCCTCATTCTCTGCCCCTCCCCCCAGTCGTGCGTGCATATGCTCTCTCTCTGCTTCTCTCTCTCTCTCAAAATAAATAAACATTTAAAAGAAAAAAAAGAAAAAGAGAAAATAAAGTTTTACATTGGCCCTCTAGGAAGAAAAGACAAAAACAAAATATCACCACCAAAACAGCAAAAAAAAAACAAAAAAACAAAAAAACAAAAAAAAAAACCCACACACAAAGTTTCAAAGTCCCCAAAAGGCTGTTAAAATTATCTACTAGCAATTCCTTGTTTTTAAGTTTATTTATTTACTTTGGGAGAGAGAAAGAGAGATGATGCATGCCCACATGAGTGGGGGAAAGAGCAGAGAGAGAGAAGGGAGAAATAACAAGCAGGCTCCTTTCTGTGAGCTTAGAGCCCTAGGCAGGGCTCCATGTTGTGAACCATGAGATGTTGACCAGAGCCAAAATCAAGAGTTAGACACTTAACTAGCTAAGCCACCCAGGTGCCCCCTCACCACTCTTAATGAAAGAACTAAAGAGTATATTTTTAAAAGAAGGAAAGAATAGGATATTTATTAAACAATAGAATAAAAACAATAAAAATAAACCTTTAAGCTTATTCTGATGCCTCTTGATTTAAAATACAACAGCTTTTCCTAATTTTTGGAACAATAAAAACTTTAACCTCTATGATTTTAGATTAGTCCTGCTTTACCTATTCAAACATATTTTCATGATTCTCCAATTTAAACTCCTTTTCCCATCACACAGAACTCTTCTCCTTCTTCTCACTATTGCCCTCTGCGTGCCCATTCCCCCCCAGCTCATGCTGTTCCCTTACATTGAATAACTTATTTTCACCTGAGTTAGTTCTCTATACTCATACTTCAAGGTCAGGGTCAAATTCTCCCTCCTCTGTTTGGCACTGAATCATTTCTAAATAATTCCCCATAAGTTGTTTTCATTCCTGCAGATGGAGTGGAAGCTCCTTGAGTTCAGGAGTCATGATGTGTATATATATATACATATATACATATATATATATATATACACACAACATATATATATATATATACACACACACACACAACATATATATATATATATATATATATATATATATATATATATGATACCTGTCAATATCATAAATTGGGAGTAGTTGTCTAATTTACTTCTATGACTAGAGTCAAACATAAAGACCTCAACCAAATGAGTCATGGTATATATCTTACCCTTCACACACTTGTCTGCCTCAGCATTTGGTCAATTTGATTTTAAGTTAGTTGAAATTTAAAACACTATAGTGACTTAAAGAATGTAGTGTCAGCTAATGTATGACTTGTCAAACACACTCATGTGACTACAAACATTTGTATTAATGTGTGTGAGTATAAGTTGCTTTACTTTGAATGGGCAGTTGGAAAGGGTTTAAAACTTCTTCCAGAGAATGACTCTGTTCCTCTTCAGTTGAAGAATTTGAACTGCTCTCAGAACTAAAGGAATACCCACCTGTGACCACATGAAAAAAATACAGATATTTAAAATGCACATATGTGGAGTACTTTTTAGACTTGAAATCTTACATTAAGCCACATTTATACACATGCACACAATTAAGTTTATATTTGTAATCACTTAATATTATCTATATATTTAGATGACTTGATAATTTTATATCTTTTTAAAATTTTTTAAAAGTTTTTTATTATTTATTTATTGGGAAAGAGAGAGAGAGTAGAGAACACTTGCATGTGCAGTCGTGGGGGTGAAGGGAAGAGAAAGAACGGGAAAATCCCAAGTAGGCTCCACACTGCCAGCACAAGGCCTGACATGGGTCCCAATCCCATGAACTACAAGATCATGACCTGAGCTGAAATCAAGAGTTGGATACTCAACTGACTGAGCCACCCAGGCACCCGTAATGTCTTTGTTTTAATTAAAAAACATGCAGAGTGAATATCAACCACATAAGTGAAAACTGAAGTATCTCTTTCATCCCTACTTCTCAGAAGTAGATAAGATCCCCAGCTGTCCCTCACTAGCTTTGATGATTGTAGTGAGTAATCCATTAGATTATTGGGCTATCATTGGATGCAATGTAGCTGGTAGGTAGGATGCCAGTGTGATCACTATGGTAATGTTGAAATTACTTATTGGCATGATGTCACTGCATAAGTGCTGACTTCACCACGCTGGCATTAATGTTTATCCTCTTAAAATGACTTTTCTATTGCAACTGTGACATCTACCTTGTTATTAGTGTAGTTTTAACTGAGAAGTTTTGGAGTCATGGACCTTGTATGCATTAGTGTCTGGAGTCTTTCATTCAGTGTCTCTTTACATATTTTAGAAAGACTTCATTTTCCCCAAACATCTTCAATAGCAGCCTCCTTTCCCTCACATGCAGTGTTATAAAGCCATAGATTCTCATCAAGAAAATAAGTTTCTGCTTATTCCCTGCTTTGCTCCATTGAAGATGTTATCATTCTGAAAGGATGCTTTGATTTACAAAGAAGGTTTACTACTGTACTTCCAGGTTTAAGGTTTATTTGCTACTTGATCAATCACTCAAAAAGGAGGTAAAACACCTTTGAAGGTTGGGTCAATGGGAAAACAAAAAAAAGCAAAGTTAGTTAATATGTGGTTTCACGTATTTTGAATCGACCTATAACTCTTTCAGGAGAATATCTGTTAAACAAATTAAGATATACCTCTGTTCAGAATAATGTCCTTTGATTTCGTTTAGCAAGAAAGTGACTTTCTAACTTACCAACGTTTTCTGTTTCGGTCTAGAAATTTACATTCTCTTTCCCTCTCTCCCCCTTGTTTCCCATTTGTAACCTCTAATTATGCATATGAAGATTTTATTTCAGTAAGTGAAAATTTTAAAAAGCGCTTGAGAATAAAATGTCAGTGAGAATTCAGGAATTTAAATTCTACCTAAGATAGTTTGGGTCAGGTCTGTTAGAAGTCAATATGCAAAATGTAGGCACGAGCTTAAACGATCTTTTATCTGACAATTATTATTTAGAAATTTTGAAAATACTTTCCTTTACCCTGATTAAATAAGAGTTAAAACCTCAATAATTCAAGCCCTGCATCAGACTCTGTGCTGACAGCTCAGAGCCTGCTTCGGATTTGGTGTCTCCCTCTCTCTGCCCTCCCCTGGTCACACTCTGTCTCTGTCTCTGTCTCTCCCTGAAAAATAAGTATACATTAAAAAAAAAAAAACTCTATTAAAAAATAATTAGAACCTCAATAATAATTAAGGGGCCAATTCATAGCACTCAGTACTTTGTGCTAAGTCTGGAATGGCAGAGGCAAAACGTCTCTGAGTTAGCCTATGAAGCCAGATCTCATGGATTCAAATCTCAATATTACCATTTATAAGCTATATAAATTGGGCAAGCTATGTAAGTTCTTTGTGCCTCAGTTTCCTATTTGTCAAATACAGTAGATGATAAGGTACTTACCCCAGAGGACTGTTCTGAGGACTCATGAATTAATATCTATAAATTACTCAGATCATTGCTGGGCACATAGTAAATACTCAGTGAGCGTTAGCTCAAAAAAACAGACAAACAAACAAACAAAAACAAAAAACAAAAAACCCCACCCAAATCATAGATCTATACACTTTTGAAGACTTTTTGTTTTTCCTACAGTACAGTTAGTAACTGCAAATCTTTAAAATATATTTAGACTTTGCTGGCTGACAATTTCTATAACAATACATCATATCATTATAAATTGTGATCCTATACTGTGAAATATAGAAGGCACATAAAAGCTTAAAATTTATAAGGCTATCTCAGGTACCTATCAGTAATACTATAGACAGAGCAGTACATTAAAGTGACAGCAAGTTTCACTATCTCTATAGTAACCATGGAATTCAAAGTTATCTAAAAAATGTCAAATCAACTAGTTCTTCAGGACTGTATATGTGGTAGGGTCGTGGGTCATTTTAATAGAATAAAAGGTCTTTATAAGGGGTGTCCATGGATTAAAAAGGCAAAAATGACTCTGATATGTATTAGTTGAAAATGCATTTTCTGAAAGAAGCAGTTTGATGTACTTGAGAATTTGGTTCTTAAGATCGGAAACCCAAATTTGCTTTCTGGATCTACCAGTAACCATTAACCTATGTAGACCTTGATTTTTCTCATTTGTACAATGATGATAATAATAAATGGTTTTCTGAGACTCAGATTAGGTAATGTAGGTAAAAGCACTGTTTATTGTATAGTGTTTACACTGATTTTAGTGTTTCTAAAACAATGAATTTTTAATGGAAGTTGTGTAGTTTGGGAAATGCCATGTATTTGTAGCAGCTCCTTGGGCTCTGCACGTATTCCCAGGCCTTTCCATTTCTATGCTGGGCCTGACTTCCTGGCCTTCCCGGCATTAGAAGTGCCAGAATTCATACATTTTGGAGTTAACCTCTTCCAGTAACTGACGGCAGGTGGTGTATGAATACAGAGCTCTCCCACCTCTCAGGTGTGAGAGATAAACAACATAGGTTCTACTGTGGAATTATGCTCCACTTGCCCTCAATCAACTGTCTTGATAACACACTCTTGATTTGCTGATTTCTCTTCGTTTTTCACTTTTCTATTCACTACCCTTTTTTTCTGCAACCCACCATCCCATCCCTGCCAATGCCACTAGCATTCAAATCCTCTTCTGGGGTCTGCTTCTGGGGGATTCCAAACTAAGACCACAGAATACCTCCCTTTGTGGAAATTCACAATTACTCCTGCACATTAAAGACTCTGAAAAGCCCAGAAAGGCTGACCAATCTTTGGCAGTATCTTAGTCTTTCTAGCCTTCTTAAACCATTTGTCGAGGGAAAAGTTTGGATCAGGTCAGTGGTTTTCAATCATTATTAGCATTATAAACTCTTTAAAGACTGAATCCTTATATAGAATTTCAAATTACAAAAAAAAAAGTCTTTTCTTATATGTATAACATTACTTTATGCTTGCCTACTTGTTACAAAGAAATCAATGAGAATATCTTGGCTATTTGGACTAACACCTAAATTTGAAAATTGAGGGTTTGAATGGCAATCAAAGTCTTTTATCAGACTCATCATCCAATTTACTTCTGTATTTTGTTTGGTTCCACAGCATTGGAGTCATACAATTAAATACTTAAAAGTAGTAACAGTGTTTAAATGGTTTGCTTTGCAATTTCAGAGGCATTTTCAATTGAACTGAACCAGAACTTAAAAGAGGTTGTGGTAGAAACTTTCAGCACAAAGTTAAATCAATGGCCAATGTATAAAAACTGCTCGTGTATCATTATTGGTAAGCATTCAGTTAAGAGGAAGTTCTTACTCATGTGCCTCAATATTCACTTTTTATAGGGAAATACCTTTTGAATACTCTTTTAAAGCATTACAAGATGCTTAAAATTGTAATTTAATACATTTTAGACACTTTGTGCCTGCCTTTGTCAGAAATTCCCAGATTTTCAACAAATAAAATTTACGAGTTTATTTTACTTAGTATGTTAAGTTTAAAGATTTAATTTATTTCACTACTGACAGCATACCTGTAGTTGTGAATACACGGAGACACTGTAACCGTGGCACCAAACTAAATCTCTTCCACTCATTAAAGCTATCAGGTAGCAAAATTATATTATGTTTGAAATATATTTAATGATGTTTATTTTATAAACAACTTAACAAACATGTATTTCCATTTGAGATATTCACACAATTACCATTCTTGTTTTGGTTTGGAAAAGCCAATGAAGTTTAGTATGAAAGGGAAACTGATACTCTCCATCACTATTCATTACACATGATTTCCAAACCAGGAAATATAAAGAGCATGTATTAATTTGTGTGGCTTGTCCAACTCTGTTTTGAAATACCCTGGCATTGTTTCAGTATCAGCTCCTCTACACAACACATATTTGAACATATGTTAACAACCGTTTTAGTAGAAGCCAGATCTCCTGTGTGTTCTGTTCATGCCATGCCTTTTGTACTCTCTGTACAGATGTCTCATTATTTAAAAGTCCATGCTATGGCAAAAATGGGTCTAAATGCTTAGAATATTCTTTTCCTATGGTGTCTGTATGCAGCATTTTTACAAGATAACAAATCCTTCTTTTGTTGTCTTCTGTGAATTTATTAAAAAATGAGCAAGAAGAGCTCTGCAATATCTTTATCCTTGGCCATTAGATTTGTAAAGAGATACATTAATGGGGACTTCAAATTAAGTCTTCACATACTTGTATATTTTGAATTTTTATCTGGATAGGATTTTTCATATAAGGATGCTATTTTTATTATTCAGCTCTGTGACCCCAACATAATATGCATTGGAGTGTCAACAGAATAGGCTTTAATAAACTCCACCTGGATCACTTCAATGTACGTGTCTTCATGTGCAGTGTGATTTCTTACTCTGAATGATTCTTTAAGTGCATTTTCATTATCAGATTTTAATTCTGCTTATGTGCCTATAAAAGCATGTCTGCAAAACCCACCAGGAGGGCCTTGTTTCCACAGGAACATTTTAAGATCTTTTCCTTTTAAGGAATTATATATGGAGTTGAAAGTCAGGATTTTCTGAGTGCTCACCTTCACCCTTATTCAGGAACTACATTATTTTTTAGGACCAGAAATAGAAGGTTTTGCCTCAGGCTTGCCGTCCATGAAATGGAATTAATGGTGCTCTCAAATCACATATTGAGAGTAACAAATAAATGCCTTAAAATGCCCATTGAAGACTCAAAGACACCAATTATTATGTTCGTAAACTAGGAAGACAGAGATGGCTAGACTGGAGAATCAGCAAAAAAATTATTCAGTATCAATTTAGGTAAACAGAGCTTTGAAATAAAATTCATTTATTTATGTGTATTTCAGCAGATATTTATTTTTTATGCCATGCTCTGTTTAGGCTTTGAAAATACAGTTGAGAAGAAGATAGTGACAATTCCTTCCCTCTCAGATCTCACAATCCTAAGTATTATAAGGAAGTACAAAGTGCTATGGGAGCATATAAGAGGAGAGACTAACATGGTCTGGCTGGTCATGGTGACAGCAGAGATTATTTCAAGCAGATTAGGATATGTATATCTTGATATTTCATCCATGTTAGAAGTGATATTCTCAGGTTGTAAGGAAAAGAATCATTGTAGGTCATGCGTTTTGATGTCACTACTGTATCTGGGTTCACTTATGTCATTAACTCAAAACTTAGTTCTACATTAAGGTCTGATGATATCAGCGGCTCTTGGACAGTGGTTAGATCACTATTTAAAATGTAGATCTCAGCTCACCAAACTCCACACCCGAAAAACAAATAACCCAGTGAAGAAATGGGCAGAAAACATGAATAGACACTTCTCTAAAGAAGACATCCGGATGGCCAACAGGCACATGAAAAGATGCTCAACGTCGCTCCTTATCAGGGAAATACAAATCAAAACCACACTCAGATATCACCTCACGTCAGTCAGAGTGGCCAAAATGAACAAATCAGGAGGCTATAGATGCTGGAGAGGATGTGGAGAAACGGGAACCCTCTTGCACTGTTGGTGGGAATGCAAATTGGTGCAGCCGCTCTGGAAAGCAGTGTGGAGGTTCCTCAGAAAATTAAAAATAGACCTACCCTATGACCCAGCAATAGCACTGCTAGGAATTTACCCAAGGGATACAGGAGTGCTGATGCATAGGGGCACTTGTACCCCAGTGTTTATAGCAGCACTCTCAACAATAGCCAAATTGTGGAAAGAGCCTAAATGTCCATCAACTGATGAATGGATAAAGAAATGGTGGTTTATGTACACAATGGAATACTACGTGGCAATGAGAAAGAATGAAATATGGCCTTTTGTAGCAACGTGGATGGAACTGGAGAGTGTGATGCTAAGTGAAATAAGCCATACAGAGAAAGACAGATACCATATGGTTTCACTCTTATGTGGATCCTGAGAAACTTAACAGAAACCCATGGGGGAGGGGAAGGAAAAAAAAAAGAGGTTAGAGTGGGAGAGAGCCAAAGCATAAGAGACTGTTAAAAACTGAGAACAAACTGAGGGTTGATGGGGGGTGGGAGGGAGGGGAGGGTGGGTGATGGGTATTGAGGAGGGCACCTTTTGGGATGAGCACTGGGTGTTGTATGGAAACCAATTTGACAATAAATTTCATATATTAAAAAAATAAATAAAATGTAGATCTCAATCATTATCTACTTTGCATACAATCTAGAATAGTGATTATGAAATTAACTGTGATCATACCACAACAGTCACCACACTGATAGAGAGCTACTGAATAATAGTTTTAGTACATAAATATCTTTACTTCTTCTATCAGAAAACAAATAGGCTTTCCTAGAATGAGTTGTTTCAAGTTCAGGATAGTAGGAACATTATGAATGAGAAACCTGGTTTTAGAAAGAAGTCTTAAGTAGATATTAAATCTGCCCAATGCTGATGGTACTGATAGTAACTTTTTCTCTCGAATTATTAATGAAGATTTAAATATGTAATAAAATGTCTTACCTCATTCCTTTCAATTTCTAATCTTATAATTTTAGACCTAACTCTTGTAGCTTCCTGGTTGTCATTAATCAGTTTTTTTTAAGTCCCAAACTACATTCTGTGTACAAAGAGATCATCATATCCTTTAGGTCAGCCCTGAGTATGAGTTCTCTAATGGACTGCTTTCAGTTGTTGGGGTGAGCATCAGGACAGAGGTGCTTTGTAGTGGTGTTCCAGGGACAGAAGAGGAGCAGAAAAAGTAAGTTGTGGATACTTGAGAGACTCATTTTCATTTCCTCTCAGTTTTTCCTGGGCTCAAACTTGGATTGGGATATTTTTTAGCTCAACTTGCAGAGCTTATTTCATTATTGCTTTAATAATGTGTGTATACCGAAATTAGGAAAGGAAGAACAAAGAGGAATAGCAGATGAAAAACCTGGTCTGTGCATTTGAGCATGTCTGAGATCCACTTCCTACATTTTATAGACAAGAAAACAGATGCCAACAAAGTAGACATGTGTTTATTATTGAAATCAGAAATGAAAATAAAAAATATGTTCATTTTTATCTTGAATCACCAGTTGACTTTTCCTTCTCCCCCCCCCCCCTTTTCTGAAAACTTTAGAAAAGTCATCTGTTGAATTAATCTAACCTTGGGTAAATAGCTCTGAATCTCCCATGGTGTGTGGTCTTTAGGAGTCTTACCATTTCTAGGTCTCTGGGTCATGCAGTGAGAGACTATTTGTATGTCTGTGTATGAGGGTGGGGTAGCAGAGTGTTAGTGGTGATAGCCACACACATGTGTTTAGAAAATCCAAAATGCATTTGGCCCTAAGCAGTTCCCTCCTCACCTAGTTTCTAAATCCATGTGTATTTTAAGAGAATCTTAATCCATATGTTCCCGATTTACTTTCACTAAGTCATCTGCTTGTTGTTGGTAAGAGTCCTTTGATGTCTAAGAAGACTTATGAGCAATTTTTATGGCTTCTCTGAGCCTTTGTTCTTTCAAGAGGCAAGATGTGCTTTGCCTACATGGATGGCACTCTCATTGTAACAATCTACAATTTTCCTAAAATTTGGAAAGGAGACAGAATGTATCCTAACCTTGACCAAGGGCCCATTCTTTTTCCCAATGCCAAAATCATGGAAAAAAAGGTCTGGTCCAACTCAAAAAGGTAATATGCTGTCAACATTCCAGCCTCCCTTTCTTTTGTGCTTTTATCCTTCTGTGTTTGGGCAAATCGATTCCTCTTGTTTGGAAGGAACATTTATTAAAATATTAATTTGTTCTTGCTATCCTTTCATTTATTTTTCTTTCCTCATTTTACACAGGATTCAGACCCTTAATAATTTCCTGCTTCAAGAATTTTTGTTTTGGTAGGACTGGGAGCAGAATCCTAAACTTATTAAAGCCATTATGTAGGTACCCCATTAAAGTTATTATTAGGTGCCCCGAGAGTAAGAGAGGGAGATGTCTCCCAAGGCAGGGTGTTCAGGGAGGTTATCCCTTGGACTAAGATGGGGAAAGAGAATGATTAGGACCTTCTTGGCTCATGTCTTTCTCCTAGCAAAGTCCTAGGGAGATGACAAGATCTCAGAAAACATGGCCAAGTAAAGCACTGGGAACTGAACCCTGAGTTCAGGAGTTCCAAACCTAGTCTAATTGCCTACATCCCATGCAAGCCAGAGAAGCAGCTAAGCTTGCTATGACCTACAAAATGTCCCTGGGCATCTCCGTAGTGATCAGTGTGAGAACTGCCTGATGTTCTGATGCCAAACAAGGCCCTGGGACTCTTCTTCCCAGGATAGCTAATCATGACTAGCACTGAATTTCCTTCAATATAGTAGGATGGAGCTGTAGTCACATTTGAAATAATTTAAAGAAAACGTGGGCATGTGGCAATTCTGGAATACCTGAGTTTGTATATTAAGCTTCATTTCTGCTATGCTCACTTATTTTTATTTTAGTGCACTATGAGCATCAATCCACAAGCATCCCATTGGTGATGCTATTCTGTGTCAGCTTCTAGAATGGGGGAAGTGGTCAGTGATAGAATAGAAGTTTCAACCTCAGTCTTCAAGTTGCTTACAACTCAGTTGTAAGCAGAGGCAAAGGCTATTATACTGTTTTTTAGTAATGTTTATAAAATGTCTTAATGAGTTTCAAGCACTGTACTAATTGCTTTTGGCAGATTGTCTCTTTTATTCTTTGCAATAGTTCTACAAGGCAGAAACTTCAATTATTTCCATTTTACAGATAAGGAAGCTGAGGTTTAGAAACTTTCCCAATACCATACACTTAGTAAATGTTCAAGTCAGGACCTTATCCAGGTGTATTTGATTCCAGTTTCCATGCTCTAAATTTCAATTCTATACTGTGTTCAGTAAGCTATAAAATAGTTTGTATAATTAAATGTGAAAAAAAAAAAAGAAAGAAAAAGAGGGACTGATTAAGTTCAGAAAGGAGGCTGTGAAGGCTGGAGTAATCAGAGATGAGCTTATGAAGAGGTGGGATTTAAAATGAGTCATAGAATAGTAAGGTTCTAATGTAACTCAGCATCAGTTAATCTCTCCCATGCCCTTTGCAGCTCTCACACATGGACTGAATTCAGAAAAGCAGAGGGTAGAGGCAGAGCAACATGATTGAAGACACGGATGTGGGAGTGATCATAGCATAGTCATTTTTACAGTAAGAAACGAAGCCAGAGGACAACAGAAAGCAGTTTGGAGAGAGAGGCAAATTACAATGGATATCAAGTCACTGTAGGATACAGAAATTGTTGAGATCCATGAATTCCAGGCTATAGCTCTGAATTTTATCTCAAAGTGCATTTCCTATCATAATATCTTGAATGTTTGTTTAAAAGACTTATCTCTAGATACCATGCCATATCTAAATCAGAAATTTTATCTTGATAAGATCTGGGCTTCTGCATTTCCCACAAGTCCCCACCCCAGCATTGTAGTGATTGAGATATTAGCTAAAGTTTGAGGACTATTTCTGTGGACAGTAGGGATCAGGTGCATGACAGACACTGGAGATTTCAGAACAGAGAAGAGGCCCTTGAGGATTTATTAGGTTGTAGAACATGAATTGGAGACCAGAGAGATCAGCCTAGATTTGGATGTCAGTTACAGTGCAGCACAGGGCTTATCATCTTGGAAAGAGCCTGTAGTGGTTGTACAAACAAAGAGGAACAGCTGAATAAGGCTTAATTTGAAAGAAGATTTGGGGACCAGCTAAGTTAGAGCCACCCAATCAATCACAGTCCTGTCTTTCCATCTCATAAATAGTTCTCAACCACTTCCAGCTTTCTTCAGTCTCACACCTCATGTTGTTACTGCCACTGCCTTCTTAGTGGTTTCCCTGACTCACTTCTTGTCCCCCACTCATCCATTCTCCGTTCCCCACCTGTGAGAGTATCCCTGGTGGCCAAACTCACCATGTCATTGTTCTGCTGGAACCTGTTTAATAGCTACCTATTGCTCTCAGAATAGCTTAAATTTATTTATAGAACATGCAGGGTCTTTCATGGTCTGGGCTCTATTGCTTTAAATTCCTTTCTTACCATTCCCTGCACCTCTTGGTCTCAGATGGATCATAGCTTCCTTAGTTCTGAATCTTTGCATGTGCTCTGCTTTCTCTCTCTAGAATGGTTGCTTCCCTCTTGTCTGGTGAGCTTAGGTTTCATGACCTCCAGGAAGTCTTCCTTGACCACCACTATCCTGCCCACTTGATTAGGACTTCTTCTGCATTTTCACTGTATTCTGAGTTTAATGTGCAAGATCCTTGAGGGAAGGCCATATCTGATTTACACAGCCCAGCATCTGACATAGTGCCTAGCCCGTGGTAGATCTTCCTGACATGCTTGTTGAATAAAGGAGCAAAATGGGTGATTTAAAAAGAGGGAAGAGACAAGGATGTCACAAGGTTTCATGCCTGATTATATGAAGGTAATGTCAGAGCTCTCACTTATCTCTTCAGCAGCTTCCACCTTGACCTTAAGGAGACACAAAGGGCCTTGTCTTTGTCAGGACAAAAACAATAAGGATAAAAACTCCAAGACTTAATCTATTTTAACTGAATCCATCTCCTTGACATTTAGAGGTTGACAGCCTTTCCAGTCAGAGGAATAATGATCAGATTGTGTATAACAAGAATGAATCTAGTATCTATCAACTCTGTATTGGATAAAGCACATTAGGACAGAGGGCTATGTAGTCGTTCATTAAATGGCAGGTTTTGCCATTTAAAAGGAACCTCTCCTCCTCTGGGAGAGGCAGAGGCAAGGAACAGGGTGTCTTGGTCCTGGGGAGAAGCAGCAACCTACTTTGTGTGTTGACTTTCTGTTTGTGAGATATATAGTCAGCATTTCTAATGAATCTGCTGGAAGCGGCTGGAATATTATGATTTATAGCACCTTCCCACTCTCTATCATAGCATTTTATTAGATGGATGGGAAGCTGGTAGTAATGAGGTTAGGAATGAGAAAACATCCATCAAGCCCTGCTACATCTTCTCAGGAAAGACAACACACTATCTCATATGTCACAGGCAGTGATCTAGGTCACGATGATATAAAATGCGTGATTAAAACCAAGCATTTGACACTAGATAATAGGCATCTAGTTAAAAAATAGCTCTAGTGTTCCCGACTTTTAATTAAACCCAACTCGTAAATATGCACTGTGGTAAATATACTGCAGAATGGGGCTTGTTTATATTCCACCACATAACAATTACCTCCAGAATGGGTGCTTTATTTCACTACATGGTGTTATTAGTCAGGCGATGGACTGAAATACAAATGTTAAGCCAATGATGTCAGACAGGCATGCCACAGCAGTGCCACCACTAGGCTCCTGCTTTCCCCTCCCACCTTCCCTGGTTTTCCTGCCTTCCTCCTTCTCCAGTATTCTCTCACCCTTCTGACCAGAGTTATCAATCTAAAATCAAACACATTTAATCATTTCCAGCAATCTCTCACAGTACCTTTGATTGCAGCAGTAATGACTGGAAGAGAGAAGATCTTTTAAATACATAACCTTGACGTTCAGTAAATCTGTCCTGTTAACGGGTTTATACTTTGACAGGGCATTCATTTATGAGAAAGTTGTATTTTTTTTTAATATCGAGTCCAGTACTAGAATATTAATATAAAATTGAATGGGGGAGGAGTCGGGAAACAGTAATTGAGCAGTTTTTTTTTTTCATTTTGTTGGGTATTTGGAAATTCTTGGTTGATAGTGTAGATCATGGACAGAACAGTGTTCCAGGATCTAGATTTTATCTCTAACATTAATTGGTCATCTGACATTTATTGCCTCTTAGCCATGCAACTTCAGTGAATTTTTGAATTTGAAAAATGATATTAGACCTTTTCCAAGATCTCCTCCCTCTGGTATCCTGTGAGTTTGTTAAATCAATGCATCTAGAACTTTAATGCCATACAGATCCCTTGGGGATCTTTTTAAAATGCAGATTCTGATTCAACAAGTGTGGGTGGGGCCTGAGGTGCTGCATTTTTGACAAATTCCTGGTGAATGCTGATTGTGCTGCTTTGTAGACCAAACTTTGAGTAGCAAGATGTTAGAATACAAGGATCATTTCTCACCATTGAAAAATTTAAAGCTCTGGGGCTTTTCTCCCTTCCTCTCTCCCTCTCTCTCTCTCCCAGAATAATTACATATACATGTAGTGCCCATCAGTAGAACATCTACATCCTCTAAGCAGTATATTGTTAAAACTGCTTTCTTTTGGCTAACAGTTTTAAATTAAGATGTTTTCTGAATATACCACTACCCTCATAAAGTTCAGTTCAGTAGTATTTCTCTAGTGTCAAAGTCTAATTTAGTAACCCATTCCAGTGCTTAGACAACTCCCTGTCAGAGTGATTCTTAGTCCCTTTAGATTCTACATGTTCATGGTTAAGCTTTTCTTTCTTTCTCTGATCTCAAAGGAGATGAGGAACAGCTGATCACCTGCGGAAGTAATTTATCCTAAATTGGCATGGACAGACCATGTGCCTCAGAGAAGGAAAATTCTGTTAATAAATAGGAAGCCAAACAGCCAAGCCTGTCCCCCAAGACTTGTATCTCCCCAGGGCTGGAGAGCAAAAGGTTTTGTACCTAAGACAGTCAGGTGGTTAACCAGCCACAAACAGCTGTGAATGGGCTGGTCTGAGCTGCCTGTGTGCATTTGGAATAAGAGTTTCCTCCTGCATGAGATTTAACTTATTATTTTATTTCTTTTTAATATGAAGATTAGACCTCTATTCTCTTTCCCTTTATTTTCATTCAGTTTTGATGTGATTGCCATAATTATGTGTCAGCTATTACCAAGCACATTCTAATTACTCCATTTATTGCTAGAATTGCTGTTACTACATAGTGCTTTGTTCATTAGTGAACTCTGAGGGGACTTTTCTTGCACATGTCAGACTTTAGTGACAGTCTGATTTTACATGATGCGTGATACTCAAAATCATTATTATTTTGAACAAATTCACAAAATTAATGTGTGCCTTTCAGTTGGATTTTCTTGACTAATGCAGTTCAGCATTTTCCATTTCTGAATGTGTTGTTGCTAGGAAAAGTAACAATTTGACAGGAGTACAAAAAAAAAGGGGGAAATGTTATGAATCAATATTTTGCTTTCAGCTCTTAAAAATAGCACCATGGTGTTTGAATTTTCAAATTACTAAATTCCTTTATTGATTTTCAGTTTTAACTGCGTGGATTGGTAGGCTTTGTGATTCTGAACCTGACTTCTCTATTGAGTTATGGTGTCTTGAGCAACTGGCTAGTTGAGCCTCCCTTTATCCATCTGTAGTTTGAATAGAGCTTTCTCTCAATGTCCTAATGAGGTTGTGAATTTAACATGTTGGTTTTATATATAAGACACTGTCAATATCCCCAAATCTTGGTAAGGCAAAAACTATTAAATTTAATATTTTTTCCTGATTTTGCATAATATAAGCTCATTGAAAATCAGTTCTGTACCTCTTCCCTCCATGAAAATATGTAAGTTAAGCCTAATATAACACAAAATTTACATGCTTTTTATATATGCAATTATTTCAGTTTTTATTTATTTTTTTATTCTAAAATTCTTAGTAAGATATTATCCTTATCTTTCTCTCTCATCACCCAAACTCCCAAATATATTGACCAGAGAAAAATAAACTACATCTAGAAACTGGGGATAAGTGTTTATAGAAAGGATTTTTAGCTTAGGAGCAGTAAAAAATAACATCCTGAATGCAAAGGAAGAGAATACAACTTAAAAATATTGCCTACAGATGTAATTGTAGATACTTGCTTTGCACTTGCAATAAATTTAATATCTTTAATATTAAATATTAAAGGTAAGAGAGATTACATATTAGCATGAGGAATTGGGAAGAAGAGATAGGGAGAATTAAATAGGAGCTAGTAAGATTAATTTTAGAAAAGTAAGAAAATAAAGTATAATACTAGAATTAATATGTGCAGAAAATAAAAGGAGCAGTTTGGAAAACAAACTTGGTAAGTTCAACTAGAGTACAGAAGGACAGGTTAAGAGGCAAACATATCTATAGAGATGGTGACAGATATATGGAGATTAGAGTAAGTGTAACAGACAAAACCTATAAAAGATGAAAAGGATTCTGACAAATGAATGCCTCTACTGAAACAAAAGGACTCATTCTCATTATTTCTTTATTCTAAAGAAATTATATTTAAACATAAAGAGATCTTGGAAGTATCTAATCAAAAATAATAGAAAAAAGAACTATCAGATGTGTTTCAGACTTTTCCTCTCTAACAGTGTTAATGATATGACACCATGAAATAAATGTTTCCTGGGGAAAAGGCCTTAA
This sequence comes from Acinonyx jubatus, assembly GCF_027475565.1. Taxonomy (NCBI): domain Eukaryota; kingdom Metazoa; phylum Chordata; class Mammalia; order Carnivora; family Felidae; genus Acinonyx; species Acinonyx jubatus. Next base: position 69,935,322 of record NC_069391.1, on the reverse strand, counting down.
TCCAATAATTTCACAACAAATTGTCATTCATAGGGGAACAAACAAAAAGGCAATGACTGAAAGAGTAGTTCAGTTATGTATATTTCCTGAGAGGAAAAAATAACCAAAGACTAATTAGCAGTTAGCTAAGAGATGAATTGAAAACAAACAACTTAAATAGAGTTAGGTCACACTTTGAGGAAGATGGGTAGTAAATTCAAAACCAAGTAAATTTCCATTAAGTAAAATTATTTGTCATAAGTAAATGCAAATGAGAATATGAATATCATACATAATTATTGAAAGAGAACATTTAAGATGTACAAAAATAAATTTGGTCTAGAGGGTATTTTATATAGATTAAAACAGAAAATGTTTGGAAACAAATTAAAAAGGATTAATTTCCCTATTTCATATAAGGGAGTCAACAGATATTGATAATCAGAGAATATTTGACTATGCTTAGAAAAATCTTTGACTTGAAAAAAGATAGTTAACATACGTTATTAAAGAAAAAAGATTTTAGAAATGTCAAAAATACAAAGAACCAAAATGTAAAATAATAAAAAACCACTTATTTATTATTCAAGAAAATAGATAAGACCAGGTAAAATATAGGTACTAAAAAATAACTGGGATTTTTTTTTTAAGTTCTTCTTCTGCTAGCTTTAGGCTTTGTTTGCTCTTCCCTTTCTAGCTTCTTTAGGTGTAAGGTCAGGTTGTGTATTTGAGACTTTTCTTGTTTCTTGAAATAGGCTGTATTGCTGTATACTTCCCGCTATAACTGCTTTTGCTGCATCCCAAAGGTTTTAGACTGTCATGTTTTCATTTTCATTAGCTTCCATTTTTTTTTATTTCTTCTTTAATTTCTTCATTAACCTATTCATTTTTTATTAGGATGTTCTTTAACTTCCATGTATTTGTGGTCCTTCCAAATTTTTTCTTGTGGTTGACTTTCAGTTTCATACCATTGTGATCTGAAAATATGCATGGTATGATCTCAATCTTTCTGTACTTTTTGAGGTGTGTGATCTGTTTTGGAGAATGTTGCATGTGCACTCGAAAAGAATGTGTATTCTGCCGCTTTAGGATAGAATATTCTGAATGTATCTGTTAAGTCCATCGGTCCAGTGTGTCATTCAAAGCCATTGTTTCCTTGTTGTTTTTCTGCTTAGATTATCTGTCCATTGTTGTAAGTGGGGTGTTAAAGTCCTCTATTATTGTATTTTTATCAATGAGTTTCTTTATGTTTGTTATTAATTGATTTATATGTTTGGAGTCTTCCAAGATGGGGGCATAATATTTATAATTGCTAGATCTTCTTGTTGGATAGACCCCTTAATTATGATATAGTACTCTTCTTCATCAGTTATAATCTTTGGTTTAAAATTTAGTTTGTCTGTTATAAGTATGGCTACTCTGGCTTTCTTTTGACATCCATTAGCATGATAAATGGTTTTCCATCCTCTCACTTTCAATCTGCAGGTGTCTTTAGGTCTAAAATGAGTCTATTATAGGCATTGCATTTTGATACCCTACATCTTTCTATTGGAGCATTTAGTCCATTTACATTAAGAGGGAATATTAACAAATGTTGGCAAGAATGCAGAGAAAGGGGAACCCTCTTACACTATTGGTGGGAGTGCAAACTGGTGTAGCCACTCTGGAAAACAGTATGGAGGTTACTCAAAAAGTTAAAAATATAGCTAGCCTATAACCGAGGAATTGCACTACTAGGTAGTTACCTGAAGGATACAAAAATACTGATTCAGAGGGGTACATGCACCTCAATATTTATAGCAACATTATCAACAATAGCCAAATAATATATATAATAGAATATTATTCAGCCATCAAAAAGAGTGAAATCTTGCCATTTGCAATGGTCTGGATGGAACTAGAGTGTATTATGCTAACCAAACTAAGTCAGAGAAAGGCAAATACCATGTGATTTCATTAATATGTGGAACATAAGAAGCAAAACAGATGAACATAGGGGAAGGGGAGAAAAAAAGAGAAAGGGAGGGAAACCATAAGACACTCTTAACTATAGAGAACAAACTGAGGGTTGATGGAGATGGATAGGCTAAATGGGTGATGGGTATTAAGGAGGGCACTTGTGATGAGTACTGGGTGTTATATGTAAGTGGTCAATCACTAAATTCTACTTCTGAAACCAATATTACACTATGTTTAACTAACTAGAATTTAAATAAAAACTTTAAAAAAGTAAATAAAAAATAGTTTAAAAAAGCTCTATGCTTTATATAAAAATGTTACCTAAAATAAAATTATGGAGAATAATTAAAGAGTAATGGCTATGTAAAGTTAATAGACAAAAGCCAGGGAATAAAGTACTTGATATTAAATTAACATTAGTGTAGATTTCAAGCCATTATTTGAGTATAAATGCAAGGCAAATAACCATTAAGCCTTATTACTTTACATTGCAAGAATGTTAGAAACTGCAATGAAGTATGGATGTCATGAACTTTATTTGATGAATAAACATATAGCTTAAGATATAAATAAAAACTATTATAAATACAAAGGATATATAATCATGATGATAGTACAAATGTTACTATATAAAATCTGTAAGTTTTGACAGATGAAATAGGAAAAATAAACCAAGAAAGTAGAATATAATAAAACAATAATATTGGTTTAATAGAAACCTATCTAACTCAACAACTTACATAAACAAAATATATTTTCTCTTGGGTTGGCCTAAATGTTTTTTATAAAACTTATCATGTGTTATACAGCAGAATCTCAATAAATTCCCCAAATCATAAATTTTGTAAGGTTGTATTACCTGGCCAAACGGCAACAAAAATATTAACAATATCAATAATAAAGAATATCAACAACAAAAAAAGGAAATTTAGATAAGACACTCTCTTACTATGTTATTGTCAGGAAGTAAAACATGAAATTACACACTAGTTAAAAAATAATGATAGCAAAAACGTTCACACAATGTTTTCTGGTAAATGAAGAATATTATAATCCAGAAGTAAATTGTTTGTTTAAACCATTTAGTTATTAAACAAATTAAGTCCACAAATGAAAAAATTCAATGCATGGAGTAGATAAAAACAAAACAGTAACAGAAGGAATTACTGAGAATAAATTTAAGAAAAAAAGCAGTGAAAATAAGCTCAAGAATTGGTTCTTTAAGAAAAAACATTGATAGCCTCTAACTAACATGAAATGAAGGAAAAACACTCAAAAGGCACAATTGATGGCTGAAGTTTCCTTCCTCAAAGCATTCTTCATTTGGCTTTTATTATGCTCCGCTGCACTGGATTTCCTTATAGTTCCTTGGACACCCTTTGTTTCCTTTGAAAGTTGCTTTTCCTCTGTGAACTCCAAATATTGGAGCTCCTCACTGCTGGTCCTTAGCCCTCTTCTCCCTTGGATTTGAACAGCACTCACTCATCTGTGATTTCCAACCTTACATTCCCACTCCAAGTCCATTCCTTGAAATGTGTATATTTAGCTCTTTATTTGGTACTTTTTCTTAGAGGTAAACCAGGTATTTCACTTTTGGTATATGTGCAGTTGAACTCTTGGTTGCCTGCTTTCCCTCAAACATGTTCCTCAACTCTTCTTCCCTATCTCAATAGAAGATATAACAAAGAGATGTTATCTCTTAGTTTTACAGCTCAGAAATCTCAGTCTTTATTGTTTTACCTTTTCCTTTTTTAAGCAAGTCCTTCCATATTATATAACCCAATGAATTCTCTTCTCATCTCTTCAGCCCCACCCTGGTCCACGCTGTGAGTCCCTCTTGCCTGGATTATTGCAGTAGCCTCCTTACTAGCCTCATTTTCACACATGTCTTCTCTACACTATTCTAAACACAGCAGTGACAGAGGGTTGTCTTTTTAATGAATATATATTCAAAATTCATTGCTGGATTGCCAGTGCTGGTAAAATAATGTCTAGCCCGTAAACTAATCTGCACAAAAATATTTATAGCAGCTTTATTCTTAACTGCCCAAACTTGGAAGCAATCAGCATGTCCTTCAAGAGGTGAATGGATGAACAAACTGTCATACATTCAGACAGTGGAATTTACTTCAGCGATAAATAGAAATGAGCTATCAAACCATGGAGACACATGACAAAACTTTAATTGCGTATTGCTAAATCAAAGTATCCAGTCTGAAAAGGCTACATATTGAATGATTTCAACTATATGGCATTCTGGAAAAGGCAAAATTATGGAGACAGTAAAAAAATCAGTGGTTGCCAGTGGTGGGAGGGAGAAAGGGATGAATGGATAGATAGAGCACGGGAGTTTTAGGGTGATGAAATTATTCTGTATGACACCGTAATGACGTATACATGACATTAAACATTTGCCAAAACCTGTAGCAAGTACAACACTAAGAGTGAACCCTAATGTAAATTATGGATATAAATAACAATTCATTATGATTTATTCATAATTGCCCAAACTGTCATCATTTGTAACAAACGTACCACACTAATGTAAGATGTTAATAATAGGGAAAGTTGGGTGGGAGGTTATGTGAGGTGGTGACGTGGGGGAGCAAATGAGGGTGGGAGAGAAAGGGGTTATCGGGGAACTTTCTTTACTTTCTGCTTAACTTTTATGATAAACCAAACCTGTTTTTTTTATATTTAAATATATATTATTATATTTATAAACCAAACCTGTTTTATTTATAAACCAACTTTTATAAACCAAAACGTGTTAAAATGCAAAGTCTAGTAATTAAAAAAATTATCTAAACTCTTTACTGTGATTTACAAAATGCTTATGATACATAATCTCATTCTTAGATACGGATGACTGAATTATTCTGCATTGTACAGAAAGAACTATGTACAGTCATTTACAATGTTTCCTTCTGAACTGATTGTTGCCAGTACCCAATCTCCATTATAGGAATTCTCCAGTAGCTGTTGAAAGACCTGCATGCTTCGTTTACCTGCCTGGCTCTCCAACGTCCTCACAAGGCCCTCTCCACATCACCTGGGTTTTAGTCACCTTGCACTTCTTTCAATACCTCAAATACAGGGGGGTCTGTCCTGCCTTGGAATATTTTGGGATTTTTTTTCTTGCTTTCCTTCACAGAACTTGTTCTTCCTAGTCTTCTAGGTCTGGATTTAAATATCACACCATAGTGAGGTCTTCCCATACTTCTCCATCTAATTTTGAATTTCTCTTAGCCCTGTAATCCTACCCCAGTTGTTTTCTCTTACTGTAGGTTGTTACCTTCGTAGTACTTATAACAATTTGTAATTACTTGAGTGCTTATGTGTTTGGTTGTTCTTACCCACTAGACTGTTAGATCCTACAGGGCCTGAAACCGTATATGTTTTGTTCATCCATGCTCTGACCAGTGTCAGGCAGAGAGTAGCTGGTCAACAAGGGGGCAATTGATGCAAAAAATGATTCTAAGATCAGATATGGAGTGACTGTGATGAGCAACTTTTATTCTTATTAATTTGAGACAATTTGCTAGGAAAATGTGAATGTTTAAGAATAATTCAATAGGCAATAGAAAATCTGAATATTCATGGAATAATTTGAGAAGATTTTTAAAGGCTAACTCTGAAGATGATACCAGGCTAATATTTGAGGGTGTTTTCCCCCAATCCTATAATTCCTATATTATTTAAAATGTTATTGAACTTTGAAAAATATGAATTGATTCCCGATTCATTTTGTGAATTGCAAAATATAGCTAGTTCACATAAGAATAAAAATTCAAAAACCCTAAATAAATAATGGCAACTCAAATACAGACTGTATTAAAATAATAATATGCTATGAACATTTTATTAAGTTTAGAAAAAGATGGATTGATCCCCAATTCATTTTATGAATGTGAAAATAGCTAACTCACTTAAGAATAAAGATCCAGAAACCCTAAATAAATAATAGCAACTCAAATACTGCATTCTCTTAAAATACTAATACACTATGAACATGTTGGCCTTATCACAGACATGCAAAGAACATTTAAAAGCAGAAAATTTATGAAAACAATTCATCATATCAAGAGATCAAAGAAAGTGGAAAATTATGTGATCATTGCAAATAATGCTAAAAAGGCATTTGATAAATTCAACTTCAATGTATAAAGAACACTTTTACAGAGTAGGAATAGAAGGATATATACTTAGCATGATAAAAACTCTTCTAAACCTGAAGCACATGTTTGAACTAAACGTCAAAAATTAAGGAAAGTATAGAGTAATATTTGAGAGCACATTTTACATCTATAAGTCTCAGTTTCCACATCTGTAAAATGGAGGTAAATAATAGAATTTTCTTATGGGGTTGCTATTATTATATCATATGATAATTTGTAAATAGCTTTACACAGTACCTAAAAGATAGTAATAGAAATTAAATTTGTGTCTGTTTTCCTTCTCCATAATTAAAATATTAAGGGTAGTTTCATTGTGAATGAATATATAGAAACTTAAGGCAACTTACAAGGAAAGGAGTTCATCAAGACAGCCCAGGAAAGAGAGTGATACTAGGTTTTTCATTGCGAGAGTGCAGAGAGCAAAGCTAACGAGGAGGAGCCTTGGATCTAGATGTTCACATTCCTAAGCCTTAACACTGAATGGCCTCATAGTAAATCCACAGCCTTGGGGAAGCTGATGCCAGTGGACTAGAAGAAAAAAAAAAATATCATGAAGGTTACTTGGAGAGAGTCCAAGGAATTGACTCTGGTTTGCCTGACCGCATCATACACCATGAGACTTCATCTGGCACCTTGAAGATATTGCCTGAGTGCCATTCAGTTATGGTTTGAGGTAATTTTGTGCTTTAAAATCTCATGCTCCAATTGATTCATTTCTCTAGGGACGATGTTTCTGTGATACATCCCAAGATGCTGGTGAACTCAAAGAGGACTCCTACTTGCTACTTATCTAGCAAGGTAAGGAATGGAATAGTTTCTATTCTAAGATTTTTAGGTTCAAGGCTAGATGAGAGCATATTGGGCTGGGGATGATGGAGAGTTGACATCCTTGTGACAAATATTATGTGCCTGTTAATACAAGTAAGCATGTGCATTATTGTTGTTTAATTTTGCCTTGGAATTTCCATCCAAGGAAATAATGTAAGAAAAAGAAACTATAAAAATATTGAAAATACAATTATTTTTAAATGGCAGTGTTAGTTACCTCGAAAAATCTAAAATAATTGACTGGAAAGCCCTGAGGACTAGTAATAGAAACGGAGTTCGATAAAGGTACTTCTCACAAAATATATAATACATAAATTCAAGTAGTTCTTATAGATTGACAATAACCATTTAGAAAATATAACAGGAAAAATGCCATTCAGAATAGCAACGTAAATTTAAGCCTAAAACAAAATCTGGAAGACCCACATAAAAAATTCTACAAAACATTTACTGAGACACTTAAGAAGAATTGAACAATTGAAAAGACCTACCCTGTTCTCAGATAGGAAGAATAAAGATTTTAAAGATATCAGAGTTCCCCAAGTTTATCATAAATTATGTAATGCAAGTAGTACAGTGCATTTTTAACTGTATCTGATGAAATGATTTTGAAATTATGGAATACAACCAGCTATGTAACAAGGAAGGAAATATTAATCTAGAAAGAATAATGTGTTTAATATTTGCACTACCAAATATTAAAATGATCGATAAAGCTACAGTATGTCAAAATTAACCCATGGAACAAAATAAAAATCTAAAATTAGACCTAAGTGTATGTTAAAAATGGTACAGTAAGCAGAGATTACATGAAAAGTAGTGCTAGAAATTTTGGCTAATTCGTAATGAAAATAAGAAAAATCATACCTTAAAAAATGAAATAAGATTTAGATTTTATATGGTTTATATATTTAAATATAAAAATTGGGTTCTAGATTAATATTTATCTGAATAAATTATGTGGAAGTCTTTTCTAAACTTAAAACAAGTCTTTTTAGAACCATGAAAAAGATTGATAGTTTAGATTCTATAACTATTTGAAGTTCTCTATGTCAAAATTTACTATAAACAAGGTGTTTATAGTGGAGCTGGGGAAAACCTCTCCCCCTGAGAGACATTGAGCTGGTCAAAATGAGCAAAGACAATTATGTAAAGTCTCTGGAGATGGATCAAAGGGCTTATGACACATTAAGGGACATTTATTCAGCAGAGGTTACAGAATCTTGCATGAGAACATGGCATTTGTGCTCAGGACTGCACCTATTGCCTCACAGCTACATGTTCCAGAAAAGCGGTTCCAGCAGGCTGGGCAGTGGAGTGGCAGGTCTCAGCTCTCCTACATTTCTTGAGTGGGAGAACGATTCCAGTGGATTGGTAGCCAGTAGACATTGGCAGATCCCCTTTCCCCAGCTGCATGCTGCAGAAGGCCTCTGTTGAGTAGGTGGTGGCAGTGGCCATTACCCTACTCCCAATTCTTGCCAGGTAGGTGGTACCTGGTTGGGAAAGCTGGAGAAAAATGTAGTCATCCAGTTCTGCACAGTTCTGTATTGCCAAGCTCCAGGAGGCTTGGCAGCGAAATGTCAGGTTCCATCTTCTCCCACCTCCTAGGACAGAACAGCTTATTTGGATTAGATTTGACTACTGGTAAAGTTTGGCATCTTCCATGCTCTGTGACCCTGGGCTGCAGAAGACATGAAGAAAATTCTCAAAAGAGATACTTGAAATGGCCACTAAATACATACAAGGCATTCATACCTTTTTGGTGCAAGTTAAAACAACAGTGAGATTCTATTTTTCATCTGTGAAACTGGGAAAGATTAAAAATTTATAATACTCATTAATGGGGAATGGGATATGTGGTCTTCCATTGCAAACACTTGATAAATTTAAAGGCTTATATAATAGCATTCCTAGTACTCACATAATTATTTTCTGGGGGTGTTGTTGTTTCTTCTTTTCTTTTTAAGTGACCAAAAAGGATTTGTTGTTCTCCTATGTTATTATTAAAACAATAGCAACAAAGAAATGAAATCATCAGTAAGCATTTTAGATGTTGTCAGTTGCCTTTTTTTTAAAAGACCTATACGATTACTTTTCCATATGTATCTTAGATCATAGTAATACCTGTAAGTGATATTTAGCCACTGAATGAGTTAGAACAATCGTTGCCTTTATGCTTGTCTTTATTTAGATGTGAACAATCCTGTAACAAAGGGTATTAGCTGTTTTCATTGATAACTTAGCTGTTCTTACAAATGTGATACAAATGTGCCACTAGTAGCACTAAATAAAAATTCCTCCTTATTATGAAGAGCAAAAAAATGGTGAAGAAGAGAAATGAATTATTGGGGGCAGGGAATACCCCCAGGTTTTGTTTTGTGAGTTGTTGGAAATATAAATTATTTTGTAATGTAAACACTTATGTCCGGGTTAAGCAGTGTCATCTTTTCACTGCATTCTCTTACTCTTTCAGTCAACCAGCCACTAGACCCTCCTCAGTATCTCTTAGCAAATCAACATAGGATGTGTTTCTTAAATGACTCCCCAGCACACACTCACTGGTGGCTGTGGAAGATGAAAACTGATAGTAGGGAGACATGAACAACCCACATCTTGATCATGGATCTTGTGCTCTGGCTTTCAAAGTTGTCACTCAGTAGCTCTACTTAGAGGAGTGAGGGAAATTTAGAGTTTTTTAGACTAAATTCTTTTTTTTTAATTTTTAATATTTATTTATCTTTAAGAGAGAGAGGGAGAGAGAGAGAGGGATGGAGGGAGATGGGGAGAGAGAGATGGAGACACAGAATCTGAAGCAGGCTCCAGGCTCTGAGCATCAGCACACAGCCTGACACAGGGCTCTAACTCACAAACTGCGAGATCATGACCTGAATTGAAGTCAGAGACTTAACCAACTGAGCAACCAGGTGCCCCAGACTAGTTAAATTCTTAACAAAAGTCTCAGTTTGATTTTTGAATTCAGTAATTATCCAACAGAATATATAATTCTATTTAATTAAAAACCTTTGTATCTCATAAGAAAAGTATGATACAGAAAAGATTAATAACCTACTCAGTTATATTTACCAGTTTAAGAATATATATTACCCAGTTTAAGAAATATATTATTACTAATACTGTTGAAGGTCCATGTATTTCATAGTACACATATCCTTCTACAACAGTTCTTTTTTTCTAACATCATATTTGTGTGATTCATTCATATTAATATATGCTGCTACTTGATTTTCACTGCTATGTAGTATTCCATTGTATACATCTACAAGAATATAGTGATCCATTCACTATTGTTGAATATTTAGATTGTGTACCCATACAGTAGGCTACACACAAATATTAGTGGCCTAAAATAAAACATTCATTTTATACTGATGAATTTTACTCATAGCTCACGTTCATCTTGGATAGGACCCAGACTGACAGGACCTCACCCATCTGCAATATTATATCACTGTGGTAGGAAAAATTACTGAGGTGAATCATATACAGTCTCTTAAAAGCTTTCACCAAGAATTGACCCATGTTCCTTCTGTTCAAATTTTATTGGCCATAGAAAGTCACATTGACATATTTAATTTGAAGTAGGTTAGAGCTATGTAATCCTGCCATGTACCTCCACAGAGCATAATAATAATGTATGATATATAATCATATACATATATATACACATACATATATATGATATATATGTAAAATCATATATATGTAAAATAATACCCAACATCTCTATGATAACTATAAGTTGTCTTGATGTTTGGCACTGAGTGTAGATTCTTTCTTTTCATTCAACCAGTGGTAAGAAGATGTACTCTACCCCAGGTACTTTTCTACATATTAGAAATACAAAATTGGAACAAAATCCCCTTTTCTATAGGAACTTAGAGAATCTTTTTAGAGAGTTTCCTGTTGAGCAGATCAATTACAATACAAATATTAATACTATAAGATATGTAACTAGTGAGTGTTCTAGACACATTCTTTCTGTATGAAGTAAGAGAGAAGCAGATTTTTTTTTTTAATTTACATCATAAAATTCCAAATATATTTCCAAGAAAAATTAGTCTTCTCTGTAAAATCAAGGGTTGGATTTGGGTATGTTGAAGTTGGACCTGGGTCATAATTAAGGTATATCTGATCTAGAGGTAAAGAGGATTTTTTTTATGAAACGGGTTTTACATTGTATAAATTCTGTTTGGCACAAAGATCCCATTTTGCTGATCTTTTGTTGACAGTTTTTGGTTTTAGGTCTAGAATCTTGCATCCTTCATCATGGTAAGCTCACTGTGCACACTCTTGAGAAGTGGTTATGTCTGTGCCTGATTTGTATTAGGCCTACAGAATTAAAGAATTTATATAAAAGGATAACATCCTGATAACTCAAAGTTTCATTTGGATTAGTGTAGCTAGAGTTGCTGCCTAAGACACTAACAGAACGGTAGATTACATCAATAACATTATCTTGTCTCAACTAAAGGAGGTGATGGTCCTAGTCAACCTCTTTGTATAGGTACACCTAGAGTCTTGGGTCCATTTCTATGGTCTATCTTTTAAGAGGAACAAAAGTGAATTGTTATGATAGATATACATTCATAAATCAATGATATTATTGATGAATGTGAAAGAATTAGGGATTGTTTTGACTGGAGTGGTGGGGTGGCGGTGGAGATGGCTATCTTTAGAAATGTATCAGAAGAGGAATGGACCATGCCTTGAAGAAATTCCTTCTCCCTAGCAATGTTCAAATATGGATCCACCAGCTGACATGTTAGTTATATAGAAGGGATTCAATTCCATGGTGTTTGTCAAGATAATATTTATGGTCACATACATTTCTTGAGATATTGTATCTTTTTTTGGACACATTACATCTAATTTTTAAAAATTAATGTTCATTTGATACATAAATGATACTGTCTTATGTTTTGGAAGCCTTGATGGATGTTTTTTTCATTTTTGCCCTGTATTGTCAACAATAGAGAACATAGTTAAATGTCCCCCAACTTCACAGAAATTCGGCTGTAACCTTAGTCCAACCTATTAATTTCATCTTTGTCATACATTGATCACCAGTACTCTCCAGCCAACCTGTTCAGTTGCAAAAAGTGGAATGGGTTATGTGATTGCAATTTGACTGTGTTACTCAGCTTATTTTGCTATAAATAATAGTTGTAGAGACACAGAAGAGCAGTGAAGATAGGGAGTGAAATCCTTGGATTAGGGACCACATCTTATTTGCCCTTCTATTTATATCTGTTACTTAGCATATTGCCTAGAAAAATGGAAGTGCACAATTAATATTGGTTTAATTTAAAGAACTATGTTTTCTCAATAAATCATAGAAAATGTCCATGTCATCAGTGGTAAGGAAGAGTCTAGATTCATATTCACACGTTTATTCTCTGTGTACAAAATTTCATGCCATCAACATTTATTGTGAACTATAAGAGAGGAGGAAGGAGTATTAGGTGCTGGGAGAAAATAGATTTGGAAGTCAGCAGTTTAGTTTTGAGCACACGATAAACACATTATAACTACTTTACAGTTCAACAAAACAACACTCATTTGTTTTCCAGAGTGCAGAAGCATTCATGAAATACAGCAAAAAAAAAAAAAAAAAAGAACAATTTGACTCATTGTGCTAAATGCCTTTAATTTCTGATTTTTGCCAGCCAATTCCTTCCCAATCCAAAGGATAATATCAGTAATTTATATTTTGAACTACACATTATTTGAAATAACTTTCGAGTTAATTATTAAGGTCTGTTTTGATGGCTTTGAAAACCAAGTTTTACCACCCTTGCCACACTTGGGAATTGTGGTTTTAAAAGGAATTTGGACAGAAATTACTCTTTTTTGGAGTTCACTGGCAAATGTCACATATGAAGGCAGGTATTCATCCCAGGCACTTAGATAAGTATTCTTATTTCATTATGAGGCAAGACTAGTTCTGTGGAAAGAAAAAAAAATTCCTAATGTGAGTGCAAGTTGCTTTCTTGATGCCACCATGATCCTCATAGCAAGAATGATTTATTATATTGGATTATATTGTCCAACTCTTTTTTCAAAGGAATAAATCACATGCTTCTATTACTATGATAATATGCAAGCAACTATGACAACTGTTGAATGCTCTTGCAGCCACATCTTTTATACTGTGCCAATTAAGCAGAAGGTGTGGAATGTTGGCAGGGGGATTTAAATGTCTCATCTAAAGGTCAACACCTAACAACAGGACAGCATTTATCCTGAACTGGACTGTAGAGTCAGCACTGGGTTTGAGCCCAGTTGCTGTTGGGGGACTTAAATATATAGTCCTCCAAATGAGAGCAGATGGTGTCAAAGGAGCTATACTGTTGTTCAAGATATATCCTAAAATAGCTTTAAGCTTCTCCATGACCTCATTCTGCCATGCTGGCTTGCTTACGAGTGTGTTTTTGGGTGGTGTTAATGTTCTAGCGTTAGCCATTATAATTTATGGACTGACATAGTATCGTTAACACTGAGCATGGATTGTACTCAGTAGCCAAAGCATAACTTTTTTTCCCTCTATGTTTCCTGCAGCTGGCCAGTGTTTTGTAACCAGGGCACCAACTCTGGAGCCAGTTGGTAACTTTAGCTGTTTGATTGGGTGTGCAATTGGCATTACAGACATGGTTAACCAAGGATAATATTAGAGTATGCGTGACAGTTTCAAGATTTCATATGGTGAGACAGAACTAGTTTTAGCACAAGATGAAACCAGATAGCTGTATTTATAGTAAGACTTTATTTAATAAAAATGTTTTAGCCAAGGTGAAAGTGACTGTGACTATTTAGCCTTTGAATAGGTGAATGAACTAGTAATTTGTAAAATTTATTTTTTTATCAAAGTAAGCCATGTATATAGTGTGTTTGTAAAGATTAATAACGATTAAGACTAATAATGAAAAATAGATCTTTCCCTTGACCTCTTCTTCTCCACCTGAAATCCTGCTTCCCAGGGCAACTACTTTACATTCTTTTTGACATTTCTCCTGGTATTTGCCACCATATTTCTAAGTGATACAATTATAATTGTAGTTCCTGATTCCTCAGTTTTAGAAATTACAGGTCGAGGTTTGAGTTTCTATTGTGAAAGGTGAATATTTTAACTCTCTTCAACTCCTTTGCCCCCAACACACCTTCTCCTCCTCCCATCTTCTTTGTCACAGTTATTGGTGAAATCAGGTGGTTTTCAATGGATGAAGGAACAGTCATTCTTAAAGACTCTTCATTAAGAGATTACAGTATCTTAGGTTAAGAAGCATGATGCCCTGATACTACTGAGACGGAATGATACACACAACATAAAGAAACAAGCTGCTTCCTAGACTTGATCAGAACACAGAAATTGTGTAGAGACGTGCCAACAAAAGGAAATCAGAGGTAGATGCTCTGCTGGAGGTCTATAGTCCCTGACCTAGGTGACCCCAACCACTTTTGTTTTAGTTTTATAACATCTGATGAATGTAAAGCTTTCTGCTCAGAGTGGTCCCTGGCCATTTATTTATGACTCAGTCTGAGCCCATGAGGCAGTTTCTCCTCCAATTACAGCAAGTGGGGAGGAGTGGTGAAGTGAGCTATTGATTGCACTTCAGGCAGCAGGTGAAGACTAGCAATGACTGGAGCTATTGCAACCTTGGACAACATTTTATTCTTGTTAACTAGGGAGAGACTGAAGAGTTGAAACTGAGTATTATAAATGCTTACAAGGTTATAATAATCCAGGGCCAAGGTCAAGGTGGATATGTCATCCCATGCCTTACAAATGGCAAAAAATCCCTACAGTTTTAAGGTGTATCTTGTAGGTATATCGAAAAAGTCCTTGAAACAGCCTTATGCAGTCTTATAGTACCCTCATTAGCACCTAACATGACACCCACACATGCTAAGAAATAAAGAAGAGTGGTTTGTTCAAGTCTCAGCTGTTTGGGTACAACTGTGTGAGGTACAATTTAACTTACTGTAGAAAAGCAGGTATTACCTATGCTCAATCCTCTTAGGAGGGCTGTTGCTTACCAGGTATACCCCCTCGAGCTGCTAGACTCTTGATGATAATTGCCCTTTCCTTCATCTGAGCAAGCTAACGATACCATGAGGGCTCTTTTACTTGGGACATTACAGAATAGTGACAATAGAAATAGTTGAGAATGAGTGAACATACCCAAGACTGAATTATATATAACTCATGAAATACTTGGTTTTAGCAAATATGTACTCTACAAGAAACTACAAATAATATACAGTGATTTGAGTATTTAATTCATCCCTACTCTTAAGAGAATTGGTGTAACATTTAGTTAGATTACATGAAGAGAAATGCCTTTCATTGATCTGTTTAGATCCTTTCTTCATTCTTTATCCTTTTCTTATATGGTTTCTTATTTTTTGTTAATGCCCCATACTTGTCTACAGCCTACATTTGTTTGTCATTATAAAAGTTTAGATATAAAGCACTCAATCATTATAATCTACCTATGTCTTTAGGTGAATATTTTATTTAGCAACTTAAAAAAATTAAATGTTTAATTGAAACACTAGAAAACAAAGAAGAGCCAGATGATCAAACAAAAAAAACCATAACCTTTCTTCCCTGGAAAAAGTTCTTTTAACACACTGATGTAGGTACTTTCCTTTCTGTGCATGTGCAGGTATTTGTATGTGTAGATTAAAAGCTGAAGTCATACTATTTTATAGCTTGCTTTCTTTTACCTAGAATTTTCCCATATCAAAACTCTTCTTTAACAATATTACTGGTAATGGTTACATTATGATTGTTTGTATGAATATGCAACAGTTTAAAATAATAAGTCCATACGACTGAGACTTTAGTATGTTTCCAATTATTTTTGGTCATTACATCTATAGATTTTGCTATCTTTGTTCCCCTGTATAATTGCACAGCCTTGGGCAAAGCTGGAAATGAAGAGGTTTACCATCCCCTAATGTACAGGCTGCAAAATAGGCTATGATTTCCAGGTACCCTGGCATTCACTACCCCCACTCCTTTCCCTTTTATTTATCTTGGTCGTGCTCTCTCTCCTACCATAAGGTGTAGGAGGGCTATAAAAACTCCCAGGATTCACTCGGAAAGAATAAAACTTCCTGCTTGGGTTTAGCTAAGAGGTCTTCCTTTGCACAGCTATTGTTAGCTTTTGAATCATAATAATTCAAGGTACTCATTTGGGATTTGGTGATGTAATCATTTCAAGCCAAGTCAATATATTGTTTACATACTTATAAAACTAGCCTCCATGAGCTACATGCAACCTCTCCTTGTGAGCAGTGGATTATAGTGAATGAAAGTGCAAGATGAAGCCTGCAAGGTGCGTGGGCTGGGGGATGCTGTGGAAGCAGGCTAGTGTGGTGGACAATTGGCCACCTTTGTAAGCTAATTACTGCTTTGCAGCCTCTAGTTTATCATCTGTAAAATGAGTATAATCATACCCAATCATAATGTTTTTCTGGAGATTAAAAGTGAAGATATATTTATTGCAAATTTAGCATAAAGTATCGTGCTAAAGTATTAATGCTGCACATAGTATTAATGGTAGCATCATCATGTTGTTCTAGTGAAATTGCAGATGGCAATTGTGTTGAGGAGCACAGCCAGATGGACAAAGCCAGATGGAAAAGGATCCTTAAAACAGATCTTTCATAGTGTTTATTTGCCTCCCTTCCCTCATACGTCTTGGAAAAGGCAGCCCTTTTTGATTCTAGTACTTCCTCTGTTCTGAAAACCAATATGACACTGATGAAAAGAAAACAAAATCACTAACAACCTGAAAACTGAGTGCTCTGAGAGGCTAGCATTTGTTGGAGCTTTTCCACTAGATTAGTGTTCATTTGTCCTACTTCTCACTGTCCCCCGGCCCCACCAGCTTCAGCTTTACTTTGTTATTAACAATAAAGGCTTTGTTCATGGACAAAGAAGATATGAGCTTGGTCTTAACTTATTTGTTTAACCCTCACTTAAAGTTATTGCTCTTTGCAACCCAGGGCATTTCTGGCATTTGAACAGGAAAAATTCTGAGCAAATGAGTCAAACAGCACATTGTATTAAAAGGGATCCTTTGTTACCAATGAGCTATCTCACCAGCACAGAGTAGCAATATAACTGGGGTTGTATTCCTGACCAAGGTCACCACACTTAATTACTCAGAAGTGTCATCAGCAAGTGTTATAAATGAAAATACTCTTATAATAAATCTAAGTAGTAATTTCAAGTGGTAAAATGTTTCAAGTCTTACAAAAGGAGCGTAAATATACCTTATGCACTGATTATTCAGGGATCCTTTATAAACTATAAAGTGTACGTATAGCACATAAAGTAATAAACTATGTTGTAAATTTGGCCTAACTCAAATTAACATACTTGCCAAGACAAATATTAACATTTAAGTCACAAATTTAAATTTAAATTCATTTGGAGGCAATATTTGAATGACCAACATAGTTTTAAAAGCTATCAAACAAAGTTTGATCATTTTTAAAATAAGTAAATTTTTGATTTAGCACGAAAAAGCATTTGGAATCATTTCATTGACCTTGAGCCTGCTCTCAAATTTAAGATGTTGATTTGTTTTTATTTTAAGAGCCATTGAGGTATCTAAATATTTCAAGGGCTCTCCAAGGATTTTCACTCTGAGAGTTTGAAGAGCTGCAGACTCTTAAATCTGGCCCTCCTGTTTATCTTTTTTCTCTCTTCTCAACAACTGTAAGGGCTAAATGGAATAAGAAAAGAAGCCACAGAAAGGCCCCTGAAGCAATAGGGAAGATGGGATTGGGGAAAGGCAGTCACACCTCTTTGCCTTTGAGGTGGGAAGTATTTATTAGCTGACGTATGTAGATATATAACTATATGAAACTCCGAGGCTGAGATATACATACATATATAAAATGATGTTAGTTGTATATGCATATATGTATATATGTATATATCTCACACATAAACACACGTGTAAATACAACATATTATGTGATACACACACACACACACACCACACACACACACACACACACACCACACACACACACACACACACGTATCTTGCAACCTCAGAGTCTGAGATCTCAGAGCCCATCTAGTAGAACTTTCACCTTTTCCAGATTGACTTGTCTGGTTTGGCACTGTGTTGTAGGAACTTTATAAGCGGATGACACTGAAAAGTAAAGGAAGTATTACAGGCAAACTAGTTAATAATCCCTATTCTATCACTTGCTAGCTCTGTGAGCTTGACGACATTATTCATCTATTGAGCATGAATTTCTTCATCTATGAAACAGAACTCATAATACCAACTCTTTAAAGTTGGAGTGAGAATTACACAAGATAGTACATTAAAAAGCAGATAGCACAGAAACTGGTCATGGTAGACAAGTGTTCAAAAAGGGCAGTTGTTACAATTATTTTTCTATTTTGAATATTTCCACCTCTAACAATGGGGTTAAGTAGAATTTATCATGCAGAGTACTGACCAAAACGGGCACACTTTATTATGAGTACTTATGTAAGTTATTCAAGATTTCTTGAAATTGTACATGCAGCATTATTACTGTTTATTTATAAATATATTTCTGACCTCGACCCTAATTAGAATTTTTTCCTAGGCAATTATTTTAATTCACATTGGAAAGGATAAATAAAGTCAATGTGGACGGGAGAAAGGGAGCTAGACCATCAGTGCCTAATCTCTGTAGCTTTTGCTGATAATCAGCCCTTGAATAGCTTATGGGTAAGGCCAAAGGAGGGTCTGGGAAGAATTGTAGTCTCACTTGTTCTGGTGTTTATTAAAACACCACAAAATCCATATTCCCACTTTGATCTTGACTCAAGAAAATGTCATGAAATTGACACCAAATTAATTAAGCAACTCTGTATTTGTCCACTCGAGTGCATCCTGCAGGCAGTTAAGAGGGTGGAAGAGGAAAGATTCAATGACACATCTCTTTTGAAAGTGTAATATCAGCTAGATGTTGGAAAGAAAATACAATATACACCTTGCTATTACCAGTCAATGTCCATGTAATTATAAAAGCTTCAGGAACCTGGAATTCTATTTGACTTCAAACATGTTAAAGGCTCAAGTCATTCAACCTGGTATAATATTTTCTGAGGATTTGGTCAGATCATTTTCTTGTCTCAAATATTTAATTGAACCAGTTGTGGGTAATGAGGTCTGCTCCTTGACAACTCACAAGTAGTTTTCACACTGACTTATCCTTAATCATAAGTTGTATGTCATCTTTGGCCTTCTGCACAGGCAGATGGGAAATTAGTGGGACAGTGCATGAAAATACTGGCCTGCAAAATAGTCTCAACTGTTTCAACACCGGCTACTTTCCAGAACACTTCACTCAGGCCCTATGTCAATGTAAATATTAGAAGACTTGGAAGAGTTTGCAATCTTTTGGCCCATGGTTCAATTATTATTTTAACCCTTCCTTTTCCTGAGTGCCACTGATGGATAATTTTAGTTCATTTAGTTTGTTTTTCTTGTTGTTTTCTTAAAGGTATCCCTACTTTACTGGAAAAGCAAAGTGAACAAAATGATGTAAAGCACAGCATAATTCAACAGCAACAAAAAACACTGTATAATCCATTGACCTAGTTTGTTGAGGTGTGGCTTTATTAATTTTTTTATCTCAAAAAACAAAACAAAAACAAAACAAAAACTCAGCACTATTGCATGGGTATAGAGTTCTGTAAAAGCCCTAGGCTTTGTCCTAGTAGGATTTTTTCTTTCATAGAGGAAAGGAGATTACAGGAAAGAATACCAGTTGGAGAAATCTTTTAAAAGAATTTGCATATGAATAATCCCCAAGGATGGTATTTAGGTATAAGAAGAGTATTGCAACTTCTCCAAAATGGAGGTGAATCCAAAAGAGGGAAGTATAATTTTTATAAATTGTGTTTGAAAGAAAGTAAAATGGGAAAGGAAAGATGAAGAGGCTGATTCCTTTATAAATGTTAGATGGTTGGAGAGTAAACACATCAGTAGCAATTCCGTGTTTTGTGTTTCTTCAGTCATACACAGGACTGTTCTGGATGCATATAGTGTTTCTCTCTTGATGCTGTCAGTCTCAGTTCAAACTTTTATGTCTCAGATTGCTTATCGCACATTGGCTATGTATTAAAATTGCCTTATGTCACACACTCCATGCAATTTACGGAAAGATTTTCATTGTGGAAAAACTTAAAAAAAAAACAAAAACAAAATATTTCTATGAAAAGCAATTTGCTTTGCTCGGCTTTGCCTGTATTCCCAGTACAATTACTGTAGATTATATGAGTTTGAAAATGAGCTTTCTTCCTTGCAACTCACTCTCTGTTTGATTCTCTCATGAGGTCATAATCTTCTGTTTGCGCAGTAAGCCTGTTGTCATGGAGATTAATGTGATGTTACAAATTTGCTATTATTTATGACTTCATTGTAGGATGGATCCGAATAAGAAATTAATCTCCAATTTCTTCACAAATATTTGGTGAGTCATATGAGAACAGGTGAAGGCATTTCAGCTTTCATTTCTTAATTGGGAGGCGGAAGTGCCTTCACTGGTGAAAAATCCAAATATCTAAGAAACAATAATTGCAAAAAGTATTAACATAAGTACTTTTGAAGAGAAGGTGAAACATGTGAAACACTAGGATAAAATATATATTCTATTTAGAAAATATCCACTGAGAGCTACGAGGTAAGCTCCTTGAGAAACCTATCCTGTGTCATTCTCTCAACAAGTTTCTCCTCGATACTGCCATGTTTACTTTCTCAGCACAGAAAAGCTAAACAGTGAGCACTCTGGTGCATAAGCCCCTCAACCATTGCGATATTGAATTCTGATCTTTAATAAACCAACATTGATTTACTTCACTGCTTCTGTTTGCTTAGTTAAGCTCCATTGGCATAGGAAAAGGCACACATAATTTAATCAAATTGCTTTTTTTTCCATCTGAGTTTTTATTAGTGCGCAAAGCAGGGTCTAAGCATTCAAAATTTATTTTTACCTCTAAAATATCTTTCTTCTCTCTTGTAGGAAAAGTTTGAAATTGCAGTTAATTTCATCCCTCACTTTGAATATGTACAAAAGCAAAACAAAGACAAAATACAACCAATGGTCTTTTTCTTGAGTGTTAAATGTACTTTCTTTCTTGACATCAGTGTTGATTTGAAGAATCAGTGTAACATCTAAACAGTATTAAGCTTTGAGATTTCCAGATTTCAGATGTCAATGAACAAATCAATATCTTCAACATTTTAAGTTAGGCAACATTTTCTTTTGTTATGGCTGATATTTTCCTGATGATCTATGTTAGCCAATTAATAGATGAAAAAAAAACAGATTTAGGAAGGTCAATGATTTGTCAAAGGCCAGGAGGCTGATTGATTGACAGTTTGGGGGTAAACCCAGGGATGTTGAGATTTCAATTCTAGATTATCAATGTCACTTGAAAACTACTCTTATTTCTCCTCTTGAGTTTATTGTATTTCAGAGAATTAGAACTCATTTTCATAAATGAAAAGTTAATCAGAGTTTTCATATCTACCTTTTTTTTTTCTTTTTAGATGTTGGGTATTTAGAGTTTCCAAATGAAGGTTCTGGTTATATCTGTGGGAAGGAAGTCAGGGAATTATTTTGGAGTGTGAGTGGGATTCATGAAATAGCTTGTGATGTTGCACTTCTGGAGGCCAAGAAGCACATAGACTTGCCAGTGTTACTGGAGAATGACAAGGTTGAAAAGCTGTGAACTTTGTTTTTTTTACACCATATACTTGTTTCTTCTGACTCCCTAGTGCAAGGTTTAAAAATATAGGAGTATTGCTTTAGCTTTATGAAATTAAGTACTGTTACAAATTTTTATGTATACAAATTTTTTTGTATCATACTGAACTAGAAATATTTCTCTATTAATGGAATGTATTGTTTTCTTATCTTCTTAAGTTTGAAGAGTGGGGAGGAGTTTTTCTGTCTTCTGTTTTATGAACACAAGGAAGTATTTCATCTCTAGGCACATGGCAGCCATCTCCTTACTGTGAGGATAACCAAGTTTGAGTGGAGGAAAGGCAGCATATGATGGAGAGATAGAATCTGTCTGAGACCCTGATGAATGTTTGGAAATACTAAATAAAACACTCCTAGAAACTGATGTTGTTTTGGAAATCCTTTTATATGGGATAATAAAAGTTCTCTATATTGTACTGGACCATTTTTTTAATATGAAATTTATTGTCAAATTGGTTTCCATACAACACCCAGTGCTCATCCCAACAGGTGCCCTTCTCAATGCCCATCACCCACTTTCCCCTCCCTCCCACCCCCCATCAACCCTCAGTTTGTTCTCAGTTTTTAAGAGTCTCTTATGTTTTGCCACCTTTCCTCTCTGTAATTTTTTCCCCTCCCCCTCCCCCGTGGTCTTCTATTAAGTTTCTCATGATCCACATAAGAGTGAAAACATATGGTATCTGTCTTTCTCTGTATGGCTTATTCCACTTAGCATCACACTCTCCAGTTCCATCCACGTTGCTACAAAGGGCCATATTTCATTCTTTCTCATTGCTAAGTAGTATTCCATTGTATATATAAACCACAAGTTTTTTATCCATTCATCAATTGAAGATCATTTAGTCTCTTTCCATAATTTGGCTACTGTTGAAAGTGCCGCTATAAACATTGGAGTATAAGTGCCCCTATGCATCAGCACTCCTGTATCCCTTGGGTAAATTCCTAGCAGTGCTACTGCTGGGTCATAGGGTAGATCTATTGTTAATTTTTTGAGGAGCCTCCACACTGTTTTCCAGAGTGGCTGCACCAGTTTGCATTTCTACCAACAGTGCAAGGGGGTTCCCGTTTCTCCACATCCTCTCCAGCATCTATAGTCTTCTGATTTGTTCATTTTGGCCACTCTGACTGGTGTGAGATGATATCTGAGTGTGGTTTTGATTTGTATTTCCCTGATGAGGAGTGATGTTGAGCATCTTTTCGTGTGCCTGTTGGCCATCTGGATGTCTTCTTTAGAGAAGTGTCTAGAGACAGTCTCTTTATTTTTATTTTTTTTTTAATTTTTTTTTCAACGTTTATTTATTTTTGGGACAGAGAGAGACACAGCATGAACGCGGGAGGGGCAGAGAGAGAGGGAGACACAGAATCGGAAACAGGCTCCAGGCTCTGAGCCGTCAGCCCAGAGCCCGACGCGGGGCTCGAACTCACGGACCGCGAGATCGTGACCTGGCTGAAGTCAGACGCTTAACCGACTGCGCCACCCAGGCGCCCCTCCCAGCACCATTTTTAAAGAGACTGTCTCGGGGCGCCTGGGTGGCGCAGTCGGTTAAGCGTCTGACTTCAGCCAGGTCACGATCTCGCGGTCCGTGAGTTCGAGCCCCGCGTCGGGCTCTGGGCTGACGGCTCAGAGCCTGGAGCCTGTTTCCGATTCTGTGTCTCCCTCTCTCTCTGCCCCTCCCGCGTTCATGCTGTGTCTCTCTCTGTCCCAAAAATAAATAAACGTTAAAAAATTTAAAAAAAAATGGTGCTGGGAAATCAACAAAACTAGAAGAACTAACGGAATGGGAAAAGATATTTGCAAATGACATATCGGACAAAGGGCTAATATCCAAAATCTATAAAGAGCTCACCAAACTCCACACCCAAAAAACAAATAATCCAGTGAAGAAATGGGCAGAAAACATGAATAGACACTTCTCTAAAGAAGACATCCAGATGGCCAACAGGCACACGAAAAGATGCTCAACCTCGCTCTTCATCAGGGAAATACAAATCAAAACCACACTCAGATATCACCTCATGTGAGTCAGAGCGGCCAAAATGAACAAATCAGAAGACTATAGATGCTGGAGAGGATGTGGAGAAACGGGAACCCCCTTGCACTGTTGGTGGGAATGCAAACTGGTGCAGCCACTCTGGAAAACAGTGTGGAGGCTCCTCAAAAAATTAACAATAGATCTACCCTATGACCCAGCAGTAGCACTGCTAGGAATTTACCCAAGGGATACAGGAGTGCTGATGCATAGGGGCACTTGTACCCCAATGTTTATAGCGGTACTCTCAACAATAGCCAAATTGTGGAAAAAGCCTAAATGTCCATCAACTGATGAATAGATAAAGAAATTGTGGTTTATATACACAATGGAGTACTACGTGGCAATGAGAAAGAATGAAATATGGCCCTTTGTAGCAACGTGGATGGAACTGGAGAGTGTGATGCTAAGTGGAATAAGCCATAAAGAGAAAGACAGATACCATATGTTTTCACTCTTATGTGGATCCTGAGAAACTTAACAGAAACCCATGAGGGAGGGGAAGGAAAAAAAATAGAGGTTAGAGTGTGAGAGAGCCAAAGCATAAGAGACTCTTAAAAACTGAAAACAAACTGAGGGTTGATGGGGGGATGGGAGGGAGGGAAGGGTAGGTGATGGGCATTGAAGAGGGCATCTTTTGGGATGAGCACTGGGTGTTGTATGGAAACCAATTTGACAATAAATTTCATATATTAAAAAAATAAATAAATAAAAAACTCTGAGCTATTAAAAAAAATGGTGCTGGGAGAACTAGACAGCAACATGCAGAAGAATGAACTGTACTAGACCAATTTATGTACCTCCCAGATCTGCTCAGCTCTGTCTGCCTCCCAGCCCTCAACCATTGCCCTGATTCTTGGCCAGAGTGTGGGTGAAGCTGTGGCAAAGGTTCTATTGTCTTCCAGGTCTGGAGCTTCAGTGCACAGGTTCCACCCAACTGGACACACTAAAGCTCTGGCTTTCCTCCTCAGTAGCTTCCAAGAGGGAAGCTCTCATATTTTGTTAGACAAAATATGAGAAGGAGCTGAAGATTGCTGTGAACTACCTAGAGATATAGTTCCCAATCTGTGGTCTACTTAGAGATGTAGTGGTTCCATATAGCAAACATCTTGCAGCCTGGTTGTGTTTTTACCAGGCTGTGGTCAGCTGGGGAATGTACCACTTTGTAATGATCATCCTCCTTCTGTTCTTCATTCCATTTTCCCCTCACTCTTGCTTCCCTGGGATAATACTCCCCAACCCCAGAAAAAGTTAAGCATGTCAACTTCACCTTAGGTTCTATTTTCAAGAAATCCAGGATAAAGATTCCCTTAGAACCCTGATATCGGGAGAGAACATAATAGAAAGAAGACCCTCAGGATGTTGGATTGCTTGACTAGCAGATAGTAACAGCGGCCTGCTAATTGCTGCTGATGTTGGGAATGGCAGTCATCTCCGGTATACATGGCCTTACAATTACTGACATTTTCATTGGTGGTGAATTAAGATGAGGTGCAGATAAAGGCTAGACATTGGAAATGACATGGCTACCGTACTTGATTGGAATGGCAGAAAGGTAATATAAGAATTGTGGCATGAGGTGGTGCTTTTGATGGCATTGGGGGCCTTGCAAAAAAAAAAGTGAGATATATATATATATATATATATATATATATATATATATATATATCTCAAATAATTATTTACATAAGGTATGATGTGAATGCCAGAAGACTTCTATAGCAGCTCTAAAGGAGACTTAAAAACAAACAAAACAAAAGTCAAGCTTAGGATCTAATTATAAATGTGACACACCTGCAAAGGAAACAAAAAATATTTGTTAGATCTTCCATGTCAAGGTCAGAGTCCTGAACAGGAAAGGGTAAGACAGTGAGACTAGAATTTAAGTGGATAAGCCTAAGAAACTTGAACCCTTCCAATCCCGTGAATCTCGCTGGCCATCACAAACAGTCCCTTTTTTCTTTAGAGAAGAGAATGGCCTCACGATGTCTGGAGACTTCAGCATTTTTACATAAACCAATTATATAGCAAGATGATGTTTGTTCTTGCTCTCCGTCCCAACTGCCCTCATTTAGGCAGATAGGCAAAGTCATGTCTGTAGCAAATATAAACAAGGAGGGAAGGAAGGTAAGGGATGGGGAAGTGGATCTTAGTGGTCCTCTATACCCACTGAAATTCTGGATTTCTATCCCAATTGCTCTCAGAGGAGGAAATAACAGAATCCAGAAATGAGAAGCAGTTAATTCACATGGACTAAACTTTAACCAATGAGTTAGGAAATTGTAGACAAATTTCTGATCCATTCTCCCCTGGGTAAATTTCTTAAGATCCAATGGTTTCATGTGGCACACATCCTATGCAACTGAGCAAACCAGCTATGTTTTCTTGAAAAATTGTGGCCATCTGGGTATTAAACTTGTGGAGGTTAGGGGTAAGAATATAAAGCTGGATGGGGAGAATTCATTGTCATGAGATTCACCTTTGACTTGAAATTCATTGTTCTTCAAAGATACCTGGAGCTGGTTGTGATAATTTGTTGGGAGGTTTTGTTGAATCTTGGTAAGCAAGATGGTTCCTTGAATCTTGTAATGGATATCCATTAAACAGAGTTAACATGCCAGAACTTTATTGGCCTGATATGAAGAATCAGAATACTCAGAAAAATGAGAATGTATTTCTGTATTATTGTGTAGTATTTGAGAATCCATCACATGACTATGTACCCTGGAGATTGGGCAGGGGACACTACCTTCAGTTAGGCAATAAGGAATGTACTTGGTTGGAGGGTTCCAGAATTTTGAGAAGTCTAGTTACGGTTGTCCTCTGAAGGCGAGCCATGTTAGTTGAAGATGCTGCCATGGCCCTGGGCTCCCTAATATCAATGGGAATTATGAGATTCAAAAACAAAGTAGTCCAAGTGGCAAACCTTTACTGTCACATGCAGAGTATATGTACTTACTTTAAGGGACAGCAAAGGCAGAGTGACAACTAGTTATGGTACCTTTGCCCACAAGAAGTCTGTGGTAATGAGTAATAGTTCATGGTGGTGTCTTAGGGTGAGACATATGGATAGTTACTAAAATATTGCTCAACCTTTGTAATAATAATAATAATAATAATAATAATAATAATAATAATAATGTAATAATGGCAATAATAATGATCCTAAAAGTGCTGACACCCACCACCACAATGGAAAATCATGGCTCTTCATTCCATTTCCAGATACATGTTAGTTCACTGACTCATAGATCATTGACTGAAAGGAAAAGTGGATTTCCTTTAAAAGGACTCTACAATTTTGCCAAAAGCATATATGGAAAACATTTCTTTGATTATTCCCCAAAAAATATTTCTCCCTGGGAAAAGAGGATACCAGACCTCTAAGGTATTTTCAATTCTGAGGCTTGTGTGAGCACTGATACCAGGAGACCTGAAATGTTATCATGGTCTGATTACAGTCAAGACTTCTAGAAAACACGATAAATGGCAGTATTTGGATCCAGTGGATTCAAGGGTACATTCTATGATTATTTCCTCAGTGCAGGAGGGTATAATTGTACATAGAAGCTGGCAGAACCCTTAAATTGGTTTCTTGATCTATAAAATAAGACCCATTGTGGTAGGAAGCATTGTGGAAGCCCTTAAAATTGTCCCAACACCTGCCACAAAGCCATGATAATAAATTAGAAGTAATACTGCTTTTGGAAGAAATTGTAGAAATTAGTACCATTATCAAAGATGTGAAGGATATAGCAGTGGTGCTTCTTATTTTGTTCCCTTCCTGAACTCTGCAAAAAGCAGATGGATCATGACAACAGTTAATGGACTACCATAAACTTAGTCAGATGATAACCCTAATTGAAGCTGCCTTGCTGAATGTGGTATTTTTTTTATGAAACAGATCAGCACTGATTCTATTATTTAGTATGTCCATGTTGACTTGGTGAATACTTTGTTCTGAATTGCCATCAGTAGGAAGAATAACATCAGTTCATATTTACATAGTAAGGACAGCAGTACACTTGCACTGTTTGTCCTTAGGGCTCTATTAACTCCCCTGTTAGTATACTAAGTCTCTGTTATTATAAGGGGTTTTGATCATTTGTCAGTCAGGGTCCATTCATGAGACAGAAACCATAGCAATTACTTAAAGATATATTAATATAGAGAATTGTTAACCTGTTATAAGAGAACTGAAAAAGCAAAAGGAACATGAAGTATCAAAAAAGTAGCAACTACAGGAAACATTTATCCCTCCTAGGGCTGGGTGTAAAAGGGAAGATAATGGAATTACTAAAATCTAGAGGCTTGAATGAGAGGCTTGGTGAAGGTGGGACTCAGACCCTGTGGAGGGTCCCTGATTGGCTGGTATAAGTGCCTTAGGAGCTCGGTGGAAGGACCCTGTGCAGCTAGGATTTAGACCCACGAGGAAGGGGCCCCAGCTGATGTGCTGTTAACTCTGAAAGGGTGTGATAAAGCTGGCTCTACTTGTGTGGAAAAATTGTAAAGTGGAACTAGTTCTTGCAACTGGAATCAACTAGGAACAAGATGAACCATGGGCATGGGAGTAAAGTGTGTCATACCACAGAACAACTCTCAAAGAGGAGAATCACAACAACATCCTGAGGGTCTCAACCAGCCTCTCTCCTTGGTACCCTTGTGGTTGCACAGTAAGCTCACTTACAGAGGAAACATGGTGTCAGAGGTGGAGGCTATTCATGGATCCAATAGCATGGGTTCTTTTCCTCCAAAGATACTCTAGCTCCTGCCACTGCTGATAGGCAAACTGACAGTAAAAGAAAATGCTGCTGTTTGGCTGTAGCCCTTTGAACTACCTATTTTGTGTAGAGTTGTCTTCTACTAAGATAACCCTTATTTTGATCTGGCCCTAAGCTTTGCTTTCTGTTTTCAGAGCACTACTTAGTCCTTCCTTATTTTTTCCTTCTTTCCAGCTACCCCTTCCTTCCTTATTTCATTGATTCCTTCCTTCTGTGCTTCCTTCCTTACTTTCTGGTGTATCTTTCACTATATCTTTATTTTCAACTTTCCTATCCCTTTTATAAAATACATATATTTGAATCTTGGCAGTAGGTTTTACAGTCCTTTATGCTGGTTGTGCATTTTATGTGTTGTAATAGTTACAATTGATCCACAAATTGGACAACTTTTCAGTCTACCTCTCAGAATGTGTTGGGGACAATTAAAATGTAAAGATTGTTAGTATTCATTGGGAAAGGGTTCCTGGAAAGTGAATATCAGCAAAGGATCCATGAGGCAGCATCACCAGTAAAGCACAGAAGAGAAGTTGATTAGTTATAGTATTTCCTTCCAGTTTGTGTTTCATAAAATCATTTTCTTTATAATATTGCTGGATGAACAGCAGTTGTTAATTTTAATTTGGTTAATTTTATAACTTTACTTCCTTTATGGTTTGTTCAGTCTGTGTTCTATATAAGAAAATCATCACTAAGTTCCTAAAGATATACTTCTTTATAGTCTTCTGAAAAGATTTATGGTTTTATCTTTCACATTTAATTAATTAACCCACTTAGAATTTATTTCAATTTTAATTTAAGCCAAGGATCCAATTAAATTTTTTTCCCATAGATAACCAATTGTTTTAGTGACATTTATTGAATAGTTCCTTGTTTCTCCCAATTATTTACAATATTAGCTCTCTTCTGGAATATCTGTTCTTTTCCATTGGTCTGTTTGATTATCTTGCACTAATAACAAATGTTCACTTTTTACTTTATTATAATATATTGTATTATATGTATTTATTATAATTTAGTATAATTTTTTAAGTGTATTTATTTTTGAGAGAGAGAAAAAAGCATGAATGGGGGATGGGCAGAGAGAGAGGGAAAGAGAGAAAATCCCAAGTAGGCTTCACACTGTCAGTGCGGAGCCTGATGCAGGGTTCAAACCCACAAATCTTAAGATCATGACCAGAGCTGAAGTCGGGCACTTAACTGACTAAGCCACCCAGACACCCTTATAATTTATTATAATTCTTGATATCTGGGGAGTGCCAGTCCTTTCACCATGTGTTTCTAATTTGATAGTATATCTGGAGTATTTCTAAAAGTTCTCTCTTTCTTTAACAAATCAATTTAGTGATTTTATAGACTACTTATATGTCATTCTTCTCTCTTATTCCTTTAAATACATTGAACATACTTGTTTTTATACTATAAGCCTGATATTTTCAATTTCTAAAGTCTTGTTCTTTGTGCTGGCTTTCTCTTTTTGTGCCTTCTTTCCTTGTTTGTGTTGAGATTTTTTTTTACTTTGAGCTCTTGTTCAGTGGAACTCCACCTATATTAATTCTATGAGATTTTTTTTTAATTTTTAAAGTTTATTTATTTTGAGAGAGAGAAAGCAGGCACACATGGGGAAGAGAGAGAGAGAGAGAGAAAATCCCAAGCAGGCTCCATACTTTCAGCGCTGAGCCTGACAGGGGGCTCAATCTCACAGTTCTGGTTCTGTGAGATTATGACCTGAGCCCAAATCAAGAGTCTGATGCTTAAATGGCTGAGCCACCCGGGAGCCCTTCTGTGAGGTATTTTTGAAGGTATATTCAATCCAGAGGATTTGCCTCTGCCTGATGCCCAAGTAGACCAGTAATTCAGGAAAAATTTAATATGAATCTTGGTTTAAAGTCTTTGGGATTATCCTGAAATATGGCTGGCTCATGATTGTGAATTCTCAAAGGAGATTTTCACTCCATCCCAGTGCCAGGTTGAGAATGGAAATTTTTCTTGATTTTTTTCTTAGAAAAAAGACCCTTAGGGTCTTATTTATTTCTGATCCACTGCTACACCATGAGTATAGCCTTTGAGAGGATTACTTTATGTAGATTGTCTTAATAGAACTCCCATTTTGAGCTGGTCCTATCATATGTCTCCTGTTCCTAGCACTCTACTTAATTATCAGAACAGAAGCTCAGTGTGTCCAGGGTTGGGTACATGTCCTCAGTGCGAAAATTACTTCGATTTCTTGTCTTTTCAGATTCCAATTTTACTTCCTTATTGACCTTTGAAGTTTCCCCTTCTTGCCAACTCAATAATTTAAAATGTCTTTCCTTCCTTCCTTTTTGCTTTCTATGTTTTTTCCAGAATTTTTGTTGTTTTCAAATTAGAGGGTCAAGTCGGCCATTTTTCAAAATCAAAATCTTTATGAGACTAATTTTTAAGAGATGTGAAAGGATAACTTCAAGGTTATAGATATACACATCCTCATCTCTGCCACTTACTATCCCATTGACCTGGCCAGATGATCCAATCTTAGGTCATTTCCATATCTGTCTCTATAATATATGCTTCCCTGTCAGGGTTGTGGTTAGACTAGAATGAGATTATGGAGGTTGAAGCACTAAGTATTGGCCTGACTGACACATACTGGGCTTTCATAAATTATTGTAAAAATAAGTATGGTTAATTCTACACATTCCCAAATCAATTTTTTAAGAATTCACATAGGATTCACACAAACATAAAAAGATAATCAGGTAAAATATGTCATGGCTTGTAAAATGTCAATGTGAAGATGTTAAATATAATAGTTTCTCTTAAAAATGGTTGTTAAACTGGATCACTGTAAATAAACATAAATCTCCACAATAAACATACTTTTAAGACAAGCTGTGTAATTGAGGATTGATCTTTTTGATAAGAAAACTCTGGAAATAGAGGAGCACTTGCCTTCTGTTTAAAAGTATACAAATTCTAAATCTCACCCAGTAGCTCTGTGATGAGATGTTAGCAGAAACAAACAGCATTGGCTATAGATTTTCCATCTAAAAACTTGGTTACTTTTATAAATGTCACTAGTGTACCATCTGCGTAGAAGACTAATCATAAGTTCAGTCTACTCTGATATTTTTAGCCTCCAGATTGTTTTTAAAAATATTTATTTACTTACTAGCTTACTAAATCTCTATTCCCCCCCTTTATAGAATTAAGAATATTTTAATGATATATGATTAATTCTAGAGCATATATACTATGTTGGGAATTGCAAAATATACATTTAGGAAAAATTGTTTTGATTTCCTTGCTATAGTAGAAAGTTAATAGTATCTTGACACAAAATAATTGCACATACACATAGAATACAAATTAAAA
The DNA here is from genome assembly GCF_027475565.1 of Acinonyx jubatus. Classification (NCBI taxonomy): domain Eukaryota; kingdom Metazoa; phylum Chordata; class Mammalia; order Carnivora; family Felidae; genus Acinonyx; species Acinonyx jubatus. Next base: position 69,903,399 of record NC_069391.1, on the reverse strand, counting down.
CACATGCAATTATTTAGAAAAAAATTATGTAGGTGATTGTGGGTTCCTTTATAGATTCATATTCCTAGCCCTAGAGAAAGTCAGAATTTGATTCATCATAACCAGAATGACCTATCAACACATCTATTTCCTTTTTTCAAATATAATTTTATTTTAATATTTTAAGAAGATTTAGTAATATCCACACCCAACATGGGGCTCAGATTTATAATCCCAAGATCAAGAGTTGCATGCTCCATTGACTGAGCCAGCCAGGTGCTCCCTATATATCTACTAATAATATGCAGAATAAGCATTAGTTTCAAAGATGTTGATACCTTTGTTACTTCCAGTATTCACAATGTATTACAGTTGTTTTTATCACTTTGATTTACTAGAAAATAATGTTGTACATTCACAGTAGTCTTATAAGTAACTTTTACATTTTAAGAAATATGCTAATTTTTCAGAATACTATTATCTTCTGCTGTATAGTAGCCCCCAAATGCACAAAACTATATTATTTTTGGCAATGACAATAAATGCTGAGAAAGTCTCGTATGTGATTGTTTTTTCCCCCACTGAGTAAAAACTAGAGTTAGAGAGCCAGTGTTTATTGAGGCATGATGCTACATAAAAATAACTGTAAATATAAATAAGTTAGTAATGGTTATTGAGAACTTTCTAGGTGTCAGGAACTTGACTAAGTGATCTGCATATTATTTTAGTTAAAACAACTGCCTGTGAAGTAGGTAGTATTATTGCCACATCACAGATGATGAAAGTAAAGCACACTGAAGTTATATAATGTATTTAAGATCCTATGGCTTTTAAGTGACAGAGCCAAAATGCACTCCTAAGTTCAACCTCATAACTTCTCCAGTCCAAGTATATGTATTCATGAAAACTTGGCCTAATAATGTATCTTCTTGATTTGGCTGGAGGGTGACTGCAATCTTTATTATTTTTTTAATGTTTATTTATTTTTTGGAGACAGAGAGAGACAGAGTCTGAGCAGGGGAGGGGCAGAGAGAGGAGACACAGAATCTGAAGCAGGCTCCAGGCTCTGAGCTGTCAGCACAGAGCCTGACACAGGGCTCAAACTCATGAGCCGTGAGATCATGACCTGAGCTGAAGTCAGACTGAGTCACCCAGGTGCCCCGCCATCTTTATTTTTAATAACAAATTATGAACACCATCCTTTTACTTAAAATGTAACGATTTTTGTGTTTTCTTGGGTGCCTCATTTTTCCATAAACATCTGATATATAGATAAAAGTTAAAAATGAATTCAAGAAACTAAAATGTCAGATTCCCCTACAGACTACCTGACTAGTTTCTTCTTGGCAAGGTCCTTGCTGTAAATCTTAGCCTTGCTATTGAGTCTGCTGTCTTCCTCTCATGAGAGATGCATTGATGGGAAATCCAGATAAAATTAAAATTGTTTCTCAAAGGACAAGATGCTAGAGATGCCATGGAAATTATTTAATTAGGATTAATAGACACATACATTGCCATCACAGTGCAATGGGCACAAATCTGGAGCAATTTTCTCTCTTCAAGTCCAAGACCATCTCTGGGCATTGTAAAGGGCTTTGGCATAATTCTTCAATCAAAATTCATCTAACAAACAAACAAAACAAAACAGAAGGAAGCTCATTGATACAGAGAATAATCTGGTGATTGCTGGGGTGGGGGGAAATGGGGGATGGGCACAATAGGGGGAGGGAATGAAAAGGTACAAATTTTCAGTTATGAAATAAGTAAGTCAAAGGGATATAATGTATGGCATTGGGAATGTAGTTAATAATATTGTAACAATTTTGTATAGTGACAGATGGTAGCTAGATTTATAGTGGTGATCGCTTCTTAATGCATATAATGTTGAAACAGTATGTTGTAAACCAGAAACTAATATCATATTACATATTAATTACATTTCTTTTTTTTAAAGTTTATTTATTTATTTGGAGAGAGAGAAAGAGCAGGAGAGGGGCAGAAAGAGAGGAAGAGAGAGAATTCCAAGCAGGCTCCATTCTGTCAGTGAGGAGCCTGACACAGAGCTTGAACTCACAAACCATGAGATCATGACCTGCACAGAAATCAGGAGTCAGACGCTAAGCTGACTGAGTCGCCCAGGCGCCCCTACACTTCTAAAGAAATTTAGTCATTCTCATATGAAAATGCATACTTTAACTGGTTTGGACAGAGCAAAGATATTACCAAAACATGCTATAATAGGAAGACTTGTGTTTAATATAAACAGCTCATGAGGATCAATCATTGACCTAAATCACTAGAGAATAAGGCCAGTTCTGACTTTAGTTAGCTTGCCATGTGACTTGAAGTAGCAACTTTACTTCTCTGTGCCTTGGCTTTTAATCTGAAAAATGGGGGTTTGAACTTTTTATTGTTTTTCTTTCTTCTGTGATGATGCCATTCATGTTTCTGATAGTTTCCATTCAGTATCACCTCTTACTCCTTACAGTGGTTCTTAATATCTGTGCTCTCTGTCCCTGCTGGGTTGAGAATCACCACTACATAATCTCTACAGTTACTCAGAATGCTTAAATTCTATGTGTCCCAGCTTCAGGAAGGTCAGAGTTCAGTGACATGTTTTTAGGCAGACACTTACGTTTCATATTACTTCCATCTAGGAATGATTAGTGCTCTTATCAGGAGGATGCTTGTTGTTAAGTCACCATTTTGTTGTATTGCAAATAACTTTATTGTTCTCTTTAGTGTTAGATATGGACACCAGAAGTCAGCCTTAAGGATGCCTGTATATAGTGTAAGCAATTTGGGATCTATATAGCTAAATTCTCAGCCTGACTCAGCAACGAGAAATGCCTGAATTAGCATTGAGAAACTTTTCCATTTATATGCAGGGATCCAGGGAAGGTGTGAGAAAACATTGTAAACTTTCATTAAAGATTTATTTTAGTCAGTATTTTAATTTACATTTTTAAAAAGGATTTCAATTTTTTTGTGTGTGGAATTTGTAGTAAAAGTGCTATTGTTAAGAGAATGGATTTCATTGGTAAGTCTCTCTAATTATAATTATAAGCTACTGATTGAATGTCCATAAATGAATTCTAATTATTACTATGAAAGAAAAGGAGGAAATAGAGCAATGTTGTCATTCACTAAGTACCTTTATATATGAAAGGATATTTGGGAAGTGAGCCAGCACTGCTCCAGTGCCATTAAAAGAAAGTGGTCAATTCGACTTTGGCATCCAGAAAGAAGGAATTATTGGCCTTCAAGATTTGCCTTAGCTATAGACTGAGATGCACTTTTCTCTTCCCTAATCTTCTCCTATACTTTTAACATTTCCAAAGAAGTACAAAATCTGCACTGTCCAGAAGCAATGAGAATGGAAGGCAGTCTTTTGTCCTCTGTTCCTACACACCCTCACTTATTTCTTTTAGGAGAAGCAGTTTCCCTGAAGGGTGATATATAGAGATATGTTTTGTTTCTCTGGTTTAGAGCTGCTTGGTTCCGGGGGCTTGGGCTCTGTGCTTGCTCCTACCTCCATGTTTAGGCACCTCGTGAGTGGATCAGAGCCCACACCTGACTCTGTCTCCCCTCTAAGGGTTCAAGGGGTGTAGGACTGTAATTCTGATTAATCAGGTTTACCCTAATTAGACCCATGTTCTTCTTTAAATAAGTCTCTGAAGGTCCAGACTTTGGGATGGGGGTGAGAATGAGGGGAGGAAATTAGGAGGCCAGATTTTGGTCTCATGTCTAAGCAACAAAGATTATGTCTTTATTTCCATCAGTGTGATTCCTTATTTCTCAGTTGGTTACTCGATTGGTTTGAAATTTAGATGGGATCTAAGAGTGTGAACAATATCACCCTTAAAACTCCAGAAGTCTCTTCTACTAAGTTATGAACAAGAGATATATGATTATTATTATAGATGTCTGCTTTCTTTGAGCATGTGCATTAATTCATTTTAACTTTTAATTAAGTTTTTATTTTTTGGAGTAGTTTTAGGTTTATAGAAAAATTAAAAGGAAGGTATAAAGATTTCTCATATACCCCCTTTACCTATACATGCACAGCCTCCCCCATTATCAAAATCAGTCACCAGAATAGTACTTTTTTTTTTAATTAAGGGAGAACCTACATTGAATCTATATCATAATCACTCAGAGTCCTTAGTTTACCTTAGGGTTCACTCTTGTTCACTATTACACATTTTATGGGTTTAGAAAAAAGTATAACGACATCTATCCATCATTATAATATCATACAGAGTATTGTCACTGCCCTAAAAATCCTCCGTGTTCTGGATATTCGTATCTTCACCCCTCTATCTGCCCCTAGAAACCAGTGATCTTTTTATTGTCTCCATAGTTTTCCTTCTTCCAGAATACAATTTATTTGGAATCATACAGCACATAGCCTTTTCAGATTGGCTTCTTTCACTTAGAAATATGTATTTAAGGTTCTTACATGTCATTTCATGGCTTTATAACTCATTTCTTTACATTGAATAATATTCTGTTGTTTTGATGTACCATGGTGTATTTATACATTCACCTGCTGAAAGACTTGGTTGCTTCCAGGTGTGGGCAGTCGTTGAGAAAGCTGCTATAAACCTCCAAACATCTATATTTAAGTATTTATATGAATGTAAGTTTTTAACTCCTTTGGGTAAATATCAAAAAGCACAATTGCTGGATTGTATGTTTCATTTTGTAAGAAACTACCAAACTGTCTTCCAATGTGGCTGCACCATTTTGTATTCCAGTAGCAATGAATGAGAATTCCTACTCACCAGCATTTGGTGTTCTTAGTGTTATGGATTTTGGATATTCTAATGGACACGTAATGGTGTGTCATTGTTTTAACATGCATTTCTCTGATGATATAAGATGTGGAGCATTTTTTTCGTATGCTTATTTGCCATCTGTATATCTTCTTTGGTGGGGTGTCTGTTAAGATCTTTGGCCTATTTTTAAAAATCGGGTTGTTTTCTTACTGTAGAATTTTAAGAATTCTTTGTATATTTTGAGTAATTGTTCTGTATCAGATGTGTCTTTTGCAAATATTTTCTCCTAGTCTATGGCTTGTCTTCTAATTCTCTTGTATTGCCTTTCACAGAGAAGGAGTCTTTAATTTTAATGAAGTCCAGAATATCAGTTATTTCTTTCACGGATTGTGTTTGTATGTAAAAGATCATCACCATACCCAAGGTCATCTAGGTTTTCTCCTCTGTTATCTTCTAGGAGTTTTATAGTTTTGCATCTTACATTTGGGTCTATGATTCATTTTGAGTTGATTTTTGTGAGGGTGTAGGGTCTGTCTCTAGATTCTTTTTTTTTTTTTTTTTTTTTATGTGTAAGGATGTCCAGTTGTTCCCACACCATTTGTTGGAGAGGCTGTCTTTGCTCCATTTAATTGTGTTTGCTCTTTTCAAAGATAAGTTGACTATATTTACAGGAGTGTATTTCTGGGCTCTGTATTCTGTTTTACTTGTCTGTTCTTTCTCAGTGTGTTCTACCACACTGTTTTGATTACTTGTCTTCATTACTGTAGCATTATAGTAAGTCCTAACATTGGGTAGTGTCAGCCTTCCAAATTTGTTTTTTTTTTTTTTTTCTTAAATATTTTATTGACTCTTCGGGATCTTTTGCCTCTCCATATAAACTTTAGTATCAGTTTGTCAACCTCCATAAGATAACTTGATCTGGTTTTGGGATTTGGGATTGGGATTGCATTGAATCTATAGATCAATTTGGGAAGAACCAACATCTTGACAATATTGGCTTTCTATGTCCATGGAATATCTCTCCATTGGGTTTCATTGCTTTTCTTTATTGATTTCCAATTTTCAGTTGCATTGAATTATGCTCTAATTCTTATTATTTCTTGTTTTTGGTGGATTTAATTTGCTCTTATTTGTCTAGTTTCCTAAGGTAGAAACCTAAATTGCTCATTTTAGATATTTTTTTCTTTTCAAATATATGCAATAATGGCTATAAATTTCCCTCTATGCACTGCTTTTGGTGCATCCCACAAATTTTGATGAGTTGTACTTTTAATTTTAATTTAGTTAAAAATATTTTAAAATTTCTCTTGAGATTTATTTTTTAACCCATATGTAATTTATTAGTATGTTGTCTAATCTGTATGTATTTTGGAATTTTTATCTGTCTTTTTGTTATTGATTTCTAGTTTAATTCCACTGAGTCTATGAGCAGACATTGTATACTATTTTTTTTAATTTGTTAAGGGGTGTTTTATGAACCAGAATGTAGACTGTTTTAGTGAATGTGCATGTGAACTTGAGAAAAATGTGAATTCTGGTTTTGCTGGATGAAATAATCTACAGATGCCCATTATATACAGGTGATTTATGTCTTTAATGATTTTTTACCATTTTAATCTGTCCATTTCTAAGAGGGGTGTTGACGTCTCCAATATGGTGGTGGATTCATCTATTTCTCTTTGCTCTTTTATCAGTTTTTGCCTTAAGTAGTTTGAATCTGTTGTTAGGTGCATACATATTGAGCACTATTTTGTCTTCTTGGAGAATTGGCTCCTTTATCCTTATATAATGAATGCCCTTCTTTATCGCTCATAACTTTCTTTCCTTTGAAGTATGCTTAGTCTGAAATTAATATAGCTATTCCTGCTTCCTTTAGATTAGTCTCACTGTGGTATGTTTTTCTCTACCCATTTTCTTTTAATTTATATGCGTCTTTATATTTGTATAAAGATGTAGTTGGGTTGTGTTTCTTTATCTGCTCTGACAATTTCTTTTTTATCAGTTTATCTATTTGGAGAGAAAGAGGAGAGAGAGAGACAGAGAGAGAGGGAATCCCAAGCAGGCTCCATGCAGTCAGTGCAGAGCCCGATGTGGGGCTGGATCCCATGAACCATGAGATCATGACCTGAGCTGAAATCAAGAATTGGAACTCTTAACCTACTGAGCTACCCAGGCACCCCAAATTTTTGTCTTTCAATTGGTGCATTTAGACCACTAGTATTCCATTTTAGCTTTCTTTAATTTATGAAAATAGTCCCACTCTGAAATAATAAAGTTGTCAAAGTCTATATCTTAGGACTTGAACTTAAATAAAATAAAAATCATTTATTTTAAAATTTTGATGTAAATATCCTGTAATTATGTCATATAAAGTAGAATACAGCATAAGGCTAGTACATCTTAAAGTTCCAAATAAAAGGATTTATATGCTGTGAAGTTTAATAATTCAACAAATATCTATTAATTTCTGAATATGTTTTCGTCCCCATTATTGTGTGCTCAGGAAATAGTTGTGAATGATATAAACTCCCTTCCCTTATACAATTTGTGAATGAGGTGATTTCAAAGAAGAATGGTATAGCACTATAATGAAAATTAAATCTGAAGATATGCTAGAGAGTGACCAGGGGATGAGGAAACTACTTTACATAATGTGGTCGAACAGTATCAATCAGAATTGTCTAGAATATGCTGTAGTAACAATCCCCAGGGCTTAGTGGGTTAATAGCACAAAGGCTTATTTCTTACCCAAGCCACATGTGCAGTGCAGATAATCAGGTGGCAGGAGGGTTTGCTCTAATCATCATGGTTGGGAACAACAAGGATGTCAGAGGCTCCATTAAATTTATATATATATATATATATATATATATATATATATATATATATGCATTTTTTTCATCATCACCATAGCAGGGGAGAGATGTGGTGATTCACACTCTGGCTCTTAAAAGCTTCTGCCTAGAATTGACACATGTCACTTCCGTGTAAACCTTTTATACGCCACCTCTGTTTAAATTTCATTGGCCACATCAAGTCATGTTCCCATGCCTAACTTCAAAGGAAGTAAAAAAATCCAATCACACCAAGTGCCCAGATATTTATGAAATATCCCTAATGACTATCAGAGAAAGCTTCTTTGAGGAGGGACCATTTTAGTTGACCTTGACCAGCAAGAATGAACCAAACATAGATGTAAGCAGTGATTCCTAACCCTTGCTGCCCATTAAAATCTTGGACAGACACTGTACTATACACTTTCATGCATTAACTCTGTTATCTCACAGCAATGATAAGATTTTATCTTCATCTTTATCTTACAGAAAAAGAAACTGAGGTGGAGGGAGGTTTTGTTATGTTCACAAGGTCACAAAAATAATGAGTACAGGAATCAGTATTTGTACTCAGTCTGGTTTCAGTAGTCACAATCTTAAATATTCTACTATAGTTTCTGTTTAGGTTATATAAATTATGGCCTTCTAGGTAACTGATTTTAAATCAAGAATGCTGCTCCTTTGGATTTGCCATCTCTATCCTTGTCTCAGATGTGTATGGATGTGTGTGCAGACATACATGGGTGCCTACTTGTATGCATATCTTCCAGCCCTTAGTAAGACTGGACTGCTTTATGCCATGGCTGTACGTGTTTGCTCTACTCCAGACATGCTAGTCTCCCTGCTATCCTTGGAATTCTTCAAGTACCATTCAACCTCAAAATCTTTTCACTGCCTCTTCCTTCTACCTGCAAACAAGTTCCCCCAGATAGCTAAATGATTCACTTCCTCGTCTCCTTTAACTCTTTGCTCAAACATCACCATTTCAGTGAGGCTTATCATACCACTGAGAATTGTAACCATTCTCTGCACTCCACATCTCCCTCACTTACTTTATTTTTCTTCTATAGCACTTACCTCATTTAACAGATGTATTTTTCCTTATTTAGTATGTTTTATTTTCTCTCTTTTCTCTATTAGAATCTAGGATACTCCAGGGGCGCCTGGGTGGCTCAGTCGGTTAAGCTTCCGACTTCAGCTCAGGTCATGATCTTGCGGTCCGTGAGTTCAAGCCCCGCGTTGGGCTCTGGGCTGATGGCTCAGAGCCTGGAGCCTGCCTCTGATTCTGTGTCTCCCTCTCTCTCTGCCCCTCCCATGTTCATGCTCTGTCTCTCTCTGTCTCAAAAATAAATAAACGTTAAAAAATTAAAAAAAAAAAAAAAGAATCTAGGATACTCCAGACTACACGAGGACCAGGATTTTTCCTGGTCTGATCCCTGATGTATCTCCAGGGCCTAAAAGAGGGCTATCGCATAGTAGGAAATCACTAAACATTGGTTACCTGAAACTGCACGGAAACTCAGGCCAGAGAGTTGGCCAAAGAGGGTATGATTGGATGCCAGTTTTGCCACAGTATGTGGAGACTGAGTGGAATGCCTGTCTGGAAGATGTGGTATGATGGGGAATTCACTCCTTATCAGCCTGCTATGGCTGTGCTTATCCCAAAGAGTCCATAACCTAACCTGAGCAACTGTCTATACAGCCAAAGAGAGGAATATAATCTTGCCTAGCCAAGAAGGAAACATTTATTATTCCTCTTTCTCTCACCCTTGCCCAACTCCTGAAAGATCAGCACAGGCAAGGGGGAAAATGCAGGAGGTTGGGTGGATGAGTGGATGGAGCACATGAAGAGCTAAGCGTGCCTCTACTCAACTCTAGACTGCTAGCGTCAGAGTCTATCCTACACCTGGAGGCAGAGAGATGTTTGAATCAGATCTGTGTCTTCCAATACTGAAATAAGATTGTTCTAATAATCAAAATTCACTGAAAAGTTGTGAAATCTGCCCCAATTTTATTAAGGAAGTGATTACACAGAAGGAAAGGTTAGTTCTACATAGCTGACTCAGTATGGAGGAATGTATTGAAAAAAGCAATACAACTGTTTATTGTTTATACCTCAGAAAATTAATACTCCTCAATAAACCAGTTTACTCTTAAACTAGGTATTATTATCCCATTTTAGAGAAGGTTGAAGTTAAGGTTTAGACAGTTAAACAATAATTTTAAGGTCATATCATAGAAAGTATTAGTCAAGATTAAATATCAGGTATGGCTGGGTCCAATGTTTATACTTCACTGTTGGACCTACAGTGAGATGGAAGGACAAACCAAAGGAAAACACACACACACACACACACACACACACACACACACACACACATTTCTTTATGCTCAACTCATTTTATGTTATTCTGATAAAGTGCTGAATCTAGGCTTTCTCTCCATGGGAGGAGTCTTCTTAAACAGTTTGATATCCCCAAATTTATGCAACAGGAATATTATCCAGCAGCATCAAGAAAATATTAATATACTAGGATGGAAGCTGGTTATACTCATTTGTTCATGTAGTTTTCCTCCCTGGTTTTTTCAGTAACATTCAATTAATAACTAGCATTCAGTTAAAAGCTTGGAATTAGTTCATTAGTTTAGCCAAATTATCTTTTTATGCTGGTGATAAATAAGCAGTTATTAGCAATGGTTCACATTAGTTCCATGGTTTAAAACAGCCAATTTCCTCTTGGATGCTTTACAGCACTCACACTGATACTTTTGCTCAATGTATTCATATTACTGTACTTGTGCTAACAAGGTCACTCTCCTCTCTTGAATACGACTATAAACTTCTTTTCCCTATAGAACTAGGCTTGATAGATCCTACTTTATTAGAGGTTGGTATTTTTGTTTAGATCTATGGATTGGTTCAAAGGCCTAGAGTGATATTTGGAAGACAGACTAGCTCTTTCAAATCTTGAATGAATTTTCAAGGACACAGATGGTGTATGCAGGGCAAGCCAGTCACACTGTGGAGGAGGGCACTGAAGTCCCCATGGTTCTCGTTTTCTCTTTTTCTCACTTTTTCTCTTGACCTTTGCCTTATCCTTCCACTTGGTTTTAGCAAAACTCAAATAGATTCAAAATGGACTTAGCGTCTTTATAAAGTTTGATGTGTCATCTGTAGAATGTAATCATCTTGCCTTTGGTGCTTAATCAGTAGAATGACTGTCCCTGAGAGTTTTGCCTTACTGTCAGAACTTAAGTTGATGTTCAATTAGTTATCACACTTCACCTACACCTGTTTATATATAGAATGGTCTTGAAAACAGTCTTCCCAATATCCAAGTGTTCTACAATCATATTTGGAAGAAATCAACAAATAAAAGTAAATTGGAGGTACCAATTCTTCTGTGTTGATTGGTGGCTTTTAGATCAAGTTTCAAAGATTAAATTCTTACATGTGACTATGATGTTTGCTGTTACTTTATAAATTTACACTCATGGTATTCTTCCTTGGAATATATTTGGCATTAGTTGATGCCATGGTATCATGGTCTAACAAGCTTAAGATTCTTAGAAGTTTCTCCACAGGAAAAAAATAAACATTTCACATTTAATTTTGCTTTTATAGAAAAACAACCTTTATAAGCAGCTAAGTCTCATTCTAGTTCTAAAAATGTATTTAAGAAAGATTTTAGAAGAAACTAATAAGGAAAAAAATGCTTAGATATAATTTAGTACTTCTCTCACTAAAGTGGATTTCTTCCTGGTAGTGGTAGTGTTTCCTTTGATTCATTCTGAATCTCTTAGGTAAGTGAAAGTATTGTTTGTATTATGCTTCAAAGTTAACCAGCCTACTATCGGGTGGTCTTACTAAAATTCAAAATCCTTCTTATCTACTTGCATTCATGAGTAAGTCAGTTGCTATATACTCAACTGACCAAATTTGTAAAACAACAACAACAAACCTTACATGATAGCATAAGAACATTTAATGAGTGTAAATACCATAATTGTGATTTGGGGGCCACTTCAAAGGACCCAGTTTTTATAAATGCTATTATAAAAATCTTAGCCAGGTTTCCTTTTAAAAATGATTAAATAATCAAAGATTCTTTTTTAAAAATTTTTTAATTTTTTTATTAAAAATTTTTTTAATGTTTATTTTTGAGACAGAAAGAGACACACAACATGAGCCAGGGAAGGGGCAGAGAGAGTGGGAGACAGAGAATCCAAAGCAGGCTCTGGGCTCTGAGCTGTCAGCACAGAGCCCGACACAGGGCTCGAATCCACCAACAGTGAGATTGTGCCCTGAACCGAAGTCAGATGCTTAACTAAGCCACCCAAGTGCCCCAATAGTTCAAAGATTCTTAATGAATAACTCTTGTTATCTCCTTTATGTCTGTTTAATGTGAACACATTTAATAATTCATGATATCACCTTGCCAGTCATTTCATATGAATTGTTTCACACATGTTTCATGTGTGTTTTCTTGTCTTTCCAACTGGAGTAGGTATATTGTGGGTAGAAACTATGTCTTAATTGTATTTTATAGTTCTTAAAATTTTCCATTAGAGTTGAACTCCTAGTAGCTTCTCCATGGTTAACAATTGATTTTAGTGTGGCAACTAGAGTGATCATGCCAGCAGTGGAAGTGCAATAAATCATTTAGTATGTTGGGTTTGGCTTTCAGTTCAGTTCCTGGTTATCTTCAGTATTTTGTGGGACTGTTGGCCTGGAGGAGTTCATTGCCTTATTTTGGAACCCATCTAAGGTCCAATCCATGTCTAATTATTCAGTCTAAGTCCTTGCACCAGTAGTAGAACTTAGAGCCTATTCTCTTACAAATAAAATTTGAATTATTTTGAGGGCACCTGGGTGGCTCAGTTGGTTAATCGTCCGACTCTTGGTTCGGCTCAGGTCATGATCTCACAGTTTGTGAGTTTGAGCCCCACATTGGGCTCCATGCTGACAGTGCAAAGCCTGCCTGGGATTCTCTCTCTCCCTCTCTCTCTCTGTCCCTCCCCCACTCACTCTATCTTTCTCTCAAAGATAAATAAATAAAGTTTAAAAAAAGTTTTTGAATTATTTTTAAAGACATTCAAAGACTTTTTTTTTGGTAACAGCTTTATTGAGATATAATTCATCTACCATACAATCCACCCATTTATAGTGTTCCATGAATACTTTTTAGTATACTCACACAGTTATGAAACCATAACCATGATCATTTTGGAGGATTTTCTTTACCTCAGAAAAGAAACCCTACACCCTTGAACTGGCACCTGTCAATATTCCAATCTTCCCAGCTCTAAGAAACCATTAATCTGCTATCTGTATATATTGACCTATTTTGGACATTTCATATAAATGGACTCATATGTTGTCCTTATGACTAACTTTCTTCGCTTAGCATAACTTTTCAAAGTTCACCTATATTGTAGCATGTATCAGTACTTCATTTTTTTAAATGTCCGGATAATATTCCACTGTGTAGATAGAGAAAATGGAAACATCATGTTCATCTACTTCTCAGTTTATGGACAGTTGGATTGTTTCCATCTTTTGCACCTACTTCATAGTAGGCCCTTTTTTCCCCTTCCACTTTTAAAGAACTTTTGGTATAATGGGAGATCTGCATTGAGCAATAAAAGTTTATAATAGAATGGGATAAATGATCTTTAACGTCTTCTAGAAGTTTAGAGGGAGGACTAACATATGATTACACTGGAATTTGGGGGATGCTAGACAGTGACTCAGGGAGGAGAGTATGCTAGGCAAAAGGAACAACATTAAAAAAAAAGTCCATGGGAGTAAAAATTATCTGGAAGTGCTATAACCTAAGTGAAAGTGAAGAGGGATGACCAACATTATAAATGCAAAGATAATTGGGAACAGATTTTTAAGATCATGGAGGATCATTCTGAAGTATGTATAACTGATGGACAACCATTAATAGGTGTTTGTTTACTAAAGTGATTTACAGAATGAAAATGGGAACTTCAGGTAAGAAGTTTTCCATGATGTGTTAGAAACATGACTGATAGAAATGTTAACACTGGAAGACAACTGAGTAGGCCGTTTATAATATTCAAAGTTACAGAACTTAGAAGTAGGCAGTGGCAGTGCAAATGGAGAGAAGATGCATTCAAATATTTGAATCAATAGGATTTGGTGACCTTTCCGAAGGGATTATGCTGAAGAAGAAAGAGTAACCAAGGAAGGCTCCAGTGTTTCAAATGGGGGGACAAAGCAAGGTCATGTCCTTCCCTGAAGGAACATGTCTAAATTTATATGTTATGTTAGTAATATAATACACTCTCCCTAAAACATATTAATAAATACAAAAACAACATTCAATAGTTGTCCACTGTCTATAGATGCCTTGGAATGATCTCCAACCTTGGCAGTGCCATAATTATGTTATATAACAAACTCAAAACTTAATGGTATATCATATTAGCATCTTAGGGTCCACCTGACCTAGGTAGATTCAGCTGGACCTTGTGCCAGTGTCCCTCATCTCCCTTGGACTAGGAGGTACTGGAGGCATTTTCTTATGGCCAAAGTTTGGGGCTCAAGAGAGCCTGTTCCAGCGCATGTGCATGATGCTGTTGCACTTGGGTGACTGTATCTTTCAGTGAAGAGGTATCTGAGTTGGAAGAGCATGTTCCTCTTAGGTCATACCACTCATCAGAAATGCAGCAGCCACAGTTCCAGCCCCTTCCCTCCGCTGCTGTAGTAAACCTTAATATCTTCCCTAAGGATCAGCCAATTCCAAGATACTGATTGGCCTTGATCCTGTTTAACTTATGAGAACAATCAAGCTCCCCACTTGAGGTGATACAATATCTGCAGTTCTTGGGAAAGAATGACTAAATAAATGTCACAGAGAGGAAGTGATAAGCAGCAGTGTCAGCCTCTGCCCGTAAATGCTGTGTGAGTCTTTGTGTTGGCTTTGCTGTCACCTGGAATGCTTGTACCTTGGTTGTTTAAGGCTTTCCATGTAGTCCTTTTTTGCTATCTCTTGCATCCCTTCCCATAAGGTAGGCAGTTTGCAGTAATAGCGTTGGAATGAAGCTCTGCTTCAGGCAGGAAAGGTTAAACATTTTTAAAATGCAAACCAGATAAATTTTTAAAAACCTCAAAATAGTCTTGGTGCCACAACGCCTCTATGCCATCCCCAGCCGTTCTCTTAACAAAAGATGCTTCTCTCTTATGCAAGCTTCTCATTTGTCAGAGGAGAGATTTCCCCATCTCCTCAGCGGCACACTCTGTATAATTTAAGGTGACTCACTGTACAGGAAAGTTCACCTTCCATTAGCATGTTTTCTTTAGTAAGCACTCTCTTGCAAGTGCTGTAGTGTAAACATGAGTGCCTACGAATATGAACATTTATTAAATAGCACTGATGAATATTTCAATACCTCAGGGAGAGCAATTCACAGCTCAATCATTCAGGCTGTTTTAAGTGCAGCACAGGACAATTCCACTACATCTTCCATTAATATTTAATTGCCCATTTTATTCTGTTTACCTTTTTGGTTAATATATAATTTAAAGCCCTTCTACTAAAAAGGGGGGAAAAGAGAACAGCTGTTCATCTGCTTTTAACAAATCTCTGGTGAGAGCTTTTACCTCATTTAAAATTCATTGCAAAGAGTTTTTATTTAATATCAGTAACACAAAACCTCAGGTATTAAAAGAAAACTTGGAAGTGACTCTCATGCAAAAAGCCTAGCTGTGACTTGGGTTTGATTACACATCCATTCGTGAGTGGCAAGCATTGACAGAAAATGTCTGAATCGCCAGCAATGGCGCCGTGTGTCACGTCCTCATGAAATAGAATCACAGTAACTCGACCTGACACATTCTGACAACATGTCGGAAAGCTGTTATGCACCCTGCAGAAAGTGAGTCCTGTCATCCCAGCAATGCAGATTTTACTGATGGGATAAAACACATCTCTGCTTGCTAAAGGACAGGGGAGTCAAATATGTGCATGGCCTCGAGGAGCTGGGGAATCCCTGATGCACTAGCCATTCATTTCTCCTTGGTCCTGCCTCGGTGGATGCCATCAGCTTCTCTCTTTGCTATGTTCAGATTCCTAAGGCCTATTTCTTGTCCTTTTAGCTTTCTTTCCTCCCAGTTGGCCGCAGTTGTTTGTCACAAATCTTGTCTTTAAACCCTACCTGGTGACAGGGTCCCTGACATTTACTGACAGATCTCCATGTTGTTGTGGACGTCCCAGACCTCCCAGCCCAGTGAGTAAAACCTTCCCCATATCCACTCCTGAGAGGGTCACCCTTTCCCTTCATCCTCAGTCACCTGGAATCAACTGCTTTCCAGGACAGTGAGCTGCATAATCTCCTGTTTTTCCTGCTCCACTTGATCTCTGCAGCGGATTCATTGCTCCCTGTCCACTATGCTATGGCCTGTTTAAATATTTCCAGCATGGCCAAGCTAGCAGCAGCCAAAACTTCAAAAACACTATCCTACTGTCATTTTACTTCAATTCCGAAGTCTTCTCTAGGGTAGATTTATCTACCTTGCATCACTCCATTACTGCTTTTCCCAGTCTCTGTTGAATTTGGTTCACTTTATCCATCTGACTGTGTTAATCGAGGCTCTTACATAATGCTTCCTTTCTTTCACTCATTCATTTATTCATTCACAAATATTTATTGAGCATTTGAGCCAGGCATTGTTTAATGTGCTGGAAATCCAGGAATATAGTATACAGTAGGATGGGAGGGGGAGGGAGACAGAGAAGGAGAGCAGGAGGGAGGGAAGGAGGAGAGAGGGAGGGGGAGAGAGAGAGAGAGAGAGAGAGAGAGAGCACCCTCCTGCACCTGTAGGAGCCTACCTGTCATTCTGAAGCTTACATAATTTGAGGAGAAGTTCCTGATTTTGCTCTGCTAATGGTGAACATAGGCATCATGGCACTCTACCCTTGCCCTGGATGCCCCTCTGGATGTGCCCAGAATGCCTGAAGATTCAGCTAGAAAAGGAAAGAGATCAAGTACTATTATAAATTACTGGATAGGTGCCTCTAATTGTTCACTCCTCTCTATGTCAATACCCTCTGAAGCTTGTCTTATGAGGTGAAGTCTATTCTCCATCTGTTGAATCTGGGCTGTCTTTATGACTTGCTTTGGCTAACAGAATGTGGATTAAAGTAATGGTGTGCCAATTCTGAGTCTAGGCCTCAAGAAGCCTGTTTGCTTCTGTTTTCTAATGGACTCTGCCTCTGCCTGCGCTAGCCTGCAGGAGAATAAGAAACCACGTTGCACAGAGATGAGACATCCCTGCTGAAATCATCCTATACCAGCTAACAGCCAGCCAACCCCTACACATTGGAGGGAGCCCAACCAAGATTGGCACGGTACCTATCCAACACACAGTAGACCACAGAGCTGTGAGAGGTCCTAGCTAAGACCAACAGAACTACCCTGACAGGAAGGCCCAAAGGCTAGCTCTCCCAGATACTTGAGGGCAGTAAAAATGCGTAATGTTTTGTGCCATTAAATACAGGGATGTTTTGGTATGCTGTAATAGCTAACTGATAAACATAGTCTTTAAACTACTGTGATCCACTTAGGTGAGACATACTCCTGCACTCCCTTATCCTGTGGCACACCCTACTCAACCAGATTTTAGGATTTGATAGTTTGGACTTATTTCCATTTTTCTTTTTTTTAAGCTTCAGGGGTAGGCAAGTGAATCAAAACCCTTAAAAATTGAGCTTAGACCACAGTGAGCTAGAAATGAAATGAGAGCCCAAGGCTAAAAGAAGGGGAAAGATATGGTTTAAATTCATTGCAGGAGAGAATTGGATGACTGGATTGATTTATATCTCATCAGAAAGGGCTCACATATCTCTGGTTGTAGTCATTTACCAGCTTGAGTGGAAAAACTGATGCCATGATGTAACTGTACACAGCTCAAATTGTGGTTACAACTCACATTTCCATCCCTCCTCCCCATTATCCTCTGTATTAATTCAATCACAGATGTTAGGTGGGTTGGTAGGGAGACCTATTAAGTCATCTTGCTTTTCCCCAAGAGCCATATCTGAATTTCTACCCATAGTATATTTTCAAATGCTTTGTCCAATAAAGTTGAAAATGGCTTGAGCAGTGGTCCACCCTAAAAGCTTTAACTGGAAATATATTATTCTTTAAGCACTTTACTGGAAAAGAAATTAATGTAGTCAAAAATAATTGGAGTTTTATCTGACCAAAACCCACACAAGCAAGGAAATTCAAAGTAATGGTCAGATTTTCTTCCTCTTCTGTCCCCTTCTTTGCTCTCTATTTTTCTGCAGAGGTATCAGATACCTTTGGGTGGGACCTGAGAGCACATTAGGGTTAGGGTTGGATATGACAATGAGTCAGGGGCTGCCTGAATTACATGGCTGATCTGAATTTCTTAGATATGCCTGAATCCTCAAAAGTCTGTCAATGTCAGAAAATCTAGATGATTTGTAAGAAGAGTAATTTGAACCAAAGAGAATAGCAATATTGCATTTTGTTATAGCTGAGCCCATGCAGTCATCTAATAGTTTTCAAATTATGGCCTCAGGCCAAATTATGACCTTAAACCTGGGTTCTAGTCCTAGTGCCATTACTTCAACTTTCTATAGAATATGATTATTCTGAAAATATGAAAATGGACTAAAGGAATCCAGTGTAGAGTAATTCCTGAGCAGAGCAGGGGATATTTTCATGGGTTTCTGGGCGGATAATCATGTCTTTAAAATTTTTTTCATGATGAGGAGATTCAAATAATAATGAAAAATGAGATGTAAAAAGCAAAAGTCCCAGTGCATACCAATTAGAATGATGAAAATCCAAATTACTGACAATACTAAATGCTGACAAAATGTGAAGCAACAGAAATTCTCTTTCATGGCTTTGGGAATGCAAAATCACTTTGGAAGATGGTTTGGTAGTTTCTGACAAAACCAAACATATTCTTACCGCATGATCTGGCAATCATGCTCCTTATGTTTTATCAAAATGAGCTGAAAACTTCTGTTCACACCAAAACCCACACATGGATGTACATAGGAGCTTTATTTATGATTGCATAATTGTCAAAAATTGGATGCAACTGAGTTGTCCTCCACTAGGTGAGTGGGTAAACTGTGGTATATCTATACAATAAAATATTATTCAGTGCTAAAAAGAAGTGGGCTATCAAGTCATGAAAAGACACAGAGGAACCTTAAATATATATTGCTAATTGAAAGAAGTAATCTGAAAAGGCTGCATACTATGTAATGCCAGCTATGTGATATTCTGGAAAAGGCAAAGCTAGGGAGACAATAAAAGGCCAGTGTTTTCCAGGGGTTAGCAGGGAGGAAGGGATGAATAGGTAGAGAGCACAGAGGATTTTTAGGCCAGTGGAAGTATTCTGTACAATACTGTAATGGTAGATACATCATACTGTACATTTGTCAAAAAAAAATAAAAAGTTCAACATCAAGAATGAACCTTAATGTAAACTTAGGGTGATAATGATGTGTTATTGTGATTCCTCAGTTGAAATATCAACTGGTGTGAAATACTGATAGTGGGTAGGCCTGTATGTGTGAGGGTCCCATATATATGGGAACTCTGTGTCTTCCAGTCAATTTTTCTGTGAAACTAAAAACAAATTCTATTAAAAAAAAATAAAAGCCTCCCTTTGCTACATTGGGATCACTTTCTAAAGGCAATCAAGTCTTGCCTATTTTTTCAGATGTTAATTTTACACACACACACACACACCCCAGCAGTGCATATGAAAAAATATGTGTTTTTCTATATATAAAATACATTCTTCTTTTATTTACAGAAAGGAATCTATCTATTCTTGCCATTATAATAGATAAAAATGGCATCATATTTGTTTGAATTTATATTTTATATTTATATGTAGAGTTCATTTATATATATTTTCTTCTGTGTGCTCATTTTTTGCTCATTTTTCTATTGAACTACTCTTTTTAAAAACAACTATTAATTTGTATACGCTCTTAGTATATTAAAGTTATCTTTATTTTTTATTCATGTGTAAACCAAAGGTAAATATTTTTATATCATACACATTGTAAAAATGTTTCCTGTTTTCCCATGATGTGTTTATTTTAATTTTGTCATGTAGAAACTAAACATTTTCTTTTTTGAGAGAGAGAGAGAGTGAGAGTGGGGGAAGAGGAGGGACAGAGGGAGAAGGAGAGAAAGAATCCCAAGCAAACTCCACGGCCAGCAAAAAGCTCAAAGAGGGGTTCAGTTCCATGACCATGAGATCATGACCTGAGCCAAAATCAAGATTCAGCTGCTTAACCAACTGAGCCACCCAGGTGCCCCAAGAAGTTAAATATTTTTGTACTGCTAAGTGTATTATTCTTCTTCCCGTGTGGTGTTCTTAATCATATATTCTGGTCAGAAGAACCTTCTCTATTTCAAAACAGTGCTTTTGTTGAGAATGTTTAAAGACTTCTTTTCTTCACATTTAAATCTTTGATATGGCTGGAATTTATTTTGGTATAAAGACTAAAAGAGGGATTCAACTTTTATTTTTCCAACCATGTTCTGGTTGTTTTAACTTCCTTTATAGGTAATTCTCCTTTTCTCCATCGATGAAATATACCACATTTAAATTAACTTTCCATGTGTGTTTCGTTTTATATCATAATTCTCTATTCAGTTAGTTTGTACTCCTATTCATAGTGATTCTTACCATTTTCCTAGATTGGGTTTCCCAGGAATAGGATAAACATTTTTTTAATGATTTTTTAATTCTGAGAGAGAGAGCGAGAGCGAGAGAGAGAGAGAGGGAGAGAGAGAGAGATCAGGAGTGGGCGAAGGGCAGAGACAGAAGGAAACACAGAATCCAAAGCAGGCTCCAGGCTTTGAGCTGTTAGCACAGATCCTGATGTGGGGCTTGAACCCACAACTGATGAGATCATGACCTGAACTGAAGTCGGACTTTCAACTGACTGAGCCACCCAGGCACCCTTGGGATAAACATTTTTAAGAATAAGCTATATTTTGGGATACCTGGGTGACTCAGTCAGTTGAGCGTCCGACTTCGGCTCAGGTCATGATCTTGCGGTTCCTGAGTTTGAGCCCTGTGTCAGGCTCTCATGATCTCACAGTTCATGAGTTCGAGCCCCATGTTGGGTTCTGTGCTGTCAGCACAGAGCCTGGAACCCGCTTCAGATTCTGTGTCTCCCTCTCTCTCTCTCTCTGCCCCTCCCCCACTTGTGCTCTGTCTCTCTGTCTGTCAAAAATAAATAAATGTAAAAAAAATTGTTTAAGAAGAATAAGCTATATTTTATATATTATAAGATTAAAAATTTAATCTTAACAATTTACTATTCAGATGTTTAGGCATAATTTTTGAATTAGGAAAATGTGTGTGCATGCACAGCATATGTGTCTGAGAGTGAGAAAGAGAGAGAGAGGGACATGGAGAAAGAGAAAGAGAGAGATTGTCATTTCCTTGCTGTAAGGACTTTACTGTTTGCAATTAAAAGGAAGGAATAATAAAACTGGTTATTCGCATACATTCCAAGCCTTAGTTCTCAACAAGGTAAGTAGTTTTACTGTCTGGTTGCTATAGTTCTAAAACTTAAAGTAAAAATAAAAAGTGATAAAACTCTATAAAAATAGGTAATATTTTCATTCACAAACAGGAAATAGCAAAGTCAATGCAATTTACACCATTAACCTCCTAAAATTTCTGTGTAGTCATTGTTACTAGTCCCATTGAAAGATAAGTGGAAAAAGGTAAAAAGGAAATCTGACCAAAACCAAAAATGAATTGGTGCCTGGGTGGCTCAGTCAGTTAAGTATCTGACTTCAGCTTAGGTCATGATTTCGCTGTTTGTGAGTTTGAGCCCTGCTTTAGGCTCTGTGCTGACAGCTCAGAGCCTGGAGCCTGCTTTTTTGATTCTGTGTCTCCCTCTCTCTCTGTCCTTCTCCACTCACTCTCTGTCTCTCAAAAAATGAATAAACGTTAAAAAATATTTTTAAAAAATGAATTAACATAAGGACTGAAAACAAAGCCTCAAAGAGATAAGTCCTCTCTACAGATATTTTCACTGAAAAAAGCAAGACTAGACCCTTGTTTGGGTTACATTTTTTTTCTTGTTGCTAAAGGAAAGAAATTTAGAAATTGCAGCTGATGATGAGACCCTGTTAAACCTTCAACAAAGCTTCCCCAAATGGTCTAATTTTACTTCCAGCATTTATCTGTGGGTAAAATGATCTTTTAGAGATTATTAAATCAAAGACACTTTAAGGAAATAAATTGAAGCTTCATAACTATGAGAGTTTAGTTAGTTGCAATTATGCCTGTATGTTTTCACCATTTTCAGATAGGAATTTGGGAGTAGATTCTAATCTAATAGTTCATTTCATGTATCAAAAGATACAGTGCATATATTTCTTTTCTGATTATATCTTTTCTAAATGTTCTCTTTCACCAAAATTATCCTGCCTATTTGTTTGTTACTTTTCCTAAAGCGGAGGATAATTCCAAGTAAACATTTCAGTCACTATCTAAACCCCTTGCCTTTAGTGAAAATAACAAAATTAAAAAAAAAAAAACCCCTCTTAAAAACCTTGGCTTTTTTCCCCCCATTGCCCTCTGATGCTTCTTGTCTGGATTTATCAGATGAAAGATATTCTGTCTTTATCAGCAGTACTGATATTATCTACCCACTCCCTAATTCTCATGCTTTCAGTGGAAGAAATCTGATCCACAAATGGGACAAATCTCTAGTCTTTTATATTTGTAAAGACAGCTGCAAGTAATTGTTTACTGTCTCTGTTATTTCCTTTTTCCATTGTCTCTAATTATTATAAGTGCCCACAATTTTTCCTTGATGTTTGTCCTCTTAAGTACACATAGTGCTTACAAAATATTTTTTTTTAATTCTGGGTTATAATGTTCTGCTTTTTCTAGTGCTTACTATTTAATTTTCATCCTTTAATTCTTGATTACTTCTTTGCGATTTTCCCCTTTATCAACCAGACTTTCTCCTTTTACCTTAAGGATTGATGTGTTGTGTGTGTGTGTGTGTGTGTGTGTGTGTGTGTGTGTGTTTACCTCTCACAGTATGAGTTATTCAATATATAAAAGAGAGGAACAAAACATCTCTCCTATTTTATCCTAATTTTAGCAGCTTTTGTCTTAACTTCAATACCTTTGGAAGCCTCCTTCCAAATGAGCAGCAAAAGCACAAGAGTTCTGAGGCACTGGGGGAGCATCTCTGCCAGCCTGAGTATGCTGAGTGTATTGCTGCCTGCCAAACTTTAGCAAGACCAGCATTGCCACATGCTTGGACTCTTCTATCTGGGGCCTCACTCTGGCTTGCTTAGCTCTGGGGGTGCTTACTCTGAGCAAGATTCTCCCAGATTCTCTGTAACCCTGCCAGTAAGTACTTTGTAAACCTTGCACCTTATTCAAAATGCCAGAGGTATCTTACTAGGTTGAATAGTTCAGTTTTGGTTCAAGCTGTGCCAGGGAAGCACTCTGTACCCTCTTGGTGTCCCAGTTTTTTCAACATACTGGGTACTTCTTCACTTCCCGACACCTCACCAATGGATGAAGAAGTGGAAGTCACATACATATAAGAAGAAATCTAGAGATCCTCAATAAGTCAGACTTGATGTTTTAGCAACACGCTTCTGCTTGTAGCCCCCTGTTATACTATGCTGTGGCTATCACCTTGCAGTCTTTGTCCATGATACCCGCTCTGTTGGTAATGCTCTTCTCCCTTATCATTTCACCTAACTCCTACCCATTCCTTATTTCAAGACAGTTTTTATTTTTATCAAATATATATGTATTAGTTCAAAAGGTCAGCTACTTCTACCAGGTATATTAAGGCCATTTACAGTCCTGAGTCTCCTTTTCCTGAATCCACTACCTAGAAGCAATAACTTTCCACTCTTTTGTCTTACTTTTTGGTATTTAAACTTTAGGCATTGTTTGCTGACTTCCTAGTATGGAAGGTAAGCATTTGGTTTTCCCCTACTGCTATTCTGCCCTCTAATACTTATGAAATCAATGGTAAATACTTATGGTGCTAGTATGGTAAAATTATAGTTTGATTTGGTAAATGTTCTATTTACATTTTATTACATTATTCAGACCTGAGTTACATAGTAAACCATGATCATGTTTCCTTACCTGTGCAGCCTGTTTATCTCTCCTGGATATAATAATTTTCCTTGTTTGTTTGCTTATTTATTTTTTTAAGTTTATTTATTTATTTTGAGCAGAGAGAGTGCAAGTGGGGGAGGGGGATAAAGAGAGAGAGACCGAGAATCCCAAGCAGGCTTCGCACTGCCAGCATAGAGCCCCATGCGGGGCTCGAACCCACAAAACCGTAAGATCATGACCTGAGCCAAAACCAAGACTCAGATGCTTAATTGAGCCACCCAGGCACCCCTGCTTATTTTTTAATATACTTTAAAGAGGCCAGTCATGAACACTGCTAATTGTCTAAATCTCTCATTATTTTCATTCACATCTGTTATTCTAATAGTTTCATCTTCTGCAGTGATCTCTCCCAGAACATTCTGGCCTGCTTTAGTCTGTATGGGTTGCCCTCTATACCTGGTACACAGCTGTCACTCTTGGATTCCCATTTACCACCATCCTGGGGATGCTGTTTGCAGCTGATCCGTATTGAATCTCCTGCTCTTGTTTCAAGGTTGCATTATCCTCTCCTGTTACTCTGAGGGTATTAAAGATAAATATTTTGAGACTTCCTTTCTCTTATATTATCTCTGTTTCCTGCAAGTCGCTTTTTTTTCTGTTTATATCCAAAGGATATTCAATAGTCCTGGATGTTGGCTCATATTTAAGAGTAGGAGAATAAATCTTACTGGATTTATTCTGTGGGACTAGTTGACAGTAGTGTCAATGTAGGGTGTGCTGGTTAGGTTGATGTTGGGAAACAGATTTCAGTATCGTTTTGTCTTTTCTCATTGGCTGAATGGTTTCTCCAGAAGAGATTCTTGCAATCTCCTGCCTGGAGGGTGAAGGCCCAGCAGCCAATATTTGGAAGCTGAATGAAGGAAGCAGACTAAAGTATGTATGTGTTAAATGTCCATTTTCAGGAAAGCATGCCTGCCCCTAATTGGTTCCCCTAGTCTAGGTACCCTCTATTTTGTCCTTTTGTTGGTTTGTAATCCTTCTGGCAACTTCCCTGGTATAATCTGAAACTGGTCCCTGTATTCAGAGGGCAAGGAGATACTGAAGAAAAACACAGGCCACTACGGGTTGGTAGGTGGCGGTTTTAATAAGAAAAGAAAACTTACATATGAGTTTGTCTTGGACAGCAGGAAAAGGAATGGATCCCCACACCTGCCCACCAAACCTTAAAAGTTAACAAAGAGGTCTTAACTGGGTTCAGCCACATATACCAAGCAGGTTTTCTCAACACATTACTATCTTAAGGCTGTGTCCTTGGAGCGGGAAAGGCAAGTGGAACCCACATTCCAAGGATAGGGGAAGGCGTATGGAGCCTCAGAGTACCTGGGTCCAGCTCACAGGTCAGTTGGCAGAACATCTTTTCAATTATGTTCCCCCAACATCTTTCCAGAAAATATTGGGGATGAGATGGGGCTGGAGAAACAACTTTCTTCAACAACATTTCAACAGTTTTCTTATTAGCCCATGTTCTTCACCCTAATTTCAGATGATGTTGCCAGTTACTGGACCTGTTCAACCTGGCTTTCTCCAGGAATGCTCTTTCGCAGGTCTTTTTAATTACTCAGCCAATTCTTCCCCAGCCTTCAAATTTTGTTATTCTTTCCCCTCTTCCTCCCAATTTTTTAACTGAAGTATAATATACATAGTGAAAAGCACATAAATTACAAGTGCGTAGCTTGATGAATTTGACAATGTGAACACCCTCATGTAACTGTTACCCAGATCAGATTATAAAACAGTATGACACCTCAAAAGTCTTCCTTTCCTTCATCCAAAGGTAACCACTAGTCTGAATTCTATTGTTTCTATCAGTTCTATTAGTTGGAGCTGTTTTTGAATGTTAAATAAATTATATCACACATTCATTCTTTTGCATTTGGCTTCCTTTGTTCTGCATAATGTTTGTAATATTCAAAAGTATGTTGGGTAATTATATTCCTTTATATAAAATTACCATAATTTCTTTATCCATTCTACTACTGATGGGTATTTGGGTTGTTTGCAGTTTGGGGCTACTATGAATAATGCTGCTATGAACATTGCTGTGTATATTTTTGCTGAACGTATGAATTTCTTTGCATGTGTACCTAGAAATAGAATTGTTGGATCACCGAGTGTGCATTTGCTCTACTTCAGTAGGTACAACTAAACAATTTTCTGAAGTTTTTGTAACCATTTATGTTTCTATCAGCAGTATAAGATGGTTCCAGTTGCTCCATATCCTCACCAGCTCTTCATACTAAATATGTCCTTTTAGTTTTTGCCATTCTGAGGGGTTGTGATAGCTCACTGTAATTTTAATTGGCATTTCCCTGATAACTAATTATGTTTATTGGCTATCATCTTTTGTAACATACCTGTTGAAATTCTTTAGAAAAATATTAAAAATATAATTGTCTGATCTATCTTTTCATATATATTAAACAACCTTGAGTTCATTGTAATATATCATCCCTTTGTATATAAATGACCTTAATTTGCTAATATTTTGATTAGGATTTTTTATCTATACTCCAGAGAGACTGAGAGCAATTTTATTGTCTGGTTCCCGTCAGATTTTGATTATTAAGTTTATCCTGGGATGGAAAGTGTTTCCTCTTTTTCTTGTCTCTGGAAGAATTAGTATAAAATAGGTGTTTTTATTTAAAATAAATATTAGGAATAATTTTTATTACAAATTCAATTTCTTGAATAAATATGAAATTATTCACTTTTTATGTGTGAGTAGTAATGAGATGTGTTTTTGTGGAAATTTATTGGTTTCATCTAAATATTCAAATTAATTGGCATAAAATTTTCCATAATATTATTTTATTATCTTTTTAATTCTGTAGGGACTGTAATGATGCTCCATTCTTCATTTCTGGTAATGATTCTTTTCTACCTTTTCTTTGTTAATCTTCACTATTGATAAGATGTTTATAAATTTTATTATTCTTTTTAAAGAATCAAACTGTTGGTTTTCCAGTCTTTTCTACTTAATATTTATTTTCTACTTCATTTCTTCTCTTATCATTATTATTATTATCTTCCTTCTGCTTTTTTGGGATATTTGCTTTATTATTCCTTTATAGCTTCTTGGGGAGGTAATTTAGGTAATAGATTTTAAGCTTTTTTTTCCTCTTTTAACACAGGTGTTAGTTGCATTCTACAGGTTTTAATACATCTTTAAAAATTTTTTCATTTAGTTTAAAGTATTCTCTTTTCAATTGATTTCTTCTTTGGCAAATAGGCTATTTATAAGTACACTGTAGGTTGTAAACATTTGGTGATTTTTTTTAACTTGCCCATTTGCAGTTAATTTTTAGTTTAGTTGCATTGTTATCAGAAAAAATTCAACGATAGTAAGTCTTCACAAAATTTGTTGCTGTATTAGTGTGTGATCATGGTTACTTACCAGCTAACTGTGGTTCGCTCCTATTTTGCTCATCACTCCTTCCCTTTAACAGCACTGAGGCCTTGTGTAAGTCACTTTACTTCTCTCAGACTTGGTTTCATGCACTTTGAAATAGAATTGGAAAAATAGGCTCTAAAATTTCCTTCATAGCTCAAATATTCTATTATTCTAGGTTATCTTTTATCCTCTTAACTAGAATTCATCAGCATGATAACAAAAAGAAATCCATAGAACAAACTTTGTTATTTGTTCACATATTAAGAGCTGTAATTGGCAAAATAGTTGATGTTTCACCAAAACACAGACTGAATTTTGTTTAAGTAAGAATAAATCACTATACTTATGTTTTTAAAAAGGGCACGTAACAGTTAATAGTATGGGCTGCTCCTGCTTTTTAAAGCATGCCTGATTTTAAGAGAGATCATGAACAAAAACATTGAAATGCCCCCAAAGAAAGCTATAATCTTATCATAGAGATTCTGAGTAAATCCAGGAAATCTTGGAAAATTGCAAGAGGAAAATGATTCTATCACCAATTTTAGTCTGATGTCATACAATGCTGTCTTCCAGATTCAGCTTGCTCTTGACACATTTTGTTAGTGAGCACTGTGCCTTATTGTGAACAAGATAAGGTTATTTCAGACTCAAGTTGTAAATGTTTCCTTCTTGGGTTGTGCATTGGAAATACTTGTGGATTTTTCTTTTGTTAATGATTTTTGGAAGATTTTGATTCTTGAAGAAAGGAATGAAGATTGATGTTAGGAAGTGGGTTAAGATTTTGTCTTGTTAACGGTTTTGAGAGCTTTTTAAATTTTATTATTTATTTATTTATTTATTTATTTAAATGGTTATTTATTTTTGAGAGAGAGAGAGAGAGAGAGTGCATGAGCAGGGGAAGGGCAGAGAAAGAGGGGGACAGACAATCTGAAGCAGGCTCTACACTGACAGCAGCGAGCCCAATGTGGGGCTTGGACTCAGGAACCCTGAAATCATGACCTGAGTTGAAGTCAGACGCCTAACCAACTGAGTCACCCAGGACCCATGTTTATTTGCTTGTTTGTTTGTTTTTGGTTTTTTTAGATAAAAAAATAGTAGTTAGCCCATCTAGTATGTTATGCACGCTGATTCTTTTAGACCTTGGGATGCTTTTTACATTGAAAATTGTGATTACTCTTTTTTAATTTGATATACAAATACATTGTGAAAGGATTTACCCCTTCTAGCTAATTAACACACATATCACCCCATATATTTTTCTTCTTCTTTTTCTTTTTGGTGATAACCAAAATTAAATTTAAATTCTATTAGCAAATTTTAGTTATATAATACCGTGTTATCAACTACAGTCACCATGTTTTACCTTAGATTCTCAGACCTTATTCATCTTATAGCTCCTTTATTAACTTGTCTTGATCACCTTCCCCCCCCACCCCCACCTCCACCCCAGCTCCTGGCAACCACTCTTCTACTCTGTGATCACCTCTAATTGTTATTCTAGAGACTTGGTTGACTCAGGTACCTTCTAAAGAGGTTTAACCTGGGAGAATCTTGGACACAGAAAGCCTTGGATTCCATGTCAGTAAATAAAATACTGAACTTTCTGAGACTGACCCAATGCATAATCCTACATGGAAAAGCATATTTTAGTTTCTTAAGAGATCGCTTAGAGGAAGAAGAAGAAGGTTTGAGCCAACAATTCTCTGAAATTCTTTATCACCCACCTGAGAACAAGATAGTGAATCATTTCTAACAGTTTCCTCACAAAGGGGCATATTTATCCTTAAAGATTACCCTTCTGTTACCATGGCCTCAGGCTTGACCTCCTGAACTCCTATCCGGCATGTCCACAGTGGCATACAAGCTTTCTTTACCATTGGTGTCGGCTCTGTTTCTAGTCTCCTGTCTTCTTTCTTGGACTTCACATTCTGGACTGTCCCTTTCCTTCTTGGTATATCTTTGCCTGGGTCTTAAAATGTCCTTTCCCTTTTCTCCATGCTTTGTGGCTATGGTCAGAAAAACCACCACCACCCTTTATCTTGGTTCCTGAAGCTCATGTTTCTAATTCTCTACTTCAAAGTCCATGAAACTTCACCCAGAGAAGTAAAGTGGGTAGAATCTCACCTGTTAGGGCTTCCTAGCTCCCAGAAGATTTGGACACGTAATTGTTTTCCAACTGGCATGCCTTATAGTTTAAGTAGAAAAAAGTGTAAGAGGAAGATCCTGGAGGAAAATGAAGCTATTTTGCTTGCTTTTATGGTCCAAAGCTAGCTACCACCATAGTCCATTAATTTATATTCTGGAGTATAAGAATCTGTGACTCCTTGCCATATACTTTTAACTTACTCTAGGGATTCTTATCTTCAGTAGTAGGAACACTTTTCTGCCTAGAATATTTCAAAATGTGAATATAACCATAGCAAAAAGAGTAAAAAACATTGTAACATTTATTGAGAACTAACTATAGTCCTCATCAGTTTTACATGCATTCTCTCATTTAACAACAACATAATGAGCTAGGTCCTATCATAATCCTCATTTCAAAGAGGTTTAGAGAGGCAAATAAATTACTTAAGGTCACATAGCTAGTATATATTGAAATTTATATACTAGCATCCAATTTTGCCTGATTCTAAAACTCAGGTCTTAATTACTAGAATATTGCCTTCTTCTTTGCTCCATGGTTTACCATTTCAGAATGATTTCTGGGATGTGTGGTTTGGCTTCCTATTAATGCCAAATTGGAGGTTTTGCTTTTATTTCTGGTATTATGTGACTAAGAATGTCCAAGCAGTAATAACATTTTATATTTGATACAGTGTTTTACTATATAGGGTATATTTTCAGTACTTGACTCTCATATTAATCTTGTATGGGCACCTGCTATACAGATGAAAAGTTTGATTTTTAGAGAAATCAAGGAATATGTCCAAGGTCACATGCAGAATTAAAACATGGGGGACAGTCTTTGACAACTGTGTTATCCTATATGACTGCTTACTGGAATGACTCCAAAGTGTCTCTGAGATGGAATTTCAGCTGTGTGCTAGCTCTAGTACATTTTGGAGATGATAAGAAGAACCAAACACGAATATTGCCAACATTTTATATATAGAAGAATTCTAGTCATCATTCATGATTTTATGTGCCAAGAGGGAGAGTTGTATCTTACAGGATTTCATGAAGAAATCTCCCCTTAGTCACCAGGAGAAAGACAACCTCTGATGCCTTTATACCCACTATTCCTGCAACATCCTTTGTACATTATTAGAAAGTCAGCAGCCTTCTACAGTCTTCTGGTGTGGCATTTGGTTCCACTCCACCAAATCTATGGTAACCTCTATGTCACAAATTCCATTTTTTTCTGGTGTGATATGTTGAATTACACTGTCAAATGATTTTAGTAGCATTTTATGTCCATTGGGAGTACATCAGTTTTCCCAAGTGTTACTGCAGAGCCATAGGATTTCCTGAGTGAGTCCCTTGGTTCAAGTGGAAAACTTTTTTGGTGATGCCATTTTAGGCTGAGCAGAAGCACCAGCTCCTCAGTGGAACCCAGGCGATTCAAAAACTTACACATGGCATTTACTAGCTCTACTTAAGTGAAGCATCAGAGACATTGGTTTGTAACACTGTTGTTCAAAATACTAGAGCAGAATTTCGCTTGATATTTAAATTGTAATCAAGGTCACCCTTACAAATAGCTTTGTAGGACTGTCAAAAGCACAACAGCATGGGCAAATCTTTAATGAAGTGAAATTGTTATTAGAGTATTCTAGACACAGAAGTCAAGCTGTCTTTGCAAACTCTTCAAGACAGGAACGGAAAGGGAAGAGAGTTGAACATGCTGTTCAACATTTTGCATGTTATTTAATTTTCAGTAATAAGCTAGTAAATCGGGCCTCTGGAGGAAAAAAAAAAGCCCCGATTTGTAGATTTTTCCAATTTCTATGGCATAAATATTCTCACCATGGCCAATTTCAGGTTATCAAAATGATGTCACTGCATGCAGAATTTAAAAGAGATGCACATATTTGTTCCTCACAAACCATGAGAGTCAGCTCTAGCCAGCCACTGAATCTTTACAGTGACTTTATGAGGTAGGTGTTGTTATCTGAGATGCTAAGTCACAATGTCTGAGAAATTGTAGCAGTTGAATTGAAATTGGAATAGTCAGATCTGTCTGACCATGAATTCTATATTTTTTTCTGCTGTATTTTACTATGCCTGAGAAAAAATACCTCCCCTGTGCCAGGCATTGAAGACACATTGCCCTGGTGATACCTAGAAGTAATGAAGAAGAAATGCATGAAGCCTTCACACTTACATGGAAAATATGAAAGAATTTCTAAGAAAGGTGCAATAGAGATTTACTGAATTAAAAACCATAATAACATGAAAGGGAAACATCTAATGTACCCTCCAATTTTTTTTGTTTGTATATATACTTATGTTACTGCTTAAAATAGTTGAGAACTGAATCATGTCCACAATATTCTTGAAACGGGGAAGAATTAAATGTAATCAAGTCACCCCTTTCCTGCTATTGCACTAGAGAAATGTGAGCCCATTCTGCTTTTCTGTTTGCCTCAGGTAGACTTTGATAATGCCACAGGATAATATAAGACAACAAAGAAATGGGCTCATGCTCAAATTCCATCCCAGGTGATCAAGGGTGTTTCATTTTATTTTGATTGATTTCTCATCTGTTCCTATTCTCTGTTTAATTGGAAGGAATTGGCAGAGAATGCTTAGTGTCTAAACCTATTAGAATCAATTCCAAATTTTGTTTACCAAATTCAGATGGGTACTCAGGCTCATAGTCTTAAAGAAGCCTACTATGCTATACTTCTAATTACGTTACCTGGAATAAGTGATTTTCCTAGAGTCTCACAGACTTTTATGACTTCACCTGGTAGATGTTCACAGAGTTTTTAATGCCTCTGTGACCAGAAAGAATGAAAAGACCTCTCCAAGTAGCTAATTTACCACCTGCCTAACACTGTGTCCATGACAGTTACACAGTCAGGTGAAATAGAGCTAAATTGCCTCTTTGCTCATAGTCTCTGGTCAAACTGATTCCATCCCTAGGCTGTTACAGCTCTGTGGGGAGACCAGCTAAGAGGCTCATAGAATCGAAACTGTTAGTGAAAATTATGGTGTCTCAAAATGACTGCTGGACTACGAGATTCTGATTCCAGGAAATCTAGCGGTTTCTGTGGGGACAACGTGTGGAAAGAAGATGACAGGGAAATGACTCTGTTGCAGGCCTCCATTTTCTGATACTGTTGTCTTGGCTGACCTTTGGTAACAAGGTCAACAAACACCAGACGCTGTTTTTTGGAGTCAGTGAGAATTAATGAGGAAGGAGCCACCATCCCTTCTCTGAGAGACCCTGTGAGCAGCTCTCCCCAAACTCCTTGACTGTTCTTCATATAGATTGATCCTCTATAGCCATAGTAGTGGGACATGTCACATTGGGTAATGGTGTGGACTCTGAAGTCAAAGTATTTGTTCAAATTCTTGGTGTGTGACCTTGTTACCTCTTTGTCCCTAGGTTTTATCATCTGATAAAAATGGGGATAGTAATGGTACCCAAGTCATAGACTCATATATAATATGCTTAGAGGTAAGCATTATGTAAGTGCTCACCCAGATAAAGCTGCCCAAACTGGGTGCTCTAGCAGTTGATGTCAGTGTTCTGGCCATATTGCCTTGTATTCACTTTACATGCTCAAGACTGCTGTGGCAGGCAGCAGCCATATATCTTTTTTCGGGTCACAGGTTGGCTTGCCTTCAGGACAAGCCAGAAATTCTGAAAGTTAATGTTTCTGGAACAAGCCCTAAGCCAATGACAGAAAGGACACTGGTGCATGAATACTCAGCTTCTGTGTCCTACGGTTGAGATAATTCTGGAGTATGTTCTATGCTGTCTCCTAAAGCTCCCCAGGGAGATGAAGCTCCAAATGCCCAGGGTAGTAACTGCCTTGATAATATACTTCACTGGCTTTATTTTCTCTCTTTCTGTCTCCCCCTCCCCCCCCCCGCCCCCCACCCTGTTTCTTTCTCGCTCCACTCCACCCTTCTACATCCATACCATTGCTTCCTGGGATAGCCTCTCAAATAAACTACTACTTGCATTTGAATCTTTTCTCAGAGTCTGCTTCTGGGGGATCCCAAATGAAGATAGGTTTCACAGCTTTGGAGTAATATAAGTGGCTACTTAATTGGGTGGATTACTTTTAAAAAATTCATTAAGACAATATACTTTCTGGGACACCTGGTTAGCTTAGTTGGTTAAGCGTCCAACTTTGGCTCAGGTCATGATCTCACGGTTCATGAGTTCAAGCCCTACATCGGGCTCTCTGCTGTCAGCACAGAGCCCCTTTGGATCCTCTGTCCTCTCTCTATGCCCCTCCCTCGCTCTTTCTCACTCTCTCTCCAAAAAAAAGAAAAAAATTAAATAAACATTAAAAACAAAAGACAATATACTTTCTTTAGGATCTCTAATAGGCTAGTATAGGGTCATATGCTTTGATTTACATACACAGATTTTTTTCTTTTTAATTTTTTTAATGTTTATTTTTGAAGGAGAGAGACACAGAGTGTGAGTAGGGGTTGCAGAGAGAAAGGGAGACACAGAATCTGAAGCAGGCTCAGACTCTGAGCTGTCAGCACAGAGCCCGACACGGGGCTTGAACCCACAAACCGTGAGATCATGACCTGAGCTGAAGTCAGATGCTCAACTGTCTGAGCCACCCAGGCACCCCAAGATTTTTTTCTAAGTGGAAAAAGTTTCTGGACTTAGAGACAAGAAAACTCAAGTTCGTGTTGACTAACTAGATAAATGCATTTTTAAAAAAGCCTCAGTTTTATCAGGTGATACCGTCTATATATTGTTGTAACAAATAATGCATATATGTATAATGATTCAGCAAAATCTACATTATTGTATCATTAGCAGTCATCTCATTGGGGTTTTTGTTTTGTTAGAATTTCACCACTTGACATGGATTCTTTATGTGTAATTAAGCAATGTAAAAGTATTCATTAAAATTAAAAAAAAAGAGAAATAGTTTGGCCCTATTGCTTTGATCTACCTTTTGTTATTCAACTGTTAACATTTTAATTTCAACTTTTTAGCAACCTATCTCCTTTACCATTTTAGCAGGTGACTGATGATCTAGCCATAGTTTGGAGGTCGTGTAGGCAAGCAGGGCAGTGGATTTTTGAGCTGTGTATCCCAGAAATCCCTGATTTCTAGCTCCAGGTTGCAAACTGCATGAGACATTTTGATAAATAATGTTAAGAACATTTTCTTTTTTTCATTATACAAACAGTTTATGTGCTATTTGACTAATGCTTATGCCAAGTATGAGTTTACCAAACAATTAAGCCACAGGCAAATTCAAACCTTATAGCATTTTCCTGTTACTCTAATGAAAAAGAAATGCATATTCATAGAAAATAAAAGAACATTACATTGCTTATTATCTTAGCCAGTTCAGAAAGAACTAATCATAAGAAGTTCAACTACTTACTTTTTAAAAATTAATTTTAAAAAGTTAAAAGGCAATGTATAATTATTTTGAAAATTTTGCAAAATAGCAGTTGAGAGTGAATAATAGAGAGACTGGTCTGTATTCCCACCATTGAGAGAACAACAGTTACCATTTTTATGTATTTCCTTCCTATATTACGTACATTGTTTTTTCTTTGTAGGGTTGATTGTATCATATAATGTGTATTTCCACGTAACACATGTATTTGGCATATGTCTGGGGTTAGTCAGCAGGCAGGTCTCATGGCCAAGCACTTTCTTCCAGGTTCTCACTTGTTCTTTGGTTTCCATGACACTTTGCTGGCAGCCTCTCTTCTTCTAGTCTGGTTTCCTTCTCCCTGCCCCACCTCTAGCTCCTAACCTCTCAGAATGCTGTCCCTGAAGCAACCATGTGCCTGAGTTTTATCACTTTGGTTCCAGGGCCACAGTCTGGGGACTTAGCTTCTTTGAGCAGACAGGTTTCCTTTCATCCATTGGTACTGTGATCACATCTGTGGCACACCATTGCTTGGGGGTGGGCAGGATGTGTTTCTCTCTTCTTTCTTTCCTTTTCATTTCCCCTGGAAAAGCGATTCATGAAGTAAAGTTATGAGTAAAGGGCATGTTCCCTGTAGGCTCCTTCCAGATTCCACTCTCCCCTTTGTAATTGGATATCCAGTGTTTTAACTCATTATTTAAAAATGTATATTTTTAAAATCATCAAGGTAACAAAGTGGTGGGATAGGATTTTAAAATATGATTCAATCTCTTTTTCAGAGGGTGAGCCAGCAAGTCACCTTAGAGAAAAATTTTATTATGAGGGGAAAAAATATTGACCGGCTTACCTTAGTTATGTAAATGCTTATGCAGCCTGTTCTGGTGTTTTTGTGTTTCTCTTTGAAGGACAGACCACAGCATTCTGGTTTTGGCAAAGTCTCCCCTCCTTACCCCTGAACCTTTGTGAAGCTTGTGAACCAGTCTTTCGTCACAAGTCTAATAGGCCTGTGACAGTGAAGAAATGAAGACCCCAGATTTAATACTAGGCAAATCTGGAAGAAACCACAGTGTTCCTGGCTGAGGCCCCTGACAGGAAGGAGCCCCAGTAGTGACAGATGAGAACTCATGGTCAGAGAAAGTAGGTCTGGGCTTCAGCAGCTTTCAGACAAAGGTGTAAGATGGGCCTGGCTCTGGCAGACCCTGAACTGAGCCTTCATATGGCCCCAGGCCAGGCCAGCCTGGTGCTAGATCATGGCTAGGCAATAATGGGGTCCCCAGCTGTGTCAATGTATATGTACATAGGCTTCAGCGCAGCTGTGGGGCCCACGTCCAGTTTCATCTGCCCTTGATGTAGCAGTGCCTGCAGTGCTGCCTCAGACTCATGCAATGGCTGGAAGTCCTTTGGCCTATATGATTGTGACTGGGGTTTTGGGGGGGGGGGGGGTGGGGGGCAGCAGTGGACATGGGATACCAAGCTGTCTGCCGGTAGTAGAGGCATATGCGTTTGTAAGTGATCAATTAAAATAATGAAAAAGGATGTGACTATTTCATACAGCTAGGCCCATGAAGCACACTACTATTACTCAAGCACTTTTCATGTTATTACAAACATTAATGACTGGCTAGTGGTGTACTGAAAGAATATGCCATATTTTATTTTCTTATTTCTCCATTATTGGACATTAAGGTCTTTTGCATGAGACATTTCCAGCAGAATCTAGTACCATTTTAGCACCATTAATGTAATAGTAGTAGGAATATATTTTCTAGGTGTTAAAAATATACAGCTATAGTATAAAACAAGTCATTTAGAACACAAACATTAGTTTTTGGAGCATGATGAATTTAGTTTTCTTCTCTTTTTGTATTCAAGAGGCACATGGAAACTTTGCCATGGGTGGGGTATAATGGGGGGGGGGGGGGGAGGCTCAGAGAACCAAGGGGGCAGACCATGCTGGAGTCCTAGGTATTACAGGGGACCTTTGATCAGAAGGAAGTTCAAGAATAGTACTGTCTGCTGGGTAGAAAGCCCACATCCATTAAATTTAAGAGGCCATGACTCCCCAGTGAGTCCCCAGCAGCAAGCAGTCCCAGCACATACTTGGAGCTTGGTATGTATTTTGTGAATCTTTGAATGAATGAATATTTCCACTAAGCACTCAGGGAACAGATTAAGTCTATGTAATAAGCATTCTAGAATTAAAGGATCAGATTTACACAAACTTGGCATGTAATTTTGAAAGTGCTGTTTAACCTCTAGAAGTCCCTTTTCTTACATGTAAAATTGGTAATGATAACAGTACTTACCTTTATAAAGAACACAATATTCTAATACAATAGATCTGTGTGGTTTCTTCTTATGTGGTGTTATGTTATTTCAACGCTTTATTTTTCCTGATTGTGGTTATATGATCTACACCTGGATGTAAACAACAATAACAAAAATGAAACAAAAAAACACTGATACCAAAGGAATGG
Source organism: Acinonyx jubatus (assembly GCF_027475565.1). Classification (NCBI taxonomy): domain Eukaryota; kingdom Metazoa; phylum Chordata; class Mammalia; order Carnivora; family Felidae; genus Acinonyx; species Acinonyx jubatus. The sequence continues at coordinate 69,866,180 of NC_069391.1, read as the reverse complement.
ACAATACTTTGTGGTGGATAGAAGGCTATTTTAGGACTGTAGTTATGAGTGAACATTATTACTTTTGCTTGATTTCCTCTAACTTCCTCTAAGTTCATTTGAGAACTGTGGCAAAATGAAGACTCTAGGCCCCACTTTCAAATTGAAAAGTTTGGGGAACTATAAAATGGGTCTTGTTTTGTTCATTTTGTTTTTTCCAGAAGACATTTGACATTGTTTTTTTTTTTTTTCTGGGAGCATAGTGGCTAGTGGAGCAAATCATCCAGTAGGGCCCCACCTACCTTGCCTTTGAAAGGGGGCCCATTAGGTGCAACTGCCAAAAGAATCTTGGTTCTGGGTCCATCATTTTGATTTATTGATATATTTTTTGTAGACATAAAATAAATTTTCTGTTACACCATAGCGATTGGATATGAAGGTTCTGTTTCTGTGGACATAAAAGTAAACTGATTAATTGAGCAATGAGAGAAAGTGGTGATAAAACAGTATCTGAAAAGGGATTAGCTCTGTACAACCAAAGACATGCATTTAACATATATTACCACATTCAGATCTCAGTAGAGCCCCTTAGGCAAGTTGAAGAAGCATCATTATCCTTCTCTTAAAATGTAGGAAACTGAGACTCTGACATTTTAGGGGTCATATCTACAACGATAGACCTGGTAACCGAAGGTCAGAATTTGGGCATTCTCACTTTCCTCCCACTTCACCGTGCTGCTGGTGAAGGTGCCAGAGTCTCAGAATCTTTGTATTTCTTTCCTGAGTCATTCAGTCATAGTTCCAGAATATCTGTGCAAAAGAAATGAATGTCCCTTCTGAAATTCTGATCCATTGACATATTTATGTCACCAGTACAGCTCCATCTACAAACTTCTACAAATCACATGAAAGCTGGAGGCATTTCTTTCATTTTTTTTTCCTCTCCCCTTCCTCTTTGTGCATGTTCAGAGGGTAGTCTCACAACGACATTTTCTAGGGGAAAGGAACATAGGAATTCTTTTTCTTCATCAAGGCTAATACTGTGGCTACCTTTTATTTAAATGAAGAAAAAGAAAAGAAAATGCTTTCTGTAGACTTGATAGGTTATCCCAACTCCTTCTCATTTGTGCTCAGAGATTTAAAAACCTTTTCTGTTATCTGGCCACAAGACTTCTTGATAGAAAATTGTAACAAGAGAAAGGTCTGTTCCCTTTTGGAATGCTCTCCACAAAAAAAGCCTGGGAGAAAAGCTGTAGCATATGTTAGAGACCCCGGTTTCTAGGAGCTGGGCCAGAATAGGCAGCATGCGGTAGAGAAAGGTGGTTCTCTCTGCTCTCAAGCTTCAGTTCTCCTTAAAGAACTCCATTCTTGTGGCCAGGAGAAGGAAGTAGAATTCGTTCTGAAGCAGATGCTACTCACATTTCCTGGTTGTCTGAGTAGTGAGAAGGCAGAATAAAAGACAAAATAAGAGACAAGGAAAGACCGGGGAGAGGATGTATATGCATGTATGTGTGCGCACGGGGATACTGGGTCAAAACTTGAGAGTCTAGTATAATCTGCAAAGCCAAACACATTTTCAATTTCAAATAAGAATGAAGGAAAGTGAATATATCTCTAGATTAGGAGTCTGCAAACTTTTCCTGTAAAGGGCCAGATAACAAATATTTAGACTTGGTAGGCCTCATGATCTCTGTCTCAAATACTTTACTGTTGTAGCACAAAATAGCCTTAGACAACACATAACCAGTGAGTATGGTTACAGCCCAATAAAACTTCATCAATACTGAAAACTCAATTTTATATAACTTTCACATGTCATGAAATATTCTTCTTTTGAATTTTCCCCACCATTTAGCAACGCAGAAGTCATTCTTAGCTTGTGGGCCTCATAGCTTCTTCTAGCCTTTTTAGTGTTTGTGTCACAACTTTAACAGACCCTATGCTGGCACCAGGACTCCATCTGACCTTAACAAAACTTTATAAAAAGGCTCCCTGAAAGGATAATGATTTACGAAACATCTTTTTGTTGTTGTTGTTGAGAATGAGGATACATTAGTAGTATGTGAGTTTTGTTAGAGTTAGCCAAGTTTTTAAGTTTGTGATTAGATCATGGAGGTATCCTGTCTGTAGCTTACAAATAGAAACCGAGAAAGCAGATGCCATTTAAAACTTCCCTTCTGTCTTTGGATCATTGAGGAACCCATCTCAGGGCACGAGAACAAGGGCTGGTATGTGTATGAGGAAAAGGCATTGTTCAGCAGCTATTAATACAATATCATCATATCAGGGTCCCTGATATGATCGCTTCAGTTACTGATTTGGTGCCCCTTCATTATTAACTTAAGTTATGCCTTTAAATAATAATGGTTAAATTATGCCTTTAAAGAAACCAAGCCTGCATAATGAGATAAAATGCTTCAGTTACTAAATAGTTAACTAAAAAGAAGCAAACAAAATTAAAAATTAAGTTCAAATAAAGCTCTAAAGGGTTCTAGTACTTACTGATTCTCCCTAATGAGGGAGAAGTCTATGTAGAGTCCAACTGATTTTGAGTTGCGTCGTCTTCTTCCTTCCTGTTGCTAATTGTGCGTCATCTTTGGACCTCTCTACTTCCGTCTCATCCTGCTGTTTTAGGTTCCCGGTACTAGATTTTATCTAATTTCAGAGCTCTAAGTTCAGCTGGCCATTGCTCCACACAACCCATCTACTGTATTTCTATTGCTCTAGCTATTTTGGTGCTTAATTGCTAATTTCACAGACCTGTGGAATTCCGGAAGTGCAATTATCCCCCAGTGTAATCGCCTTCTGCCAAAACTGCCTCATACAAAACTTCTGCAAAACATTGTGTTCTGTTTGTTACTACCTGTGAATGTCTGTGGATGCCTTTGCAGCTATCTGGAGAGGTGTTGTATTGAGCTCCCTGGCTTTAGACAAAAGTTATCTCTGTAGTTGGAACAACCCCTTTAATTAGGAGCGTTTGTTACTATGGTTATTTCAGGTGTCTCATCATCTGACGTCCCACCTGGGTATAGCAGTTGATGTTACAAGGGGTCTGATAGGTATCACTTAGGAGCTTTTGTTTAAATATTTCATGTTCACTTATAGAAAAAATGCTCCTAATTTCTTAAGTATCACTTAAATACATATACTATAATGCACAAACACTCTTCTCAGTGTTCAATTATGCAGTAATCGATTTACTTCAGAAATGTGAACACAGGGCCATACTGTGTGCCTAGGTACTATGCTAGAAGAACTAAAAGACTCAGTGTTTCTTGATTTGGTGCTCTGGGAACTCATGGGTAAGAAAAGCACACAAATCATTATCTCAAATCAAATACAATTGGTGCCTAAAACAAAGAAACAAGCAGTAAGTGTTGTGGGAACTCAATGTAAAGGAAGGGCAAGAACACATGGGGACAAAACCTCTGCAAAGGCTTCAGGAAATAGATGGCATTGGAGGTGAACCTTGAAGGTGTACACTTTACAACAGACAGTTCTCAAAACAAATGGAAACAGTTAACAAAGATGCTCTCTCTAAATGCTGAGAATTTAGGAACGTTCATCACATGGAAACAGCCGTTGCTTCCTTCATCCAAAACCCACATGTGATCTAATAGCTAAGCTGTCTATGCTTGGTAATAGTATATGGCAACAAATGTTCTTGGTCTCCTTTGAGACAGAAAGGAGACACTAATCAAAAGTGACAGGAATCATCAAGACCTCTCATACCTGTCACAGAGAAAACCAATTAGAGCAATTGAGTAAAGCCTCGTTATCCTCATTTGAAATATTTTAAGCAGCTTCCCAGATTTTTCAGCATCTCTTAATTGTTTGACTTCGCAAAGAGTTTACTTTTCCCGCTTGGAAAAATCAGGGACAAATCAAAAGGAGTTTTGGTCATTGTTGATAAATATTCTAATTAAATCCTTCATTGACTGATGACTGCCAGGAGTCAGCAGCAGGTGGTAACAGTGCCTTTGTAATCATTATAATTGTTTGAAATAATTCAGTTTTCTGTTCCAGGATTGTTTTTGGAGAAGAGGTCTAGGAGAGACAGTGCAGATGGGCCTGATTTAAACCGTATCCTTATTAAAAGTGCACATTACATTTGCTGGTTAAGTTATTGGCAAATTTAACTATATTGTCCATAGATCAAACTAATCATTTGTTGCAAAATAATAATAGCTACAGCTGTTCTCCCTTTAATTTTTAAGAGAGGAAATATCGTGTTCACTTAGATACGCGTATCTGACATGACATATTTTCTTTCTGTTGGCACTCGGGGTCTCTGATGTTACAGTGTTTCTTTTTCATTATGAATAGACATCCACGTGGGCTTTTTTTTTTCTTTAAAATTTATGGAACATATGCAGTATCTACTTCACCCAAAGCTATAGAATAATGATGCTATTATTGTAGCCATCTGTCTCTTCACATCAATGTCTTCTATGGTTTTATAGTCCAGTTTTAGGGCTCTGTAAGAAACAATATTGGTTAACATTAATAACTACCTTCATCTGACAATTTACATCTCTATTGGAGTCAGCTCCTGAGAACATCTTTCCCAGTTATGGGTGCTGGGGTGCAGGAGGAGGGACGGCTCTCTTGAGGGAGGGGGAGGAAGAGCCGCCTATTTTGCGCCACTTGACTGATGCCCAAAGGAAAGGGTGAGTCAAGTCTCCCACTTCCTGTTATAACTCTGCATTTGCAGTTTTCCGCCTTGACAGGCAGTAACAGTTCCAGCCAATGCTAATTTGGGTAACATCTAAAAGGCTTGCCTGACAAGGCAGATTCAAATTATGAAGCAAACCCCTCACATACTGAGACCTTGTTAGCTAGATTAGTGGTGGATTGGCTCCTTGTGACAGCTTGTTTGCTAGAGGTGAGCTATCTGCATTTCCAATGCAGGCAGGTTATATCATCATTTAAAGAAAAAAAAATAAAGATGTCGTTTTTCTTGTTTGTCACAGAGTTCATGTAATATTCCCTCTCGATTTTCTCATTGTTGACTTCAGAAAGAAATAGCAGCAAGTGTGTACCTTTGAGTGCGACAGCTAATTTTGTTATGGATGAACAGAGTATTGTGACAAAACAGTGGCACAGCTGTCATAACAGCTGTCACACATTAATCATGACAGTGACAAATAGCATAATTACCTTATCTGGAATTCCTAGCATGCACACTCAGTATGCCCCACTGCCAAGCGAGCATATCACGCATGGTTTAATTAAAAAGACATCAATACAGGTTAGTTAGACAAGGGCTAGAAGACATTGATCCAAAATGAAAATAAAATTATTTATAGGTTGGTGTTTAGAGACACCCAAAGACCAATTACTTAGCTGACACGATCATTTGAATCTATTTCCCTAACTGGCCCTTCTCAATGTGCAGATCACATGGTAAATTACCTGTTCTGCCCCAAATCAGCAGCCCTTCTTTCATGAAACATTTGATCCCCCTTTTTCCCATCTTTATGTGCTGTTACTTGATTGAAAGGACTCTATTGATAAACATATGATTACCAGTGAACAAGTTGAGGCCAACATTTTTGTTAACTTGTTTTCCATGTCAGGTACTGAGCCAAATGATATTAAACAGTGAATTTTTATTCGGTAATTCTTCCTAAGTAAAGAATATAGGCAGGTGAGACTGGGTTTAAGCCTAGAAATGACAGTCTCTTACATGTGCTGTGTTTTAATATGTATGCCTGTATTCATGCACATATACGTGTCACATCAGTATGTATAAATATGCACACATGCCAAATATATGTATATTTTTGCCCCCCTGGTATTTTAAGCTCAACAATTCATTGAATTTACTGATTGAATTCCTGGGAGCTGGTTCTTGAATTGCTCTGAAGCTGCCTCGATGAAATATTAATGAATCAATTTCCATAGACATGGACTCATTATCTTGCCGGATGCCATTGGAAAACACAGTCCTGCCTGCGGTGTCCTTCCACCTGCCTGTGACATGATTTGATTTTCTCTCTCTCTTTTTTTAATTAAATAAAAAAATTGCTATCAGGAAATTTTTGATAACTTTGGAACAGACATTTCCATTTCCCTTGATAGGCACCTAAATGGAGGTAAGACATTTAAAATAAATTTACGTACCACTTAAGTGATGTACTGAAAAATGGATCCTGGAAACAAACAAAAAAAAGAGGTAGCCAGTTTAGTTCAGTGGTGTCTGTAATGCCCTTTGGAAATGAAGAAACTGTTTTGTTTTTGTTTTTGTTTTTGTTTTGTTTTCAGAACAACCAATGTACTTTTGGAAATGTCTGTATTTTAGGAAGCAGGGCCAACCATCTAATTGTTTACAAAGTTATCAATTTTAGAAAATGCTACTAAACACAAACACATTGTCACTGTAATTTAGGACTGATAGAATGTAGATGGAATTATTCAGGCTGTGTCTACAAAATGCCAAAACAGCTGGTTAGAACATGAAAAATTCAGTCAGTCAAGCAGTGATTATCTACATACAATATAAATAGCTGGTTTTAGGTATTTTGTTTTGTGTTCACTGAAATTGTGTGTGTGTGTGTGTGTGTGTGTGTGTGTGTGTGCATGCATGTGCGCCTTATATGAGTCAATCCAGGGATGTAATAAAGCACATTAAACTACAATTATACCAAACAAAGTTTCTAGCTTCCTTCCTTCCTATTCATTCTGTTCCAATAAAGATTACTGATGCCTGCTTTGGGTACCATCAACACCCACCTTATAGAACTCTGAAAAATCCACTGGTAAATGGTTGCCAACATTGTTAGATAAATACTAGGATTATGTTCTCAAATTCAGTGGCTTTCACCATTTTGAATTAGAAGCAATAGTATATCTGAATGTCATGTGATCTGAGGACAATATTACTATTTCAACACATACATATTATATGACCTGAGAATGATATTACTATTTCAACACATATATTCTTTTAGGGAAAGGGTGAAAGCAAAAGCTTGACTAAGTAAATCTTCTCAATACTAAGCCCCCCTAAAATTATCTTTGTTGAGAGGATCTCTGCATCCCAAGACCTGATCACATTTCAGTCTAGGTCCTGGGGAACCTACTTATGTCCAGTTCTCCCCAGGCTGACCTGATACTGTACTACAGACCTGAGGGACGCCTTAAAATAGCTTCTGGTTTGAAACAGTTTGATGAAAGCATGAAAAAAAAAACCCACAAAGGTACCTCCACATAGTATTTTTGCATGTAATGTCAAAGTTCCCATCAATGCAGGCAGTCCATGTATGTACCCTTGGCAATAAATCCCTCCTCTATGTACAAACAAGGTCAGGAATGACCTAGAAGCACTCTCAGAGGCTGGATACCATTCTAGACCTTTAGTCTCAGGGTTGGGGCCCTATTGAAACTAGAGGCAGAAATTCAAGTTAAGTTTCTTGAGAAAGATTGTTTATTCCACTGAGAGAAATTCAAGGAGGTTTTAATGAGGAAGAATCAGTTTTAGGTAAAGTTATGAAAGTGACAGGAAAATAAAAGCAGCCGTAGCCTTTACTGATCAAGTCTTTTAGAAGGAATCTCCTCCCCCCGCCCCTTCACCATTTATGGTCTTTTTTGCTTTAGGGTGTGTATTTTCTACTACACATAGCTGCTTTTTATGTGGCATCATCTCTCTTGGTGCATTGTAAGCTCTTTAAAAGTTGATTCTGTGTCTGATTCTCCTTTTTCTTTCTCATGGCACCTAGGAATGTGTCTACATGTTGTAATTGCTGAATAAATATGCATGTAACGAACAACAAAGTGTTGGCTTTAATAATTTAAAAAGGCCTGGATTTGCTCTGAAACATCCAGGTTGTTTCCTGAATTCGGCACATTGCTTAACTGAAAATTCTGAGAAGGCCAAAATGTTTATTCTTAGAACAAGGTTTTTTCCACATCCTTTTCATAAGACAGTTTTGTTTCCTCCTTCCTGCCTGCCTGCTAGTCTAAGAATCTTTTTTTTAATGTTTATTTATTTTTGAGAGAGACACACACAGTGAGAGTGAGGGAGGGGCATAGAGAGAGGGAGACACAGAATCTGAAGCAGACTCCAGGCTCCAAGCTGTCAGCACAGAGCCTGACGCGGGGCTTGAAGTCACGAACCATGAGATCATGACCTGAGCCGAAGTCAGATGCTTAACCAACTGAGCCACAAAGGCACCCCTAAGAATCTTTTTACATAAAGGTTGGGTTGATTTTCATTGGTGCTAATGGAATGGGGTATTGATCCACTGGCTGATATACTAACTCACTTTTTCTTTCCAAACGTTCTTATTTCTGATCTTCCCTGAACTTGAGGGGTAGCTTGTATATATTACACATAAATTGTGTAAATTACACAATTTTACACATTGTGTAATGCAAGGTTCCCAGCTGATGCTTTCTAAACTTGCTGTCTGCACTGCCTAAGGAAATCCAGTGGGATTCTCTTCACCCCCTTCCTTATCCACCTTGAGAGAATTGATACAAGCAAAACTTTATGTCTGTCTGCACCCTATCACCCCTTGGATTTGTGGCCAGGTCTTTTACTCCTTATGCCTCAGAACATTTCAGTAGCACTTCCTCCGTCCAACAGTGACAATCAGCAGGTTTTCCATGTAAGAACTAGCAGCAGCAATTGTGTTTATCTCCCTGACTAAGAGCTTTCCTATTTATCTTCCCCGAGGTGTTGCCCATGTGGCTGTCCTGATATTGAGCAGCTGGACAGATTACACCCTGGAGCCACATCTGCGGACACATAGATCAACACCATTTTCATTGCCTTGGTGCCTAAGAACTTTATCTTCTATCAGTGAGATTTACTGCTTTCTTTATGAATTGTTAAGACTTTCTCTCATCCCCATGTTTCCTTTCCTCCTACACCTTATTTGGTCGCAAGCTAAATTAACATAATCTGATCTGGATTGTTAACAGCTGATTAGGTTTTTTTCCTATCATTATTAATAAGGATTTCCAGTAGGCTTCTATAGAAAAATCTTGGCTGGTAAAATATATAACATAAATACCTTGCATAGAAAGAAAATGACTTTAATTGGTGAGTGTACCTCTAATAGGGTTGGTTTTACTTGCCATGTCTAAACACTGCTTTGGACATTGTTCATAGGATTTTTTTCTGATGTTGCTTCAGCTATTAGGACATAATCCCTCAAACTTGCATTAGAGCTTTTTAATTTACAGTAGACTTCTACCAATACTGTCTCCCTTGATTCTCAGTAGAGCAATGCATGGTAGGAGGAAGAGGTTTTATATTACATTTTTCAGTTTTATAGATGAGACCAAAGTTCAAATAGATGAGAGAATCACAAAGTCAGCTGTGAAGCCAAGATTCAAATTTAGGAAATCATATTTGCATTTCAACTTCTCCCCACTTACCTTCAATGCCACCTCCAAGTAATTCTCCTTATGACTGTCAGTTTGACTTTCTCAGGCTTTTTTTCATCTCTCCCAAAATCTGATGCCTTTTCCATCTCCAAAATTCTGTGACTTGCTGCCTGGGTTTTAACAAAAGATTTAGGGGGTTAATGCAAGTTATCTATCCACTTACCTAAACTATAACATGAAGCAGAAAAAAAGTGAGATAGTCCTTTGGAATATTGATTACTCCTGTGGTTTTTCATCTGCCTGCACATTTGAATTACCTGAGGAACTTTAAGAATAAATAATGATGTTGGATCAAACCTCCAGAGAGTCTGGGTTAATTGCTCTAGAGTTGGTGTCCAGACATGGGTATTTAAATCTTCCCAGATGATTCTAATATACATCAAGCATAGAAAACCAGGGGAAATTTCTTCTCTTCACCCCCTTTTGGAACCCATCTTCTTTTTTTTCCCCTGCCAACTTTGAGAAGTGCCAGGTCTTCTCAAATATAATCAGAGTACTACATCTTGGACAACATTAATGGTGATCCTCTAAAATTTAGGGTCTAAATGAATTGTGTGTATCTGTGTGTGTCTGTGTCTGTGTCTGTGTTTAGTCTACTCTGGGAGAAGGAGATCAATCATGGAGAAGGCTGCTGGGGCAAGTGATCATGGGCTTGAGACATTTGTAGCATACATCTATAACTACTAGAATATTGCCCACCCCTACCCAAAGGCAGTGATTTGATTTGTTTGGGCCACTGCGCTTTCCCTAGCGTGTTGGATGGTACATGGCACTTAGCAGTCACTCAATAAATATTACTAATGAATATGTCCCCAACATCCTCCTCACTCATCCTTAACCTAGAGCTAAATGGAACCCCTTGAAGTTTGTTAGTAGAATCCCAGGTTTGGTGCCTAATCTCATACTGTTTTTCCACGAGGATGACTTACCTCCCCTTCTCTTCCTCTAGTCTATATCCTATCAACCTTTACGGCCTAGATTTAGTGAACTTCCTTCTACAAGCCTTTCTGGTTCTCCTTTGAACTATTATAGGTGATTATCTTTCTTTTGTGTGTCACTGTTACTTACCACTGCCTATCTTATATGCATTAGTTATTTATGTGTGTGTCTTCCTTTTCTTCTAGTCATGATCAGTTTTATATTTGCACCCCTCTTAGTACACATGGAAAGCTCTCAACAAATATTAGCTGGAATGAATCACCATTGCTTCTGGTATGTTAGATTCCTACACTGCACATGGATGAGAGATTAAATAGCACTCCATCATGTTTGATTTTGCTTTACGCTTTGTATTTTAAAAAAACACTTCCACATACAATATCTTATTGGTTTCTTAACACAACTCTGAACAATGAAACAGATGGATATTATAATTTTAAATGAAAAGAAACTGAGTCATAATGACGTTTGCATCATCTTTTCAATGTCACATGCCCTCAAAAATGGAGTGTGGATGGAGTGGCTCCATTTCCAGCTCCTAGTTTACACAGCTTCACTAAAGAACAATGTGTTTTCCTCAGAATTGGGGTGTGCTAACCAGCATATTTGCTTTTGATCTCCCATGGTCCACACCCCTCCAGCCAACTTATAAACCTAAGGTCACATTCCAGGTAAGAAATGGAGAGTGATATAAACCTCTATGTTTTTAGGCAGAATACAGTTCAAGCAAGTCAGTTTTTTTTGTCCCTGTTGATGCCTTGTGCCTCATTATTAGTCTTATTTCAGTGTGTCATGGCTTGTTTATTGTACTTCTCATGTAACCTTCACTTTGTTCATTAGATCAAAATCATACTAGAAAGGAGGGGGGTGTCCAGTATGAGTAGATGAAGAGCTAGGTGTTGAGAAGTTCCACATTGAAAAGACCTGGTAGAAAAGCAATGAAAACCCAATGGTATGCAGCTTTCCAGCTGGTTTTCTGTGTATTTAAAAAAAACAAAAAAAACAAACAAAAAAAAACATTTAAACTCTTGCCCTTACTTATTCAGCAGTTTCTAAACACCAGTCAACACCGTGAACCTAGAGTGCAGAAATTCCCTTTGTTCATACATTTTAATCCAAAGGAATAAGCAAGAATCCATACTGAATGACCTGAGGTTTTGTTTTTTCATAAATATATAACACAGGCATCAGTGAAAACATCATATTAGTCATGTGAGCAAGACTTACCATTGATTTATCTAAGATAGAACTAAATTATAGTTCTTGACAGCAAAAGGCACTTACACAGCTCTTCCTAATATGATTTAAATTTGATCATTACATATTTTTAATGATAATTTGTGAACATTTTGTTCAGCTTCAAGTGTACTTACTTTTTAAGGATAGAAATAAAAATTGTCAAAATTCTGGAAACAAAATAGTATTTTGGTTTATATAAGACATAGTTATAGTCAGAGCTGTGCTTGACTATACAGGATAAAGTAGCCTTATGTTACTTTTTTCCATTTACATAAATATAGTTCAGAGAATATTACTAATGAAGTGGATGTGGGGTCACCTAGCCACCTTAGGAAAAGGTTACTACTTTATTTTAAGTAGCCCATCAATCATTATGAATTAATGTCGTATTCTAGGTGAAAGCACTAATCATAATAAATTCATTTTGTATTCATGAGGGTGTCAAATGTACACCCATAGGAGCCCCATGTCATTTGTCAGTATGGAAAGAAAAATTTAAATATGACCTATTCACGATCTCTTTGCTATGGCTTATACCCAGATGCATGTTGTGGTGTTGATGGACATGTGATGCATGTGGGAGAAAAGCTGGAACCTTCACTAAGATTATTGGAAGTGGAATAAAATCTGTGTCAGTCAGGCTGCTGGCTGACATTTCCATGTCCTCTGAGGGATGCCAGAGGGTCAAGGGGATGCCTGAGGGCAGGGCTGGGAGTGTGAATTCACGAGTCCAAAACACAGCTGCCTTATTTAACTCTCTACTTCTGAAGCCCATCTTCCTTTTGAGATGATAACCAGGCACCATTATTACCATCTTTACCCATTATAAAAGCAACGTAAGAATTTTTTCTGGATGGTTTCTAGGCACAGAAAATTCAACAGGGCATTGAACATTGTAAAGAAAGGGTTTTTTTTTTCTCCCTCTTTTTTTGCCTGCTGTTGGAAGTATTAGAGAGAACCTCTCCTTTCTCTCATTAAATCTAATTCCATGGGAAAAGGAGTAATCGAAATGCCAAATGAGTGAAATAGTAAGTGTCTAACATATATTTAGAAGTATATGTTTAAAATATATTTAGAAATTTAGAAATTTCTAGTGAATGGAATGAATGTGTTAAATGCCTTGCTGATATTATTTTTATTGTTGTTATCATTATGGCTGATATTATCATCTCCATTTTGAAAAAGAGGAGTCTTAGTCATAGATTGGTTAAGTAACTTGCTGTGGTTTTATAGCCCAGAAGTGGTGGAATCACCATGTGAACCAGCATTCTCTTTGTGATTATAATAGTACCTGCTACATGAGATTGTTAGGAAAACTAAGTGAGGCTAGGAGTGCAAATTTCTCATCAGAGCGACTAATTAATGTTAGCTAATATGATTAATTATATGGTTTGGGGTAAGTACCCTCCCCTCCCCCAACTCATTGGGATTGTTTTCATCTGGAAGGAAAGACAGTGGACATGTGGCTCCTTTTCAGTTTGCTCTCATTGGCTCTGGTACCAAAGTAGCAATTAATGTCATAGTCAGAGATCCACCTCTGTCAAGACGCCCTTACTGCCCGTATTGCTCAGGTATTTCGAGGCTCTGTTATGTTCAAATCCCATGTCCCAAACTAAATAGTTCTCTGAACTTTACAAACCTCCTTACAGGTGGCAAATGGAGACTGCTGATGCTGCCTTGGGGCCCTTGAACCCCAGGGGCTTTCACTTCTCACAGTTTCTCTATTTTTGGTACCAACAAAGAGCCCCTTGCACAGCATTTTTACCTTGAGGCCCAAATGGATGATACGAACACCATGGAACTCCTTTCTCTATCTCATCATACTTTTCTTCCTTTCCACCAACAACTTTGATGAGAGAGAAAGACTTGTATCAGAAGAGTAGGATTCAAAAACAATGGAACTTCAGAACTTCACTCTGCTAATTTTAGAAACCTTTTCATGCTCACTCCTCTTCCAAAGATTTAATAGTAGAGAACTAACCTGAAGCAGTCTATGTGTAAGAGTTCATTTCTCTAGCAAAAATGTCCTATGAAGTATTAGATCAAATGAGAGAAAGTGGGGCTCAAAGGACTTGTCAAATGGCTAGACATATGATTATTAGTTCTTTTTAAACCCAGCTTTGCCAGTGAAATTTCTAACTGACTTTGGTGAAGATATGTACTCATGCTCTTTCCCAACCAGGTAGAAATGACTCCCACTCACATTTATGGGTATCCAAATGACATTTCATACTCATTTGACCTTCCTGGACTCTTTTCTTGGTTTAGTCTTTACCTAATAATTTAAATCTTAATTGTATTCTGATTTTTATTTGTTATTGTCCAGTATTATAGATTACAAGTTCTTATAAAGTGTGGCATATTTCTTAATTTAAAAAGCAGCCTGGTGTGATGGAGGGAACACTGAAATTTCTCTCAAGGGTAGTGTAAAAGTTTTCAAATGGAGAAGTAACTTCATCGGTAGGTAACAAACTTAGGGAGTTTTGACTGACACCAAGATTTCTATATGGGGAGACCACAGTGTGACATTCATGCAACATTTTTGAATGACTTGTTTTGAAGGATGCAGGCACTGACCTTGATGAAACAATATATTCCACATATTGTTCATTCCATTTATGATATGTAAATGTCTGATGGCTGGTGAGGTTGTTGATAAGAAGAGCTCTGTAAACAGTTCTATGTATTTATCAAAAGAAGATGAAACAGAGAGGAATGAGATATTTTATTCAAGCCAATGCTTATACTTTATACATTAGCTCAAGCAAAGAGCAATTTGTATAAAATTCCTTTTGTATTTGTTTCATATAAGTAGACTCTCTACTTGTATATTCTGTGAATCAGATTGACTGATAACAAAACTCTTTAATATACCTTAAAGCATCCAGTTAAAGCACAAAGTTTGCTTAAGATTATGGATTTTAAGATACTAATATCTGAGTATCAGTTCTTACCTTTTTGAAGTTACATACTGTACCAGCCAGGATACTGGAAACCAAAGAATAACCTACTGAATTGGTTTAACTGAAGATATTTTAGTAAAGATAGTATTTAAGAGGTGTGAACATAATTAAAATAAGCAACAATAGAGGGTGAAGCATCCTGAGACAAGTAACAATAAAAAGACATTACCACTTCTAAGCTTGAATGGGCAAATGGAAGGAATGATGTATCCAGAATTGGGGAGGAGGGGCTGCCTAATAGTAATTAGGATCATACAGGAACACTGCCATTGCCAAGGTCAGAACTGAGGGCTTGAAATCTTAGAGACGAGCATGACATAAGGAAGTGTCAGACACTTCATGATTCTGAATTCTTAAGTTAAATAGGGAAAGAGGCTATGGAGCTAAGCAGAAAACTACTGGAAAACAGAGTGGAATATTTAGCAATTTCATGGTTTTGAGGAAATCAGAACTTAAGTTCAACATCCATCAGGCTCAGTTGGGACCCCTAAAGAACTATATCCTAAGAATGAGTGTGAACCAGATGTGGACCAATCTCTTTAAAAACTGTAACTCAGTCATGCATCCTGACTAAGGTAAGGTAATTATCC
Organism: Acinonyx jubatus; assembly: GCF_027475565.1. Classification (NCBI taxonomy): domain Eukaryota; kingdom Metazoa; phylum Chordata; class Mammalia; order Carnivora; family Felidae; genus Acinonyx; species Acinonyx jubatus. Next base: position 69,851,074 of record NC_069391.1, on the reverse strand, counting down.
AGAGAATAGAGTAAAAGCTCTCTGAAGTAACATAAAATCATCTAGATCCTCTACAATTATTAAAACAAAATGTCTAGCATTCACTAAAATTACCAGGCATACCAAGAAAGAAAATCAAGAGAAAAGGCAAATGAACCTTTTGTTGGGATTATCGAACACATACTTAAAATAATGTATTATTAAAATGCTGAAAAAAATAAGCAACAAAGTGAAAATGAAAAATGCAACCAAGACAATGGAACTTACTTAAGAACCAAATAAAAATACAGAATTGAAAAATGAAATAATAAAATTTATGATGACTTTAGTAGCTGATTGGAAGCATTAGAAAAAGAGAGCATTAGTTATTGAGACTAAGTCATTAGAAAATACCTGGACTGAAGCATGGAAAGGAAAAAGAATAAAAGTGCAGAAAAGATGATTTGAGACATACGAGGCAAAATGTCTGACATTTTGCCAAGAAGAGAAAGAGAATAGAGCAGAAACAATATGTAAAGGAGGTAATTGGTTGAGAATTTTCCAAAACAGGTTGAAGACATTCAAGTCAGAGATTTAAGAAGTACTATAAATCCAAATTAGAATAAATGTTTGCATTTATAGGTGTAAATGTACACCTAGCATATCTCACTGAAGTTGTTGAAAACCAAAGGCAAAGAGAGCTAGAAAATAATATGATTACCTTTAAAGTGCTACCTAGGGGGAAAAGTTCCACCAACTTAGAACTTTACATTCACTGAAAATACCCTTTAAAAATGATAGTGATATCAAGACATTTACAGAAAACAAAACTGAAAATTTTCATCTCTTCAGATCTGTATTAATTGAAAGTCAAAAGGAAGTCTTTAAGAAGAAAAAAATGAACTCAAATTGAAACAGAGAATTGCAGGAAGAAACGAAAAGTAACAGAAAGTGAAAATATGTAGACAGATATATATTAATATCATCTGAACATAACAGCACTAATGTCCTTTGGGGGTCTACATCTATTGCAGAATTAAGGTATATAACAACATTAAAGAACGGAGCAATGGAACAAATGGAGTTGAAGTGTTTTAAAGCCCTAACATTGTCTGGGAACTGGTAAAATTAATAATTTATATTAGACTGACATAAATGAAGGTGTGTGTCGCAATCCGTAGGGTAACCATTAAAATAATAGTGAAAGATTGGGGCACCTGGGTGGCTCAGTCGGGTAAGCGTCCAACTTCAGCTCAGGTCATGGTCTCATAGTTCATGAGTTCGAGCCCCAAGTCGAGCTCTGTGCTGACAGCTCAGAGCCTGAAGCCTGCTTCCGATTCTGTGACTCCCTCTCTCTCTCCCTCTCCCCTGCTCATGCTCTGCCTTTCTCTGTCTCTCAAAAATAAGTAAATGCTTAAAAATTAAAAAAAAATAGTGAAAGATTGTATTATTAGTTAGCTAATAGATGGGGAAAATGGAATAATAAAGACATGGATTCATCCAGGAGAAGAAAAGCAAGAAGAGAGTATGAAAGAATACAAAATAGGTGGGACAAACAGAAAACAAGTAAGATGGTAGGTATTAAATAAGATGTATCTGTAACTATATTAAGTGTAATACAAATATTTTTCTTTTTTTTTAATTTTTTAACGTTTATTTATTTTTGAGAGAGAGAGCGCGAGCAGGGGAGGGGCAGAGAGAGAGGGAGACACAGAATCTGAAGCAGGCTCCAGGCTCTCAGCTGTCAGCACAGAGCCCGACTGGGGGCTTGAACACACAAACCGTGAGATCATGACCTGAGCTTAAGTACAACCCTTAACCGAGTGAGCCACCCAGGTGCCCCAGTACAAATATTTTTCAAACTGAGAGTTAAAACCATGTTGTTTACAGGAGTCATGCCTTAAATATAGCACATTGTATGATGGGAAGTAAAAGAATGGCAAGATACATGCCATGCAAACAATAATGTAAAGAAAGTAAAGTGTAACTATACAAATATCTGACAAGGTAGATTTTAGGATAAGAAGCATTACTACAGATAAAGAGAGACATTTAATGTTGATAAAAATTTAGTATACCAGGATGATAGAATTCTAAATTTATATGCATCTAACAACATAGTATCAATATACATAAAGCAAGAAATGACAGAACCAAAAATAGAGACAAGTGCACAGTTACAGGGAGAGACTTTAACACACTTCTTTTATAAATTAAATAAGCAAGTAAAAAGTTAGTAATGATATAGAAAATTTGAAATTTAAATAGATGTCAGTTCTGCTTCCTTCATAAGCAATATAAAAAGTCTTCATAGTATTTTGACTTGAACAGCATGACCAAAATGTAAATCTGGGGACATCTTCATGGAAGAAATTCTCTTGCCAAATTTTGGGGTTTCCCTTAATTTAAACAAACCAAAGCTTTGAAACACTCATTAAAATTTTCCTTCAGATAAGCTTTTAGATAGTCTACATTTTGAGGAATAGCAGTGATAAATCTTGTCTCTTCCATTTTGTCAAATATTTCATTATCATGAAAAAAAACAGGCTGAATTTCAGAATCAACGAGTATTATCCTCAGATATCCCTTCTTTTCTCTGTATACTATCACAATATTGTGTGGCACATAAACATACTGATGATCTCACTTATCATTTATGTTTGCCTGTGTTTTGAGGATACATATAATATGCTAACTGTTTATCTCTATGAAAGTAATACCTTGAAATGCTTCTGGGTTTGAATTTTATTTGCTGTTGGGTTGTTATTTTTATCATTTTATTATTGTCATTATCATACTTTAACAGATGAAACGTCAGGAAAACATATATTTGGACCTAACGACAGGGAATATATTCTTTATTCAAGAGTATATTTAAATTAGTGGTGATTAGAGTGAGTAATGTGGGTTATAGGTTCAACTCTGAAATAACTCCTAACCCTGGTTTTTTAATATCCTATCACACCTCCAGTTAGCTCAAGAGATTTCATGAAGATTTATTGAAAAATTCTCAGGGATTACTTATGTGAAACTTATTTTAACTTAAATATCATTTAGCATGTTTATGGTAGCTAATTTTGGGAGGGTTATGAATTTTGGGAAACAATAATAGGGTTTAATACAATGGCATATTTTTATATTTGCATTATTACAAAACCAAGGAAAATAATGGACTTAGTCTCCTTATGCTTCTAGGACCTTCCCCTCTGTTTTCCAGATGCAATGTAAAGAAATATTTAATATGGTATCATTCACTATAATTAAACTCCACAAAAGCTAAGGAGTTATGCATTTTCTGAAAAAGGCTGTGATTGGGGGATACATTTACTTGATAATAATAAAATCAAGATTGTGATTCAAAGGAAATTAGAGAAAGCAAAGTATAAAATCTTCCTTTTACTAAAAGAAGAACAAATGAGAATATCACTATAAAATTATTGGTCATTTGCAGAAAATAAATTTGGTCTCTATAATAAAAATAAATTTATTATTTAGTGAGCTAAATTTAAACCACAAGAATATATTTTCTCTGTAATGTGTCTGGAATTTGTCCAGTTATTTGGTTGATTTTGTATCCAAATATATGTTTACAGGTATTCAAATATGTTTTTATATTTTTTGAAAACCCAAGTATCTAATATCCCTTAAAATTTCTGAGTAAAGAATATATTCTGTATTTTCCATAATTAAACATTTATCCATATTTACCTGGCAGTTTAGTTCTTTTCTGTCTGAACTACATGCTTTTGAGATGACATAGATTTAAACTGCAGCCAAAAATGGGTGATGGGCATAAAGGAAGGTGCTTGTTGGGATGAGTACTGGGTGTTATACATAAGTGATGAATCACTAAATTCTACTCTTGAAACCAATGCTACACTATATGTTAACTAACTTGAATTTAAATAAAATAATTTGGGAAAAAAAAACACTAAACTGCAGCCAAAACAACAACAACAACAACAACAACTAAACAGGATTAGTGCAAAATTTCTGGTACTTCAGTGAGCAAAATGCAATAAATTCTAAATATGTTTCTTGATATTTATGTGAATTTTCTTAAAGCCCATAATGTTAAAAGTCACTCATCAGGGAAATACAAATCAAAGCCACACTGAGATACCACCTTATGCTGGTCAGAGTGGCTAAAATGAACAAATCAAGAGACTATAGATGCTGGCAAGGATGTGGAGAAACGGGAACCCTCCTGCATTGTTGGTGGGAATGCAAACTGATGCAGCCTCTCTGGAAAACAGTGTGGAGGCTCCTCAGAAAATTAAAAATAGAACTACCGTATGACCTAGTAATAGCACTGCTAGGAATTTACCCAAGGGATACAGGAGTGCTGATGCATAGGGGCACATGTACCCCAATGTTTATAGCAGCACTTTCAACAATAGCCAAATTATGGAAAGAGCATAAATGTCCATCAACTGATGAATGGACAAAGAAGATGTGGTTTATATATACAATGGAATACTACTTGGCAATAGAAAGAATGAAATCTGGCCATTTGCAGCAACGTGGATGGAATTGGAGGGTATTATGCTAAGTGAAATAAGTCAATCAGAGAAAGACAGATACCATATGTTTTCACTCATATGTGGATCTTGAGAAACTGAACAGAAGACCCTGGGGGAGGGGAAGGGGGAAAAAAGTTACAAACAAAGAGGGAGAGAGACAAGCCATAAGAGACTCTCAAATACAGAGAACAAACTAAGGGGTGATGGGGGATGGGGGAAAGGGGAAAGTGAGGAGGGTACTTGTTGGGATGAGCACTGGGTGTTGTATGGAAACCAATTTGACAATAAGTTATATTTAGAAAAAAGTTACACAATTAAAACAATAAGATCATAAGAGATTATCTAAGCCAGGGGCATTTTTTTTTTGTAAGGGCCAGATAGTAAATCATTTTGGTTTTGCAGTCCATATATCTCCCTTGCTGCTACTCAGCTCTATCGTTGAGCACAAAAGCAGTCATAGATGTAACATAAATGAATAGGCAGGCCTATGTTCAATAAAACTTTATTTGCAAGAACAGGCAGTGTACTGTATTTGGTTTGTAGGTCATATTTTGCCAACTCCTGAAAGTCAACAACATCTGGTCAGTTACTTCACTAATCATGTATTGTAATGCCATGTCCTGTGGTAGTCACTTGTGCTAGTCACTGGAGATACAGAAGTGTACTTGACTTGGTTCTTGCAATAAAAGAACTTTCAGACTGGTAGAAGATGTACATATAAATAAATAAGTGTCATATATTGTTTTGGATAGCATGGCAGTGATACACAGAGATCAGGAGAGAGAGAGAGAATTCTTGATTTAAGTGCATAGTAAAAATTTCTTCAGATACACAAGAGGAGGAATGGCATTTTGGGAAGGTGATATTGTGATATGTTACAGAGGCTTGAAAGAGTTTGGCAAATTTGAATACTGAATAATGATTTGGTATGGTATGGGAAATAGCACAAATAAATGAATCTGGAAAGAAATGAATTTGATCTCCAGGCTCCTTGAGAGTCTAAGAACACTGGATTTCTTACTGGGGCAGTGGGGACAACCAAAAGATTTTAATCTAGGATAAAGAGTGATCTTATTTGTATTTTCAAAAGATACTCTTGGCAGAGTTGGGAATGATAGAACAGAAAAAAGTAAGACTCGAGGCAAGGAAACCAAGTCATGGAATGTATATATAGTGTATATATACCCTAATTATGAGGGTTAGAACCAAGATGAGAACTGTGTGCATAGCATTTTATTGAGTGTATTTTCCTGCCAGGTTTTATATCTGCCAGAGAAGGAAGTGTCAGTTTACAAAATGATTGAAATCTTTCAAGAATAATTTAAAGGAAATTCCTTACTATCATAAAATGTGAATGAAAATATGCCCTTGATGAGCAATACGGTTATTATATTATGGTGTTTCTTTATCCTTTTTAACTGTTTATTTTTTAATTTAAATATTTATTTAAATTTAATTTAAATATTTATTTATTTTGAGAGAGAGAGAGAGAGAGAGAGAGCACATGCACGCATGCACAAGTGCGAGTGTGAGAGGGGCAGAGAGAGAGGGAGGGAGAGAATCCCAAGCAGGCTCTGTCAGCACAAAGTCCAACATGGGGCTCAAGCTCACAAATCACGCTATCATGCATGACCTGAGCCGAAATCAAGAGTCAGTGGCTTAAGTGACTGAGCGACCCAGGCTCCCCTGTTATGATATTTCAAGCACTTGGTTAAGAATCAAATGTGATTTCTAATCTCAGCTTTATACTTAAAGTCAGATATATTCAGATATAATCCCTAATCTTTCTGAGACTCTGTTTCCTTTTTGGATAAAATTAAATATTCTGTCTTCTTTTCAAGATGATTTTTTTTTCTTTTTTTTGGGGGGGGGGGTTGGGTGGGGTGGGAAGAATACCTTTCCTCCCAGGACTGTAGGGAAAAACACTTTAATGATTGTGCAATCATTTTCAAATTATATTTTATAATTCAATGGTAAGTTATTATTATAATAGGAAGACAGCAATGAAGAGAATTAATTACTCTTCATTCCCTCATCTACAACAGATAGGGCAGAGATCAGAGACTATTAATGTGTTGGCAGAAGTTCACACCTACTACAATTTTAGCCAGCTCAGAAAACCAGATCCATGGAAAAGGAAGCCCAGAGGATCCCATGAAATTAATGATCCTTGTAAATGGCCCACCCTATGCTTTCAGGCTCCTGACATTTTATCTATGTGTGAGCGCATGCATGCACTCCCACACATCACACATGCACAGGGCACTTAAGATCTTGTCCTTCATGTACACTCTTATTATTAATGCTGTTTGCAATCTCCATAGAGGTACATGCAACTTAAAGGTTTGAAATGTAGCCAGAGTGTCAACATTTTCTTCTTTTCCTTTTTTTGTTTTTCTGACTCTGCAGCCCCTATTTGATTCAGCTTGTTTGGATTCACGCAGACACATATACATAAGTATAACATGTACAGTTTCATACGTACACAAAATGTCAATGAAACTCACATAGAACTCTTAATACGCACAATACACAAATACACTGTAACACACAAACATATGCAGCGCATATACTCAGCATCATACCACACATGCATGGGTTAATACATAGCTACTACATAGACAAACACATAACACATACAAATAATATACACTACACAGAAAATAGATGTAACACAAACAAAACTGACAGACCAGCATGTGCACAACACATCAATGATTGAGTTTCCCAAATACCAGTTGTTCATTTATCACTTTCATAACATTTGCTTTATTTACATATCACCTAAGCATTTATTTACCTAATATTTTATATTACTTACACTGCTTGCACTTTAGAATATTTTTATCTATTTTTTTCCTGCTCTTCCTTTTACTTAATTATGCTTGAGAAACTTTTCATTATTTTTACATTTTTACCTCATCAAATATATGTGACAAAAGTGTTGGTGTACATCCATTGTATATGAAAATGTTGACTGTTCTAACTTCAGTGGGTTGATCTATTCACACAGCTCTCTCTTTATAATTTATGGAGAAAGATTTTAAAAGACAAGGATTATATTAATATTAGAAGGCACATCAGAGATTAGCTAGGTCAGTCCTCTATATTATGCCAATGTTATTTCTGCCCTAAACAGCTAATGCTAAGAATAGCAACTTTATCAATAACATTGGTAACATTTTTGGAAATCATCTATGATAGCCTATCAGTTTACAGAAGGCAAATTGTCAGGTTGATATGGCTGCTCTGTACATGATAAGTTTCAGTATGCTCAAAGGAAGAGTCTATGAATGAATGTGTAACTTACTAAAATATAATTTGTGATACCAAAAAGAATGAAATCTTGCCATTAGCAACAACATGGATGGAGCTAGAGTGTATTCTAACAGAAATGAGTCAGAGAAAGATAAATATCATATGATTTCTCTCATATGTGGAATTTAAGAAACAAAACAGATGAACATAGGGGAAGGGGGGAAAAAGAGAGAGAGGCAAACCATAAGAGATACTTAACTATAGAGAACAAATTGAAGATTGATGGAGGGGAGATGGGTGGGGGATGGGCTAAATAGGTGATGGGCATTAAGGAGGGCACTTGTTGGGATGAGTACTGAGTATTATATGTGGGTGATGAATCACTAAATTCTACTCCTGAGACCAATACTCCACTATATGTTAAATAACTTGAATTTAAATAAAAATTTGAAAAAAAAATCTGTGGTAATCACATAAAAAATGGAAAATATATATAAAGGTATAATTAAAAAAAAGTGTAATTAATCTTACTACTTAGAAACAACATCATTGTTCTAGAAGTAAGTTTACTGACATGTACATTTTTACTGCTTTGGGAACATATAGCACAATTGTCTTTCAGAATATATAAGCCAACGTATACTCCTCATAGCATTGAGCATAGTCTAGCCCATCCTATTTAGGATTGAATATTGCTATTAAAAGTCATCTTTACCATAAATTGCCTTCGTTTTTTTCATATGTTGCCTTTTAAGTTAGATTTTCTACTTAAATATTTTCTAGGTTTACTCTTTGATCATATTTATTTCCATTGACCTTCAGTTTTGAGAAGAAATACCTATTATAATTTAGTACAATCCTTAAAATGAATTAACACTCTGAGGAAGGGAAAGTCTTAATCTTATGATTTCCTTCTGTGGAGAAATCTTTCCTGTAGCATCTGATATCCAAAATCATGTTGTTTAAAGGGGGGAAAAGATGGTCGCTTAATAGCTAACTTCATATCCCAAGTAAGCAAGCTCTTCCATTCTCAAAGTTTTGGCAAGATATTTGAAAAGACAGAGGTATTCTCATATTTCAGTTAAAACAAATTTATTTTTTTTAGTGCTTGGTTTGTAGACCCTCTTTGAGAAGTTTTTGGTGCAGTGACTTCTGATAACATTAGGGTTGCTACAAATCCTTTTGCGCAAGGCAGAATGAGTATAACTTGTGATCCACCTGTTCATACTACTTTCTACAAGACATGAAGGACTGCCTTTGAGTTTGATGTATAATAAATACGAAACTACACATACACACAGATACAAGTTCTCAGATGGAATACTGTGCTAATTGGTTAATATGCCTTAATGACATATCGGTGGAAATTAATTATGGATACTGCTTTATACATGTAGTTTTTCCAAACACTATACCTCATAAGCATGTAGAGACCATTGGTAATGAGTTTCAGATGAATATAACTTTTATATTTCCCAGTTATTTTTTCCACACATCAGATTCATTTAAAAGATGCATTCTTTTATAAAACATGCATTTAATTTCAGTTGCATCAAAATAACATCCTTTTAAGAATATGTGGAGAGTTCCAGATTCATAATTAATTTTTAAGTGTATATAAATCCATTAAAAGAAAAACTTACTCTAGGCAAATGACACCAAGATGAGTAATGCTTACATGAAACAGTTTTCTGGGGAAAATATACAAATTACTAAGCATTCAAGGTATTTTAAAAAGTTTAGCATTTAACATTGAGTCCTTTTTTTTTCTTGAAGAATAAATTTTCTTGGTAATCTTAGTTCATCTTAGTGATACTTAGATAAATTTGCGGCCAAACAGGTTTATATCAGAATGTTAAGAGACTAAAGCATTAGTGGGATTGTGCAGGTTACTTTTAAGTTCCTCTTCAGTGTCATCAGCCTCTGGTTAATATACTTATATAACTTATTAATAAAGAGCCTTCAGATCATAAGAAAGGTACTGTCCTTGATTTTGAGAAATCACTTAAAAACGTAATGCAAAAAACATTCTTCTAGAAGCCTCTAGCAGGATGTCCAGTGGTACATACTCTGACAGGCCCTTCTGTTGTAATACAATCAGGTCCTGCATCAAAACAGATGTCATAATATAGTCTTAGGCTTGCAGAAACTAAACAAAAACTCCAAGGGTCCGTAACCCTCAAAATAGGCAAACAAAGGGAAAATTATCTGCTGAAAGCCCAGAGGGAGCATAGGTTAACACAAATGTTGATGTGCCACTCTGGCATTAAACCAGGATCAATGGAGGGGGCTAAAGAAATCTCAGATTGGCAGTAGCCTTGGATCCTGGAGAAAGTAAAAGGTAATTCTTCTTGGAAGAAAACATCTCCAAGTTAAGCCTTCCAGGAGTTTCATTTTATGCTGAGGAGTTTCATTCTCTAGGATCAACCAAATACAAATCCACAATCAAGGATTATTAAATGCACAACATAAAAGCCACCACAAGGGGTAGTCAGCAAAAATAACAAATCCCTAAATTTCTCAAATATTGAAATGATTAAATACAGAATAAAATGTAACTATGCATGAGATGTCTAAACAAATAAAAATAGAATCAAAAAAATGAACAAGTAATACAACTCCATAAGGACAACCATAAATGAAAAAAAAATAGCACTTTTATTAATAAAAACTTTTCACAATTGAAATTTAAAAACCCAATCGTAAGATTAAACAACAGGTTATACACAGGTAAAGGGAAAATTTTTGAATTGGAAGATTGATCTGGAGAAAAATATACCACAGTGCAGAAAGACACAGAAATGACAATATGAAAGAAAGGTTAAGAGATATGAAAGATTATATGTGAAGTCACAATAAATATGTAGTTGGAGCCCCAGAGTAAGAAAATAGAAACAATTAAGTAAGAGGAAATATATAAACAGCCAAAGGTCAGTTCATGTTTATGGAGTTATAAGATTTCCAATTTCTTTGAACTGATGACCCTCATTACCAGTTTGTCATTAATGTTTTTATTGTAATGGCATATTATGGGTTTTAGTTGGATATTGCACTTTCATGTCATGATGCCAACTGAATAGCAATGGCAGGCAGTAGAACATTTTCTGGAAACTAGGACTACACTGAGTGGGATAAATGGCCATTAATAACTTAACCTGTACATAGAAGTGATTTGCAAACTATATATATTTCACTGAACCCAAATTAAGTGTCACCTTGTCCTAAGGCAGATCCCTCAAGTGCCTGCAGCTTCTCTAGTGCTATCCAAATGTAAAGAAAGGAAAATTGAGGTGGAGATAGACAATAACCTCAGCTGATTGTGGTTAAATATCTTATTTTGAAAATTCACAACATATATGAACATTTGGACATAACGCTGATCCCCCTTTCAGAGATTTGGGAATCATCCATGCAAGTTAAGTACCCTAAAACTGAAGCCTCATTGATTTCATTTTTAAATCCACTTCTTTGCCAAAAATCTCTACAGTTAAAGGAAATACAATTATATCAAGTCAAATATATAAAAAGAAACTCACAGATACTTTGAAAGGAGAAAAAAATCTTAAATAGCTAGAGGAAATAAATCCTCTATTACCTACAAAAAAAATAACAATTAGACACGATAGACTTCTCGATAGGAACAACAAAATTCTGAAAACAGTGGAATAATATGTTAAAAGGATGAGAGGAAATACTGTGAAATTAAAATTATGTACACAATGAGGCTACTTTTTAAACTGAGAAAGGATTTTTTTTCTGAGAAATTAAAACTAAAATAGTTTACACCAACAAATCTTTTCTAAAGGAACTTTAAAAAATGTACCCCAGGAAGAATAAAAACCTCAGAAAAAAGTTTTAGGGGCAATAAGGAAAGACATTGCAAGGAAACTGATAAACACATATATACAAATAAAGAAGTGTTTTCCAATATTTCTGATAAGAAAGAGAGCTGAAATAGTGAACCAAAAAACCATGTGAATTTAGATGGTTACTAAGTGTTCAAAGGTACTTAGATTTTCAGGAGATGCATCAAGATATTAATTTACTTTAGAATTCATTGAAAAAATATATAATCACTTTCTAGGAGAATAAAATAATTTTAAACATACCTGCATCTAATAACATAGCTTTAAAATATGTAAATAAAAATTCATAGGAATACAGGAAGAATTCACCACCATTTTTGAAAAAGTTTAACAAATGTTTCTCAATAGTTCATAGGTCAAGCAGACAGGAGCAAGGAAAGTTGTAGAAGAGTTGAACAACACAAATACTAAGCTTAATTTAATAGTTGTATATAGAATCCCACACTTAGCAGGATTATGAGTTTTCTTTTTCCTCGGTCATACATAGAAATTTTACCAAATTTGACTCTGTACCAACCATGAAATAAGTCTTAATACTTCCAAAGAATAGAAATTATACAGACTATGTTCTGTGAGCACATTGTAATTAAGTTGGAAGTGTATAAGAAGACGTTAAAATTTAAAAAACATGGAATTGCAAAACACCTATAAAGAATGTGAGACAAAAAGCAATCATACTGAAACATTTAAAATACTTCTAACTGAATAATAAATTGTTACTTAAAACTTGTAGAATACAGTTTAAGAGATACTCAGAAACATATAGTGTGAAATGCCACATTAGTAGAGAAAAATGTCTAGAAATTGATAGGATTAGCATCTGAAAGACATTAAAGAAAAAAGAGTAACACAATCTTAGATGAATGTAGCTGTCAACATCTTTGCTTTTCTCCTTCCAAAATGATACAAAAGGAACGAAGAGAATTCTGACCCCATTCTTCTATACAAAAATTACTTTAAAACATCTTTTTTAAAAGTAAGAAACATGAATTCATACAATGAAAACCATGTAAAAGCTGTTGAAGTTGTGCAGAAACTGCATAGAGGAGATAAAGAGAAAGAACATATTCGATGGTGAAGTTCTAGTGGCAGCAGATCCCTAAAAGAACCAACAAAAAATATACCTGCAGAAAGTAAGGAGTCTCTTTGAAAAGCAAATCCTTTCAACTGCCTTTTTTTTTTCTGCCACTGTGTTGGTACAGTGTCAAGAAATAGGTATTGTAAGGCAAAAATAAATATATAAACAAAATGAAAAAAAGCAGTATCTGTCATCTGCCTAGAATAATGGCCAGAAAAAATATTACCAAGGAGACTATAGAAATTGTGATCAAATCATGTCCTTTTAATTTACCTCTTTTGAAAGTGAAATGTACAAACTCAAGCAAAAATCAGGTGGACAACAGAAGATAAAACACAAACTGGCATAACTCAGGAAGAAAATAAAAAGGAACAGATAGATGGATAAGTTTACTAATAGAAAATATATCTTCCAGTTGCTTCTCTTAATAAAATAAGATATTTTAGCAGAGAACATAAAGTGTGAAATAACTCATCTTGGACATGAGCAGAGTGAGATGATCAGAAAAGGAGAATCAAGCGATACTTATTTGCATAATTTTCACCAGTCATGCCCAGCTACAGCCATCAAGAGTTGGGTTTCATCCAGGCTGGTCTTTTTCTAGTCCAGGATGAAGGAAAAGAAAGTGTAAAAGATTTGAATGTGTGTAAGGTAATTACTATATTGAGTGGAAGGAGAGAACTGAAGGACAGTGAAACACTACTGGTTCAATAACATTTTTAAAAAGCTGGTGAACGTAAAGGGCACCTAGGTGGCTCAGGCAGTTAAGCATCTGACTTCACCTCAGGTCATGGTCTCATGGTTTGTGGGTTCGAGCCCTGTGTCGGGCTCTGTGCTGACAGCTCAGAGCCTGGAGCCTGCTTCAGATTCTGTGTGTCTCCATCTCTCAGCCCCTCCCCTGCTCATGCTCTGTGTCTCTGTGTCTCTCAATAATAAATAAACATTAAAAAAGATTTTTAAAAATCTGGTGAACATAGAACATTACAGGCCAATATTCCTGATGAACATAGACATAAAAATCCTCAACAAAATACTAGCAAAATGAATTCAACAATACATTAAAAAGATCATACACCATGATCAAGTAGGATTTACTCCAGGGCTGCAGGGATCTTCAACATCTGCAAATTAGTCAGTGTGATACACCACATTAATAAAACAAAGGATAAAAATAATACGATCATCTCAATGCAGAATAAACATTTGGAAAATTCAACATTCATTTATGATAAAAACTCTCAACAAAGTGAGTATAGAGGGAATGTAACCTCAACATAATAAAGGCCATATATGACAAGCTTACAGCTAAAAATCATAGTCAGTGCTAAAAAGCTGAAAGTTTTTTCCTCTAAGTCACAAACCCATCAATTATGTCCACTTCTGCCACTTTTATTCAATATAGCATTGGAAGCTGTGGCCAGAGCACTTAGTCAAGAGAAAGAAATAAAAGGTATCCAAATTGGAAAGGAAAAAGTTAAAACTATCTCTGTTTACAGATGACATATTATACATGGAAAACCGGAAAAAAATCCATCAAAAAAACTGTTGGAACTAATTAACAAATTCAGTAAACTTGCAAGATACAAAATCAACACACAAAAATCTGTTGCATTTCTAAAAACCAATAATGATGCTGAGGAATTTGAGCAGCCACATGCAAAAGAATAAAACTAGACCTCTATCTTGTGTCATACATAAAAATGAACTCAAAATGGATTAGAGACTTAAACATAAGACCTGAAACTATGTAATTCCTAAAAGAAAACATGGGCAATAAGCTCCTTGATATTGACCTTGGCAATGACATTTTGAATTAGACACCAAAAGAAAAAGCAACAAAAGCAAAAATCAACAAGTGGGACTACATAAAACTAAAGATTTTCTGCACAGCAAAAGAAACCATCAACAACAAAATGAACAGACAACCTACTGAACAGGATGTTCAGTTTGTAATGTTTGCAAATCATACAACAGATAAGGGGCTAATATCCAAAATATATAAAGAACTCATACAGGTCCATAATGAAAAAGCAAAAAATCAAATTAAAAAAATGGGCAGGAGATCTGAATAGACATTTTTCCAAAGAAAACATACAGATGGCCAACAAGTACATGAAAAGATTCTCTGCATTATTAATCATCAGGGAATTGCAAATTAAAACTACACAGAGATATCACCTCACACCTGTTAGGGTGGCCATTATCAAAAAGACTAGAAAGAAAAGTGTCGGTGAGGATGAAGAAAAGGGAACCCTCATGCACTGTTGGTGAGAATGTGAATTGGTGCAGCCACTGTGGAAAACAGTATGCACGTTCCTCAAAAAAGTAAAAGTAACTCAACATGTCTCTGGAGGCAAGGGAAACAAAAGCAAAAATGAACTACTGGGACCTCATCAAAATAAAAACCTTCTGCACAGTGAAGGAAACAATCAGCAAAACTAAAAGGCAGAATGGGAGAAGATATTTGCAAATGACATATCAGATAAAGGGTTAGTATCCAAAATCTATAAAGAATTTATCAAACTCAACACCCAAAAAACAAGGAATCCAGTGAAGAAATGGGCAAAAGACATGAATAGACACTTCTCTAAAGAAGACATCCAGATGGCCAACGGACACATGAAAAACTGCTCAACATCACTCATTAACAGGGAAATACAAATCAAAACCACAATGAGATACCACCTCACACCTGTCAGAATGGCTAACATTAACAACTCAGGCAACAACAGATGTTGGCGAGGATGCGGAGAAAGAGGATCTCTTTTGCGTTGTTGGTGGGAATGCAAGCTGGTACAGCCACTCTGGAAAACAGTATGGAGGTTCCTCAAAAAACTAAAAATAGAATTACCCTACAACTCACCAATTGCACTACTAGGCATTTATCCAAGGGATACAGGTGTGCTGTTTCGAAGGGACACATGCACCCCCATGTTTATAGCAGCGCTATCAACAATAGCCAAAGTATGGAAAGAGCCCAAATGTCCATCGATGGATGAATGGATAAAGAAGATGTGATATATATATATCACATCTAAAGAAGATGTGTGTACACACACACACACACACACACACACACACACACACAATGGAGTATTACTCGGCAATCAAAAAGAATGAAATCTTGCTATTTGCAACTACGTGGATGGAACTGGAGGGTATGATGCTAAGTGAAATTAGTCAGTCAGAGAAAGGCAAAAATCATATGACTTCACTCATATGAGGACTTTAACAGACAAAACAGATGAACATAAGGGAAGGGAAAAAATAATATAAAAACAGGGAGGGGGACAAAACATAAGAGACTCATACATATGGAGAACAAACTCAGGGTTACGGGAGGGGTTGTGGGAGGGGAGATGGGCTAAATGGGTGAGGGACACTAAGGAATCTACTCCTGAAATCATTGTTGTGCTATATGCTACCTAATTTGGATGTAAATTTAAAAAAAATAAAAAATAAAATAAGTTAAAAAGAAAAAAAAAGTAAAAATAGAACTACCATATGATCCAGCAGTCTCACTTTATGTGTATTTATCTTAAGAAAACAAAAACACTAATTTCAAAATATATATGCACTCCCATTTTCAGAGCAGCATTATTTATAGTAGCCATGATATGCAAACAACCTCAGTGTCCATCAGTGGATGAATGGGTAAAGAAACTGTGGTTATATATGTGTGTATGTATATATATAATAAAATATTATTCAGTCACACACAAAAAAGAATGAAACCTTGCCATCTCCAACAATATGGATGGACCCCAAGGCCAGTATGCTAAGGGAAATAAGTCAGATATAATCCCTCTTATATGTGGAATCAAAAACAAGCAAACCAAGCTAATAGATACAGAGGATGGGTTGGTGATTCCCATAGGTATATAGCAGGAAATAGGAGAAATGGGTGAGCTATTTCTGTGTTTTATTTTTTTAGTTTAAATAAATTGAGGAGGAAAAAAGTAAAGACTTCCCTAAACCTGCTCTCCTTAGAATCTCCTCTGGAGTCCTGGTTTCTGACACAAAACCTCTCTGGAGCTAAGCTCTTTTGCTAGATGGTGATGATGGACAACTTCTTAGGCCAGTCAACATTCAGACCCCCTGTGATGATTTCTCTCCTACATCTTCTGCCGTAGTGTTTAAACTGGCATCCCTCAGCTGGGAGGCTTCTGACCCCAGAACCCTTCTTCAGCCTGTCTGGGTCCTTGGGCCTCAGTTTGAGGAATATTGTGCCACAATTTTATGAGGTAAATTAGTACCCTCGTCTGGTGTACTTTGGGCTCTTAGTTTGTCACGTTATTGAAAAAGCTGGTTAAAGGAGGGAATCCTGAAAAAAATAGTTTTACTATGATACTTATTTTGAAAAGTGTGACTTTGTTTTAACATGATTGATATATTTGGAAAAGTAAAAAAAAAATCTAATGAACGTAAGGCTAGAGAATGTAGGTCTTGGAGTTGGTGGCAGGGAGGGAGTAGAGTATTTGTTGCCTAACTTTATATAAGCAGATTCGGCATTCTATTCAGTGTTGGCCAGGACATATTAGTTAAGATGGGAGCAAAACCTTTAAACTGGTAATAAAATGAAGTTAGTAGTAAGTACCATGTTATGTCAGATTTTTAACTAGGGAAGACAGCTGGCTATGTGTAGGAGGACTGGAAAATCATCTCTCTGGACAAATTGACTTGGGATAAGGTTTGTAGTAGGATTGATCACTTATCAGCAAAACTAAATGTATTAAAAATATTTGCAGTATGGTTGAAGGGTCTGTAGGTCAAGTGATTACTCCCAACATAGAGCCATATCCTACTCAAGGCCATATCTCTTACTCAAGGACTTTGCTTCTGCAATTATCGTATCTTTTGCCTGCATCATTAATTTTTTTTTCTTTCTTTACTAAGCATTTCCATCAACTTATAAACATGCAAAAATGTCTCAGGTCTTTAACAAATCAGACCTCAAGTGCCCCTCCAGCTACTATCTCATGATTCTGTTCCTCCTTTAGCAAAACTTCTAGAAAGAGATATCTGTCATTATTTCCTTCTTTCCCTTAAGCCACTCCAGTTAGGCTTCTGTCCTTATTATTCCATCAGTCAGGTTTTTTTATCCCAAACAAAATGTTCATTTTTCTGATGTCAATGATCAATTATTAGTTCCCATTATTTCAATCTTCTAGAAACATTAGGCACAATTAGAGACACCTCTGACTGCTTCTGTGCATTTCAGACTTTTCTACCCTAGCTTTTCACAATCTTCACCTAGATGTTTAGGAAGCATATCGAATTTAACATGATCAGAACATTAAGTCTTGATTTCTACCATCAAACCTCCCTTCTCCTCCTTTAGTATTCCTTATCTCACAAAAGGGCATCATTGTTCAACTATTTGCTTAGGCCAAATATCTAAGATTATTTTTTATTACATACTTCTGTTCACATTCTACATCTAATCCAGTGATCTTTCGGAGTATTTCCAGATTCTGATCCCCTTTCCCCACTGCTTCAGCCACTTTGCCCCCGCCATCATTACATAGTCTTCAACCTGGCCTGCTTTCCATCTTGCCTCCCCACAGTCAAGTCTTTACAAACCAGCCACGGTGACCTTTTAAAAACACAAATCAGGGGGCGCCTGGGTGGCTCAGTTTTGGCATTTGACTTCAGCTCAGGTCATGATCTCGTGGTTCATGAGTTCAAGCCCTGCACTGGGGTCTGTACTGACTGCTTAGAGCCTGGAGCCTGCTCCGGATTCTGTGTCTCCCTCTCTCTCTGCCCCTTGCCCACTCACTCTCTCTTTTTCTCTCTTTCTCTCTCTCTCTCTCTCTCTCTCAAAAATAAATAAACAGTAAAAATTAAGAAAAAACACAAATCAGGTCCTGTTTCTTTTATACCCAACAAGAATAAAAGCCAAATTCCTTAGCTGGGCCTATAAGAATTTATGCATCTTGGCCCCTAGGTATTCCTCCAATCTCTTCTCCAAGCCCATCTCCCTCCTCACTGTAGTACAGACACATGGTTTTCTTGTCTTCCACAAACACACCAAGGTCATTCTCACATGCTGGTTTTTTTTTTCTCCCTGGAACACTCTTCAAAGAACTTCACATGGCTCACCCCTTATCCCTTTCATGTCTGCTCAAATGTCACATCTTAGAGGGCCTTCTCTGCTCCCTTTATCTGCAAAACCATCTTTCTGCCAACTTTGATTTCTTTACCCTGTTACATCTTTCATAATAGAATGTATTACTGTATGACACTATTATTACTATCTTACATTTTTTATTAGTTTATTATCTGTCTCTCTAACTAGAATATAAATGCCATGAAGGCAGAAACTTCTCTTGTTCACCCAGAACCCAGAATCTGGTTGGAACATAGACTCTTCTGCATTCATTCATTTATTTCAGTCAGTATGCTTCATTACCCTCATGTTATAATTAATAAGGTCATTCAGAGCCAGCATATCCCAGGAGATAAGAGATTAAGGTATGCATATTCAGTTTTATTCCTGAATCTTTTTGGTCAGTCCATTTCCTTGCAACACACAGTCATTATGTGTGCTCACTGGAACCGATCAATTCTTATAATTCAGGTGATAATCATACCTTTTCTAGAACTCTTTGACTTAAAATTTTCAGTGTTCACATATATATAAATATATACAAATGTACACTTTAAATAAAACTGCATAGTTAGAGAAACAAGACAGGGATATATATCTACCACTACGTAAGAGCTAATAGCCAATATGTAGTGTGAACTTAGTATTTATTGAGCACTTAGTATGTGCCAGGCCTTATTATAAGCACTTTACCTGTAATTGCTTATTTAATCTTCCCTAAAACCCATGAGGTCCTGTTATCCCTATTTTACTACTGAGAAAACTGAGGCCATATAAGAAATTTGCCAAAGCAATAAGATCTAGGTTATAACCCCTTGTGTTCATGAACGTTGTGACATACACACCCAGAGCTTCCATCCAGGATACACGGTAATCAGTTTTCAAGGACAAGTAAATCCACTAAAAATGTATGGATTGGGTCCTTCTGAGCTGCATTTCTCTCTTTGACACTCTGCCACCTTCACCCCTCCCGTTTCTCGACCCCTCATGTGGGACTCCCAAGGCTCTGTCTCTCCATAATGGATCCTTCCTCAATTCAACTTTTCATACCTTTTCCTTATGTAGTGAACCTGACTCTTCTTTGACCTCCCCAACTGAAACATCAGTGAGACCTCTACTCCACTGCCTCTGCATTGTTTTCATGTTGTCCTTGGATAAATCTTTACCGCTGTCAGTATGACCTTGTGCAACTTGCTTAACTTTGGGGGGGGGGGGGGATATATCCCCAATTTTGAAAGAAAGGGAGTGGATAAGATAAAACTATAAAGCACCACGATTTTAAGGGTTTTGATTTTTTTTTACTTTTGATAATATATCAAACTTACAGAAAAGCTGTAATAATAATACAGAGAAATCTGAACTGCTAATTCTCATTACCTCAAACTGCCAAATGTTAACATTTTACTACATTTGCTTTATACCTATCTATCCACTTAGCTATACATTTGTAAAAATTTTTTGAAGTTGTAGACAGGATGCCCTTTTACTCCTAAATACTTCTGTGTGTATTTTCTTAAAAAAAAAAAAAAAAGAGTTCTGTCACATACCACAACATAATTATAAATGCTAAGAAAATAACACAGATACAAAACTATTATGTATTCTATAGTCACTTTAAGGGTCTTTTTATTTTAAGACAAATGATTAAAAGTAGGTCGTGCATCATAATGTTCTTCTAACAGGCATGACTTTGAATCCTCCCGACCTCTCAGCCAGACCCTGATAGCATTCCTCTTCTTTGTGGATTTGTTCTCATAATGGTACTTCCTATATCTGTCTGGATTCTTGGTTACAAGCCACTCAAACTATCTTAGTCTATCTTAAATAAAATATCGAAGTTAAAAGGGGAATATAGGAAATATATTTAGATTCATAGAATCAGTGAAAGACCAGAGAACCAAAATGTAAAAATATGCAGGAAACAAGGAGAGCTGCCTACCCAGAACTTTAGTTGTCAGGAGAGGGAGGCCATAGTGGGAAGTTGGTCAGACCAATACCTAACTCCCAAGACTATGTGAAGTAGCAGAGTCAACTTCCTATAAGATAAGTAGGTGCTCCTGAGGAGAAATTGAGGAATGGTGTACTTATACATTCATTCAAGAAGAAAAATATACAGCTCATATTAAGTTGGACATAAGAATATTTTCTACTTAGACTTGCAAAAAACTGATATTGTATCCAAATATGGTCGTAACTAAAATCTACCCCCAAATTATGAGTGCATATGCTCACAACAATTAAATATTTATTTCAAAAGAAGCGTCCATTTGCTGAGAAAGGAAATTTACTTCAGAAAAGAGGTTGTTTTGCAGATAGCTTTAATATATAAGAGCAGCATTCCTCCCCTTACCTACACCTCTAGCATCAAGAAAAGTGAAATATGGGGCGCCTGGGTGGCTCAGTTGGTTAAGCGTCCAACTTCAGCTCAGGTCATGATCTCACAGTCCGTGAGTTCGAGCCCCGCGTCAGGCTCTGTGCTGACTGCTCGGAGCCTGGAGCCTGTTTCAGATTCTGTGTCTCCCTCTCTCTCTGACCCTCCCCTGTTCTCTCAAAAATAAATAAACGTTTTTTATTTTTCTCTCTGTCTCAAAAATAAATAAACGTTAAAAAAAAATTAAAAAAAAAGAAAAAAGAAAAGTGAAATAGACTCACATAAGATTTATTACAGTTGAGTTTAAATGTACAAGTGAAACATCTGACCCAGTCAGCAATGATGTCCATTAGTTGTTTTATGTAATATTTCAAGAGAGTAATACCTGGAACACTAAATAAATAAATTGAAAAGATCTCACAAAACTATGAATTCTAAAGAACCTGACCAATCTCGCATGACCTCTTTGAACCAAAAGATCACGTATAAAAAAATTAATGGGACAAAGAAAAGAACTTGACAAAGAAATTGGAAAAGAAGGGAAATTACTACATGTAACCACAACTGGGGACAGATTGTATCACAGGATTATTAGAATTTGGAGGAAAACATTATTATTTTTAAATTGAATTGGATTATTTATTACAGTTCTAAAAAGTATTGAACATGAGGAAGATTCCTAGCAAATATTAGATTATACCAGGAAATAATGTATATGAGAGGAGCATCTCAGAGATAAATCTCTATATAAACATTACAAATATTAAATTTTTCTTCTTGTAGCTCCAATCTGATAAGAATTGCTCTTATATTTTATAAATAGCAAGTAATTCTGCTTTCTTACCTTTGAAGATAGGAGCAGTAATGCTTTTCAGAACTGACAACAGTGACCTTTTTTGAGTTTAGTCAAGTTGGTGACCACTGTGAGGGAATTTGAATACCAGAACAGAAGAACTCTCCTGTGGGCAAGTGTGGGTTTCTATTTAGTTGTAGAATTTCAGCTAATTAACTCCTGCCACCCCTGCTTTCACCTTTCTTATTCAAAATCTTATTCAGCTCCCCTGGGAAGCCTCCCTGAATGCTCTAAATGGAGTTTTTGTACCCATGCCCTAGGGGTTTCTTGATATAAATGTATCATGGTGGTTTGGGGTGTTTTTTTGTTTTTGTTTTTTGTCTTACATGATAAAACATTATGGTATCTATTTTCTTCAATAAAGTATAATTTCTTTGAAGTCAAATACTGTATATATGTACACACACACACACACACACACACACACACTGGAATAACAGGCTCCATCTTCACATATAGTCTCGGAGATCTTTAAACTGTAATAGAAATGCATGTGTTTTTCCCCTCTTCCTTGTCCTTCCCACACTGTAAAAGCCCAAAATGCCTCACAGGCCATAGTAACTGTGTAATCCTGTCTAAGCTTCTCCTGCTTTAAAATAATCATGGTCCACAAGGATCCAAGACATCAAACAGATTTACTTCCTGCCATTCCTTGGATATTAGCGATATAAATTGCATCCCCACTGCTTGTGTCCTGGGTGTGTGGAAAATGCAATCCAGTATGAAAACCTGGGCATAGTTTTACAACACCCTGCAGAAGCAAGTCCAGTTTCCTGAGTACCGGGCAAAGAAGGGGGAGAGAATTGAAACTGGTGTCAGGCATCTTGGAAAATGAGAGGGCTTCTAAACGAGAATGGGACAAGTTCATTAAAACAAAACCACTTGAAGCCACAGGGCTCTGAGCACTGTGGCATGAACATATATCTGAATAGAAAATCCAGGTGGTCTCCAAAGTTTTTGTCTTTGATTTCTGTTTTTATGCCCTAAAGGAATGTAAAGGCTTTTATAATGCTCAGACCAAATAAAACCACCTTTGCCACTATTGTACTTCAACTTTATGTTGAAAAAAGAATGCAGTGAATGTATCCTGCTTATTTGCTAACAAACACAACTAGAAGACAACTGGAAGACAAAGTCATTTTCTTCTTTAATGCTATTAGATGTTTTTAGAAGTGTGAATAATTGGAAATTTTTAACACAGAAAGTAGTCTATGAATTTTTGGTAGTAATGGTGTGAAGGTCTGACCTTTTCAGCATTCTTATATGCTCTGCCTCGAGTTCCTTGAAGGTTAATGCTGTACATCACTGGTCTCATAAAGCATTGCTGGAAGATTTGAGGGCAGAATTGTGCATGGGTATTTCTCATTCTCATGAGTTGAAAGGCTTTGAATGAGTTTGTCTTCTGATGCTGGCCTCAATTGGCCATATCTACTGGCAGGAGAAAACAAAATCTGTATGTTGTTCAGATGCTGAGACAGACCCTAGAAGAGGCAGAGACAGCCTCTTGGGATCGATTCTTCTCCTTTCAGCATGCTTGTTCCGAGGTACTGGGAACCATGTCTGGGGTCCACCCTTTCAGTATCTTATTCCTGCCTCTTGCCCAGTAGGCATATGTGAGAAAACTGGTGGTCTGGAAACATTCGGAGAAAATCTGTGTCTACTCAGTCAGCTGAACTGTTTTATGCCATTCCAACATTAAAGCAAGACTAAGTTTGTATTTTGTGTTTGTAAATGTAATAACTCTGTAAATCCAAAGCTGGAAATACTCCTAGGATTTAGACAACAAAACTGGACATATGCGTCTAATTAAGCTGACATTCTACTCACAATTTATGTCTGGAATTTATTTCTTTTTTAGAATGAGTAGGGGGAAATTTTGATTAAGATTTTGAATCCTCACTAAGGCAAATCTTGGATCAAATGTTTAGAAAATAAATGATCTTATGTGTAATTTTGCACATAAAAATCGTTACAGGAAAAAAGTATTTATGGGAGGGAGTATGAAAAAGATGTATAATTTTTCCCCATGCTCAAGTTTAAAGCTGCATAAATAAGTTTGATTTTAAAGAATACTAAAGATTAGATCCTTCCTTTATTGATTTAACTTCAAAATTAGGTGGGATGGAGTACAGCTAACATTTCACATGAATTTGGTGCTTAGCCTTGTAGTTTTTTGAGGAGTCAATTCAATATTACAGATCATGGAGGCAGATTAGTTAAATAAGTCCATGCTGACCTAATAGTCAAGCCTTTTGAGGTGCACCTGTAACTAGTTCCTGTATTCCTTGTTGTGGTCATATTCTATTTAGCTGGGAAGGAGCTGTGTCTGAATGTAGTGAGGATTTTATTTTTCTTTTAATGTGCCTTGCAAGATAGAGTGCTTCAGCTACCAAATATGTACCCACTGAATTGCTTTGAGGTTTGTTCTTTATGTACTATATGGAATTGTGGGGAAAGGAGTCTCTATTGACTTGAGCTGGCAAAACCAATATTTTAATGCAAATAGAGCACTCACCTGGGAAATTGGCAAATTTGGACTACAGCCCTTTACCCCAACCTTGTTTTCTTTCTTCTCTCTGCCTCACTATAAATTAACAAATAATTGACATCCGCTTAACAGCTTGCTGCCTTTTTAGTTGAAAGCAGTGTGTGGCCATATTTAGGTTACATATTGAAAATGGAGGAATCGTTTAGTTGGGGTTTTTTTCCCCTTAAATGGAGAAGATCTGGGAGAGGTCTTTACATCTGTAACCATAAGATAATTAAACCTCGAAGTTGTCACATAAAACATTTTCTCAAATTGCCTTTGCAAGACTGCAGGTATATTTTAACAAATGTTTAATTGTAAGCAACAACAATGACAAACAACCACTACGTGTTTTGCGTTGTTTTGTATTTTATGTTGCTCAGGGGAAAAAAAAGGACATAAAAATACCTTTTTAGAAAACATGATGGATCTATACCAGGAGGATAAAATTACAGAACTTGAAACATATGGGCTTCTTAAACTCCTTCTCCTTAACTCACTCATCACTCAGGAAGCTGCCTCAATCACAATCTAAAATTGACCATTTCAGGAAAAGCAAACCTCAGCTTTCTCCAGAGGGTCCAATCTGGGTTGTGGTGACTATTTTATTACCAGTAATTTTAAATCTTCTTGGAAACATTACCTTTCTAATTTACTGTAAATTTTGACGGATCTGTGAAACCACACTTGAGATGTTGGTAAACAAGACAGATGTGTAGTGTATGGATTGAGAGGGAAACAAGCAGTACTAAATAAAACTAACAAAACCTATAGTGCAAACCTGGAAATCATCTGGCTTCAAGTTGCCTCATGAATTGCAATCCAGCAGAAAGTCAGTCTATAGAGTTTTGGTTTTTTTTTTGGTTTTTGGTTTTTCGGTTTTTTTTTTTTTTTTGGTTTGTTTTATATTTACCTGTGGATCTTTCAACAAGTTATTACAGGATCTAATGCCACTGGAAAGTCGTAAACAGTGACATTTCAAGAGAAGATAGGATCTCCTCATACTTACCTCTCAGACATGCAGGGGCCCAATGGAGCTGTTCAGAGGGACCAAGTAGGTAAAGTGAAAGCATTTGTTAAAGTATTTTTCTTCTTAAGTAAGGATCTGTCTCGTGATCTTCTCTAAGAAGTTGTAACATTGCTGATTCTCTAGAGCATTTCTGACTTTACTTTAAAACAAAGAATATTCCATACCAGGACCATTCTTGGCAGTTAAACACAAAACAAAACAAAATCAAGTCTCATTACTGTGACCTGGAAGGGCCAGTTGAGTTTCCTTGTGATTGGCTTTATAATAGAAAGTCTAGTTTTAAAAAAGCTCAAGGGGCACCTGGGTGGCTCAGTCGGTTAAGCAGCCGACTTCAGCTCAGGTCATGATCTCGTGGTCTGTGAGTTCGAGCCCCGCGTTGGGCTCTGTGCTGACGGCTCAGATCCTGGAGCCTGTTTCAGATTCTGTGTCTCCCTCTCTCTCTGACCCTCCCCCGTTCATGCTCTGTCTCAAAAATAAATAAATGTTTTAAAAAAATTAAAAAGAAATAAAAAAGCTCAAAAATCTCAACAGGTATTTGTTAACTATTTATGGAGGGTCATTTCAATAAGCTTGGAAAATATGGTACTTTATTTTACAGTATGGCAGCCATTATCCCCGATACTTTTTTCCACATAGGAGAATAACACCAGAAGATGTTTTATTATAATAGAAGAAAAACAAAAACAAACCAAAAGGAGATGGATCCTTCTTGACTATAAAACTTTAACAGAGGAGGTTTTAAAATATCCCATTTCAATATATAGTTACCAACTAGTTATAGAGACTTCTGTTTAAAAGTGGTGAACTGAACATGTGAGCTTAATCCCTTTCCAACCCTCTCAGTAAATCAAGAGTCAAGATATATGAACCCACAAGGACAAAGAAAAAGAGACGAGAACCAATCTACAAGTCCTAATAGCTGAACAACAGAAATTCCAAGAGAGAATAGAGACCAGGAAATGTAGAAAATCATTAAATGATTCAAGTTAATTTCCTGTAAGTGAAAGTCATGAGTTTCCAGAAAGAATAAGCTCGCACAGTATCTTGAACATAGATGAAAATAGCACCATACCAAGGCATATCACTGTAAAATTTCAGAAGGTGGTGGAGAAAGGGAAGAGTCAAATGAATTCCAGAGAGAATGATGACCGTGACAACAACATATGTCATATAAGAAACAGGAATCAGACTGGCTTCAGACCTCTGAAACCAATACCGGATGGTAGAAGATAAGAAAGCAATACTTACAAAATTCTGAGGAAGAATGATTTCTGGTTTAGGGTTCTATATCCACCAAACTATCAATTAAGTGTAGAATAAATTCATCCAGTAACAGATAAGTTTCTCAAAAATTTACCTTGCAAAAATTATTGAAGTAATGGAATTATGTGCTCTACAAAATGAGTAAATAAAACACAATAAACACATGAAATCCAGATAAGCAATTGAACATAAGAAGTGGGCAAATACAATCTTCCTAAAAAGGAAGAAATATGCTCCCAGGATGAGAGCAATATAGCAGGTCTGGACAGCAACCAGTGCAAACGAGCTGGTCAGAAGTCTCTGAGAGATTTATTCAAACAGTTACACTGACCCAATACCTAATGAATCTGAATATATTGAGATTTTTTTCAACTGGAGGAGAGTTTAGATATGTTAGTGTAAGTGTTTAGAAACTTAAGCAATGAAAAAAATATATATCATCAGGAAAAATAAATGTCAACAACAAAAATAACAAAAATTATGTGTGAAAAATATAAAAGTAATTATACTATGTAGTTTAACTGTACATAGCATTTACATAGTCATAACAATGTAAGCACTGGGTATCAATCTAGCCAAATTATGACTTTTCTTTACTGGGTTGAAGGGGGATGGGACGTTTACAAACATGTGTAAAGGACATGAGAAGTAAAGCTTCCTTGAAAGGAGTAAGTCAGTAAATCAAGCCAAAAATGGAAAAAAGCTGGAGTGGTGTGTTATGCTAATTATTTAAAGATATGAAGATAAATACCAAAAGAATAAGCTAAAAGATTTAAAGTGTTCCAGAGATTTGGAATTTGGGGAAGGGGTTTGGCTGGAGGACTTATTGTTTGTCCTAGCATAGAGCTATCTACTTGCCTTTAAACCATGTGTCTGTACAACTTTAAAATATTAATTAAAAGAACTTGCCAACAATTTTGCTAATGGCAAATTCGTGACAAAACCATTCCAAACTTGCTTTAAAATCTACATGCTTTTCCTTAGATTACAGATTTCAGTAGTTTTAATAATACATTTATCAATACTAATGTTACTTGATTAATAATAAAATTATGCCCCTTTGGGGGAAAAATATTTTTTATATAATTATAACTAGAATTGCTAATAGATGATCATCTAGACTTATTATTAAAACCTAGAAATAATAGCATTATTATATGAAAATAAATGCTATAAATCACCACAATCTGAAGCCAAAAATACAAATCTGTTCATTCACGTTTTAGATAGAAGTATAATTGGATATATCATATCTTGAAGATTTAGAGTTCAAGAATTCTAATTTCTTCTTTACAAAGGAGGCTACATATATGTTGAATAAACAATGAGTGTGAAAAACAACTAAAATTTCTTGGGCACTGATAAAGGCTGTAATAAAACATTGTGTTATTTATTACATATATAACTTTTTATTTTCGTTCTTATAAATGAGAAATTAAAACTTTAAATAGCGCAGGACATCAACTTTACCCTACTAATCAGTGGCTATGCTAAGATACAGATGTTCTTTCAGAGGATAGGAGTCTCTGTGAGCACTGAGAAGTCTAAGCTCGTTCATTACCACCTTCTCCTTGAAGCTTGCTCCTTATTTGTCAGTTAACTGTGACAATATTATTTTGAACACAACCCCTTTAGGTAATAAGGTCATAGTCTTGCCTATCTAAATAAAAACTTCCACCAAATTAATATAATCCTTATGTAATACAATATAATTCATTTACATTATCTTTCCTCTAAAATATTCTAAGCCCTTCTAATATGGCTTTTTATACCAACATGAATCACATGACCTAGACAGACACAGTTTCATCTAAATCTGCTATCGGGTTTTTGTTACAGTGTTTAACCCTGGGAATGAAACCTTTAAAAGCTAAGTCTGAGGAATTGATAGGAGTTTATCAATATAATGAAAGTGGGATTTAACCAAATCCAGTGATACGTCTTTGTCCACTCAACTTGATTATTCCTATATTTTGACTCGTTCATCAAACACAACATCTACTGAATGCTTTCAATGTGAAAAATGCTATTCTAAGTACTAGCAATGGTGTAATTGATAAGTTTCATTACTTAGAGAAGAGTGAAGTAATTATTTATTGAATACCCTCTGTGTGCAAGGCACAGTATATATATTTTATCTGATATAATCTGTATGAACAGCTGTAATGTAGGTGTATATTATAGCTGAGTTTTAAACATAAGAAAACTTTTAATCCAAGATGTTAATTTGCCTAAAGTCACAGAGCTAGTAAGAAGGATTTGTGTGTAATTATGTCTGATATGCATTTTACTTATTGAATACCTACTCAATGCTAGGTTTTATATTAAAAAGCTAAAGATACAATAAAGTGAATATGTTAACACTACTGAACTATACATTTAAAATGGTTAAGATGGTAAAAAATGTATCAAATTATATATTTATATATGTGCAGTATACTTTTATACTAATTATACTTCGAGAAAGCTGTTTTTAAAAAACTAAATATAAAAAGGTTAAATATATTTTTAAAAGTCCCTATATTTTAGTTTGGTTCATATGTCTTATAGATGAATATTTTAGGAACTATTTTGAAAATAATTAGATTATTTTAAAGGTAACATAAAAACATCAGGGTTGCAAAATGATGATAATTTTGTTTCTTCATTGTCGTCTCTTAGTTTGCAAATAAATAACAACACTGAGATTTTGGTGATTACTCACCAAAAGATCTTAAGAATTTAGGAGATAGTATTGATTTATAATGATGATACAGAAATTCTTGAAAAGAAGTAGGCCATTAGAAATTGAAAGAATGAAAACAAAGAAGAGGATGGATGTTTTCTAACTGAGGATAAAATAATCTCTCTAGAGTGAATGACATCACTTAGGTAAGATTACTCAAATGGTTAAAGATTTGAGAAATACCCCGTTGAGAAAAAGCTAAACCATCTGAGATAGCTTAGTGTAAAAAAATGGATACTCTGAGATTATATATTAGTGAATAGTTTTGGGGGTTTATAAAGGGTTATCATTTAGAGGAATTTTCACCTTAATGAAGTCTGGACATAAAGAATTACCTGATGATATAGCAAAGGGAGTTTTTGCAAAATGTGATGGAGGTTATTAAAAACTGAATTAACTTAGCAAGCAATGTTGCAGGCTGTCTTCAAGGGAGACTCTTGTTACAAACCTACTTTTTCAGCCATCTGGAATGGCTTCTATGTGATACTATAGAATACCATGTGATGGGAAATAAATCAGGGTTCTCCTTAAGTACCCTCCTAGCTTTCTAATTTAAGGCTCAATATGAACTTTCACTGTGCTTCCTTTCTCAGAACTCTGCTACTGAGGACTCGAGCGGTATTGTGTAAGGTACCAGATTTAGATGAGGCTGCCAGCACTCCTCTGGGCCTTTCTGGTTCATGGTGCAGTCCATGGACAGCAGCAGCAGCATCACTTGGGAGCATATTAGGTCTGCAGGATGGCAGGCCCCCTGCAGACCACTTAAGTCAGAATCTGTCCTTGAAAAAGATCTCCAGGTGCATAGGTGCACTGAGGTTTGAGAAGCAGTGGTCCAGGCCATTGTCTCTATCCCTAGAATAAACTCCTTGCCTTTTTCCAGAGCAGATCTCTTTCCAAATTGTTGCCAAAGATAATATGGAAGAAATAAAAACATTCTTCTTCCACTCAAATGATTATAGTGGTGGATATACATTGATTTTTATTGTCAAGTTTTTGTTTTATTGGGGAAGTTATTCTCCAGGGAATCAAAAAAAGGAGACTCAAGGTTGTCTTACTCAAAGGCATTAAAAAAAAATCACTTGGCCATCAGGCTTTCCATAATAAAAAGGGACAATTTAACATTGTGAAGAAAACTGAGGTTTGGTATAATGGTTTCTATTTCATAGAAAACTAAAAGTACTGTTTGTCTCTCTGTTTCTGTCCTAACCTCTCTCTTCTCTTCTCTTCTCTTCTCTTCTCTTCTCTTCTCTTCTCTTCTCTTCTCTTCTCTTCTCTTCTCTTCTCTTCTCTCTTTTCCTCCCTCCCTCCTTCCCTCCCTCAATAGCCTCTCTCATTGTAAGTTTCTTGTCCCTGTTTGCACAGATGTGTGTTTGTACAACCAAAAAGCCTTGGAAATTTTGCTGTTTTAACTTCAGCATCCTGACTTTATTTGAATCAAGATGGAAAGCAAGCTCTTTGGTTTTGAAGACCAGTAGAAATTAAATTCAAGAAGTAAAGCTTTGTAAAATATGGTGCAAATCAACCACAAACATTTCAAAAGGCACCACTATTAAGACAACATGGAAGTGAGGAAAACAACTGAGTAACATGACAGACTAAAATCAAAGTCAATTATGTTAAGGGGGCATGGACTTTCAC
This sequence comes from Acinonyx jubatus, assembly GCF_027475565.1. Taxonomy (NCBI): domain Eukaryota; kingdom Metazoa; phylum Chordata; class Mammalia; order Carnivora; family Felidae; genus Acinonyx; species Acinonyx jubatus. The sequence continues at coordinate 69,819,875 of NC_069391.1, read as the reverse complement.
AATGGTTCTCTGGATTTGAGCTTTTGTGAGAGGAAAACAAAAGATGCCTTGATTTTGTTTTTTTCAATCCGCCATCCCAAATTTATTATGAAAAATTATTTTAAGCATTGTACTTTGCAGCTCTTCTTTATATGATCTGTGTAAAATAAAATTACTTTAGGTGACAGTATACTCTGCTTTTTTTCTCTCTTGTCTCAGTGCCCTTGTAAAGAGAGAAGTTTGGGTTGAAGGAAAATGAAATAATTGACGGTAAGCATTGTTCTCAAGGCAGCAAGTAATACAGTTTAAAATATGGAACATTTTCCCTAAACTAATTTAGAAAATGATTACCACTAGAATGGCCAAGTTAACTCAAACTCATTTAGGCCAATTTGTTTTCTCTGAATGAAGCATGAACTCTCTAGAAGGGGAAGCCCATTGTAATTTTAAAGTGTTTAAATTTTTCATTTAAATAGCAAAAGCTTTAAGCATTTCTGTTTCTACAAGTGACCTTTCTTTTTTCAGTTTATAAACTAACAGATAAGAAATACCTCCCATATGATGCTATACATTTGTCTTGTGTTTCCGCAGTAATTAGTGAGGTTTGTGGATGAATTATGCCATTTAACATCTGTTATTAACAATAACCACATTTATTGCCTCATAACAATATCATTACAAAGGAAAGCTGTGCTGATGAGAAGCAGTTCTTTGTAAACCCTAATAAGTGTACAATGTGTGTGTAAATATTTACTTTTCCATAATTCTCTCACTGTTTAATTGTGACTCTGCATTCAGCCATTTTAATTAGGTTGAATTTCCAGTCCTTTAGCATTTAGATATTTAAGTTTAATGCTTTGTTGATGAAATTTTATTGCTTTTAATCTACCCTACATGTTAAAGGAGCCCAGTCTGTGCAACATCACAGCTTTAAACAGGAATTAGGTGAAAAGAAGGCTAATGATGCAATCAGAATATATTCTGGGAGTACTGTGGCTACTGTAGATTTCAGTGACCTGCCAAAGTATTTCTTTAAAATTATTACACCACTTGTCAAAATGGGAAAATAGATGAAACTAACATTAGTATTTTTATGAGGATCTTGAGCCACATTTCTTACCTTCCTTGTGTCTTTAGGTAACAAAGGAACCGCTTAGGGATGCCTGGGTGGCTCAGTCAGTTAAGCATTTGACTCTTGATTTCGGCTCAGGTCATGATCTCACAATTCATGAGATCGTGTGCCGTGTTGGGCTCTGTACCATCAGCGAGGGGCTTACTTGGAATTCTCTCATCCCCCCCCTCCCACCCGCTCTTCCCCTGCTTGTACTCTTGCATTCTCTCTCTCTCTTTCTCTCTCAAAAATAAATAAATTAATTAAAAAAAAAAAAAAAGAAACAGCTTAATTAGGGGAGGAGGTGGGGAGCCTTAGTCACCTGGCTATGATGAACACAGAAGCAAGTTATGGGATGAAAGAGACCCTCATCTTTGAACACTGGTAGTGCCTATTAGAGGAAGAGATGCTCAGTTGTGTGTGTGATTCCCTACTTCAGTACCCAAGGAGTACCCTCTGGGTTTGTGGTACATACAGACGTGCACAGAGAATATCTGCTCTAGTGTTTAGATGCTGTACTTCTTAGGAGTGGAAATATGAGTGGTTTGAAGCATCTCGAATTATTGTCTGGTGGTGGTGGTGAGATGGTGGAGAGGGTTAGGAGGCCAGGATGGACCAATGCAGAATGGAAAAATCTGATTCAGAGCAGGACATGTGTTCACATCCTTCCTGACAACAGTAGCTGAGCCCTCTACCAGGTACCTGTGAAAACAACAGCAATAGCAATGAGAACTAACACATAAACTGCTTATGATGTATGTGCCAAGCACTCTTCTTAGGCACTCTATGTGTATTTGCTCTCTTGATCTCCACAACACGAGATGAGTTTTATCATCATTAGTATCTGTGTCATCATTATAACCATCCTCACCATTTTTCAGATGAGGAAAGGGGCCCAGAAAGATTGACTTGCCCAAGGTTACAAGCCAGTAAGTGGTAGAGCCAAGATTCAAGCCTGGAGTGTCTGGCTCCAGAGTCTGTGCTAATAAACACTGCTCTCTACTACTCCCTTGTGACTCTGTCAATAACCCATAATCCTTAATGAGTCATTGCCATGTGCCACACCCTGTGTTAAGACTTTTTCATACACTGTCTTGTTAGATCCTCATTAAAAAAAAGTATGGTTTTGTTCATTTTCCAGGCATGAAGACTATAATGAGTCAGCAGGGCAACCAGTTTTTGGACTGTGGCCTGAGTTCACCTACAGCTCGGCTTTGATTGCTATAAGACTTAGTCTCCAAACCTTTCTTTGGAGAATGTGTTCCCACTCTGGGAAGCTAGTGCAGCAGTAGGAACAGGAAAGGAAGAACTGGAGTCAAAGTGTCCCGGGCACACAGTGGATGTAACACTGGTATCACAGGCTTAGGGAGCCACAGGACAGGGCCTGGAAACATAGATGTTCTGTCTACAGTGTCCAAGGGAGCAATGTGGATAACTGATCAGGGGAGGATAATGGAATCTCCCAAGTACTTCGAAAGGACCAAAGAAACTTGAAGAAGAACCAGATTATGCTGATTACAATGATAAGAGTTTGGATTCAGTAATTTAAATTTGTTTTCAGTTGTTTTTATAGTTAGTAACCACATGTCTTGATGTGTAACCTTTCAAATTCTGGGAAAACATGACAGTTACAGTGTTGGGTCATTTGTAAGATTACCACCCTTACCCCACCCCCAAATTCTTATACAGTGAAAACCAGACATAGTAGTTAGTAATGGGCCCAGAGAAGGAAAAGAGGAGGTAGCCAGGAAACTGGAGTGAAACTAAGCACTATAAAGTAAGAGTAGAGAATAATCCAGTTGACCTTTTCCCAGACCCTTGAAGCAAGAGCGAATAGCTGAAGTTATGAACAAAACCACTTCTGTGATCAAAACTGCTGCAGCTCTTGGGCTCTTGCAGCTCTTCAACAAGCAAGAATGAAAGGATTTATTCTGTTGTTGGAGAGTCTGAGCTCTTTGAATCAAGACGCAAGAGGGTATTTGACACAAACAGAAGAGCATATTCTGGATGGGTAGAAGAGGAAGGAGGGTGCTGAAAAGGTCATTGCAAAGCAGTGATTGCCAGGATGGCAAGAATGAGCTTTCAATGGAAACAAGAATTTGGGAGTAGTCTCCAAGCTTAGTTCATTGATCTATTGAATCCTTCACAATATAACAGGAGCTAGACTACTAGATGCTATCTGGGTCTGGAGCTCAAGTCTGGATCATTGTAAAGAGTGTCATGAGTCCTTAGGGGGCCTTTGGATACTCTCTCTTTTAGGGGGAGGGTACAAAAAGGACCTACAGCAATTCTGTCTAGATCTTGACAACCATTTGGATAATGGAGCAAAGGAAGGAGGAAAAAAGGTCAGAAATAATTGCACATGTATGTACTTAAAAGAAAATTCAGAAGAGAGAGCTTATGTTGGCAAAGAGATATCATGTTCTGATTTGTATATGGTAGATTTAAGTCTCAAGTTGTGTGGTTTCTCTTCCCAGCCTATCTATGTGGAATTTTCCATTCAGTCTGATGTAATCATGTTGATGTTCTGGTTGTAAGCATCAGGGAACAAGATTGCCATCACCTGGCCCAACCAAATGTTGATTACCAGAAAGAAGCACTGTTCAGTCTGATGCCCGACTTCAGACAGTAGCCTCCAAGCTGCAGTATCTTTAAGGGCTTCTTTTGTGAATCATTAAAATTCAAGGCCAGTCTATAAAATTAGCTTCTATTACCACATCAAAGTTGTAGTTTCATTAAGTTGGAAGGCCTGAAATCTGTCTCCTGCCAAAATCTCAGTTCTTAAGAGAAAATTTCAAACCTTCCAATTTCTTATCATGTGTACCATTCATCCAGATCCTCAGAGATCATTAATATCAACTTCATGACCTCATATCCTCTCCTAAACACATATTGTCTTAACAGGTCTTTTTGACCATCACTAGTACTAATGTTTAAATTTATAGAACTCTATTAAAATATTAGGCTGATTCTTATACATTATCTCTGGACCCACATAACATCACCTAGCAGAAGGAATCTACAAGAGTGGCGAGTAATGTCCCAGTTTTAAAAATAAGAATCCTGAAGTTCAATTTGAGACCCAATGGCCCTGAAAGACCACTTGTAGGTGGCATAACCAAGACTGAAATTGGTTTTCTGATCCCTAGGCTGATGATTTTTTTTTTCACTTTTCCACTTTTGGACCCAACTCCAAAGCACAAGAACCATTGAAACTATAAAGACAAAGGCAATCTTGTATCTCTCAGCAAGAAGACACTCAGTTCCCAAATTAACCCAGATATAATGTAGGAAGACTTCCACTCATCCTAGAGGTGAGGAAGTTTTTACACTTCACCTGAAGAGATTGAAAAACACTAGACTTCACTAACAGCTCTTCATAACTTCTACACAAATCATGTGAGCCTGTGTCTAAGAATACTTGTATCTAACTGTCACACTTGATTTCCTCCTCTCATGAGTAGAGAGGCTTTCTTTTGTAATCCTCAAATCACTTTGCTTCCCATTCTTAGAAGTCATGAGCAGGGCAGTTATAGCCCCATGACATAACTTATGGTTGAGAACCACAGGGCAGCAATGTGGTACTTCCCATAGTCTAATGAATGCTATTCTTGGGTCTGGGAATGTCATTGACCTGACAATCTCCTTTAAGAATAGCTGACAATCTTAATTTCACCTCCTTCTTCTTGCTTAGTTATGGCAATCTGATGCAACAATAAATTCTAGGGATCTGCAAGTAAGATGATTTTTATAAAGATGAGTTGTTCTTGATAATTCTTGCAATCAGTTACATTAAATGAGACCTACGTTAGATTCCCTATTCCTAATGTATCGACACCCTGAGTACTCCTAATAGTGAAACCAGAAAAATGAATGATCCTGTGAATGGTCCCTCTTTACCAGTAGGCAAGACTATAACAAATAAATAAGTTTTTCCCAATAGTTCATTTTTTGTTCCTCTGGAGATCAATGTCTACTTACATTTACTTACCTAAGGAGATCAAGGCTAGAAATTTTCTAGAGGCAAGTCATATAGTTTCATTTAGAAACTTCTGAGAAAAGCTTGAACATTTGACATATTGAAGGCAAGCTCAGAGGCTACTGAGAAATTTTATCTTGACTGAACAATATAATGGGAAAACTATTGTCTCTGACAGACTCATTGCTAAAATGTATTCCAAAGCTGAAAATGTGGGCATATCATTCTCCTCCTAAGAACTTTCCATATCTTTATCTCATCTATAGGGTAAAACTTAAACTCCATAACATCATTTTAATAACCTGGGCTCTACCCTCCTGTCATGTGCATCTCTTATGATAGCCTTTCCCCAACCTCCTGTACATAACCATTTCTAATTCTCTGAATACCCTAAATTTCATAGGCTTCTCTGTATGTTCTTGTGCTGTGCCTTCTGCTTGGAATGACCCTCTTTTCACCTCGGTCAACTGGAAAACACCTACTTTTTGCTCAGTTCCCCTGCCTTTTCCAGGATTTCTGTCCTGTGCTCCCAGGTACATTGTATACAGCTCTATTCTTATCACCACCATCATCATCATCATTCTGTATTGGATTTATCTCTTTCCTGGCTGTCTGCATAACAGAATGCAATCTCCCTAAGAGCAGATATGATGTGAGGGAATAAATGATTGCATTCTGTTCCCTAAATGCTCTACTCTCTCCATATATATTATATATATTTACTCTACATATAATAGACTCAAAGGTGAGAGAGTGTAAGTAACAAATGAGTCTCATGTGCATTTTTCCTTAAGTAAAAGATTTTGTGTCTTCAGTAAATCTTTTCTCTTTGAAGTGGGCATTAACTTGAAACATAGATTGAACCCAAAGCTGGCCACCTAACTTCTGATTATGCTTCTGAATAGTCTCTATTCCTCCCTATCCATGCCAAATCCTCCCCAGAGTTAGGACAGTTGAAATTGTTTTTACAACCTCAGAGCATCAATCAGAACCAGCTAAGACTTCATGAACTCCCCCAAATAACCAAGAAATACAGGTAAGAGCATGTTTATAGACACGTGGATCCTAAATACACTTTAAAAATATTTTTTTTTCTTTGTTTCTTTCTCTCTTGCATTTTTGGCATTGGTCCAAACTCCTTTTTAAAATACTTGATCTGTTAAGTCCTCAAATAATGCTAAAACTTGTCTTGCTTCAATCTGTTGCAGTTTCCTTTTTCATGACATTATAAGAATCAACTACATTTTCAAGAGTCCAGAATGTTGCAGCTGAAGAAGCACTTTCATATTTGAAGAAAGCATAATCAAAATTCTTTCCCCATATGCTACCTTTTCAACAGGGCTATTTTTTCACCCTTAGAAATTTATAGTATCAGAATTCCTCAAAGAAATTAAAGAGTTGAAAATTAAACCCAGAATGATCTTATAACTACTTTCCAGAGGGATTGCCTTTTGTCCAAATTCCACTCTACGGTCCCTGGATTCTCCCCACACCCAATTCTGTGCCATAGACCTGCACCAAGCTGAAAAGAATCACTGTTCAAAAGGATATAAGTTTCTATTTTCATCCTATTCAACATGTGGTCTGAATGCATATTGGAGAACAGGTTTTTTTTTTCCTTGTGATATTTAAAATTCTCTTGATACCATCTGGGAACAGGTTTCCTTTAACAGTGTCAGTCTATCCCCACATTTCTGTAGTTCTTGCTTCCTGTCTAGCTGTCTTCCAATATTTCTTGGTTGTGGTTGCAGAGACTTTTTTTTTTCCATTGCACACCTTTGTTTGGTGAGCTCTTCTTTGGGTTCCTGAGATGGGGCCGGTAGTGAGGAAGGTTTTCACCTGCTTAGCCCTGACCCCTTCCAGCTCCCATCTCTCACCTCCCACCTTTCTCTCCTTTCTAATTGCCTCTTCTCAGGTTCTTTTGCAGTATGTCCTGTATCAGCTTACACCTTGATAACTTGAAACTTTCATGCTTCTTGGGGGCATGCAGATCATACAGCTAACTATGATAACTTTCACATAATTGAGAATCAATAAATCCTTGAATGAGGGAATGAGTGAATGAGTTTTGCCAATTATGATTTTCTTTCTCTGGGCTGTTTGCCTCTAACTCTTTCTGTTTCTTAAAAGGGAATACCATGTCAAGATTTATAAGTCCTTTCTCTTGCATTTTTTTCATTATATGCTTTTTTTTTTTTTTTTGGTGAAGTATCGTGATTGGTAGTCAGGACAAATTCTTTAGTATAAAAGAGGTGTAAAAGAGGTGCTGATGTAGAAACAAATACATGCAGCCCCAAGTATGCAGCCTGAGTACGACTGATTCAACATTGAAGTGCTCTATGTCTCTAAAATTAGCTCATTAGAAGGCTTTTATCTTGAGGCTATAATACCTCTAATTAGCATAACTTTGAAGTCTTCCTTCTATGAAGCTGCCCAAGTAAGTGATTCTCAGTCTCATCTTTCAGCCATGGCTTTGTTAAAGCAAGCTGACTTAAGCTTAGTCATAATTACAAAACTTTTGGTGGGTATAGCAAGAATCTTTGATATTTCTACTTTACTGTCTGGGACAACTGAGGGAAGATGAGCTCATTATGAGGGAATGAATGTCAATGGCCATTATGAGCTGTTACCACTAGTGTTCTCTGAATATCCCCCATCACTTGACACTGGGAGTGATGGAATTAATTTTAAGAAAGTCCACGTTTTGAGAGATAATTGTGGCTAGTACATGGGCTTACATGTCTCTGAATTCAGGACACAGGCATTCCTACACATAAGCATTCAATCAGGAACCTTGGAACAAGTGTGGGGCAAGTTTGTCCTGGGACTTCTGCCTCTGCTTCTGTCTACATGGTCTTAATCCAGAGCACTCAGAGAATGTACTCTGTAGTGGCGACAGTTCATTGGAGGTAAAGAGTTGCAAAGATTTAAAGTAGTTGCAAAGACTAAAGCCAATAGTTTCCCTGCTTATCTCCTGTAGGCCATATGGCCAAAACAGTTAACCTCAATGAGAAGTACAAGACTCCCCCATCTTGGTATCCATCCATTGCTGAAGCATGCAACACATTTCCATATAGAAATAAAGTAAATGAAGTATGTGTGTTTGGAGTAATGCTGTTATTGCTTCTCTTCACTTGAAATCGGGTCCTTTGTGATAAGACCGGACTCAAGCCTTCCATGTGCCTGCAAGATGATACCAGCTTAAAATAAAAAATCTGAGATATAACTCATTTATACAAATATAAATCAGGGTCTGGTCAAAACATGAATGTAAGTTCCCAGCTAGCTCTTATTGTTGGCGATGCTGGAATTATCCAACCATACAGTTCTGTACCAAACGAAAACTTAATGTTTAGAACTGGAAATGATTGCCTGAACATTACTTACCAAGGTTAAAATAAGTATTATACTCATTTCAGCATTTAGTACAAGAGCTGGGTAATGCAAGAGAAAATTACTGCAACTTTAGAAGGAAGCAATTAAAATAGGGTTGCAAGAAGGAGGGAAAGTTTTCCCAGTGTGGAGGAGTTAGATTCGAAATTCTTGTGCTATAATTTCAGCCTCAATCAGCCTTCTTGACAATTTTGTAGACAGACATAAATTCCTTTCAAACATGTATCTTTTATAGTCTAGTTATTAACAGAGGGGAAAAAACAGATGATTTTTAAGAGCTATCCTCTAGAATTGATAAACAATATTCATTATTTTCCTGTGCTCTTACTGTGGTCCCTACCTACCTTAACCAGTAGGTTGGAGGGGTGGGGGAAGACAAGGAAGTTAGCTAAGATTTTCCAAAATCATTTTTGTACTAGAAAGGTGGAAGAGACAACCTCAGGAAAAGCCTATCCACTAGAAAGAGACTAGATCCATTCATTAATTCACTATTTATTGAGTGCCAGCCTTGGGTCTAGGATGCAAAGTCAGAAGTGGCCTCACCTATTCCATGGGGGATGTGCAACTACAGATTGATACAAGTGCTAGGAAAGGAGGGGTGACAGTATTCACAGTATGAGTGCATATAGCAGGAGATGTGCTCTGGCCTGGGAGGCTAGAGGCTTCCCTGAGGAAGCAGGGAAGGATAAGATTTAACGAGGGACCAGGGATAGTGTGGGAAGATGTTCCACTGTGAGACACACCGTGTGTGAGGGAGCAGACCCCAGACAACAGACAAGGAGGTGTGAGTGCACAGAGCAGAGGAGACTAGTAGGAAGCAGTGGTGGAAAGGGAGGCATTACAGATTTACTCTTTATTCTAAGACAGATGGAAAGGGGCTACATGGGGGTGGGTTGGTGATCAGATCACATTTGCATTTTTAGTGTTTTCACTCATTGGAATATGGAAAAAAGAGAGAAATAAATGCCAGAGAAAGAATATACTGATTCGAGAGAGAGAGATAAATGGAAAAATTCAAGATATGTTTAGTAAATAAACTCTATGTCATTAGGGGTAGGTTTAATCAGAAGGACAAAATGACTCCTAGGTTTTAGGGTTTTAGATCTAAATGGATGGTGGTGCTACTGCTATAGAAAATAATGTACAAGGTCCCAGTTTGTGGATGAGAAACCTCCATGATTTCTGTCTTGGGCATGTGGAATTTTAGGTGATTTTAAAATGTGGCAGGAGATATAACAGGTTTAAAATGTAACAAACGTAACTCAGATGTATAGAGAACATTTGGCTTCTGTATTTTCTAGAATTAATTCTTTCTCTCATAAACTCCCCTCACCTGTTAGTAGAGATGCTGGAATACTTTAACTTGATAATTAATATATTTTGTTTCTCTTCTGGTTTAAATGGAATCTTTTATTTTCCTCAGTCTCTTTGGGGGTATATTTGCTCTTTCAGATTTCTGCTCAAGTTCCTGGATCTCCTGAGATGGTGTCTAGGTATAGAGTTCAAAGCGGATTTTTTTGTGAGCTGGTGGCAACGGGCAAAGGAGCTTTGGACTCACACTGATGTCTGGTTCTCACTGGGATTTTACCTCAGGGTGTCCAGTCAAGTCCAGGGCCTGGACTGATGTTCCATGAAGTGTAACTTATCCCATTAGACATTGGGGACATGACACAGCCATCCAGTTCAAAAATAAATTTAGCTGTCATACATTCTCTGCCTCTTTCAGGGTGAATTGCTTTGATTTTTCCTATACCATGGCACTCTTCACATTTTTCTACTTTCAAATGTCAGATTATATTCTGACTTCCTCCACATCTTTCCACCACCAGTCAGGAAATTTGTAAGGGGAGGGACTGTGGTCAATTTCGTTTTTGCATCTGAGCACAGTGCCTGGCATACAAATATGCAAAGAATAAACATTGGATTGAATTGAATGGGGTTTCTTACTTCCCAGAGATTGTGGCTACCTGTTTGAGGTGCCAAAATTATTTCTGTTTGCTATTTAATTTTTAAAAAATACCAAACCAAGTTTATTTTCTTATGCTGACTGGTATGGAGGAGAGATATGGTGGTTTTAATGAAAGAAGACTGCTTGTGATATTGGAAACTTTTTCTAAGTCTCCTTCTTTGTCTAGTTATCCCCTCATTTATAAGCACAAAATAGCCATCCTTATTTACTGTCCTGTTTAGGAGAGGCAAGGCTTAAGAATAGCAGTATCTTGGGGCATCTGGGTGACTCAGCTGGTTAAGCGTCAGACTTTGGCTCAGGCCATGATCTCGCATTTTTGAGTTCGAGCCCCAGGTCGGGCTCTGTGCTGACAGCTCAAAGCCTGGAACCTGCTTCAGATTCTGTCGCTCTCTCTCTCTCTCTCTCTCTCTCTCTCTCTCTCTCTCTGTTCCTCCCCTGTTCACGCTCTGTCTCTCTTCCTTTCTCAAAAATAAATAAACATTAAAAAAAAAAAAGAAGAGCAGTATCTCAAGGGCCTCATGAGACCTGCATTGGAGGGTCAGGATGTAGAAAAGAATTGGGTGGACATGAATCATCACAGATTCAAAAGAAAAAAAAAAGAAAAAACTTTCACTGCTTTTTATTCCATACCTCAATATTCCCATGCTTTCAATTGCAAACAGAAACATGAAACAACTAAAACCCCTCAAACTTTCTCTACCTTCATTGTTATCAGGTGATCACCTGACAAGCTTTGGAAATAAGTGAAGTAATAGGTCTCAGTTCTGGGGAAAAACCTTATGGATTATCTAGACTGTTCATTCTAGAGTCTAGAATTTAGACCAATATGGTTCAGGATCCATGCTTTTTCTGTTCACTAAAGTGTTCCTAAGCCATGAATATGCTTGGTGCAATGGGAGCTTGTGGATCAGGGATGCCAACCCACACGTAAGTTTTAACTCCTCTGAAACTTAATTACTAATAGCCTACTGTTGACTGGAAGCCTTACCAATAACATAAACAGTTAGGTGCATATTTTGTATGTGTATTATATACTGTATTCATATAACACAGTAAGCTAGAGAGAAGAAAATATTAACAAAATCATAAAGAAGTGAAAATATATTTACAGTACTCTGCTGTAAAAAACATCCTTGTATAAGTGGGCCTGCACAGTTCAAACTAGTGTTGTTCAAAGGTCAACTGTACATGTTTGTTGAATAAGTGAATGAAGTTTCTCTCTTTGCAATAAGAAAACTGCAGTTGTTTAGAAAGGCAAAGTGACTTATCTAGGGTCACACCACGTGTAAATGGTAGATCAGGAGAGGAACTCCCATCTCCTGACATCTCATTTGCTATACTTTATGCTACATAATAATATTTCCTGCAGCTTAAACCACAAAAGTACTCACCCTTGAGTGCTGTAATAGGTTTCTAGAATTTATTTAAACCATAAAAAAGAGCAGGACGAATGGTTGTTTGGTTCACTTAATGGGTCAGATATCCAGGAATGCCAAAAGCATCTTTATTTACTCACAGGTAGCAAAACACCATATAATTCTTTTTGTGGTTGTCCAGTCAACGTAATTTTTTTTCTATTCCAGTAAAGTGTACATTGATTAGAAATCATTGTTGAAAAAAAGACCACCACTCAAACAGAGGATCTGAATTAGGCAAGATGTGTGAACCCCCAAGCACCTGTTATGGTGCTGTGAAAATGTATGTCCTCCCTTCATTTATTTTTTTTAAAGATTTGTTCCATGCAGAAACGGAAGCTCTTTCCTGTGGTTATATTAGTGAAGTTCAGCTGGTAAATGAACTAAGAAGAGAGAGAATGCTAATAATTTTAAGTGATTGGGAATATAAGACATTACATTTTATGTGTGGTAAGGAGAAAGAGAATACATTTTTAAATATTAGTGAATAAATCTAACTTTCTGTTATTCCTTTGCTATATCCTCCTTATTCAGTTTGGTCTGTGCTATGGATTGGGATTAAAAGCCATGAGTTAAATGGTAGAATAATTACGCATTAACATTTCCTATATCAAAACTTATATACATAGAATATTCAGAATAATTCTTTTTTTTTAATTTAGTGTTGAATCATTGCATCTTTGCAAACTGCTTCAGCTGCACTTTTTTTAAAGGTGCTCTTCCCTGGGGCTCCCTGGAGGTAAAATCTCTACAGATTCTATTAAACACACACGGCCAATAATTGTTGCTCCTGATAGGGGAGAAAATTTCCTCCAGCAACTAAAATAATAATGTTCCAGACTTTTATTAAAACAATCCTAGGAAAATATCTTCAATTCCATGGCCTTCTTAGGTAACATCACCCACATTATTACTATCGATATTGTTTCTCTGCAGTGAACATTAGAATGACACTTTAAAACCAGACACGTGTGTACCTTCCTGATCTATCTGTTTCAGCTATCATTTTGCAAATAAGTGTATTTTTTTATCAGGGGTGGTGAAGGAGCTGAGGGGAGGGAGGGACTCTTAACTATGTTTCTTTCTTAAACAAATAATCTCATAATTTAAGAATCCTAGATAATACCCAAAGAAGCACAGGCTCAGTGTAGCCATTTATGCTGCTATATAAATAGCTCTCTACTCTTACACAGGCTCCAGTTTTTTTCTAGCTCCCACCACGCTGCTGATATCACCCAGCCACCAGCACCACTGCCTTGCAGGCATGCCACATGGAGGGGGTAGAGTTGAAATTAGATGCAACAAGTTGCATGCTCTCTTATTCGTGGGCTCCACAAAAGTGCTTCCTTGGGGAGATATTATATTTCCATCTTCAAGTCTGGGAGTTTGGGCACCCAAAGTGATTGTCAGCAACCTAGCCAGAGCAAATTTAACCTTACTCTGAACTCTGGTGGAGCTCCAGTGGGACTGTCATGAAGATGTCAACTTTTGGCCTTCAGTCTCCAAGTAAGGTCTGGAGAGCCAAAGAAAACAGAGCCAGAGTTAAGAAGTAAGGAGAGAATGGGGCCAGAAACCTCATGTAAAGGACCCTGCATTTCAGCAAGCACAATGAGAGCCTAAGAGTTACAAGTAAGGCCTCTCCCTTGTACTTTACACCTCTTAGTGCTTCTATTTTTCCTTCTGGAAAAAGCATTATCAGAATCCTTGGTACTTAAATTGTGGTCCTCACTAACAGCATGGGCATCACCCAGGAAGCTTATTAAAAAAGCAGAATCCCAAGCCCCACCCTAGAATTACTGAGTCAGAATCTACATTTTAACAGCATCTCCAAATGATTCATATGCACATTAATGTTGGATAGGCTCTAGTCTAAAAGGCCCAGGTCCAAATGCCCAATAGCGAATCCATTGTGGCAGATCCTCTTTAAAACACAAAGTTTGTGACTGTAAAGTGACAAGCTGTCTCTCAGATTGGAGCACTTCAGAGCCCCGACTTGTATAAGCCAGATCAGCAAGCATTCATTGAGCTCCTACCAAGGCAAGGGCACCCACTGAAGGCTGACTACCAGAACAGTCCTCCAGGGGTTTGGCTGTAAAGATGAGATAAGCAGTGAAAAAAAATATGTATATAGGCACACAGGAATATAACCCAGGGGCACTATTAAAACTGAGTTTGCAAATCTATCTTGGGAAAGAACAGAAAACAGAGATTGTTCTGGAAGTCCTATTTGCGAAGGCGTTCCTGAGTTCTTTGGAGCTTTATGCAAAGAGGGATTTGGGACTTTTTCCAATCCCTGATCCTTTAAAATACACGGTTAAGACACTGTCAGAAGGGCAAAATTGGCATTCATCCTCTGGGAGAAAAGCCTGATGGAGATTGGAAATTTATCTCAGCTATGAGACTCAGGAGACCCAGGTCTTGCCCCAAACCCAGCCCAGTGAGACTACAGAGACACATGCGTGGCACTATCATGGGACAGACACTTCTTTCTCCCTTAATGCCACTCTGGGGCCTTCTCAACAGTTGAAGGGTGATACCACCTTGTCACTGCTCTTCTAGGGCTCAGCAAGAACCAGAAGAGGGCCAATCCAAAAAAACAGAAAACAAAAAACAAAAAAAAAAAAAAAACAAGAAAAAAACAACCAAAAAAACCACCTTGAGTTCTCCATCTGTCTAGAGCTCTTCAAGGAAGCAGAAGGCACCAGGGCACTCCAGAAGTCCCAGGCAAGAGAAGTGCTGGGCACGGCTTGGTCTGGATGATAATGTAGCTGCTAAAAGCCCTGGAGATCCATTTTGGGATAAGATTGGGCTCTTGACAGGAGGCATCAGCTGTGGGAAATGATGCTGAAAGCCCTTATGCAAAATCTCTGCTGATGGAAGTTGCTACCACCCAAAACAGATACCACACTGCTGGACTCTGTGTCAGGCACTTCATTACATACGCTCTAAGGTATTTGCATCTTCATTTAACATTTGAGGAAGCTGAGGCTCAAAGAGGTCAAATAGTCTATACCCAGTTGAACCAGAGTCAAATTTGAATCCAGGTCTCCCTGGTCCCAAAGTCCATGCTTCTTTTATTGCACTACAGAACTTCCCCTGAGAGATGGGGCTTGCCAACCAGAATCAAGGCAGAGCTTTGCAGGAAGTCATTAGTTGCCCAGAGCCTGACAATGGGAGAAGCAGGGAGGAATGCCGGCTGGTGGAATTTTCCAGTTCGGAGCTCTGCAGCCTATCCCATTTGTAGCCTACAGAGAGCATTCTTCTTTCCACAACCATCCATTCTTCCCTGCCCTGCCAGACATTAACAGCTCTTGGGAGGGAAGGAGCATTAACCTAGACAGGGAAATTAGAAGCAAGGTCAGCTTCATGGGCAGGCAATCACTGCAGTCACACAGCGCCCCTTGCCCATAAGGGCCCTGCACTTGGGGTTTAGTGCTCTGCCACTGCAGTCTTGAAATTCTTAATAATTTTATCTTTGAATCTATGTTGTGTAAGTGAAGTCTAGTGGGACAATGGAGCATGTGCTCAGGGCATGGAGCCTTGGCAAAAGCACAGTGTCTCCTCAAACTTCCTCCCACCTCCCTGGAGTGGGTTGGCAGCTGACTGCTCCCTGCCCTCTGGCTCCTCAGGCCCTGCCCAGCCTCCCCTCCCCCTGCTGCTCTCCCCCCATCTTGTCCTGTTTGGAGACGGCAGCCCCTTGGGGATTGCCTATCTGCCACTGGTTGGGGCAATGGGCCTGGAGAAGTAGATATTGACTTTCCTGCCTCTGACTAGAGCCCTACATTTTCCTTTTGCCCTGGGCCCTGAATACTATGTAGCCAGCCTTGAGCTGAAATTTTCTATGGTTGGAACTCAAAGTGACTAGAATTGAACACATTTGAGCAAAGTATCTCTCCTTTCCTTTCCTTCCCAGAGGCCCAGGGGAAGCAGTCTCAGCCATCGTCTGCTCTTCCTCATCCTTCCACGCGATTCCCAGCATTAGGACTGCGGCCCTGTTATAGTATAGGGTCAGCCTGACCCCACACAAAGCAAACTTTCTCTTCCCTTTATTTCTCCCTCTAGTTCTAGTTTCTCAGGCACTGTCAGGTGAATTTTGGATCAGCCTTTGAGCACAGTGGTATGATGTGAGACTAGGGTTTATGCATTAGGAGTGAAATAGATGTAGCAATTCTCGAGGAGTGCTTTGCTTCAAGATTACTTGGGTCTATTTAAGTAAAAGAAGCCTTAAGTAAAAGGAGGCTTCCACATGGTCCAACTCAGTGGTGTTTGGGGTATCATATAAATACCATTCTAGTCCATTCAAATGTCACCTCAAGTCCAGTGATGAGACAGGTGGAGATAGAAATTTGTGGTTTCCAATAAGGTTTCTTTAGTGACACAGCAATACATTTTTTTTCTTTCAGGGAATCTTTAGAGGCCAAGAACAGTGTCTAGGGACTGAAGCAGCTTTAGTTTTAGCGACCTTAGGTTATATCAATCACAAATCCCAACATGGTGGAATAAGTGGTCAAGAAAGAATTAGGAGGGCATGCAAACAGCATTCAAGTAAAGTCACAGTGTCAGTAATGACTAATAGTCACATTTTTCATATAGGTGACAGTGAAATTATAATACCAAAGCTCTTGAGACCTTGAAGCAGCCTCAGAAATTTTTTAAACCCCTCAATTTTCAAATTAAGAAACTGAGAGTCTGAGAGGTGGGAGGACATATATTGTCACTCAGGAAACCACTGTAATAATTGGTATTTGAAATCCATGTGTCTAGCTGCTGAGGCCCTATTCTTCCCATTATTATGTGTCCATAGACCTTCATTAACCATGGTGGATAATTATGTCTAACAAGGTAAAATTGTGTCTAATGTGAGGTGACCATTTCTTACAAAGCTTTCCAAATTAGGACTAATCTCTGAGCACAGTTATAAATGGAAAGAGTGTGTGTGTATGTGCACTCACATGCACTTGTGCCCTGATTTGTTACATGAGCATTTTTTATTAGTAGGAAGAATTAGGTGATAAGTTTCATGGAAACCATAGGGATTCTGGAAGGACTCCATATTGCCTCCTCAAACTTTTCACCACATGTTAAAAAGTGCCTAAAATTCTAAACTTAGAAATTCAATTCCCTGAACTAAGGAAAAGAGAGCTCTGGCCTGGTAAAGTGCAATCAATTCAAGCATGAGACTCACAGACCAGAGAGTGCAAAAGGGCCTTTCCAGTCTCCTAGTCTTTGCCTGATGCTGGACTCTGTTATATCAATCTCTGGAGTGTAGCAGCCTATTGTGTGAGAAAATATCCATCCATCCATCCATCCATCCCTCCACCCATCCATCCATCCCTCCCTCTCTCTCTCTCCCTCCATCCTTCCATTCTTCCATTCAATTATTCATTTATTAATTTAGCAAATATGTCTTGAGCCCCTCTACTCTGCCAGTATGACAGACATCATCTCTTGTCTCTCAGTAACAAATCCAGCCACTTTATTCTTTTAAATTTTCCAATTGAGAAGCATTTCTGTGAGATTTTGAAGGCAGGAGAAAAAGAGAAGGCATTACTCTATGGCAGTCATGTGGGAAAGTCGCCTCTGGCAGATGGTACAGGGACACTGAGTTTCACCAACATTCTCCTGGTGATCATCCTTTTTTTGCCGCAAGCAACTGAGTTTTTGGTGGCAGCTTGCATATATTTCTGGTACTTCTAGACTTCCTCAAAGCCTGCAGAGGTCTGTCTGACCTTAACTCACCAGCCATCTTAATAGTTGGGCAAGCTTCTAATTCCCTGTGTGAAATTCATTGCTGCTCAGAATACCTACAGTGATTTCTGTTTTCCTGAAAAATTCTGACAGAAACAGCCAAGCACCAGGCAATGAACAAAAGATACAAAACTGAGTCTACCTACTCTATTCTCAGATGCCTTTCCTTATATTGAATAGCATCTTGCCTCTCTCATATGTACACTGGTCATTTCCCTGTCCTAAGTAGCCAGACATAATAACTCTGGTTCATTCATTTATGTCTCAGCTCAGGCTAGCCTTCCTGAGAGCAGGTATCCACAGGGAAGATAAAAAAAAAAAAAGATAAAGAAATGGATACACAATTGGTTGGGAGAACATACTCTTAAGCATAGGAAGACAAAATTCACTCCTGCATAGTTTTCTTGATTTTTAGAACATAGAGCTAGATTCTGTCTTCAGAGAGGCTTGGCTAAATCCCACTGATTTCAGTGAGAGTCATATCTTTTGCAGGACAGGGATGTAGGATAGAAGGTCTTTGGAAGCCTGACATCTCAATGTCAGGGCTCTGGGGAAGTCTCCTAATGAAATGTGCATGCAAAGCCCCTCACTTTTACAACTAATAATCACTCAGGAGATGACTACACCTCTTTTCACCTTTCACCCTCTAAAATCTTCTCTCTTCTTTACTAGATGGCTAATAAGGAAAGATGCCATGAACTCAAAAGAAGCCTTTGCATTCTATGTGTACTACCACACAGCTGATCCTTGAGCTTGACTCCTATGTCCTTCACAAGCTGCTAGAAAAATCTGGGGCAATTAATTGCCTTGTTCATCTTTCACAGTGGACAACTTTTGGCAGTATACTTAATGGGAGGAGAAGTAGAATTAAGGGGACAATATTTTATAAAAATTTACAAAACTTTTGAGGTATAAAGTTAGTCTATTAAAATATTTACTCTTCCAGAAAAATAATATTTCTCTAACAGTTCTCCAGTTTTTTCAAGTTTTATAACATTTTCAGTATAATAATAATAATAATAATAATAATACAATTATTATTATATTTATTTTTTAAGTTTAAATCCAAATTAGTTAACATATTATGTAATAATAATTTCAGGAATAGAATTTAGTGATTCATCACTTACATATAACACCTAGTGCTCATCCCAACAAGTGTCCTCACTAACGCCCCTCACCCCTTTAGCCCTTCCCCGCACCCAAAACCCCACCAGCAACCCTCAGTTTGTTCTCTGTATTTAAGAGTCTCTTATCGTTTACCTCCCTCTGTTTTTATATTATTTTTGCTTCCCTTCCCTTATGTTCATCTTTTATGTTTCTTAAATTCCACATATGACTGAAATCATATATTTGTCTTTGACTGACTTATTTCGCTTAGCGTAGTACATTCTAGTTCCATCCATGTTGTTGCAAATGGCAAGAGTTCATTTTTTTGATCACCAAGTAATATCCCATTGCATATATATACCACATCTTCTTTATCCATTCATCAGTCAGTGGACATTTGGGCTCTTTCCATACTTTGGCTATTGTTGATAGT
Source organism: Acinonyx jubatus (assembly GCF_027475565.1). Taxonomy (NCBI): domain Eukaryota; kingdom Metazoa; phylum Chordata; class Mammalia; order Carnivora; family Felidae; genus Acinonyx; species Acinonyx jubatus. The sequence goes on along the minus strand of NC_069391.1, from coordinate 69,800,738 downwards.
GCAGCTATAAACATTGGGGACCTTCAAATTAGCCCTCCTGTGTCCTTTGGATAAATGCCTAGTAGTGCAATTGCTGGGTCATAGGGTAGTTCTATTTTTAATTTTTTGAGGAACCTCCATACTGTTTTCCAGAGTGGCTGCACCAGTTTGCATTCCCACCAGCAGTGCAAAAGGGTTCCTCTTTCTCTGCATCCTCACCAACATCTGTTGTTGCCTGAGTTGTTAATTTTGGCCATTCTGACTGGTGTAAAGTGGTATTTCATTGTGGTTTTAATTTGTATTTCCCTGATGATGAGTGATGTTGAGCATTTTTTCATGTGTCTGTTAGCCATCTGGATGTCTTCTTTCTAAAAGTGTCTATTCATGTCTTTTGCCCATGGATTATTTGTTTGTTGGGTGTTGAGTTTGATAAGCTCTTTATAGATTTTGGGTCCTAACCCTTTATGTGATAGGTCATTTGCAAATATCTTCTTCCATTCCATCGGTTGCCTTTTAGTTTTGCTGATTGTGTACTTTGCCGTGCAGGTTTTTATCTTAATGAGGTACCAATAGTTCATTTTTGCTTTTGTTTCCCTTGTCTCTGGAGATATGTCAAGTAAAAAGTTGCTGTGGCTGTCAAAGAGTTGAGGTCAAGAGTTGTCCAGTTTCCCCAACACCATTTGCTGAGGAGACCGTCCTTTTTCCATTGGATATTCTTTCCTGCTTTGTGAAAGATTAGTTGGCCATACATTTGTGGGTCCATTTCTGGGTTCTTTATTCTGTTCCATTGATCTATGTGTCTGTTCTTGTGCCCGTACCATACTGTCTTGATGATTACAGCTTTGTAATACAGCTTGAGGTCCAGAATTGTGATGCCTCCAGCTTTGGTTGTATTTTTCAGGATTTTTTTGGCCACTTGGGGTCTTTTCTGATTCCATACAAATTTTAGGCATGTTTGTTATAGCTCTGTAAAGAATGATGGTGTTATTTTGATAGAGATTGCATTGAATATGTAGATTGCTTGGGGTAGTATCAACATTTTAACAATTTTTGTTCTTCTAATCCATGATCATGGAATATTTTGCCATTTTTTTTGTGTGTGTCTTCTTTAATTTCTTTTATAAGTTTTTGATAGTTTCCAGTGTATAGATTTTTCACCACTTTGGTTAGGTTTACTCTTAAGTATTTTATGGGTTTCAGTGTAATTGTAAATGGGATCAATTTATTGTTGTCTCTTTCTGCTGCTTCATTATTGGTGTATAGAAATGCAGCCAATTTGTGCACATTGATTTCATATCCTACGACTTTGCTGAATTCATGTATCAGTTCCAGTAGCTTTTTGGTGTAGTCTTTTGGGTTTTCCACCTAGAGTGTCATGTCATCTGTGAAGAGTGGAAGTTTGAATTCCTCCTTACTGTTTCTGATGCCTTTTATTTTTGTGTGTTATCTGATTGCTGAGGCTAGGACTTCCAACACTAAGTTGAATAACAATAGTGAGAGTGGACATCCTTGTCATGTTCTTGACCTTAGGAGGAAAGCTCTCAGTTTTTCCCCATTGAGGATGATATTAGCAGTGGGTATTTCATATATGGCCTTTATGATATTGAGGTATGATCCATCTATCCAGACTTTCTTGAGAGTTTATATCAAGAAAGGATGCTATATTTTGTCAACTGCTTTTTCAGCATCTATTGAGACGATCATGTGGTTCTTATCCTTTCTTTTATTAATGTGATATATCACATTGGTTGATTTTAAGATATTGAACCAGCCCTGCATCCCAGGAATAAATCCCACTTGGCCATGGTGAATAATTCTTTTAATGTATTGTTGGATCTGGTTGGCTACTACCTTGTTGAGAATTTTTGTATCCATGCTTATTAGGGAAATTAGTCTGTAGTTCTCCTTTTTAGTGGGATCTTTATCTGGTTTTGGAATCAAGGTCATGCTGGACTCAAAAAATGAGTTTGCAAGTTTCCCTTCCATTTCTATTTTTTGGAACACCTTCAAGAGAATAGATGTTAACTCTTCTTTAAATGGTTTGTAGAATTCCCCTGGGAAACCATCCGACCCTGGACTCTTGTTTGTTGGGTGATTTTTGATTACTTATTCAATTGCTTTACTGGTTATGGGTCTCTTCAATTTGTCTATTTCTTCCAGATTGCCCAATTTGTTGGCATATAATTGCTCATAGTATTGCTCTTATTATTGTATTTATGCAGTGTTGATTGTGATCTCTCCTCTTTCATTCTTGATTTTATTTATTTGGGTCCTTTTTTTTTTCTTTTTGATTAATATGACTAGGGGTTTATCACTATTGTTAACTTTTTCAAAGAACCAGCTCCTGGTTTCATTATCTGTTCTACTGTGGGTTTTTTTGGTTTTTTTTTTTCTTTTTTTGACACCATTTATTTCTGCTCTGATCTTTATTATTTCCCATCTTCTGCTGGTTTGGGGCTTTATTTGCTGTTCTTTTTCCAGCTCTTTTAGGTTTAAGGTTAGATTGTGTATTTAAGACCTTTCTTCCTTCTTTAGGAAGGCCTGGATTGTTATATACTTCTCTCTTATGACTGCTTTTGCTGCGTCCCAGAGGTTTTGGGCTGTGGTGTTATCATTTTCATTGGCTTCCATGTACTTTTTAATTTCCTCTTTAATTCCTTGGTTAACCCATTCATTCTTTAGCAGGATGTTCTTTAATCTCCAAGTATTCATGGTTTTTTCAAATTTTTTCTTGTGGTTGATTTTAAGTTTCATAGCATTGTGGTCTAAAAATATGAAAGGTATGATCTCAATCTTTTGGTATTGTTGAGGGCTGATTTGTAAACCAGTATGTGATCTACTCTGGAGAACGTTCCATATGTACTCGAGAAGAATGTGTATTCTGCTATTTTAGGATGAACTGTTCTGAATATGTCTGTTAAGTCCATCTGGTACGGTGTGTCATTCAGAGCCCTTGTTTCTTTGTTGATTTACTGCTTAGATAATCTGTCCATTACTGTAAGTAGTATTTTGAAATCCCCTACTATTATGGTATTAGTATCATGTTTGTGATTAATTGATTTATATATTTGGATATTCCATGTTGGAGGTGTAAATATTTACAATTGTTATATTTTCTTGGTGGATAGACCCCTTAATTACAATGTAATGCCCTTATTCATCTTTTGTTCGTCTTTATTTTAAATTCTAGTTTGTCTGATATAAGTATGGCTATACCAGCTTTCTTTCAATGACCATTAGTATGATAGATAGTTTTCTGTCCCCTTACTTTCAATCTGCAGATGTCTTCAGGTCTCACATAAGTCTCTTGTAAGCAGAATATAGATGAGTCTTGTTTTCTTATCCATTCTGATACCCTGTGTCTTTTGATTGGAGCATTTAGTCCATTGACATTTAGAGTGAGTACTGAAAGACATGAATTTAGTGGCATTGTGTTGCCTGGTGAGTTGATGTTTCTGGTGATGTTCTTTGATCCCTTCTACTCTTTGTTGCTTTTGGTCCTTTTTGTTGTTGTGTCTTTTCTCCACTCACAGAGGCCCCCTTAAAATTTCCTGCAGGGCTGATTTAGTGGTCATGAACTCCTTTAGTTTTTGTTTGTCTGGGGAACTCTTTATCTCTCCTTCTATTTTGAATGACAACCTTGCTGGATAAAGAAGTCTTGGCTGCATATTTTTCTGAATCAGCACATTGAATATATCCTCCCACTCCTTTCTGGCTTTCCAAGTTTCTGTGGATAGGTCTGCTGTGAACCTGATCTGTCTTCCCTTATAGGTTAAGGACTTTTTTTTTTCTCTTGCTGCTTTCATAATTCTTTCCTAGTTTGTCTGTTTTATGGATTTAACTATGATATGCCTTGGTGATGGTCAGTTTTTGTTAAATCTAATGAGAGTTCTCTGTGCTTCTTGGATTTTGATGTCTGTGTCCTTCCCCAGGTTTGGAAAGTTTCTGCTACAATTTGCTCACATAAACCTTCTGCCCCCTTTTCTCTCTCTTCATCTTCTGGGACTCCGATGATTTAGATGTTATTCATTTTTAATAAGTCACTGAGTTCTCTAAGTCTTGTATTGTGATATTTTGCTTTGTCTCCCTCTTTTCTTTCTGCTTCATTATTTTCCAAATTTTATCTTCTAAATCACTGATTCATGGCTCTGCTTCATGCATCCTTGCCGTCGTGGCATCCATTTGAGATTGCATCTTGGTTATATCATTTTTAATTTCATCCTGACTAGATTTTATTTCTTTTATGTCAGAAGAAAGGGAGTCTATGCTTTTTTTTCAACCCCAGCTAGTATTCTTATTATCGTGGTTCTAAAGTCTGGCTCAGACATCTTATGTCTGTGTTAATTTAGCCCCAGACTGTCATTTCTTCCTTTTCTTTCTTTTGTGGTGAATTTCTTCATTTTGTCATTTTGACAGGAGAAAAAATAAAGTTAAAAATGTTAAAAAATTAAAAACAAAATAAAAAATAAAGAAAGCTATGTCCTAGGTGTGTTTTGGTCTGCTTGTTGAAAGAAGCTTGATAGAACAGATCAAAAAGGGGAAAAAAAGAAAAAAGGTAAGAAAAAAATTAAAGATTAAAAAATTATATAATAAAATAGAATAAGATGAAATAAAGAAAATTAAATGGATTAAAAAATTTTAAATAAAGAAAAAATAAAAATAAGTTTTTCTCTTTCTGTATCCAAGAATGAGGAAGAAAAGAAAGGAAAAAAGAATACAAGAAAACAATTTAAGCAAAAACAGAAGCAAAGAAAAATAACATATAAATGAACCAGCAAACAGTTACATCCAGTTTCCCTTAGAACTGAAACTATGAAGCACTCTATATTCCATACACTAAGCATGTGGAGGGACTTGCACTAGTCTTCTAGAGGATGTGCTTGGAGGGTGCAGTTGGGTGGGGCTTGGTGCAATATCTTCATTCTCCAGTACATACTTAGCTTACTGGGGTGGATCAGTGTGGCGCATATGTGCATGTGAGCATGTGTGTGCATGGGAGAAGTGGAAATGGCTTCACCCAGCTTTGTAGTCTCTGGCACAGGAACTTCACACTCTCACTGACCTGCAATCAAACACCCCTCCTTTGTCTCAGGACACTGTCCACTCCCCGCCTCTACCCTGTCCATGTCCAAGCTCTCTGCCTGGCAGGCAGCACCCCCCTCCAGCGTTTTATCTCAGATGGGGTTGTGTTTCAAAACACCATGCTTCAGAGACCTCTGCAGCGTAGACCCACACAGACTCTCTGGGGGAGGGCCTTGCTGAGCAATGGCCAGGTGCCCACTTGCCCCATAAAAACATTGTGCGATTGCACAGCGGCAGAGGTTCAGAGATTATGGCAAACCACAACATACATCTGACTCCAGGTTTCACTGCACTCTGTCATCTTTATCCCAATACTGGCAAACCTGGCTGCTTTCTGGGGTCCTCAGGGACCTTTTCCTGTGGGGAGGCCCTATGGCCTCTACCAAATGCACTGCAAGCAGGGGAACTGCTTCTCCCTGTGTGGCACATAGACCCCTCAGACCACACTGCCTGTTCCTGGGGATTCACCCTACTTCCTCACCAGAGCACTGCCATGCACTGAGCTCCAAAACTTCAGGCTCTGCACTCCATTGTTTATAGAATCCTGGTGGTATTGAAACCCTCTCCCTCCTTTCCATTAATGGTTTTGGGGAACAGATTTGTTGTTTAGTCCCCTGCAAGTGTTTTGACTCTTTCTCTCTCTTTCTTTCCAGCTACTTTCAGGGGAGTGCTTTTCTTGCATGATCCCAGTGAGCTGCACTGTCTCCCTTTCCCTTTCTCTGTCCTCTCTCCACAAAACAGCTCCCTACCCCCTGTGACTTTTGTCTCCCCCAGTTCACCTCTCTGCACCAGGTACCTGCTGAGTTCTGTGCCTCAAGTCATGCAGATTGTTGTGTTAATCCTCAGATCAGTTTCCTAGGAGTTCAAAATGCTTTGGTGCTGATCTGGCTGCATTTCAGGGATGAGACAAGCTCAGGATCTCCATGCTGCTCTGCCATCTTAACTCCTCCCCTATATTTAATTATATTCAAATTTTTCAATGTTTATTTATTTTAGCGAGAGACAGAGCACAAGCAGGGAAGGGGCAGAGAGAGAGGGAGACACAGAATCGAAGCAGGCTCCAGGCTCTGAGCTGTCAGCACAAAGCCTGACATGGGGCTTGAACCCATGAACCGTGACATCATGTCGTGAGCCAAAGTCGGATGCTTAACTGACTAAGCTATCCAGGTATTCCTAATTATATTTAAATAAATTGTTAAGTTGGTAAATGTTGGTAAATCATCTTATGTTAAAGCAAAGTCTGTGGAATTTTCGCCATCCCATATAGAATTTGCAGCTACAGAATCTGAGTTACCTATGGGGGTTAATATATATATGATATTATATTTAAATATAATAATAAAAATAATAATTATTATTGTTCACTATAGACATGCAATTTCTAAAGAATCTGTTACCCATGCAAAAACTCCAGTGTGTGTACATATGGTAGCCATCTTAAATGCCTTAGTAGAGTTTGGTACGTGGAGGAATTGAAGAACACTGGAATTAGTTATACAGTAAACAGTGTTGCGATTTAAAAGAGTCTCAGTCTAATCAGGCAACAAATGTCATAAGAGTGTGTAGCTTTATGTCTCCTGTTTCTCAAACTTCTAATGTAAATGAAGAGAACATAGAAACCACAGTTGGTGGAAATGACTTGCAGGAAAATCCATGAAGACTGTTAAGTAACAGGAGAGTCTTATCTTTCATAATGTCTAGAAATGTAAAATCTTTTCCACTAACTGACTTTTATGCATATTTCTAAAGAAGCTGCCTCATTATTGCCCAGAAAAAAATGATTTTACTTTTTGTTTATCTAGGCTAGTTAATCTTTCTTTCCCTACATACTTACTTAATGCTGATTCTGGGCACAGTGTTGCTATGTGCAGTGTATGGAAATCCTCAATAGATTTATAATTAAGTTAGAAAGTGAATATAGCACACCTGAAATATAAAATAATGGTATCAATCTTTTAGTCATAAAGTACATTGATTAATTTTAAAACATTTCCTGAGTTCTATTCTTTACCAAGCAGGGTGTAAGCATTTCTCTTTGTTATCTCCTATTTTTCTCCAGATTCACTATTTACTCTTTTCCACTGTCTCTGGGCACACACAGATTATATCCATCCAGGATTTCTTGCCTTCTAGCTTCCTGTAAGGTTTAGCCAATGGGAGACACTGGCATGAGACTGAGGGTGGGAAAAGAATGAAGGTGTAGTCTCCTGGTTTCCTTCTTTCTGGGTCATCCTAGATGGGCTGCTTTACTAATGGAGCTACTATCATTATGTTCTAGTAAATTCTCTATACCCTGCCCTTTCAGGGTGTTAATGGCTCCCAGCAGTTGCTGGTTCTACAGTACTGCACTGTCTTCTCTTAAGGAAAACATAAACCCCATCCATGGCTTTGCAAATAATCGCTAAAATTCAATATAAATTACCAATTTTAATGTTCTGTCTTTTCTGTCTGGACCTGAACTCATACAAAGGCCAATTGGAGAGATATCTGGCCTTTAAGGAGAAGATAAGGCATATATTTCAACATAAATATGACAAGACAGAATTTGTTAAGTATGACAAGACACGGATTGTTAATGTAACAGCAAGAATAGTAAACTTGGAATTAGGTTATATAGATTGTCATTCCTGCTCTTCTTCTAATTAACTGTGAGTGCTTGAGCAAGACATGTTACTTCTTCGGATGTCAGTTCCTTAGGTGTATAATGAAAAGGATAAACTGGATGTGTTCAAAGATTCTGTCCAATGTCAAGATTCTATGACTGTATGCTTTTTTTGAGTGCTGCAAGAGAGTAGCAGCTAAAGTACCATGGGAACCTGGAGAAACATTTATAAACTGGCACTAAGACCACTAAGAGCTATGAAATTTCTGAGGTAGAAGAGATTGCTGTGATGAGGGAAAGCTTCATAGAATAGTTAGTACATGGGAAATATTTGTTTCATCTGTTGGATTAGAAAATCATTAAATTGGTGAGTTAAGTGTTCGTAAGTCATCTTATGTTAAAGCAAAGCCTATGGAATTTTTGCCATCCTGTATAGAATGTTGCAGCTACAGAATCTGACTTACCTATGGGGGTTAATATGTATATGGTGCCTGGTGTCCCCTGAGTTGTCTCTGCAGAGACCCCTGTCTCCACTTTAAGATATCTAGGATCACCCCTCTTCCTGCTGAGCATGTACCTCTGCTGCTTCTAGAATTCCCATATAATACCCTCTCCCTCCCATCTCACACAGCACTGAATTTCCCCAAACTCACCAGACAGCTTATAGATTTCTTTGCTGCTAATGACTCAGACTCTTCCTGAAGTGAATTTGAAGCTCTAAGAGAGCCTCACTGTGTTGGGCAGGAATAGAGGAAGATAATGTGCTAGAGGAGGACTCCTGGAGACAGAACTCGTGTGACTACCAATTAAATTGCCATTTAAGAAAATATATTGAGCAGCTGCTACTTCTTGGGCACAATGATAACCAAGAACTTAAGTCTAGGAAACTTAGAGAAAGGCTAATAATAGTATCTTAATCTAATGTTGTAAGTACTGCAGTATGGCTGCCTGGGTTATGATGGGAAACCAGAGAGCCCACATAACTCAGTTTGATGGTGGGCTAGGAAGGAATCATAGAAAGCTTTCTATAAGAGACAATGTATAAGTTCAATCACAAATGATGTACAAGCGTTACTTACATGAAGAAGGAAAGGATAGATGTTTAATTCAATGAGAATAGGATGACTGAAACCTCAAAGTATAAAATAGCAAGAGATGTGTCTGAATTGTATGTGCACAGGTGTATCACATGAACAAAGAGTGGCTTGTCTATTAGGAGTCTAAAAAAAAAAGCGGAGGAGTATCCTATTAAGGGTTAATTGAGGCTTCATGGTCTGTCCTGGGAACTACCTATCCAAAATAGTTTTATTTGTTGTGAAATGCATTTTAATCCACGAAGTCAATCTATTCAGGAGATTGTAAGTGTAGTAGGTGGGGAAGTTGAGGTTCCCTTTGCAGCATTATTTCCCACACATTCCCTGGCAAGGGGCCCTGACAAATAGCAATATAAAAGCTTCACATCTTTTAATCAATATATAATGGAATAATGTAATTCCACCCATAGATAACTTGAGAATCATACTGACTTGCCAAAGATGGGGAGATTGATTCCCTCAGTCAAAAAAAAAAAAAAAAGTCCATATGTAGGGGAAGCTGGGTAACATGCTCTGGCAGTTTTCTCTGGGTTGCAGAATTGTTGCTGTTTTTCCTCCCCTCTTGTTTTTAATGAGTGCCTGAGAAATACTTTGACTCCCAGGGCTTTGTAGGAATAAAAAAAAAAAAACAGATTTAATGCTATTTTGAGTCTTTAGACACATTTACACATCCTCCATCTGCTTGGGAGGGAAAAAATTCAGATTCCAATAACAAAAATTGTACAGGTCTTCCTTGAGGCAACAGAAAATGCATGTGATAAGGGAATAGCCATGAAGTGCAAAGGCATATTTAGGTCTTAGCACTTATTGACTGGAGCTGCAAAGAAGATGTGAAGGATGTGTGAAAAATGCCAAATAAAAGAGCTTGAGTAACATACAATATGGATAAGAAAATGTGCTTTAAAGGAAATGCAACTGTCACAAATGAACGTGGTGGGTGGAAAAGAAGGGGGGCCAAGGGAGGAGAAGCGTATGACAAGAATGAAGATAAGCAAGTCTCTTCTTGCAAGCTTGGCTCAAAGAAACAATATTCTTCAATTATTGGTGTGCATGACATTCATCCAAAATACAATTTAAAATGTAAGAATCCTGAATCAGATCTTCTTTCTACCTTGCCAGCAATGAGGCATATTTCAATCTTACAACAACTAAAACCCATAATCAATGCGAAAGGTGGTCAGGACAGCTGCAATATGCAGTCCTGAGGGAAGGCTGGAAACCACAAAACCCTGCAGTTCCCCGTGAGGCGGGCACAGGGCATGTTGTGCCAACAATCACATTCAGGGCAGACATTTGATGGGAAGTATATTAAATGTGTGTTACCACTCATGAAGACCTTCTGGGATGAAGTATTGCATGTGTTTGGGGTTGCTTTATAGCCAATCTGGTGGACTTGTGCAGCACATTGTGAAATGTCACTTTTCCATTTAAGCTCTGAAAGGGCATTGGTTTCACATGTTTGCCAGTTGTCATTTTCATGCTATTCTACAGTGTAAGCCCATCTGATTTATAGCATATACCTTGTGTGCCAGCTATATATAACAGTCCCTAAAGTAGTACCTGCCCAAGTGTTTAGGATCTTAAAGACGTTTTTAAAGTCTTTCCCCTCCCTCCCCGACCTGTTCATAGTATTTACACCATAGGTCTGAAAGATGTGAAGGAGGACTGCTTAAAATCCCCATCATTTGGCGGATGTGGATTTTTATGAGATTTTCGCATTTGAGATTCATGTCATACATGAGAAATCTCCATTAGTCCACCCCTGGGCTTGGTGAAACAGGAGGGCCTGTACAGAAGGAATATCTTGGCCAACAACCAGCTTACACAGGCAAAGGCCATGCCTCCTCACATGGTAGGTGGCTCACCGGATCTCCCTTGCTTATGACCCCCTCTTGCTTTCTGCTACCCATTCTGCTAGCACCCCCAGCGCAACTCAGCCACTGTGTAACCTTCAGCCCTGACATGATGAGTGTTCCTGTTTCTTACACAGCTTGGTGTGGGGGAAATCTGGGGACACATGTCCCGGTTTACTTGGAGTCTAGGAAATCCAGTAACTGGATACCGTCTGCACTGACAGGTTCATACTACATTTCTTTCTGGATGGAACTAAAGGAAGTTTCCTGACATTAAATGTATGTTTTCAGTATAGTCATTAAGAGGTGTTTTTTATTTGCTTGTTTGTTTGTTTTTTAGTAGCACTCAATCACAAGTATTTACTGTGCTCTTCATAGGTGCCACACACTGTCAGAATTATAAACTATAACTGAGGCATGACTATTCCTGAGGAAGATGGATACAGGTGGTTATAATTCAAAGAAGACTGCTATCAGTTCAGTACCATAAGAGACAAACCCTTAATGACAAGCATAGAAAAGTGAGCATCAAATCTGTGAGCATCACAGAAAATTCTAGGGGAGGCACCTTTTGAGGTAGGTCTTGGGGGATGGATGGAATTTCAGAAGGAAAAACTGGTAAGAATGTGAATCCAGGTGGAAGAAATAGAGTAGGCAAGAGCATGAAGACAGGATATATTTAGTTTGCAAAAATTGTGATGATTTTGCTAGAACAGAAGATGCAAAGAGAAGAAATTAGGTAGGAAAGATAAGAACATTGGTCTTGAAACACGTTGACTCAGGGAGTAACACATCAAGACATGGAAGCTTAACTATTGGTCATTAAGATGTATGGTCGTTCTCAACTGGAGGTGATTTTGTCCTACAGGGACATTTTTCAAGGTCTTCATACACTTTTAGTTGTCACAACTACATGAGAAAAGGGAGAAGAATGTCGTGGATAGAGTCCAGGATGCTGTTAACAGTCCTACAACTTCTCGTACAACAAAGAATTACATGGTCCCATATGTCAGTGGTGCTGAGGTTGAGGAACCCTGAAATGGAATAAATGGGAAGTTGATTGCTGTAAGGGGAAAACAAGAGTCAAGGTGCATTTGAAAGCATCCAGCAAGAGGAGAAAGGATATTGACAGGATAGTAGCAGTAAAAATAGAAAAGGGGAGACAACTGTATATTTAATATTTAAAGGTAAAACCAGCAAGTTTTGGCCATAAATTGCCTCTGGTGAGGCAGAAGGAAAGAATAAGAAGTAAATTTAAAAAATTTGAACTGTTTTGGGGGTGGTGGTAGGGAGACTATTTTGGATCTTCACAGAAATTAAGGAGTCAGCAAGAACTGTCTAGCAGGAAAAAGCAATATATCCTTTTGTTTTACAACTTGGAATCATATAACTCTGCGTTCAAATTCCCAACTTCTCCATTTACTAGTTGTATGGTTTGCACAAGTTTCTTTGGTTCTCTGGGGTATTTCCATGTTAGTAAAATAATAATAATACATCTCCCTCACAGGTCCCCATGAACATAAAATCAGATTGTATCTATAGAAAACATTGCCAAGCACTTAGTTTTGCCTCATAAATGTGGCTATTTTTGCTGCCACCAGCTGATGCCCCCAAGAGTTAAAGCCACCAGTTTTAGTGGTTTGGAAGAGATTTTGGCAAATAACTTGTTTTGCATGGAAGTTCTACTCTGTGCTTGGACTGGAAGAACTACATGGGAGCTATTTACTTATTTTTTAATGTTTATTTATTTTTGAGAGAGAGCATCCAAGCTGGTGAGGGGCAGAGAGAGTGCGGGAGACAGGATCCAAAGCAGGCTTTGTGCTTTTGACGCAGAGCCCAGTGTGGGGGGTCAAACTCACGAACTGTAATATCATGACCTTCACCAAAAGCTGGATGCTTAATCAACTGAGCCACTCAGGCGCCCCCTACGTGGAAATTATTTTTGATGTTGTGTGTATGGCTTCAAGTATAACTCTTGGCAACAACTCTAACTAAAGAAATGAAGAGCAGGGGTTGTTGAGTGGTGTTGGTGTTGAGACTCCACTCGTATGATCTAATGATGAGAGAAGACTGACTGAATGTGTGATCGAGTACCTACTCTACATAAACACTCAGAGAAACAAAGCATTGTTTGCAGCATGAATAAGAAGGAATAACAAATGAATCATAAATATCTTGTGGTCAATGAGAGGCAAAGATAGCACTTAAAATCACTTAAAAAGTAATTGGACTTGACTTCACTTTTTGAAAATGTAATGGACTTGAAAGTTTTCCTTTGGTGTAAAAATATTGCTATATTAAAATATACTGCTATACTAAAACCATTTGTTATTTGAAATATGTAATATATACTACTTTTTTATCTTTCTAGCTAGCCATTTTAATTTCTCAGGAAATGTATTTTCTCATTTTCTATTCAACCACACATACATGTTTCTGTATGCTTAAGAGGAAGAATACATCTTGCTGAAAGAAACTACTAGATCCAACTTTAAGAGTTTTATAGGGTGCCCCATCGCTATGACCTGTGAACAGTGGAAGTATATTCAGCAGACGTATGATTAAGGTGACATACGGACTTTTAAAAGTGTTTAGATTAGCTGACTCCTTTTCAAACTCTGAATTTGTTGCCTTCATGTTGATGTCTTCTTTCTGCTACATTCTCCAAGATTTTATGCATTTATTGGTTGTATTATAGACTGCCTTTATGTTGAGATTTTTTTAGGTACTTCACAGAAAATGGATGTTTAGTGAAACATAGAGGAGTTAACAAACAAGGAAAAGAACAAAAGAAAAGAAATAGGGAAAGATCTGGGAAGAAGTGCTAGGTAGATGAAAAGGGAAACGTAAGTAGGAAGGAAAGCAGAGCTAGGTGGTTGGGTGCAAGGCCCTGTTATCTCCAAGACAGACCAGATGGGTTTTGAAGGTATTGAGGACTCTCCGCAGATCCTTTCAATCCTTCTAAGATCAGTGTTCCCTCTTCAATTTTATCATCTCTTAGTTACTGTGGTGTATGTGTGTGTGTGTGTGTGTGTGTGTGTGTGTGTGTGTGTGTGTGTGTGTAACTATTTAATTCTTCAAAGTTTCACTGAGCACCTGTGTTGGAAAATTACGGCTCAAAGTCATAACTAAATTAGTAGGAGTTTTTTCATCCTTTTACATTTACATAAAAATTTGTAAATTAAATAGATATGTTTTTTTCCTGGTTAACAATCTTTAACCATGGGACTAACATTTGCCAAGGAAGACTCTTACTGAGAATGTGGAAAATATTGTTCAGCCAGCCATTTCTTCCTAAAAATCTTCCACAGAAGGTGACGCATTCTCTTTGTTACAAAACATCATTTTCTTTGCAGTGCCTGTGATGCCATTCAATGGTATGTTCAGTATTGGCACATAATAGATGTTCAATAAGTATTTTTTGAATAATAAGCACATTAATTCAAAATTGAGCTTATAGGACTACAAGGGAAGCATCTCCAGTATTTTAAGTTCCCCCATGAAAAAATTCGTAGTTGTATACTCACATATCTGAGAATGTACATATGCATATATATGCACATTTATGCATATGTATTCCTATAATGATATGCATGCACACACATATCCTGGACTTCTTTTGAAAGGTTTATGTGTGATGATACACTGTCTATAAAGTGTGTCTTTATGTTGCTATCCATTCAAGGCATGTATATCAACTCTACATATGTTGCACCATATGGCAGAACTTCAATGCCCATCTCTCAGTTTTATTCTTAGAGTCACTAAAGAAATGCCTCCTGAGATAAAGACAGTCTTAAAATAGGTCAGAGACCTCAGGAGTCAGTTTTTTCAATGACAAATCACATCATAAGGAAAAAGCCGAAAGTGGGAAGTGCTGTTGTTAAATAAGCCAGTTTTCATAAGCAATATTCAAGCTACTGAGACTTCTCTTTCTTAACATACTGCTTTCACGAACACCTTTCCTACGCCTTCTTACTTTCGTTGATACTACCTAAGGATTGATAAATTTATATCTCCCAGAATCATGCAAGATGTAAATTTGAAGGATCCACAGAGCCCTAGTTTTAGCGTAACACAATGATAGGCAAATACATTGAATAGATGCCCTATTTTATCTTCAGTACAAGCACATTTAGAGGGAAGTGGACTAAGAGATATTTTAATAATATTCTAGTTCAGACTCTAAGAAAATCAAACTTAAAATGAAACATACTATGTGACCACTTACTAATTCATTTCTTAAACTCACCATTTAACATATATTCCTCAATGACCATCTGCTGCAAGTTTTGTGTTTTATTCCATTTCAAACCACCTTATTTGTTGATATTATTATTTTGACTTTGCAGATGAGTAAACTAAGGGATAATGAGTGACATTAGTAATTTACCTAAGCTCACTCAGCTAGTAAAAGGCAGAGATGGTGTTCAACAAAATTTTTTTCATCTATAAATAAATTAAATAGTAACGTTGCTTGGAAAGCATCTTCTAGTTTGATTCTTAAGCCTAATGTCTGCCTGGGATACATTGTACTGACAATGAATAATATAACCACCCTTCAGATGCTAATAAGCATTGAAGGGATTGCTAATTTTAAGGGCCCATTACAAATTTTAAGAGTCTGGCTTTTGATAGGCATGTGATCTCGTTAAGTATTCAAAACTACCATATGAGAGAGACTCACTATCCCCAGTTTATAGATGAGAAAAATATAGCTCACCAAAGTTTACATTTTTGTCCAGGTTTGCACAGCTGGTAAAGGAATTGTATAAATAATGTCAGACTAATGTCTGTCTCGTTCCAATCAGCTTTTTAATGTGTCATTCATAAATATGAACAACTAAGGAGCATCAAACATTTAAGGAAACTATCTAAAACAGAAGAGACCAAAACAAATAAATAAAACAAAGGAACTAGTAAGGAATACAAGGCCAGGAAAAAAAATTTTAATTAAAAAAAATGTCTAATATGATACGTCAACTGTACACATCCGAGATGCTTTTTGTTGAATCCTTGTTTGTACAATAGGTGTTATCCATGGCTATCCTTCTCTGCTGGGAGGTGCTGGGAAGGACCCAGCAAGCATACTTCCGTTCAGACCCATATAGTGTTGTTTCCTGCTTTGTGCAAATTGGCTACACAAGTTCCCAGATCCTTTGCCATCAAAAAACTTTTACATCCCGTACTTGTGATTCTTTGTATATTGTCAACTATTACTTCATCATTTGTTGTAACTTACGTGCTGTTTGGAAGATAAAGTTGTAAAACCGTCCTGAAAAATAAACCAAGACATACACTGAGCATTCACTATGTTCCAGGCATTGTGCCAGGTACGAGGGGAGGGAGAAGCAAAGTCCCCATCTCTATTCTGGGGAGACACACTTAAAAATGTTAGGGGTTTTGCTGTGTTTGCTTTGCTATTAATTTTATTATAAAACTTCATGTTTCATAACAAATAAGTAATGAAATAAAAAATAGAAGCAAGAGGCTCAGCTGGGAAAGGGGAATGGAAAAGATGAATTATGGAGGTCCTGACCAGCAGAAATTTCAGAAAGGAAAATCATTTTGGCGATAATTAACCAAAAAAAATTATTCCAGATATATTCCCCAAATGATAAATACACACTTCTGTATTGAAATCATTTATTGAGTCTCTAATACATTGATAAAAATAACAATAACAAGATGTGTTATCATAGAATTTCTGAATATTGAAGAAGAAGAGAAATATCCTAAAGATTGCCAGCAAGAAAAAAATAAGTCACGTATAAAAGACCAGGAATCAGAATAAATTCATATTTCTCAGTGAAGATTAGAAGCTTAAGGAAAATGATAAGTTAAATATTCTGAGGGGAAAATTATTTCTAATATAGAATTCTAAACCCAGTAAATATGCCAAATATGTATGTAGCTAGAATAGCAGCATTGGAAGAACCAACGCGATCAGAAAATGTATCTGTCATGCACTTTTTCTAGGCAAGCTATTGAAAGGATTATGTAAAGCAAGAAAGACATGGGATCCAGGAAAGAAGACTTCAACCTAGGAGAGAGGTTTGGGGAAATGTCAGGATGATGGCTGTGCAACAGGTATAGAAAGAATCAAGTCCAGGTTGAAGCAAGAGGATCAAAACGTCTAGGAGGAATATCTTTGAGAAAACAAAAGGTGCTCATGCATCACCTGATGTAAGAGCAGGGTCAGCAGACTATGGCCTGGGCCAAATCCTGCCCCTGCTTGTTTTTATAAATAAAGTTTCCTTGGACTATACTCCGTTCATGCATATATATTGCTACAATAGCAGAATCGAGTAGTTGTAACACAGACCATATAACCCACAAGGCCTGAACTGGTTTACAGCCTGGCCTTTTACCAGAAAAAAAAAAATCCTATCCTTGTATTGGATTATTGAAAGATGTTTTACATTCTTGGGATGTGTTAACACTAGATATTTGGAAGAACAAAAACAAAACAAAACCCAGGACAATTATTAATGCTGAAGAAAATAAAATGTTAAACAACAAAGTTACTAATTATGTATTTTTTTAATTCTGACATATTTGTAATGAAAAGGTGACGTAGAAAAGGTGATTAGGAAAAGGTATAGGTGTTTCTTGAGGGTGGATATGTAAGGATGCTAGAATTCTTATCTCCCACAAAAGGAAGTTGAAAGATAGTATCTAAACCAGAAAAAAAAAATTAAGGCAGTAAGGATGTTATTTAGCAATTGGGCAAATGCTGAAAGTGCCCCTAGGAAAGAAGAATCAAGGGTGAGAATGAGTAAAGTAAGGCGACCACTGTTTTGCAGTGTTATTTATGTAAATCACGCACATATACTACTTTGCTAAAAATAAAAATTAAATTAAAGGTATGGCAAATGGTATTAGGGAATCATTAAAATGCACCAAACCTCAATAGCGGTAAATTATTTGAATCTTGGTAGGATGCACTGTGCTTTAGCAAATATCTGTATTTGAAGGGCTCCTCTCATAGAAAGAAAACAAAGGACAGAAAGCATTGCTGAGGGGTTTAGGTGTGGATAAAATGACAGAGTTAAGCTGAAGAATCCCCATGTTGACAGCATTCAATCCAAGGCAACCTCCACTGTGCACATGTTCTAACATATGTTAAAATTTTCAATCTCTCATCTCTCTATTAGTTTTCATCCCTCAGAGTCACCGAGGGGCCATTTTGCAGAAGGGGAATCTACTAAAATGGATCAGGGACTTGGTGGCAAGGAATCAATCCATTTTTTTAACATGGAGAAAGCATATGATTCACTATTCTGTAAACAAAACAAACACTGTTCCCGTACTCTTTGAATATATGAGACAATTATTTAAGTAACTTGTCACTTTTTATACTTTGAGAATATTGCATCTGTATTTTCTTCTGTATCCTTTCTATATCTTTGGTTTATGCAGCCAATATTCTTGATCAGAGAGCAAGATCATTCATTTTAGTTTATTTGGTTTTAAAAAATAAAAATGGCTACATTAAAGCGTAAATACATTAGTCTCATCACAGGCGAAAATTAGGCACCATCATCTGCCAGGTTTGTGATTTTTCACAAAGAGCCAGGTCATAAGGAAATTAGATGTAAGTAGCTGTGAATATTTCTGTGCAAAGAATGTATACTTGGAAATGTGTGTGTGTGTGTGTGTATAAACCTATGTACATGTATATACATATATGTATACTTATGTATGCACACATGTACACACACGTACACATACACGCAGTGTGTATGAGATTCTAGGAACAAGATTTGAATGAATAGCTTCTTTTATTGTAAAATGATGCCATCTTTAGTATTTCTATAAGAAAAAAAATAAGTTTAAGCAATAAATCAATGGGCAGAAAAAAATGACAAGTGAAATTGTCATTTCCTTTTTCAGCTCCACATGAAGTTGGTCTAGGACTGTGAGATTACAAAATAGGGAAGGAGTCTACATTGGAGTCCCCAGAGGACTTGCAAAAGGTCAGAACAGTATCTGGCTTTTCATGTGTGTTGTGCCTGGACTTTGTTACTCTGGTAAGATGCCTTTGTAGCACAACAAACTGGCAGTTTATCTTAAAATCTGTAGAGTGGATCGCAGTGCTGTTCACTAGAGTGAATGCTCGTCTTGCTTCTTATCTTGTTCCACATTTCCAAAGGGCTCATCCAAGCATTGATTTCCAAGGACGATTTGCTACAGATTAGCTTTTTTACTTTTTTCTTTTTTGACAGGGTGAACCAAAAGAGAGCCCCATGTATCCTATACCTGCTTCCCCAGCTTGGAGCAGGCCAGCCATTCATAATCTGGAGCATCATGTGTCCGCTTCAAAAAGCTCATGTCTTCTGTGTATGCACAGGGACAGCAAATTATGAGGCATTCCTTGTCTTTTACCCCCAATCAATTTCAGAGAACAGTTTGTGTGTGTGTGTAGCAAAAATCCCTTAAGTCCTCTGTGTGCTTTGCTATCATTGTTTAGGTGCTAAAGTGAAGTCAACGTGTCACCTAATCACTGCTTGTGGAAAGGAGTCATGAACTCAGAGAGACTGGCAATGAACAGTCAAGCAGGATTGCAATTTTGCCTTGTCATAGGGAGACTGGTTCAAAAGTGGGAGGAATGTATTTGCCAATAAAATGTACACCTTCAAATACCCATTGTTTACTTAAACTTCGTAGGCATATGCTCAATGGAGGGCATAAAAAAGACATTTACAGAGCTCATTGAAAACTGGCTTTAGGCAGCTTTTGCCACAGCAAAAGGAGCATATTAATCACATCGGTGATCACAATGCCTTCTGCACAGGGACAGTGGATGTGTTTGAGTGAACTCCAGGGTAAATAGCAGAAAATATTACGCTTGCTGGAGACTTAGCTGCAAGGCTGTTCCTTGCTCCAGTGTAGGAGTTTCAGAGTCCTACCTGAAGCTTTGTTTACCTGGAGTACATAATTGAAATTTCAGTTCAATAACTTGTTGATTCAGTGAAGCAACAAACCTGACATTCTAATCAACCGATTATTTATTGGGCATTGTGAGAACGGATGATTTTGTAATAGGTCAAAACAGATCTCTGTTTTAGTTTTTCAAGTCCTTTGTACCTTGTAGCAATCAGGGCATCAAAGCAATTACCAAAATAGTAATTGCATCCACTTAAAGCACATGTTCTACCTTAACAATATATGCATCTTAAATTTGGACATTTAGGACAGCAGCAAAAGGCCACATGGAGGATTAAGCCCTAATTATGAAATGATCTGCATACACTTTATTAATAGGAAGCTTAGATGTAAACATTTGCCATAAATTTCAGATTTTACACAATGTGGTTCATGTTCACTATGCATCCTCCATGTGAGGGAGTTGGAGACCCTCTGATACTAGGGCCTCCTGGAGAATGTGTGGTCCTGGTGCCTGTCCCAGCCTGGTCTAAACCCACCTCTTGAACCATCCTAGTTTTTCATGGCCCTGCCTTTAACCACTTTACCTGCTTCTGTGTCACACCCTGGACGATGTTGGACAGTGCCATCAGTAAAGTTAGTAAGATGCTTACTTCCTCTGTCAGCAACTGCAGAGCAAAGAGCTTTCTGCCTCATTTATATCAAGCTCTGCAACTGTATTTCTGTTGCAGTCATTAGTTTTATTCCTGAGAATCCATATAAAATAGAACAAAGGAAGAGTGGCTTATGAATACCTTCAGATGCCAGGAATTTTTACTGCTGTGGGATAAAATCTTTGTGTGTGTATGTGTGTGTGGTATTGGGAGATTCTGGCTCCTTACACGTGCTCCTTAAGTTTTTGGTGGATGAGTGAATGAATATTTCTTAGTAAATGATTCACTTGCTTTTTTACTCTAGATACCTCTTATGCCCTCTAAGGTTGAAACAAAAGGCCTCATCCTGGGGCTGCCTGTTTCTTTTAGGCCTCTACTATTTGTATAGCCCATGCTTATTTCTTTTAGTTCTATATAAGCATTATGCTGGATAATTTGAGGGGTATGAGGAAATAGTCTAAACTGTGATCTTGTCAGTATTCAGGATATTTAAAATGTGTCAGGAAAACAAACCTTACATGACAAAACAATTAAAACAAAGTTGGAGGCATCATACCTCCAGATTTCAACTATATGACAAAGCTATAGCAATTAAAACCATATGGTAATGGCATAAAAACAAGCACATAGATCAATGGAACAGAATAGAGAACCCAGATATAAACACATGCACGTGTGGCCAACTAATCTTTGGACAAGAGTGCTAAGAACAGAATAGGTCAAGGTGAGTCTCTTCAATAAATGGCATTGGGAAAATAATATCCATATGCAAAAGAATGAAACTGAATCCCTATTTTATACCACTCACCTAAATTAACTCAAAATGGAGTAAAGACTTAAATGTAAGACCTGAAGCTATAAAACTCCTAGAAGAAAACAGGAAAAAGCTCCTGGTTAAGATTTTCAAGCAATCAATTGGTAATTATTTTTTTTTGATAGGACACCAGAAACACAGGCAACAAAAGCAAAAATAAATGTGTGGAACCATATCAAACAAGAAGGCTTCTGCACAGCAAAGGAAATAATCAGAAATATGAGAAAAGCAACCTACGGAAAGGGAGACAATGTTTGCAAACCATATATCTGACAAAAGGTTAATATCTAAAGTATACAAGGAACTGAATAGCAATACTATAAAATAATCTGATTAAAAACAAATAATCTTATCAAAAAATGGGCAAAGGACCCGGACAGACATTTTTCCAAAGAAGACATGGAAATGTGCTCAACATCTCTAGGCATCAGAGAAATGAAAATCAAAACCCCAGTGAGGTATCACTTCACATTTGTTAGGATCGCTATTGCCAAAAAGACAAGATATAAAAAAACATTGGCAAAGATGTAGAAAAAAGGGAACTCTGTACACCGTTGATGGGAATGTAAACTGGTACAGCCATTATGGAAAATACGATGGAGGTTCTTCAAAAAATTAAAAATGAAACTACCATATGACCCAGCAATCCTAATTCTGGATATGTGTCTGAAGGAAATGAAATCAGTCTCTTGAAGAGATATCTGTACTCCCATGTTTACTGCAGCATTATTAACAACAGTCAAGACATGGAAACAACCTAAGTGTTTATTGATGGATGAATGGATAAAGAAAATGTGCTGTATATATACACAATGGAATATTATTCGGTCATAAAAAAGAAGAAAATCCTGCCATTTGCAACAACATGGATGAATCCAGAGGACTTCATGCTAAGTGAAATAAGCCAGGCAGAGAAAGACAAATACTATAATGGTATCTCTTAATATGTGCAATCCTTAAATAAACAGAAAAAATAGCCAATCTCATAGAAACAGAGAGTAGAATGATGATTGCCAGGGCTGGGGGTCAGGGAAATGGGAAGATATAAGTCAAAGCATACAAAGTTTCCTTTGTAAGATGAGTAAATTTTGAGTGTCTAATGTATAGCACGGTCACTATAGTTGATAGTAATATGGTATGTATACTTGACATTTGATGAGAGTAGATCATAAGTGCTCTCACAACAATGACAAAAAGAGAGAGAAAAAATAACTATGTAAGGGGATGGATGTATTAATTAACTTGATCGTGGTCATCATTTCACAGTGTATATGTATGTCCAATCATCACTTTAAATAAATACAATGTTATTTGTCAATTATTCCTTAGTAAATCTGGGGCAAAAGTGCTGAGGAACAAGGCCCTGCCAGACACTGGAATAGGAATTCAAAGTACAGTTGGTGAGGTTGGGTAGTTTGGAGGAGGCCATGTGACATGTAAGTGGGGTGTTGATGTGTGGGGAGGATTCACAGAAGTAGGAAGGAGAATAAAAAGCTTTACTTTAAAAAAATTATTTATTTATTTTAGAGAGATAGAGAGAGAGAGTATGAGCAGGGTAGAGGGAGAGAGAGATGATCCAAAGCAGGTTCCATGCTGTCAGTCCACAGCCCAGTGTGGGGCTTGAACTCACAACTGTAAGATCATGACCTGAGATGAAACCAAGAGAGACGCTTAACTAACTGAACCACCCAGGTGCCCCAGAAAAAACTTTTCAAGGTGAGAAATGGCATGGAAATGCCTGCTAAAAGAACAGTATCTCTCAGTCTCCCTCACAAAGACTTCTTCTCTGACTTCTCCCATTCTGAGCTCCTTACCCTCCAAATTGGGTGAGATTCCTGGGTGTTTCCATAGCTTTATGTACATGCTTCTATGAGAACATTTACATACCATATTCTCGTTGTTGGTTTAAGTTCTTAACAGTTGTGTGCCCAGTATCTGGATTAGTATCTGGCAAAAAGTTGGTAGTCAATATACTTTATGACTGGATACAAAGAAGATTGAATAAGGTATGGGAGATAAACACTAAAGGGCTTATAATGAAATAAAAGTACAAAAATTAAACTCCATGAATTCAAAGCTTTCAATAACTTCTCATTTGTAGAGAATAAAACAGAAATGCCTTAGTATTGACTGTGAGGATGTATAAGATAGTGATATAGCCTCCTTCTCTAAAATCACTACCTACCACTCTACCTGGTACTCACTCCATTCTAGCCACAATGGCCTCTTGGATGTCTCTAGAACTCACCAGCCATTCTCCCCACCTGGGGAATATTTCTTATTCCTTTGTCCAGAATGTTCTTCTGTTATTGGCACTTGAGCATTCCTGAATGACATGATGGCTTGTACCTTCACGTCATTCAGTAATGCTCAAGTGCCCCCTTAGTAGAGGGGACCACCCTATCTGAAATAGCATTTGCTGATCACCCTGTTCTCTTGACATGCATTTTGGTTTTCCCTGATATGTCTGTTTATTGTCTGTTTTCTCTCCCTAAAATGTAACTTCTATGAAAGCAGAGACTTAGTACCTAGCACATAGTAGGCACTCAATAACTATTTCTTGAATGAATAAATGAAAGAAGAATACAGAAGCAGGGCTAGATAGGTAGGTGAATTCTTAAGTATGAGAGCATCTTCATGAAAAGTGGTAGTTTATAAAAGCTTATTTTGCAGTGGCATGCAGAGTGGATAGAATGGGAGGGCTCAAAAAATCAGTACAGCTAATTAGGTGGCCTAAGTTGAGGGAAAGACACATACTATATAGTATCATGAATATGTGAAATCTTTAAAAAGAGAGAAAAAAAGCCATCACGGTTGCCAGAGGCTGGGGATTAGGGAAACGGGGAAATGTAAGTTAGAGGGTACAAACTTTCATTTGAATGAAATGAAATAAATTCTGAGGATCTAGCTAGGCCCAGCCTAGAGCAGAGGAGCAGAGCAGAATGTTTGGTCCAGCCAGGCAGGTGACCACTAAGAGGTCTGATTCTCTTGGCATTTTGGAGATAGTCCCTATCAACCTTTCCCCACTGAAGAGACTGGGGACCTTTCAACAGTCCCAGGTTATCAGAAGGTAGTCCAGTCTCCTCCAGTGTTTTTACGTGCCATAGAGCTACAGAATTGTTCCATTAAATGCCTATCCCTAATCATGAAATTTGCATGCAGAAAGCACTTAGCTTGTTTGGAAGGAACCCTGAGGGCTAGAGTGGGCACTTAGCAGGGTAGGCAATCATGAGCTTAAAGAATTATGTTCAGTTGCACTAGGCAGATTTGAGTGCACTTCTGGAAAATAATTTAAATCTTCACTCTCAGACTAAGATGTACACTCTTCAAACCTTGTGCCTAGCAATCAGTCTCAGATCTAAGGTTCCCTGGATGATAATAAGCCAAAGAACCTAACAGGTAGTCAGAGAATGTGGAAGGAGGTGTTTTCTTCTTTTTTTAGGTACCTTAAGCTAGCTCAACTCACAACCCCTTTGACCACCGAGCCTAAAGAGGGATTTTGAGTCTGTTATACAGGAATTGCAGTTTGGCCTGATAAAACACTTTGTTTTAAGCCTGCTTGAAAGCAGGGCAAAGCAAGTAGACTATTCATTTACTATCTGTACCTCACTGAATTTTCTTTTAAAAAGAGTCCTGGTTTGGCCTTCTGTGGGGTGTTTCTTTTTTCATAAATAAAAGGCACAAGGAAAGAAATGTGACTACCTGACAATGTGAAAAGCACCCCAAGTGGATTCTGCAGATGAGCTAGAAATGACAGGTGAACACTGTGTCTTAAAGTCACCCCAGGGGATTCTGTCTCTGATGTGAAGGAAACAGCAGGGTCCATCCTTTCTGATTTAGTCTTTGACAGGCTGCTTTTCTGACAGTGGCTGCAATGTACTAAGTTCTGGATTGGGAAAAGGATAACGGCTGAAGGGTGCCAATTGCCAATTGCAGGGGAAAGGAGGGGGTCCGAGGAGCTACTGAGATGAAATATGCAAGAGGTTGAAACTGGGAAAACCTCTCAAAAAGCAGACTTGGATTTAACTTTGCAAATGTCAGAACCTTTACTTTGATGGTAATGTTTATGGAATGAATGAAGACACTGAATTATAATGCATTCTTTGTAGATGTAGTTTTAGTTAAGGACTAACATTCTCACAGATATGAACTTAGGGGATTTAACATTGGCCATTAATAACATCTTTAGTAGTTGGCAAACAATAAAAGCAGTTGTTTACCACCTGTGTGTTTGTGGGTTTTTGTAAACGATTTAATCCTGCCTGTGGAGAAATAAGAAAATAAAAATCAAGATTCTCCTCCAAATGCTCAGGGAATATCACAGCTCATACCAAGAAAATGTAGGAATGGAAATTTCCACAGTTGTCAGAAACACATATACACAGACTACTTCAGAAACAAAAATTTTCAGGGCAGAAATATAGATATCACAGTGGCAATGGAAAGATAGCTAAAACTCTAATTTGCATCTAATATCTTTTTAAGGGGAATCTAGAAATACCAAATAAATAGATCTGCCCCCTTGATTGCCTTAGGTCAAGATTTTGAGACACAGCTCTGGTTCCATTTCTTTTCTATAGATATAAAGTATTTTTTATCCTCCAAACTCCTTACGTTGACACCTTAAATGAATTTGTTTACCCCAGGATACACAGTTTATTCTTAGCAAACAGTGTACTAGGTTTCTTCAACATACCTATTAGCTAACTAACTATTGTAATGGATATATCATCTTTTTTTTAACCCCATAGTTTTCCTTCAAATGGGAATCAGTGAACTAGATGATATATTTAAGTGCACAGCCAGCAGATGGTCAGGCTGAGATGAGAACATATGGTTGAATATATTGTTTGGTTCAATCTTCCATTGGCACAGAAGGAATATCCATCTTAATATTCGCCTTTAGCACCTGGGTAAAGAGGGTAAAAGATTTCCCTTGATTCTCGGAAATTTCTATGGCCATCATTGAAAGAACTTTACTATTTCACATCTAAAAAAATATTTGAGTTGGGCATTTAAAAAAAACCAACCACAAAGAAAGTCTAGCATGAAGACCTTTCTCCTTCTTTTAAAAATCAACATATTAAAAAACTAAAAAAAAAAATCAACATATTGAGGTACACTTTAAATATAATAAAATTCACTAATTTTAGCTATTTCAATTTCAGTGATTTTTGGCAAGTGTAGTTCTGTAACCACCACTAAAGTCAAAATATGGAACAGTTCCATTATCCCTAGTTCTCTTATTCCCGTTTCAGCCAACTCCCTCTCATTACTTTAGCCTCTGTCAACCAGTGAAGTGCTTTCTGTCACTATGGTTTTGCCTTTTCTACAATTATATATAAAGAGATATCCCACCATATGCATTCTTTTGAATTTGGCCTCTTTAACAAAACAAATAGTTTTGAGATTCATCCATGTTTTTTGTTTGTCTCTTCTTATTGGTGGGTACTTTTCCATTGTATGGGTATACAGCAGTTTGTTTCTATATTCCTCAGTTGATGGACATTTGGGTTGTTTCCAGCTTGGGGCTATAATGAATAAAGCTGCTATGAACATTCATGTCCAAGTATTTGTGGTGATAGAAAAATAGATTTTGTTTCCAATTTCCTTGAATGAATCCATAAGAGTAGATTTGCTGGGTTGCATCAGTTGTCCCTTTTTTCTTTTTGGTCTTAAGAATTTTTAAAACTTGAGGTGAAATTCCCATAACCCCAAATTAACCATTTAAAGTAAGCAAGTCAGAAGGATTTAGTACATTTACAAAACCATGCAACCACCAGCTCCAGCTGGTTCCAAAATGTCCTCATCACTTTGATTCATGAGGCACTTCCCATTAACACAACCCCCAGCAACCACCTACCTGCTTTCTGCCTCTATGGATTTACCTAATCTGGCTATATCATACAAATGGAATCATAAAAACATATGATCTTTTTGTCTGGCTTCTTTCAGTTAGCATGATTCTGAGATTCATCTATGTTATGAATGTATCAGTATTTTACTCCTTTTTATGACTGAATAATATATTCCATGATATGTTTATCCATGTATCTGTTGATGGACATTTGGATTAATTCTGATTTGGGGGTCCTGTGAATCATACTGCGATGAATATTCATGTACAAGTATTTGTTTGAGTACATGTTTTCAGTTCTTTGGGGGTATATACCTAAAAGTAGAAATGCTAAGTCATATGGCATTTCTGTTTAACTTTTTTAGAACCACAAAATCTTTCCATACTTTACATTTCAATGTTATATTCCCCTAAATATAAATTTTTTAAAAAAATGTTTATTAATTTATTTTGAGAGAGAGAGAGAGCCAGGGAGGGGCAGAAAGAGATAGGGAGGGAGAGAATCTCTGAGCTGACAGCATGGAGCCCGATGCGGCGCTTGATCTCACGAAGCATGAGATCATGACCTGAGCTGAAATTAAGAGTTGGACACTTAACTGACTGAGCCACCCAGGCGTCCCAATTTGTACCTTTCTGGTATGTGTGAAGTAGTATTTCATTGTGGCTTTGATTTTCATTCTGTCAATGTTTGCTTCATGTATTTTCTACTGTTTGATGTACGTGATCATAATTTTTATATCTTCTTTATGTTTTGACCCTCTTATCAATATATGACTTTCTAAGTCTCCTATAACAATTTTGACTTAAATTCAGTTTTGTCTGATAATAATATAGACCCTCCAGCTTTCTTTTGGTTACTACTGTGGAATATCTTTTCCTTTCTTTCACATTCAACCTATTTTTGTCTTTCGATCTAAATTGAGTCTCTTATAGACAGCATATGGTTGGATCATGTTTTTGTATCCGTTCTACCAGCCTCTCTTTTTTAATTGGTGAATTTAATGCATTTACATTCAAAGTGATTATTGCTAAGAAAGGACTTTCTTTCACCATTTTACTGTTTGTTTTTATATGTCATATCTTTTTTATATTGAACTCCTTCAATACTATCTTTTTTGTGTTTATTTTTCTTCCTAGTATGCCATTTTGATTCCTTTCTCATTTCCCTTTATGTATATTTGTTAGTTATCTTTTAAGTGGTTACCATGGGCATTTAAATTAATATCCTAAATTTAAATAATCTAGTGTGAATTGATACCAACTTTGCTTCAGTAGCCTATGAAAACTCTCTCCTTTGGACCTCCATTTCCCCACTCTTCTGTTGTTATTGTCACAAATTGGATCCTTATATCTGTGTGCCCATTAACATAGATTTATAATTGTTGTTTTATGCATTTGTCTTTTGAATTGTATAGGAAATAAAAAAAGGAATTGCAGGGGCACCTGGGTGGCCCAGTTGATTAAGCGTCTAACTCTTGATTTCCACTCAGGTCATTATTCATGGTTCCTGAGGTTGAGCTCCGTGTAGTGCTCCATGCTAACAGTACCGAGCCTGCTTGGGATTCTCTCTCTCCCTCCCTTTCTAACCACCCCAACTCAAAATAAATAAATAAACTTTTTTTTAAACGTTTATTTTTATTTTTGAGACAGAGAGAGATAGAGCATGAACTGGGGAGGGTCAGAGAGAGGGAGACAAAGAATCTGAAACAAGCTCCAGACTCTGAGCTGTCAGCACAGAGCCCGACGCAGGGCTCGAACCCACGGACTGTGAAATCATGACGTGAGCCGAAGTCGGTCGCTTAACCTACTGAGCCACCCAGGCACCCCTAAATAAACTTTAAAGAAAGAGTCACAAAGCAAAAATATTACTAGCTTTTATGTTTACCTATGAACTTACCTTTAGCATAGTTCTTTATTTCTTCATATAGCTTTAAGTTACTGTCTAATATTCTTACATTTTAAACTGAAGACCCCATCAGCATTTCTTGTAGGACAGGTATGCAAAGAACAAACTCCCTCAGCTTCATAAAGTCAATAAGAAACAAATGTTTATTATTGTGAAAACTACATTTTAGGAATATTTGTTAAGAGGTGGAAGCAACCTAAATGTCCACCAGTAGATGAATGAATAAGGAAGAGGTGGTACACACACAAACACACACAGTGGAATATTACACAGCCACAAAAAGGGTGAGATTGTGCCATTTGAGACAACATGGATGGACCTAGAGTGTATTATGCTAAATGAAATGTCAGACTGAGAAAGACAAAAACCATATGATTTCACTCATAGATGGAATCTAAAATAGCGACAGATGAATAAACAAACAAATATCAGAATCAGACCTATAAAAATAGAGAACAAACTGATGGTTTCCAGAGGGGAAGGGGTAGAGAGTTGGACAAAATGGATGGAGGGGACAGGGAGTTACAGGCTTCCAGTTATGGGATGAATAAGTCACAGGAATAAAAGTCACAGCATAGGAAATACAGTCAGTGATATTGTAATAGTGATGTAATGGGACAGATGGCATCTACACTTGTGAACATAGCATAATATATAAACTTGTCAAATGACTAAGTTGCATATCTGAGAAATGTAACATTGTGTGTCAGCTAAAATGAAAAAAAAAAAAGAAATAAAAAAAACACCTTATGCAAAAATTGGTAGTAAGAATGAGATACAGCCATGGCATCAATCTAAAATATGGAGCATTGGCTTTGGAATGAGGAAACT
Source organism: Acinonyx jubatus (assembly GCF_027475565.1). Lineage (NCBI taxonomy): Eukaryota > Metazoa > Chordata > Mammalia > Carnivora > Felidae > Acinonyx > Acinonyx jubatus. Next base: position 69,771,178 of record NC_069391.1, on the reverse strand, counting down.
GTTTAAGTACCTTAGGAATGGCAATCCATGTTATTTGGGGATGAAACATTTGGTAAATCTGTCTTTTAATTAATTTGTGGCATTATATATGGAAGTTTTGAGGCAGATTGTTGATAGGATGAGCTGATCATTACTAGCTTTGTTTGACACGGTGTCTGAAGAAAAGGAGGAGCTCAGGAAAAAAAATAACTGAAAAAATATAGACTGTTCAGAAAATCTAGAATTTTTCAGGTTGAAAAATGAAATTCAAGTCTCCAGCAGAAGACAAGATTAAAAAATATGTTGAGTTTAAAAGGCCTTCTAAGACTCATGGGAAAAAAAATTGGGAGTTTGGTTTTAAAGACACAGCCTCAGAGCAAAGATAAAATATGGATGTGGCTATGACACCTTTGGTTAAGAACTCTAAACTTAAGATAGGGCTCAGTAGATCTTTACAGTTGGTCAGAATAACCTCTATAAAGGAGACTAACATAATTTCACTGAAGGAAGATATGGTCAAAGGAGCTGAAATTAAGTCAAGAGAGAGAGAGAAAGACACATACCCCCAAAACAATTATGGGTGTGACTTCTGGCATATAGGGCTGACTGATCAAACTCAAATATTTTTTGCAAGGGGGGAAGGGGTACAGAGAGCTGTTATTTACAAAAGTACATCACTCTGGATTTAAGAATGAGCAATGAAAGAGAACATAGGGATTCTAACTTTATATAGGCAAGAAACTGGCTGAGAAAGAAAGGCATATTCTGATGATCTTTTCAAATGTGGCCAATAATAACAAAAGAGAAGAGATCACAGAGGGTGGATCCAAGAACCATAGAGAACAATGGACTAGGAAGTTATTCCTAGGAATTGGATCTGGGGCCTAATTAGGACATATTTACTACCTTCAGTGGGATTTTGGTGACTCCTATGTGCCTCCAACTCTTCTTTTCCAAATGGGGATGTTAGTTGTAGCTATCCTGCCTCTTTTCATAATTGTGTATGTGTGTGTATATATGTAGAGCAGATGGCTTGACATTTTAATTACTAAGTCTCTGGATCATGATTTGCCACATTTTAGCCTTATATAGTATTGGCATGAGATCCTGGATATTGACCCTGATTGAATATGACTTTTGGAGTAACCATAATTTGCATTTGAGAGGGAAAACTGTGATAATACAGTGTTATATTGCAAGGGTCAGCAGGTGCTGACCTTTTGTGTCATACCTTTTGTGATGCTTTTTATAATCTGACTCTTTAAGAAAAATATTTGTGGGCCTCTAGTACATTGTGTTATTTGTCACAACTTTTACTAATGCCATATGGACAGATTTACTTCCCTGCCTCATTGACTTTGGGTTTAACCACGTGCCTTGCTTTGGTCAACTGAATGTTGGGAGTAGCAGGGCAATCAAACATTAAGAGACGTTGCCCATTTCTGTTCACACCTCTTATGTTTTGATCATCCACCATGACAAAACATACAGTGGGGAACTGCTGGGCCTAAAATAAGAAAATACATGGAGTATATCTCAACCCAAATCACAATTTAGACCAAGCTCCAATAATCCAACCTAAGCTTAGCAGACCCAATCTACCTGCAGGAATCTCCACTAGAGATAATGTTTGTATTGTAAGCTACTATGTGGTATAATAAGAATAAACATTCGGTCTTTGTCCCCAGTTCCTGGCACAGAGCTCCAAAACATTGGGAATTTTTTTGCCTTTTGCTTGTTTTGATATGGCTTATAGGGGTGGGAGCTAGATAGTTTTATGTATGTATGTATGTATGTATGTGTGTGTGTATTTAAAGATTTTATTTTGAAGTAATCTCTACACCCAACATGGGGCTGGAACTCAAAATCCTAAGATCAAGAGTTATACACTCCACCAACTGAGCCAGCCAGGTACCCTTAGATAGCTTTAGAATAAGGACTGTTTAACAGAAAAAACAACCCTGAGATTAGAGGGTTAGAACTTTTGGCCCCACCCCTCCAGCCTCCAGGGAGGGGAGAGAGGCTGGAAATTGACAGCGATTTAATCAATCATGCCAGTGTGGGAAAACCTTTGTAGAAACTCTTGAACAATGAGATTTTGAGAGTTTCCAGATTGCTGAACACATTGGTGTGCTGGGAGGGCAGCATACCAGAAAGGGCATGGAAGCTATGTTCTCCCTCCCTTCATCTACACATTGCCCTGTGCATCACTTGCATTTGGCAATTCCTGAATTGTATCCTTTATAATAAACTGGAAATCATGATTGAAGCACTTTCCTAATTTCTGTGAGCCATTGTAGCAAATTAGTAAACCTAAGGTAGGGAGTTGTAAGCACTCCTGAACTTGAATGCTTCTGATCAGAAGTTGGGGTAGTTTGGACACTTGTAGCTGACATCTGAAGTGAAGGCAGTTTTGTGAGACAGACTCCTTAATCTGTGAAGTTATTGTCTGAATTGGATGGAATTGTTGGATATCTAGTTGGTATTAGAGAACTGATGTGGAAAAACAGCATGTATTTGGTAATAGCAGAAAAAGCACACACACCGACTTTTGGGAATGTTTGTCACATGGTATTATTGTAACATAAACCTAACAAATACAAAAACTATTTTCCACACCAAATTTATTACAAAGCTACATATTGAAATAAAACACTTGGCTAATTGATCATAAACTTAGGCATAAACTTAGGCATAGATTTCCAATGTTTTAATGTGACTTCAGTGTACATACATGTATGTAAAGTTAGCTGGCTGCTTAGTAAAAAAAATACAGGAGCTCTGAAGAAGTTTTATTAACACAACCAAGATTTAGTGATGTAAATGTTGTGTAGGGAAACTACTTTTGCTATTTAGATTTTAGAATGACTAAACTTATAAGAGTCTTTTTAAAGTCTTTTTTTTAAGGAGAAAAAAGCATTCTGAGAGCATTAGAACAAAAGAAGCTTGTTAAATAAAGAAAGAACTATAGACAAAAGATAAACTTTATTTCTAGTTAATGCCTAAGGCATAAGACATAAGCCATGGTATCTTATATGGAACTTCACTGTATATAGTAGAGAATCCCCCTTATTTTATCTTTTATATTTTTAAAATTGTTTTCCTCCTCAATTTTTCTAAGATATTATAAGTTTTACTGAATCTTAGGGATATTTTCATAGTTAACTACTAGTGTCCAAAACAAGATATAGTAGACATCTGGCCTAACCGGAGAAGATTCTAACTGCAGGTGACTCTGGGCTATGAATTTCAATCTCAGGTATACTTTTCTGTGGCATGGCCACTTTTATCTCTATGGTAAGAGGTTCTAGGGAATTATCTATACATGACAAACTCCTTTAAAATAAATATTCTCAGCAGAAATGGAAAATTCTTTAGTTTTCAAAAATCCATTAGAAAAGACAGGAATGATGGGAGTCAAATTTAGTCTATCCAAGAACTTCAAGGTAACAGTTTGTTCAACATAGAACGGAGTTTGCTATAAATTTGATGTGCCTTGGACTCTACTTAACGTTTATAATTAATGAAAAACCAAAATGGCCTTTTTTAAAAAATGGCTTTAACCAAATGATTGTGCTATGTCCTAATAGCATTATGGGACTGAAGGAGAGGAGTGGAACAGATATTTTTTGAATATCTCGGCCAGATATTATACATCTTTAGAGTGAGTTTTCTGAATACTTCATTTGTTCTTTGTGGCATAATATTGTGTCCCATATGAAAATACACTGAAATATCAGTATTAGTGACAAGTAGCAGGCGACTCTTGGTTTTGGAAACAAATCCTACCTTACTTAGTACCTGAGTAGGTGTACTAAAAGGTCTCAATGAAGATGATTCACATCTAGCCACAGTTCTGTAGTTCCAAATTTTGAATGTATTGTGCATCCCAAAGATACTTAAGGATGAATTTGTGAGCAGGTTTTTTTTAATTCTTGAAATTCTATGGAAACTTCTTTGCTCCATTCATTAAGTCTCAGTCTTTTGGTTTAATGGCCTGCCAATGGTTTTCTTAATCTTTTTTCTGCTCTTTGAAATGGTTCTCTTAATCTCATACATGCTTCTTTGGTTTGGTTCAGCCCATTTGGAGCTCTTTTGGAGAATAAATTCCAGTCCCCAGGGCAGGGGCTGCTCACTGTCAGAAAAGTCAGGCCCCAATTTGGACGCCTGGATCCTTCCCGAGAAGTACTGCTAAGTGGCCATGTGCTGTGGACGTTCTCCCTGATAGCTGCTCCTCTGAGATCCAGGAATTCATTATTCTCAAGAAGTCTGTGAGAACCAAAGTCAAAGTTGAAATCAATTAGGTTTATTTTCTTCTTCAGAAATCTAGAGACTCCTGCAGAACACCCTCTTCTGCTTGTTTCCTTGACACAGTCAAATTCGGTTGGATTGGTTCAGCCATTTGCTCCACTATAGTCTGAGAGTCATGTTTCTAGATTCCACGCAGGGAGCAGGCGGTTAGCCCTCTGTTCTTCTGAATGGAGGGAGATTATTTACTCTTGTTTCCAGAAACATCTTTGTATCTCAAAGACCCCAAGGTGAAGGCTGAAGAAAGCCTCCTTTGCCTTCTAAATCTCAGTGGCTCTGCTACATACACCCACCTGTGTACAGAAGAGAGCCCTGGGGTCTTTATCTTTTGTCTGTCTCAACAGCTGTTTTCTCCATCCGCTGTAGATACAGCAAAGATATCAGAAGGGAGGCAAAACCCAGCTAGTTTTGCTGATTTTCAGCAGGTAAGAGGTGACTTTTTACCTTTAAAAAAGTTTTAATTTAATAGTTTAAAACTGGCATGCAGTCTCCATGGCTGGAGGCTACTTTATTCCTCTGACATAGATGACTGAGAAGCCTTGGAACATAAATATATGCAATAAGCCAATAATTCTGCCTGCCTTTCTGCTGCTCCTACAGGGTATCTCGGAGCTGGCAAACAGAAGGGTAATGGGAATTAGAAGGAGGGGGAAAACAGCAATAAAAATATAAATCAAAGAAAGAAGGAAATCCATTTGCTCCTTGGCAGCGGAGACAGTGCTCGGCTAATCCATGCTGAGTGCAATCCAATACTCCTTTCTATAATCCTGTGCTGGTGGAAGAAAATTAAAGTTTAATGCAATAACGGCTGACACAAATCACTTTTGTTGCCCAGAAGCAGATTAAAGAATAGTTAAAATCATACAAATCTAATTTCTTTTTTTGTTGTTGCTTTATTCTGCAACATCTTGATGCTTTAATCCCTAGCATCAGTTTTTGATTATTAAACATATATCGCCAACATAAGAGAGATTGTGGGAAAAACAGTGACAGCTAGGAAATGATTTGTGCTCAAATGGCACATGTTAAAGCTCTTTCAAAATCCATAAATTTTTCATAGGTTCATAGAGGTCCGTGCCTTTAATCAATCTGTGTCAAGGGAATTTTAAAATAAGCATAAAGGTAATGGAATGCTATCAATCATAATTGGGGCTGGAAAGAACCATCACAGCCCATCAGCTATCACTCTCACATTGTGTGTGTGTGTGTGTGTGTGTGTGTGTGTGTGTGTGTGGTGTGTACAAATGTATGTCAGAATGGTGTATTACCATTCTCTATTTTTGATTACTGCCATCAATGGAACAATTTGAGGACTTTACATAAAGGTAGACATGAATTAAAAAAAAAAAAAACTTCATGTGGTTATTATTTCTACCTTCCCCTGCTCCCTCTACAGGAATTACTATCTCTGCAGAGACACTGACTTGCTTCATCTATGAAATAAACTTCTTCATCAGAACAGATGCATTTTTAAAAACAAAGTCCAACTTTTCCATAATTTGGCTACTGTTGAAAGTGCTGCTATAAACACTGGGGTACAAGTGCCCCTATGCATCAGCACTCCTGTATCCCTTGGATAAATTCCTTAGCAGTGCTATTGCTGGGTCATAGGGTAGATCTATTTTTAATTTTTTGAGGAACCTCCACACTGATTTCCAGAGTGGCTGCACCACTTTGCATTCCCACCAACAGTGCTAGAGGGTTCCCGTTTCTCCACATCCTCTCCAGCATCTATAGTCTCCTGATTTGTTCATTTTAGCCACTCTGACTGGCGTGAGGTGGTATTTGAGCATGGATGGAACTGGAGCGTGTTATGCTAAGTGAAATAAGTCATACAGAGAAAGACAGATACCATATGTTTTCACTCTTATGTGGATCCTGAGAAACTTAACAGAAGACCATGGGGGAGGGGAAGGAGGAAAAAAAAAGTTAGAGAGGGAGGAAGCCAAACCATAGGAGACTCTTAAAAACTGAGAACAATCTGAGGGTTGATGGGGGTGGGAGGGAAGGGAAAGTGATGGCCATTGAGGAGGGCACCTGTTGGGATGAGCACTGGGTATTGTATGGAAACCAATTTGACAATAAATTTCATACTAAAAAAATACTAATAAAATAAAATAAAAATAGAAAAAAAATAAAGTCCAACTTTTAATGTATATAAATGTCCCTTCCTACATACAAATGCTGCAGAGGGTTCAGAATTCCCCCCCACTTTACCCAAATACTTAGGACCAACAGTGAAAGGAAAATTCACACAGCTTTCTTCATAACAAAATTTGTTGAGACAGACATTTTTGCAGCTACGCTTGCTGGAATTAAGTCAAACTGTTGTTTTAATGCCATGGATTTCAAGTAACACTCGCTAGGGGTTTTCCATAAAAGGCTCTGAAATCATCTCTGCCCCATTTCATGGGAACTTTGTGGTTAATGGGTATTACCCATATTTAGTCATAGTGTCAGGAAGAGATGTCCAAGGAAAGAGCATTCTGGATGCTTGCTTCACTTGTCTTATTAGTAGGATTCAGCTATCTCCTTGAGCTGAATCTTAGTATGTGTGTATATGTGTATGTGTGTTTTAACTTTTATGATGGAAAGTTTCAACTATAAAAGCAGAAAGTATAGTATCACTCAACTTGAGTAATTATGTATTAATGTCCAATTTTGTGTCATTTATACTTTTATGCATTCTTCACCACCCCATTTGAAGCAAATCTCTGATATCACTTAACACATAAATATTTCGGCATATACCTGTGAAGATAAGGATTATTTTTCAAAAGATAGCGAAAAAGCATTATGTCAACTGAGAATTATCAGTACTTTCCAAATGTTATTAAATATCCAGCCACTATTCAATTTTCCATGATTATCTCATAAATGTCCATTTTTTTTTAAGTTTACTGGCTCACATAGGATTGAAATAATGTTTCCAATTACAGTTGGTTATTATGCCTCCTAAATACTTTTTATCTTACAAGATTCTGCTTTCTCATATCTCCATCTCTCTCTCTCTCTTCTTTTAATTGTTGCAGAGACTTTTATAGTTTCTCACCATCTGAGTTTCACTGACTGAATCCCCTGGATGTCATTTAACATGTACTTCTCCTTGGTATACCTCTCCTAACTAACTTGGTAGTTAGGTCTAGGGACTTGATGTGTTCCAGAACACATCCTCCTAATTCAGTACTCTTACCCATTCAAATGTTGACAGGTACTTTGGGCCCTATCCAAGGTTGGGTTCAGACCCAATCACTTAGTGGCCATGCCAAAAATAAAGCCACAAACATTGGAGGCTTTATATGGATGGGTTTGCTTCAGAAGCCTACATGTTACTGAGTTTCAGTACTCAGTGGTTACCCCATATTATTTCCTTTTTTGCTCCACTCACCTAAGAGTACTGTAAGCATACTGTTCAGTGAATTTATAAATACTGAGAATTTTGTATCTGGATATGATCATAGAAATTCTAGCCCGCACTCTAATTGTCAAATCACTTGCCCTCTGAACCTTAGGTTTATCATTTCTAAAAATGTATTATAAAAAGAAGCTAAGTTTGTCATTAGAGTCAAAGGGCTGATAAATGTGAATAACATTTTGAAAGGACACTGAGACCAAGAGAGAACATGTAACTTGTTCAAGATTGTATGACTTTTTAACAGAAGCCTACTCTAGAATTTCTATATTTACTAAATCCAGAGTTTGGCTTCAGTGCTATGGACTTGGTATCTTCTTTGATGTACTGTGTGCATTTCCATAGGGAAAAATTGCTATTCAGGGTGCCCTGCAAGTTAATAATCATTATCTGATGGTAATATTATTGGTGTAACAGGGTTTAATATTATTTCTTAATGGGTTAGGTTGTACAAATTTGATTTATTATCAAAGCTGAAAAACAAAACTCTATGAGCAGGCATATATGGCCAAAATATTTATTTGTTAAAGCCTCCTCTAGTATCATGAACATTTAAAAAATCAATGGTATCATTGCATCACATAGATACTAATTTAGTTTTATGAATTACTGTATTACTGTACTATAAATGACTTGCGTTTAGAGCTTCGAGAGTGGGTCATTTCTGGTGGTAATGCTGGTGATTTGTACCCAGAGAGGTCAAAATACAAATGAAATGAGACTTCAACAAGTATAAAAAAAGAACTTAAATTGATTAAATGCTTTTGTGTGTCATGCATTGTACCAGATTCTTTACACACTTGATTTAAATTAATACATATAATGACCATAAGAAATGTGTTGTTGTTGTTATCACTTATGAGTGAAGAATTGAGCCTTACAGAGTTCAGGCAAAGTTTCCCAAGCTTATACAGCTTGGGAATAAATGCAAATGCTGGGATTTATCCAGAGTTGTCTGAGCCCAAACCACAAATCACATGGTATCACTGCCTTTATAATGGGTGGGGCTTGGAGTCAGAAGATCACAGCTCTGCCTCTAATTGTCTGTGATAAAACACAGCAAATCACTTTCCCTGTGAATCTTAATGTTTATTTATTTTTGAGAGAGAGAGAGAGACAGAGCATGAGTGGGGGAGGAGCAGAGCAAGAGGGAGACACAGAATCCAAAGCAGGGTCCAGGCTCCGAGCTGTCAGCACAGAGTCCAAAGCAGGGCTGGAACCCATGAACTGTGAGATCATGACCTGAGCCGAAGTTGGACACTTAACTGACTGAGCCACCCAGGCATTCCTGTCCTGTGAATCTTAGATTTATCATTTCTAACAATGGATTATAAAAAGTTAGGTGTTTTATTAGAGTTAAAGGGCTGATATATGTGAATAACATTTTTATAAGTGGTGATTTGTTATACAAATGTCTGTCATTGTAATTTACCTTTTTATCTCAATCACACACATAACAACAACAATTTGCCTGTGTGGACCACTAGAGGATTAGAGAAGAATGAAAATCTCTGTCTCAAAATCTGGGTTGACTTCTTACATCAGGAACTCTTTGTGAATCTGGTGCAGAAGACTTGTCTAGTTTTGCATAGGGTGTGTGGTAGACATGGAGACGCATGGCCCAGATTCCCATTTAGAGAATGACTCCTTGGCCAGCTCCTAGGAGTGCTGTCAGTAGTCAACCTCCAGCTCTCATCCTGTTCCCGATTGCCTCTGCTGCAGAAAGCTGCATCGCCCAAGAGTAAATCCTGTCTGAAACAGTCCAAATTACAATGACTGACCGCATCACCTTGATGTGGATATAAGTAAGGCCCATTCAGTCCACTGCAGGACACTTTTACGCATGTACACTGCAGAACCTCCCGTGGGGTAAAGCAAGGTTTCATGGGCTTGCAACATAGTTTGACTTACCTCTGGTCAGTTCTACTCTCTTCTTCCTTCCACAGGTATCAGTAACCATACCCAGTCAATGTCTGGTATGCCATATTCCATTTCATCTTCTGCTTCCACAGAACCTGACCTATGACAGATGTGTTTCCAGAGCTATTTTCTTTTCACGTTTCATTCTAGGGAAACAAACTTTCTATTACAAACTTAGAGTCTGTTTCAAATGTAATTCCTTCAGACTTCTAATACAGTACAATGTGTTAAAAAATGGCAGATATTTTCCAATTCAGGTAGGGCATCTGGGGGCTCCTTTCTTTGGATAACTTGAATAGAAATTTTAAAAAATTAAAAAAAAAAGCTTTTCTACTATGTGCTGCAGTGCCTGAATATATCAACTTGATATCATCAATAACATTGCCCACAACAAAGAGCATATCATCATTCAATTCTTCCTTTCTTGAGAAGAGAGAAAAGAGTCTTTGTTGGTATGTTCCATATTTTATTTGCTATGGATTGGATTTGACTTTAGAATATGGTATTGTGACTGAGAACCAAGCAGTAAAGGGTGATGATTTCAAAATACAGTGTAGGAAATGAAACAGGAAAATGATAGAATTAGAACCAGGCTAGAACATTGCCAGTGTTATAAAATGTGCTAAAATCAGGTAGATGGGATTAAAGAAAAAGAACTCATTGTACAAAATAAGGAAAAGAGACTGTGTTAAGGAAGTATGCTTAGAAAGTACGTATTCTCTTTTTTTTTCCTTCAGTCCCCCTGACTAATTTTAATTTTCATAAAATTTGTTAGTTTTTTAAATACAGAAAAAAATGTAAGGAAGAGATAGCTTTTTGTTTCACGACCCAGGCAGTCTTTCCAGCAAAAAAAAAAAAAAAAAAGTATAAAATTGCAATTATAAAAAGCAAAGTTAAAATTTTCAAAGAATAAAGATAGCTATATTATGAAAAAGAAAAGTTTTCCTTTCCTTTAAGTTTCTGTCCCTTAAAGAACTCATTATTAATGTTTCCTTATTAATCTTTTTAGGGAAAAAATTGGGCATATATCACTGTGTGTGTTTGGGTGCATTCATGTATTAATTATGTATGTTTGTGCATGTGTATGTATAATAGACATATATTATTCTGTTCTGATTACACCACTCAAACAAACTACTCCAAAAATTAGTGGCTTAAAACAAACAATACTTTTACTTTATCTTATGATTTTGTGAATGAAGAATTTGAGCAGGGCTCAGCTAGGCAATTCTTCTGTCCCTTGTGACATTGAATCTAGGACATATTCGGCTGGCAACTGGTCTGGTCTGCCATGCCCTTTTATATGGCAGGAATCTGAGGGAGGAAGACAGAATCCAGAATTGGGAGAGGATTGCTGTATGTTCTTTATCAGTTAACAGTCACAATGTAGCTCAAATTCAAGGTGAGGGTAATAAGACCTCACTTCTTGGTGGTCAGTGTCTAAGTGGCTATGTGAATTTTTTTTACCTGAGTATTATGTATTTTGTGAACATATTTAAACATACATGTAGGTAGTATGCATGTTGATTGATGCATTATCTATGATCTGCAAGAAATGCATACAAAAAGATCAGACGTTCAATATTCTTAAATCCAAAGAGTATGTATGTATAGTGTAGGATAAACTATCAGAAGCAAAATTCCCCTCTTAAATGTATAAGATATCATAGAACTATAACTTCATATTTTAGATGGCAAGCTTCAACTACTCTTCATGATATTAAGTGAATGCAGATTTTAGAAACTGAGATTGGAGTCTGCCTAAATGCAGCAGTATTTTCTGACTACAATTATAGAAGACATCAATTAAATTATTTATCTTATTTTTTAGATATATTGATCTTAATCCAAAGCAAACAGCACAACAAAAATAAAGAAAAGTCTCATTATTGATTTTACAGATTATTTCCTATTCCATCTGCTCCTCACTTAGTTGGCATGTTGTTACACACTATTCCTACAATTGGCTCCTGGGAAGCCGTGAATAAATCACAAACAGTAAATCCCAAGTTGGTATTTACTGGTTTTGGCAGTAAGTTGGCATCTCTTAACCAGCTCTGAGGGAATTGTCCGAGGTGAGAATATAAGAGAATACATTCTGCATATAAGGGAATTGAGTTTTTCAAAACTCTGTGCTGTCAATCTCATCTTAGGCTTAAGAACTGCCCTCCTCCTCACTCACTCAGAGCATTCTATGGGATAACCAAGCTATGGGGACCAGTAGGTCTCCCTGATGGTAGTTTAGGGAATGGTCTCTTCTTTATTGTGCCCTTTTCTTCCCTGTGGCCATCTCTTTTATTTTTTCAGGGAGGGGTTGTGTATGCTGGAAACTTCCCTACTTGCCTGTGACCTCAGTGGCTCACTTCTTTAATCCCATACAGGCAACACTGTGCATACAGTTTTGTCCATCCTCTTCCACACTCACCCCTTTTCACTGCCTTAGTTAGTTCCATCTGTTCATAAACGGGACAGAAATACAGAGAGCTTTCAATATTTGTATTAGAGAAAATCAAATGCATACACTTTCAAGGAAAATTATATATATTCAAAGAATTCATTCTTTTTAAACTCTAAAGAGCTGTATAGAAATATGGCACTCTCGAGCTGTATTTCACACACCTCCTGATTTAATCAGATGAACCCACTGCTGTCATGATTTAATCAGAAAAATGTGTGTTACTGCCAATACACTTGAAAAGTGATGAGGTCACCCTCATTCATCCATTCATCAGTAAATACTGAGTGCCTCTTATATGCTGGGCACTGTTTTTAGGAACTTGGGGCTATAGCAGTGAAGAATACAGACATAGTTCTCAAAAAGTTATATTCTATTGTTTATGTGCATGGAGTTGGGTAGTTGAGGGGGGCATTAAGATTCTTTCTTGTTCTTTATCCAGGACATTTAGGTTCCAATCACTGTGGCAAACCAGCATGTAGAAGGCCTCAAATGTCATCATTTGGTTTGATTGTGGCCTGGGATGCCAACTGAAGTACAACCCACAAGCTTCTGTGTTATCTTTTGCTTCCGAAAACTTTTGAGATTTTATATTTTTGTCAACAACATACACATCTGTTGTGTTTCTGCACATCTTACGAGTGAGACATTTCCTGCCCTTTGTTTCAGACTGTCTTTTCGAGGATATTTATATATGGAAGAGTCTTAGTAGATAGAGTAGTGTCTCCCTCAGGAGTAAAGGGCAGGCATGCTTCCTGTCCAGTATAATAAAGATGATGTCTCCCTCTGGAATAAAGGGAAGGCATGCCTAGTGCTCATTATAAAAGATCCAGGTTCCCTAAGCTCAGGGTTCCTCCCTTGTAATGCAACCCTCTGTGTGCACAGGTATCTTCTTGCTTTCTTCACATCACCTTGTGGGAATTGGGCTTCATGGAACTACTGCAAAAATGCCAATACTCTAGCTACTGCTGTTGCTGTGAGTTATAAACTGCCCTTCATCTATGACCCAGGAGTTTTGGGTCTTCTGCCCTCATCCATGAAACTTGGCAGGATAACTTGTCAGCTTGCAAATAGGAAAAATCTCAGACCCTTCACAGCTCTTGAAGGTAACTTTGTCAAGGAATCATATTGAAATGAGTGCTATTCCAAAGGTGTTACTGGTAAATGATGACTCACTACCCCAGAGCTTAAAAGAGAATAAGGCAGGGAGCGGAGGGGGTGATGTTGTCCACACTCCAGTTCTTGAGAAACATGGTCATATACCCCACATTCAGAGGGGAGAGCAGAGTCAGACCTGTGAGAACAAAGGTGAAATGCTGATATAGTTCCTTCAGCACTAATCTCTGTTGGATTGACTATTTTCCTGTACGTTTTTTTAAATATGAAATTTATTGTCAAATTGGTTTCCATACAACACCCAGTGCTCATCCCAACAGGTAACCTCCTCAATGCCCGTCATCCACCCTCCCCTCCCTCCCACCCTGTATGTGTTAATAAAATATATTCTCTAATTTGATGTCTTCTTAAACACAAATTATTAAACAGGATTCCAGCCTTCTGCAGGATTCAAGGCCCTCACTGCAAACAGAATTTACCGTGGTAAACTAAAGCTATGTTCTTGCTGCTTTGCAGATGCCTTGAGCTGACAACTGACGGAGCTGTCTCCTTCCTAGGTGTTGAAGGCCACTTCCCCAGAGTACGGCCTTGTTGTCTTGCTACTTCTGATCTGCAGACCCACGTTTTTAGGTCAGAATACTGAATTTCAAGGGTGGCCGGGTGGCTGAGTTGGTTAAATGTCCCACTCTTGATTTCGGGTCGGGTTATGATCAGTTATGACATGGAGTCCTGCATCAGGCTCCACACTGGGCAGGGAGTCTGCCTGAGATGTTCTCTCTCCCTCTGCCCCTTCTGTGCATGCGCTCTCACTCTCTCAAAAATAATAAATAAATAAAAGAATAATGAACTTCACACAACTTCTGAACCCCATTCTTCCACGAAGAGGAGAGCAGTCTCTCCTACATAGTAAATTGGCAGCTCCCTAAGACTTTTACACTTTGCATTGTGTAAAATACACAGTTGCGTTACAGATAGACGTGGTGGATGTGATATGCATCATCTTCATTTTTGAGATGTCTGTTTCTCTTTTTCACATTTTAAAAAGTGTCCTGTGTATCATTTATGAATTAATTGTACAGTGGATCACTTTTCTGTGTGTGCTCTGATGCCTGTTTTGCAGTGGGTGTGACGATCATGTACTCATTAATAATTTACTTATTTTCTAACTAATCATATTCCTGATTTCTTAACACAGTGCTTATTTTAAGATATTCCATTAATTATTTTGTTAAAAATTATATTAATTGTATTAGTGTATCATATTTTATATAATACAGAATATATTATTCATTGAATAAAACATTAATTTATTTATATAACATATATAAATTATTTCTATGAAATAAAGTTACATATGAAACATATAACTAATGATAATCTGTATATATTTATATAAATTCAGGTCATAAATATCTATATACAAAATAATTGTACATAAATATTTGCCTAGATCAGATGCTAGATGGATAGGAAGGTAGGTTTTGCTGTGATGAGAAATTAACCTCCAATTTTCAGTGGCTTGAATTACAAAGATTTACTTCTTGTGTGCATTCTGTGTCTCTCATGATTGGTGAGGGATCCTGTCTGCATAGTCGCTTGGGGCTCCAGGTTGAGCCATTTTGTGATGCTCCCATCTCAGCATATGGCCTTCAAAGTGGCCAGTGAAAGAGAAGAGAATATGGAGAATCATTCATACCTTCTCTTAATTGCCTCTGACCAGACATGACACGTGGGATTTTTACTCAGACCGTTGGTCAAATCTAGTCACATGGCCTTCCTAACTACAGAAGAGACTGGGAAATACAGGGAAGCACATGGAATATTAGATGAATATTTCTCTGTGTGTGTATATATGTGTATATATATATATATATATATATATATACACACACATATATATATGTATATATATAACATAAAAAGGCAGGGGAGGGTATATAATTCCTGCATATATATATATTGCTATAATTCATGCCATATATATATATATATATATATATATATATATAAACTGCTGTAAATCCTGAATTTATTTAGGGCTGTTTCCCTAAATCTGGCTAATAATTGTAATTACCTGGGACCCATGTTTAAAAACTGGATTCCTAAGCCTCACCCCAGACCAACGACATCAGAATACCCAGCAAAGAAGTTTGTGGATTTGTATTTTTGACAATTTTGTTTCCCCTAGATGATTCTGACTGCAGCCAGCTTCTGGTGCTCCTTCAACATGAGGCATGATATCCACTCTATTTTGGACTAATAAGATCTCTACTGCCAGCTGAGGAAAAGCTGGGGCAGTGTTGTAGGAAAACAGTGGTTTTTAGAACATGGGAACTATACAAAAGAACTCTTCTGAGTTTAATTGCACTTAGTTGATTCTATTTTGGACCTGCTGCAGAAGGAGCATATTTTGTTGGTTAACACACAGCTCATTTTGGTTGGTGAGACTACTGGTGGCATTTAGGTAGCCTTTCCTCTTTGGTCTAACAACATCGTGTCCATACTGCCATTAGGGCACTTTTCACATGCCATGGCCTCTTCAGAAATACATCTGCTGCCCCCTCTACCCCCAAGATTGAGCTTCTTGAAAGCAGAGACCAAGAATTTTCTAAGGTAAAGCTTTGGCAGTTATGGTAGCATTTATTCATTGAATAAATGTAAGACTTAATGAATGTATTAATGCATGAATATGTAAGTGCATGAGTGTGATAATAATATTAAGTAAAGGGGTTCAAAATAATTATGACCAGACAGAGGACAAAAATCAGTCAGTAGTTCTTTTTCAAAGAGAGCTTATATGACCCATTATTCCCAAAGAGTTACCCACCCAATGCCATAAAAATCTGAGCACTAAAGCTTATGTATAATGAAAGGGTGGTAAAACCCTTTCAAGGTCTTTAGTAAAAAGTAGCTGCTAAAAATTCTTAACAGGGAGAACATCCTAAGAGGGAAGTGATAAAACGTGCCCATGTATATAACCTAAAAACATGTATGTGTCATGCAAGAAAGCTTTACAAGTAGGAACTTGTTAAACACTTTTACTGTACTTTTTATTCATTTATTAGCTTGGCATCACCACATTTCTCTTTGTGGAAGAACTTTATGCTTGCTTGTCTACCTATTTATATGAACATCTAGGTTCATGAAATTTTTTAACTCTATATAGTATGTGAAACCACACTACACACATTGGTACTTAATAAAGATTATTTGAGCATGAAGATTTGATTACTGGCAAATGGCAGTTGAATATTTAATAGAAGATGACATCTTTGCATTTAAATGTATACTCGTTCTTAAAATGCGAACCAGAAATAGTTGGGGGAAAACCTTAAAGAATGAGCTATCATGTTTCTGGGTTATGTTGGCAATAATTCTCTACTATATTAGTTCCTTCAAAGGTGAATGATTTTTGATTATGATATAACCTTAACTTGCCATCTGTTATGAAACAGTGTATGAAGCTTAAACTTAGGATTTTCAGCTTCACAAATTCTCCAACAATTATGGACTCTTACTGACTTCATAATTAAGTCTAGACAAGGTTAACCTGCCATTCTGTTAATGTGGTTGTTCATCTGTGAACCTTGCAAATTCTTGTAAGTAATTGTGATTTTTGCTTTGAAAAACAAATATTCTTCTAAACCTATCAGGGAGTGAAAAATCCTATGACAAATCAGGAAGACCCTTTAGGCTTAAGATGCACCTTCAAACTCAACTCTCTGCCCACTTCCTGGGACAGAACCCCAAATTGAAAGGACTTTTTCAACATTGACCCTGCCTGGGGCATAGTTGGGATTAAAACTCATGTCTTTCGAATCCAAAATTTGGGGCAGTGTCCCACACAAGTTGGGAAGATACTGTATAAACAAAGATGAAATTTATCCATGGCAAAGCATTCAGGAGCTGTGCTGTAATGAAACAATATTCTTGTGATTATGCTGCTACCTGACTCTTACACGGTCAGATAATTTACAGAAACTTGCTGTGGGCAGCATCTGCTGTTGCTATATATGACTTGCTGAGTGTTTTTCTCAGTAGAATATATACTTTGATGACTGGATAAATAGTCAGCATTTTATGAACTATATGTTCATATATAGTTCTTACGCACAAAACTTACTTTCCACATAGTTCTCAGTAATGACCACAAATTGAATAACAGTCACAGGTGTTTGCCTCTGATATGAAAAGCACTTCCTGAGGTGATGTTAGGCCTGCTACCATTAAGAAGGAGGCCCTTCTTAGTTCATGCCAGCTCAGTGCTTGCTCACTTGTTCTCTCTTTCTCTTTTAGTGGAGGCTCAACCAGTAAGAGATGGAGAAAGAATTCTAACACAGGAATGACTGACCCCAAACTCTGAGCTCTTAGCCATTATTCTACACCACCATTCATGTGACCTGCTCCTCCGTCCTTGCTGGGCCAGCTTGAGCTAATGGCCACCTCCAGTAGCGTGGTGCAGATAATTCAGGGTCCTTGCTCAAATGCACTACAACCTAGGACTCGCTCTGATTCTATCATGCACAGCAGGAGACAGAGAAAGCTGCTTGTCATGAATGTTCAACATTTCATTGTATTCAAGATTATTTTCCCCTTGAATGGAATCAAATTTTCATAGTCACCAGCAGCTGTGGTCCTCTAAAATATGTTCTTTCATGATGAAAAGCACCCTTTAACCACTTAGACCTGCCCTTCCCACATATACTAAATGCAATCCAATTTAATGAGAACATGTCTAGCCAATCCAGGTCATAAATGAATAAGTCTTTACTCTGGGTGCATTTGACATAATAGAAATTATTCTCAGAGGAGGGTTATCAATTTAAAATATACAATTTGGGTAGATATACCACTGATTTTACTGCTGAGCTGTTCTTTCTGACACAGTCAAATGTGTCTTTTCAAAAAGCAGGGCTTCACATTGCAGGGCATGGATATATGAGGTCCTAGAATAATCAAAAAGCCACCCAGTTGTGCAGCTTTTCATTCTCTTATTCGATCATTGTCTTCCCTTCAGCCTCTCAGAAGAAGAAAAATATTATTCCCCATGGCAACGTCTAAAAAAATTACATTGGGCCCATTTAGACAGGAATTTCATAATGAAAGCAGTATATTTTTTAAGTAGTAGCAAGATAACTCTGAAGTGTTCTGTCATGGAAAAGATTTAAGGGTAGAAAGACTTGTAGGCCTAAGGTTTGCAAGAGACAAATTGTTATCACTCCTTCCTGACCATCCCCTTCTCCTCACCCCCTTTTCCTGCTATTCATTCTTCCTACCCTTTGTTCTCTCACCCATTCCTTCCTTTCGTAAACTTTTGTCATGTATCTCCTATATTCTAGACCTAATGAGATGGGGGTACACCCCCACCTTCACAGGGGACTGCATGTAGGTAACACATGGCATTATAAGATAGAAAAGGGGAGTGTGGGGAGGCTTCAGAGCGGTGGTTCTCAAACATAGCTATAATTAGAATCACCTGGAAACTTAAAAAAAAAAAATGCTAGAGACACACCCCAGAACAACTGAATCAGAATTTCTGGAGAATGGTGGATGGTGTCTTGTTTTTTAGGATTCAGAGTCACTGCTTTCTATGGAGAATCGGAAGAAAAGAGGAATCCAAGAAACAGGGTTAGAGCACCTTTTGACGTTTTTGACTTGCTTGTGTTTTTTGCAGGTAGCCCCTGGCAGCATAGGGCAAATCAAGAGACACTAGTGACACAAATATCACTTGGCTTTCCTACAATTGACAAGGAAAAATACCTTTAATTCTTCTACTAACTGACACTGTGGTTGATTACAAAGCAATCTATTGACCTTTGGAATTGTAGTTTACAGTCCGTGAGCTTGCTCACTCGTGCTTGGGCGACGTCCTCTAGATGAGGAAGCAAGGTTTGCCTACCATCTCCTCTCAACTTGGGCAGCCCACTTGCTTTCCAGAACCCCAGCTTTTGCTTCATGAAGTTCAAGTTGTAAGGAGTGAGCCTCATAGAGAAAAGCAAAGAAAATTGAGGGAAGAGCAGATTTCCCTCCTATGGATGGTGGAACTTCAGGGATCAGTCAGAAAATATTGGCACATCATAAGAGTATCCAGCCCATTTTCATGGAGAAAATTGAAGCAGAGTTTAAGTGACTTACAAAACTCCCACTGTTCTTGTCTAAGACTTCCTAAAACTCAAATCTCCAGGTCCTATGTCCCTATTTCAGTGCCATGATGCCTAGTTATACAACAAACCATTTTCTGAATAAATGGTAAGTATCAATTGTGAAAATAAAGAAGGAAATCTCTCCATGAACAAGAAAAACCATATTTATGGAGTAGGAAGACTACTAATAATGGGTCCTCAAGCTGAAGGCATGAGTTTGGACTTAGGGAAGCAGAATAATTGCTTGGCATCCCCTTGCCCGAAAGAAATGAAAGAAAAGGGGAAAAGTAGTTTTGTGGACTGTCAGAAACCTCAAGGTGGTTTTGTAGGGATCCGTTGTTTGTGTAAATGACCACAGGTCTCAAATCATAGCATGGGGAGCGCCATGTTTACACATGAACCACAAGTAAAGGCACACAGATACCATTCCTTGAAGGATACATGGAGTGTTAGCTGAGAAGCTATGTGTTTCATTCAGCAATAGAAATTGTTGTATATGGCTGGGCTTGAGTCCAGACTGTCAAATTTCCTTGCTATTTTGGGGGCAGGGCAGTGGGAGGGAAAGGGAAAGGAGATGTGAAAAAGAATGGCTAGTGTGGAGAACTATCTCTTGATTCTTATAAATTTGTAGTGCTGGTTTGTGTGGAGTTGGTTTTGTTCTTCCTTGAGCGGATAATTGCAGGAGATGAGGCAGGTAACCACTGAAGGAAGATGCGGCTGATGTGATTTTTAGGTCTTGCTTGGAAGGCAGACTATTTAAAGGTTTTGGATTTCTAGCCTGAATTGGGTTGCTCTTATGATATTTAAGATAAAATAATCTGGAACAAACTGGTGGTGGATACATTGGTCTCTGTAAATGTTTTTGCAGGGCTATAAAGCAATATATACTTTATTTGGCACAGGTGGAGTTTTTCATCACAGGAATGGTCAATCATTACTGTCCCAAACAATTGGGAATAGATCATTATTGGGCCAGGAACATGGCCTGGAATAAATCCTTAATCTTGGGAAAGAAAAATACTCTTCGCCTCTCTGAATTATGCCATGGATGGTCTTGGACTCTAAAGCTTAGGCCCTCAAAAAATTCCTAGTGAAATGGGTGAACTGATCTTTATGGGGTGGGAAGAAATTATAGGTTAGAAAGGAAGTGACCCTTTGGATGAAACAGAATATTTCCTTTCCATCATCCTTGCTGTTTAATGAGATCATTTAAAATCTTACAATCTGGGTTGAAAGACACTGTGGAGAATTAAGGAAAGAACTTGCTTCATACGTGGGACAGCGAAGTTAAATGGAGGTTTGCAGTAAGTCCTCTGAAGACACAGTGGTATAGCAGAAACAGACACTCCTAAAGGATGCCCATATCCAGCACAGGGGTGGTCCTGTCACAAGGGGACAGTGAGAGCAAAATTAGGGAACGTAAGCCAAAGGACATGAGAGTTCTAATTCTGAATATCAAAGAAGCAGCAGTGGGAACTCTCAGAGATAACTGGTAGGCAATGTGCAAGTGAGGGCTCTGAGTAATTATAAATTGGAGAATAGATGGAAATACAACTTCACTTAGCGCCAAATCAGTGAAGTTTGTATGCTGACTGGCAAATATCCTTAGGAGATGATCCAGGAACCAAGGAAGTATTCTGAATACACTGCCAAACATTGTCATCTGTTGTCATTACAAGCCAGGCCTGATAATAAAAACTGCTAACAAACCTGTATTACATGTTTCTTCTGTGTCACATATAGTGCTAACACTTTAAAATTCTTAGTTTAACATTTTGGGTTTCAGATCACAAGCTTTCTTTTGTCAGTGAGGAACCTCTGGCTTTAAAAGGTTAAACAGGGGCACCTGGGTCACTTGGATCAGGTCATGATCTCACAGGTAGTGAGTCTGAGCCCTCGTTGGGCTCTGTACTGACAGCTTAGAACCTAGAGCCTGCTTCAGATTCTGTGTCTTCCTCTCCCTCTGCCCCTCACCAGCTCGCACTCTGTCTCTTTCTCAAAAATAAATAAACATTTAAGAAAATTAAAAGCAATAAAAATAAAAGGTTAAGTAAATTGAACCACATCAACAGCCAGTAAGTGGTAGAGGTGGGAATCAGAGATCACTCATTCTAAAGCCTGAGCTCTTGAACACCATGCTATGATGCTGTCCATTTTGAACCAAAGATGCAGGCATGGGAGTGGTGGGGAGAGGAGGAAAAAGAAGGATGGAGCAAATATAATTGCAGTTTTAGGAAATGTCAATATAATCACATTTTGGGGAAAAGAAAGAATAAAATATTTAAGCTATTTCAATGATAAGGTACTCTTGCTTTCTGAAATATTAAAGTGAGATAAACAACTTATCAAATATGGGAACTATGGTATATTAAGTGTTTTCCATGTCCCAAGGCCTTTGCATATTATCTCATTTACTGTTCATAATGGTCCTCAGAGAAGTAAATGACTTGCTCAAAATCACATAACTGGTCAGCGATAGCACCAGAATTTAAATCCATACCTGCTTGTATATTAACTCAATGTTTAGGGGGTACAAAGCATCCATTCCTCATTTTTTCTCCTCAGACAGCATCCCACGACTCCACACTTGAAAGAATGTTCTTAGATGTGGTTTCCATAATTGCTGCTCCTGAAAGCAATGTAGGTGAGAGTTCTACAATCACCTTCAGACATTTTGGATGCATTAGAGAAAATGATAATGGCTTTTGCAATTTACCTAGTAACCACCACTTTCAGGAGCTTTCCTTTAGAGCCAAGTTACTTATGTGATTTTTAGTCAGTTTACTGTGGAATCTAACACTGAGGTGGTTCAAGGCATCCTACGTGAAGGGTTATTGTATCTTACCTAGAAAAATCTAAATATATTTCAGTGTGCCAGCCTCTCTCAGTGTGAAATATTCTTTCTGCTGGACACACATTTGGAAACTGCAATAAATGTTTTTGGGAAAATTAATTTAAGCTGTTTATTACCCTTATGATTAAAAGAGTTAAACATAACTTCCTAAAAGTGTCCTGCTTGAAACTGAAGACAATACAGGGAGCATTTGTCTCACTGAGAAAAAGACTTCTGGAAAATTCAATTGCCACAGAAAAGTACTTGCCATAGAAAGTCCAACTGGATTGTTGGAAACTGACTATATCATCATAAACACACACACACACGAGTGTGTCTACATGTACATGGATGTATACACATACCCACATACACATATGCACTTGGAGGAATCATTTGAACCCTAAAAAAAGGTAATGGATATGAAAATCTCTCTAGATAAGTACAGTCACATATCACAGGCATAAACACATGTACCCATATGGATGCCTGTGGATATATATGCACTCCTTATCAAAGATTAGTCCTAAAAAATTGACTGTGAATTGTATTTTTATTCAAATAGATTAAAAAAAAATTTTTAATGTATATTTATTTTTGAGGGGGGTGTGGGAGCGGCAGAGAGGGAGACACTGAATCCAAAGCAGGCTTCAGGCTCTGAGCTGTCAGCACAGAGCCTGATGGGGGCTCAAACTCACGAACTGTGAGATCACGACCTGAGCCGAAGTTGGATGCTTAAGCGACTGAGACACTCAGATGCCCCCAAATAGATTTTAATTAACTTGATAAACCAATATTTAACTGAATGACTTTTTAATTTTTTAAATTTGTTCTTTCTCTTGTTTTATATATATGAAAAAAATTAATTTGCATTTATTTTATTTTTTTTAGTGGAGGTATAATTGACAAAATGACTTCTTTTTACAAGTTAAGATTCATTGGGCAATTTATATGAGTTACAAAAGACAGGTGTATAGTCTTCTGAAAGTAAGTCATCCACATTGTAAATATATGCACATATTGCATTTGTTCCATCAATATCAGTCATCCAATGAATATTTATTTACCATCTACTGTGGACACAGCACTCTGCCAGGTACTGAAGAAGACATGTGTTATGTGTGTGTTCAGGCATGTACACACACACACACACACACACACACACACAATTAAGGTATGAAGTTGTAACCAGAAACTTACTGAAATGATAAAAATTCTTTGGTCTCCCCACGGTCTCTTGGTCCTTGGGAGGCTATTCACTGCATATGGAACTGAGCTCTCCTGGGCACTATTAGCAACACAGTCTATTCTTAATCTCCATCTTTTAGTCTAGACCAGACATTTGCACTTGATTCCCATATGCAGATTCAAGCCCACAGCCAGATAGTCCAATATACTCATTTTAAAGTCCGTTCTACAACTTCAAAGTCCACAACAGATTGAGAACATTATTCAAAGCCGAAACATGCACGTTCAGATCTTTAAACTTTTTACTATGACTTGTAGGCCGCATGGAAGACCAAGGCATAGCCAAACTCAGGACACCTGATGAAGAGAGGTCCAGGGTAGGTTAGCAATCACTTTTCTGTGAGTCCAGGACTGTTTGCTTTTGAAAATCCTTCAACAGTTAAGTAATCCCAAGAAATTGGCCCCCTCAAGCAATAAATTACTTTGATATTCACCACAACACAACAACAAACTGGCTGTCAGGTTTGGCAACCATTTGAAAAGAGGCGGGCCTCCTCTCTGAACTCTGAATGGAAACATTATTTTTCCTCCACTAGAAGCCATCATCACTCTTTCACCATAAGGAAGGTCACACCATCTTTCACAAAAGATTTGCCTGCTTGTAATTACTGCCTGCAGCATACAGACAAACGCAATCTTTTAAAATGCTAACTGTGTTATACTTAGACCCAAGGGATCCGGGGTACAAATGTAACGCAGCCTTCCCAGTTTGTCTTAGCGAGACCTTACAGTGCTGATTGAAAACAGCTGAACTAAATCAACAGTTACCTTGAGCCAGGGGCCTTTGGAGAGCAATTAGAGTCAAGGCTTGGGTTTTGAACCCAATATGCTCTGTCAGTCTCAATGATTTGTGTTTGTTGTACTCAGTCTCATTTCCTGCATGAAATATGAGGCTGTATAAAGAGGAAAAATTCCCAAGATTAAAAAATATTTGACCTCAGTGCATTTGTGAGCGTAGAAGTACACATGTCTAAATGACCATTTGGGTTTGTAGTACAAAGTTCTATTGATGTTGGCAGCCTGAGCTTCCCAGTCTCAAAGCCACATGAATGGTTTCGAGTTTCAGCCAAAAAATGTTTTCCACATGCTTTAGTGTGGGCCAATTTACACAGTAGATTTCGTGGAGACTGCGGCCAAGTACTTCATAAAGGGCTGCCTTCTCTGGGATCAGGGAAACCACAACAGACACATTGCTAATGCAATCTAATTATCTGCTTGAATATTTTTCCAGATGTATCCAATGTCTAAAAATACTGCAATAAAAAAGGTATTATTTGGCTCCCTCGACTGAAACAGTGGCATAAAGAACCTGTTTGTCTAGAGGGAAAGCTATGACACTGTACCTCTCCAACTGCATTTAAATCAGTCAAACAAAACAGTACCCACAGGGTGGGCCATGCTTTCTGTTTGAATGAGTCTTCCGAACCGGGACCTTAGTACAAGAGATCATTTCTTTATATAAAGGGGTGACCCTCTCACTTATAAGTTAATTCCTCTCATTTGTGGTTTCCTAATTTGATTGAGGTTGGTTAGTGTAATTCACAACAAAGAGAACCCATGCTTTTTCCACTAAGCTCATGGTATGCCTCACACAACGGGACAGCAGACCATTTCCTTCCTGTCAGGGGAGAAAAATCTTTTGACTAATAAGTTGAGATTTTTACCCTGTCCCCATAGAAAAACTGGCTGTTCCGAAGGTCTTAATGTTTCCCTTTTGTTTTCCTTCAGCAGGATTTATTTTTGTATAGCAAGCCCCATACTTCAGCCTAGTTTCCTTTCTGTCATTTGGATCTCAGTGAGTCCAGCAGATACATGATGTTATGCCAGGTTATTGTTCAAGCTGTTGGCAACAATGCTCATTCCTAACACATCCAACTGCCTAGGAGAATACAAGCGCATTCAGTAGGAATTTGTTGAACTAAATTGAGAGGTCAGTTTCACCAACCTGTGTTTTTGCACACGCTTTAAACAAAGACTTTAGAATGAACTGTAAAACTCTGAGTAACTAACAAAGGCTAGGCAAAACATACACACACCTGCACACACAACACACACACACACAGTCACTTTTTCCCAAGAAACTGAAAAACCTAATGAAAAATTTTTCTTTTTGAAATCCGCCTTCAAGCAGCAAGGGTAGGAGAGGGGGGTGCATTCTGCATTACACCTTTCAGGAAGTAATAATCAGAGGCAAGACATTACCTTCACTGTTTTAACTTGTCTGCATCACAACCACAAAACCACTGTGCCCACTTCTGTAATTTCAATACTGCACCATAAGAGTGAGAGAGAGGCCCAACATGGAGATAACTTTAAGTAGTTATACACTGAGGTTGTGGCTGAAACAAATAAATACATACATACATACATACATACATACATAAAAGTAAAGCAGAGTCGCAAGAACTACTGTGAGCTCATGATGAGCAAGTGAGTTCCCCCAGGCTGGTGCATTCCATTCTTCTTAATTGAGCTATTCTCCTTGCAAGGAGAGCTCTTACTGATTGATTTGACTCTATTGTTTCTTGTGAAATCTTGAAACCATATTTTCATTCACTCCGTTGATGTTGATGTTTTTTTCCCCCTCAGCTTGGATATAGTTTCAAAATCTGTTCAGGTTCCCTGAAAGATATCCATAGGGAATGAGGTCTCTTGGATTTTCCAATTAGAAAAAATGAACAGTTTAATTCCTCTGGCAATCCTACTTCATTAGATGATCCCCCCACCATGGCAGTATACTATTATCCTACTTTCATGTATCATCAAAATATTCTCAGGGAAGTGGGAGCAGACAAGAGATGCAATGAGATGCTAGTCACTTGGGCAAATAGAGAATATTTTATTTAAAAGTACATTGTGTTTGGTATTATGAGAAGGAATGCCTAGTGATCGAAGTAATCAGTGCTAAGTAATGAATAACCTCGTAATCATCTCAAGCTACTTGCATTTTAAGGAAGCCTGTGAATTAGTCCCAAATATTTACTTTGTTTATTTCAGGCAATGTGACAAAATTGAAAAAAAGCAAAAGCTTGGAGAGAACAAGATTTGCTGTCTGGACCTCAACTCATAAGCAGGCCTGCCCAGCTCGCAGCTTTGCTCTTGAAGTAAGTGCTCTGAGTTTTCACATATGATTTCTCTCTAAAGCTCTAGAGAGAATGCACGCTATTTTAGGGAAGCTGGTTCCCTTCACTAACTTCCCTTGTCTGACAGTATTATTAGGATATAGGGTAATTGTAAGCCCAAGAGTTACTATAGCACAAAATAAGGTGGAGGTCTGAGATGAAAATTTAAGTTTTAGAAGATGCTACCATAACCTTCATAATTGTTTTGGACAAACAGAGCCAAAATACATTTAAAAAAAATTTGTCAAAGAGCAAGTTAAGAAATGAGCCACTTTGAACTGAATCGCTAGGGATTAGACTTTTGTGGGTCCTAAAATTGGCTAGTTTGGTTTTTAAAGTTTTGGTTTTGGTTTTCATGGTTTTGAAGATCACAGCATGACACAAAGCAGTATTTCTCATAGTCCATACATCATTTGTGTCCTCTGGTGGTTTTTTAGCAAATAGTTTAGAAATTTCAGAGGAAAACAATTAAAACTTTGTTCACAGGTATTTAACAAGTTTAAAATGTAAGATTAAATGTAATTCTCACTGAGGTCTCCTAATTTCTCAAGTCATTAGCATCTTAAGGGCAGCCCACCTGTTGAAAGGATTCTGATGAGCTTCCAGTCAGTGAATTGGGTCAAATGCATTTAGGTTAATTTATTTTCACATTATTAGCATGTTACTTGTTTGTATTTGTTACACTTCCCTTTTTAAAAAATTCTTATTATTCTGGTGTATTATTAGATTTCTAATTTTATTAAAGAAGCAACAGCACACAAAAGTAGTTTATGTGAACATAAAATTGTTATAAAAGTAGTGATGGAAATATGACACCACCATAATCATCTCTAGTGACCGGGTTTCAGAGTAGATATAGAATGTGATTACATATGTGCTGAAATGAGGGGAAAGCAGCTAGAAGCAGCCAGATATAAAAAGTGAAAATAGGAAACCCAAAAATAAACAATGGAAAATTTTATTTAAGAAAGCTAGCAATCATTTTGACCCCGGTGAATAGTAAATTGCCTTTTATAAAACTTGGTTAAATAGTGGCCTGAGGGGCGCCTGGGTGGCGCAGTCGGTTAAGCGTCCGACTTCAGCCAGGTCACGATCTCGCGGTCCGTGAGTTCGAGCCCCGCGTCGGGCTCTGGGCTGATGGCTCAGAGCCTGGAGCCTGCTTCCGATTCTGTGTCTCCCTCTCTCTCTGCCCCTCCCCCGTTCATGCTCTGTCTCTCTCTGTCCCAAAAATAAATAAACGTTGAAAAAAAAAATAGTGGCCTGAAGCCATTAAACTTTGCATGTAAGTACCTCTCTGGTTTAAAAAGTGGTATTTTTCTATAGAAATATTTTCCAGTTTTAAATTGTTGGATTTTATGGCTGAAGAAGATGGAGATGTCCAAACTGTAAAGGCATAATTCAGAAGTTACATTTCTTGTAGCCAAAACAGGTAGAGGTGCAAGTAATATTTGTTCAATGTACCTGTAAAACTAGCTGCAAAGTTAATAACAAATAATGAGCTCAAAGTGAAAGCATAATAAGTACAGGAAAAACTTCCCTGTCATATGCAAATTGTATATCATGAAACATTAACGGCATGTAATGTGTGTGGTCTAGGAGATACTTTGCTCTTCAGTTGGCAGTGTTTGTGGAAGGTATGAATCAGGCTTTGGCTAATATGTTACGTGCATGGAGAAGTGCTTGATGGTTGTTTGTTGTTGTTGTTGTTGTTCTGTTAATCATTCAGAATGTATGCTGGAGGACATCATCGATGTCATTGGTATTTTTCTGAAGCATGATGTACATTGGGGAAAGAGTATTGGTATTCTTCCTAACAGGGCATCATGCATGGGCACCACAAGGAACAAGATTGCTCCACAATAAAAACCGTGACAAAATGCCAATGTACATGCATTGCTATTAATAGTGAATGACTGCTGATCAACAATATGCCTCCTAATCTTGGTTCTGTGTTGAAGGAAATACAGAAATTTGTGGATATAATCAGATGGCAGTATATGTCTTGTTAGCATTACTTGGGAAATGAGATTTTTCTTTTCCATGCTGAAGTATGCCAGCTCCCAAGAGGAAAATTTCACAACTTTAAAAATGATGAAATATAATACTCACAGAGAAAGGTGCAAAGCACATAAGTGTACAATATAATGAATCATTAGAAAGTGAACACCCTTCTAACTACCACTTAAATAAAGAAATGGAATCTTGTCTACACTGAAGAAGCACCCTCCTGCCACCTGGGTAATCCCTTCTCAATCACATTTCCTTTATTCTTCTTAGATTAAAAAACACTTCTTTGATATGGATATTGATTTCTCTTTTGATATTCTCTGTATTTCTATTGCTGTTGTATGTAGCCATAAACAAAATGGCTAATATTTGCTGGTTTTAAACTTTATATAAAGACATAATTTAAAAGAATTTCTTTTGATAAGCAAAATGTTTGTAAGATTCAATTAGGTCATTGTACAAAGCTCTAGTTAGTTCACTTCAATCGTGAACAAAATTTCCATTATGTTAACAAGTCTGAGTTATTTATCTTAGCATCCTTACTTCCTGATGGATATCACAACTCTTTTCGGTTGTGGCAAAAATTGTTGCCATGAACTTTTATTTACATGTTCCCTTTCACACATGTGAATGTACTTCTCTAGGTATATACCTAGGATCAGAATTGTTTGGCATTGTTTGGTCACAGAATATTGTTTTGTTTTGTCACAGATATATATGGGAGAGGACAATGTTGAAGTTGTTGAAACAATTTTCACTCACATTAGCTCTGTATGAGAATTTCTTGTTCAGTTCTTTCACTGACATTTGGTATGGTCAGACTTTTAAATTTGCCCAAACTCATAGATATATAAAAGGACATCATTATAGTTTTAATATGCATTTAATATGTGGGAATTATTTAGAGCAATCTTTGAAATGATAAATGAAGTTTTAAAATGTCTTCATAAAATTAGTACTACCAGTAAAGATCTTTTTCTGTTATTTGAAATGATTCACTTAAATGATGTGACTCAGTATATTCTCTAATAGCTTGAAACTATTATTTCAAAGCTGAAATGTCATCACTTTTAATGTTAGTTATAGCATACTAATATTTATTAAAAATGATCTATGTTACAAATGCAACATCTGCCATTTTACACGTTCTCAATACTTGATACTCTACTTCACTTGTTAGAGAAAAAAGTTAATGATTAATTGGCTTCATTTGACAATTGCACTCAAATAATGAACAGAATATAAGCAAATACTTTCCAGATATTAATATAACTAAAGAGTACTGGTAAGCATCCATTTACTGTATCTTCGAACTTGAACCTTTGAAGTCTCCAGCTTTGATTTACATTCTGCTCACTGACCTCAATGGTAAAAGAGGTCAGGACAATAGGAATGTCTGAAATTCTCTGACAGAGTCTCCAAATTATAGCATTCTCAATGGTATATAATATTGTAAAAGGACAGTCTAGTATAGTTGATATAAATACTAAAAAAACAAAACTGGATACAGAACTTATGGTTTGAACTAATAATTTTTATCTTTGTTGAGGGTGCCAAACAAATCCACCTTAATTTTTTATAAGAAATGATATATTAATAGTAATTGTATTATAAATCATGCCTTATGTTTGTTTTTCAAAGTATTGTGATAATTTTTTAGAAAAAGCAATGATCCCACTTACTCTAAAACCATTAAGTGGTCTATTAGTAGTCAATATTTGATAAACCCTGGCATGGTGTAAAGTGCCAGTGACTAAGAGCTGATGACAAGGATTCTAGGACTGATTCACCATTGTAACTTTGACAGTCATGAAGAATTATTAATACTTCTGAGGTTTTATTCCTTCATCTGGAAACTACATCTCATACAGATGCCCTGATTTCCTCATACTTTTCTGTCTAAATGAGATAAAATGAAAAAAAAATATCTTAAAGTGCATTCTGCTGCCAGTTATGATGGGGTAGCTGGTATCAGACTAACTGTTCTGTAAGAACTTTGAAACTTATATGCAATGAAAAACCAAAAATGAAAACAACAACAAAGTTCTTGAAGACACTAGAGAGCAACCAAAATAGCCAGGACATGAGGGGCTAAGATTCTAGATGAGAAGGGAACCATAGACCTACATTTTGCAGACAATTTCCCTCAAGGCGTTTTGTGACCACTAATCAGTATTTGAACAGGGAATGATACTGAGAAAATAAATATAAAGCAACAACTAAACTAAGCAGAGATGATCAAGGCTTCAGGATTTCTAAAGAGGAGGGTTTTTAATAAACACCCTAGGAATTTAGTAGAACCCTGAAAGGCTACTCCCTAGAAGTAGCCAGTAATAGCCTACTCTTTACTGAATCAAAGTGATATATCTATATTCTATATTCCTGAAAGCTGAAACCTAAATCCTGTCTGGAGGAGATAATGTCATTCAGCAGTATTATGTTAATTCATATACATCATTTAGCATTTATTCAGAAATTACCAGTCATGCCAAGAAACATAATCAAAGCTGCAAAAATCAAGAGAAAATAGAAACAAATCCATAAGTGATCCAGCTGTTAGAACTCACAGACCTAAATGAACTTGAAGAGTGTTGAGACATGCTAAAAAAAAAAAAAAAAAAAAAGGAATGGGGAAGGATAGATAATGTCACAGCAAATTAAGCATCTGTAAATATACTGAAATCCAAATGTTTATAATTAATGCATTTAACAGCTGATTAGACAAATATAAAAAGGATTCATAAACTAGAAGATAGGTTAGTAGGAAATATCTAGATTCAAGCAATGAGAGAGAGAAGAAAAGATGCTTTAAAAACCATAGGAGATATATGGGACACAGTGAAAAGATTGAACTTATATGTAATTGGAGTCCAGAAGGAGAAGTGAGACAGAATGGGATAGAAGCTTTTTTTAAAAAATATCATGGCCTGGAATTATCCATAATTGTTGAAAGGCCCATTGATTCAAAAATATATATAAATCAAAACCAGGGCAAAATCAAAGAACATCACACCTAGACATATCATAGTAAATCTGCTGAAAGCCAAAGACAAAGAACAAACCCTAAAAGTATCCATAGGATAAAAAGAAACATTACCTTCAAAGGAACATTAAAGTGATGGCAGAATTTTCAATAGTATGATTTCTTTCTTAAATGTTTTTAAGAATTCTCCAAAGGATCTCTCTAGGCATAAAATATTCTTTGCAGCAAAGTTTTAAATTTGTATCTGATTCATTATAGCTGTAAGAAAATTACATTTTCTTTTCCCTCTGTCAAATTGATAGTTAATTTTTAAAAAGGAGTGTGTCCATTTCTTCTCAATTTTAAAGTAATTAGCATAATAAAAACGTTCACTGTTTTTTGAAGTGTACTTGCTAGGTATATCTTCTTTCATTTGCATGCTGTTGATAATTTGTGATTTCTTTCTGTTTTCTTATTTTTCTCTTGCTTTTCCTAGGAGTTTATTAATTTTATTAATGCTTTTTAAAATAAACTTTGGGCTTTATTTTTCTTTACTGCATTTTTAAAAAAATTTTATTGACTACATCTTTTCAGTATATTTCTTCTACTTTGATTTTTTTTAATTTTTATTTTTTTGAGAGAGAGACAGGGAGTAAGCAGGGGAGGGGTAGAGAGACACAGAATCTGAAGCAGTCTCCAGGCTCCTAGCTGTCAGCACAGAGCCCGACGCAGGGCTCGAACCCATGAACTGTGAGACCATGAACTGAACTGAAGTTGGATGCTTAACTGACTGAGCCACCCAGGCACCCCTCTTCTACTTTGATTTTAAATTGCTGTTTATTTTATAGCTCTTTTTAGAAGGCTGCTTACATCTTTGATTTTAAGGCTTTTTTTTTCTTTTTAATATATTCATTTGACCTATAAATTTCCCACTAATAATTACTTTAATTCGTTTTATAAAGCCAGTATAATCTTAACACCAGAGGACATTATAAGAATTTTCCAATGTGTCATAATGACCAACTTCTCTCATTAAAATAGATGGTTTTTTTTTCAAACAAAATGTTAGTAAAATCTACCCAAGAATATAAAAAGTAATAATATATTATATCCAATTAGGCTTTATTCTAGTCATATAAAATTGACAATAATAGAAAAACAAAATCATCATTATTCACCACCATATGGTTCTCCCTATGGTTCCTCTGCTGTATTCTATTTGTTTCTCTATTTTGACACCAATACCATCATTATTCACCATTATTTTTAAAAAATAAATTTTTAAAAAATGTACAATATGATCATAGTAACATTAAAAAAAAAGCATTTAGTAAGTTTCTGCAACCTTTCAGAATAAAAACCTTTTGGGATCCTTGATCTGACAAAGAATGTCTACCAAAAAATCTACAACAAAAATATATTTAATGGTGAAATATATTTAATTTAGTCTTTCCTCCTGAGACTGGGAATGACATAACATGTCCTGTTTTTACCTCTTGTCTTCAGAATCATACTGGAGGTTCTACCCAGTGCAATAAGATAAGAAAAAGTAACAAAAAGATATAAGAGGCCAAAATGTAGGAATGAAGTTGCCATTATTTGTAGATAACATGATTGTGCTAATAGAAAATTATCCAGGGTGGCTGGCTGGCTCAGTCAGCAGAGCATATGACTCCTGATCTCTGGGTCATAAGTTCAAGCCCCAAGTTTTACATGAAGCCTACATTAAAAAAAAAAAAAAAAAAGGAAAGAAAGAAAAGAAAGAAAGAAAAAGAAAATTATCAAAAGAATCTACATATGAAGCTCTGGAACTAATGAATAAATTTAGTAAGGTAACTGGCTACAAAAATCAAAATATAAGTCAAAAGTTATTCCTTATTGCCAACAAGAGAAAAAAATTTTAATGAAATTTTAAAACATCATTTACTCTAATAACAAAACAAATTATTTGGCAAAAAAAAAAAAAAACACATGAAGAAAACTGTATAAGACCTCTAAAAATAAAAACCCTTGAAAACATCGCTATGAGAAATTAAAGCCTAACAAATGGTGGCTATGTCATGTTCATGGATTGGAAGACTCAAAATTGAAGAATATTATGTAGACTCAATAAATTACAATTAATATACAAACAATCCCAATAGAAGGAGTGATGGAAACTAATATGCTGATTTTCAAACAATTTTCACAGAATAAAAACAAAGTGGGAGTACTTATATTTCCAAATATCAAGGCTCATTATAAAGTAATTACAACTGTGGTATTGGTGTCAGAATAGAGAAACAAATAGGATACAGCAGAGGAACCAGAGAGAGAACCATATGTCTATAGTCGCCTGGTTCCTCATTGCAATGCAGTGGAGAAAGAATTCTCTTTCCAATAGATGCAGTTGGATCAATTGAAAATCCACAGAGATTTTAAAAAGAACCTTTACCTCACACTTCACACTGTACATAAAATCATTTTCCAGTGGGCCAAAACTGAAACTGAAATATAAAATAATAAAGATTCAAAATATAAGAGAATATCTTCACTATCTTGAGATATGCAAAAATTTTTAAAACAATAATCATATAGAAGTACAGAAACACTAACCATAATACAAAAGATTGATAAGTTCTTCTTCATTGAGTTTAAAAACTTCTCTGTTTATTAACAGATACCACTGAGAAGTGAAAATTAAAGTCACAGAATAGAATTATGTTCACAATAGAGCCAAAAGAAGCAAATCCTGCAAACCGACAAGAAAAAAAAATCTTACATAAAAAAGACAACAACTTGGACAGACATTTCATAAAGAGATAATAAACACATCAAAGGGTGATCAGCATCATTAGCCATGAGAATAATGCAAATTAAAACTACAATGAGATATCACTACATGATCACGAGAATGAATAAAATTTTAGGGGAAAAAAGGTAAACCTAAGGGTAGAGGAGCATATAGAGCAACAGAAACTCTCATTCACTGCTAATGGAAGTATAAACTTCTAGAATTTCTTTGGAAGTCTAATTGGCAGTGTGACATATGACCATATGATACAGCAATTCCATTTCTAGGTACCAATGAAAAAACATACATATATGCAGCAAAAGACATGTACAAGCAGGTTCAAAGCAATATTACTCAACATAGTAAAAAATGAAAAGCAATCTAAATGTTCAATAACAATAAGGTGAATAATAAATTGTGCTATACTGTACAATAGAATACTAACAGTAATAAAATAGAACAAGCTACTGCTACATACAACATGGATGAACATCACAGTTCATATAATGTTGGATGATAGAGCAGAGACAAAAGAGTACATATTGTTTAGTTCTACTTACATAACATTCTAAAATAGGCCAAACTCATATATGATGATAGAAATCAAAATAACAGTTATATTTGATGAGAAAGTCATGATTGGTAGGGTGCATGAGAGAGGCTTCTGGATGTTAGTAAATTTGATCTGAATCATGGTTAACAAGTGTGTACATAAGTAACATGTATTGAGCTGGATACATAAGATTTGTGTACCTTATAGTGTGCATACTATACCTCACTACTTAAGTATACAAACCAACAAATAAATGAATTATTTAAACAAAAGAGAAGATTCCGGAATTCTTTTTCTTCTCCTGTCTCAGCTGATGATAGGAACATCCTGGCTGATTATAGAGACATGACAATTTTATATCTTACCTTAAATGTTTTCATGAGGTTCCTAAAAAAAGAAAATGAGACTCTCCAATCTAGACCAAAGAGCATGGTGGAGCAAAGGAAGAACTCAATATATTGCTAAAGCAGAGAACAGTGATCTCTGAGTGCAGCCTACAGAGGGGGATCTTCTCTTACACTGTGTAGCATGATCCTTAATGGTAGTGACAGCAGAATATTCATCTCCACCTACCCAAGTGTGTATGTAGCACAGTGCCTGGAACATAGTAATAATTTAAGCTGATATTTATTCAGGGCTTACTCTGTGCTCTGTGCTAGGTTTCTTACAAGTATGATCTCAATTAATTCTCACAAAAACCTGTGAGGTAGCTAAGATTTTGTCCCCATTTTAAAGTTGATAAAAAGGAAGCTCATGGAAACTACCTAACATGCCAAATCATCTAGTTTTTGTGAGTGGTGGAGTTTAGATGAAAATCCAAGGCATTGTGAATCTTGGGACTATGCTTATAACTATCATACTTCTAAAAAAGCAGTTGGGTATATAAGGCAGGAATCTTCTCTATATCTCCAT
This sequence comes from Acinonyx jubatus, assembly GCF_027475565.1. Classification (NCBI taxonomy): domain Eukaryota; kingdom Metazoa; phylum Chordata; class Mammalia; order Carnivora; family Felidae; genus Acinonyx; species Acinonyx jubatus. Next base: position 69,735,435 of record NC_069391.1, on the reverse strand, counting down.
TATACAATTGAAAGCAATTCATTATTTATTAAGTTTAATCTCTGGAATTCCTCCTCACTAGGCTGTGAGATTCTTGAGGCAAGGATATTTTACTCATCAAGTCCCCATTTTCTTACACAGTGCCTAGCTCATAATAGATGATGAGTTTAATAAACATTTGTTCAGTGAGGTAGCTTGAATTGCCATGGTGCTAGGGTTACTGTAGAATCAACCTATCCATTCCTGAGCATGTGTTTGTAAGTAAAATAGAAATTACCTCTCGCAACAAGCTTCACAAAGTAATAAGAATATTCACAAGAGTCCTGATACAAATTGTGGGGACTCAGTGGTAGCTGCTAGATCAGAAATTAACAATTGCTCCAGGAAAAAAAAAAAAAAAAAAAAAAGAAGTATCCTAAGGGTGTCTGGGTGGCTCAGTAGGTTAAGCGTCTGGCCCTTGATCTCAGCTCAGGTCTTGATCTCAGGGTTGTGAGTCTGAGCCCTGCATTGGGCTCCATGCTGGGTGTGGAGCCTACTTAAAAATAAAAAAAAAAGTGTCCTAGTGGTTGCTTGAGAATGTAATTGAAAGTATTTTTATGTAGAGTCTGTGGTGTAAAAGCAAACTTTAAGATTCTGAACAACATTCCTTCATTCTGTTACCCTATTTTCCACTTTTTCATTTGAGTGATGATTTCTTAATGCACTGTTTTTGTGTTTCCTGGATATTCTTTGTGTTCTGAAGATAAGCTGTCAACACAATCCCAGAGAGTCTTTTGGATGGGAAAGAATGCTCAGGGATACTAACCCTGCCTAGAGCCCTGCCAGGAGACACATGCCCTAAAAATGTCCCTTTTCCACCAACTCTGTCCTTGGAGAGGAACCAATTTTCCTTGCTTTTAGAATGCATAAGTTACACAGAGATGCCTGGATGAGGACTTTAGTACATCATCCCCGGAATACCTTGGTCTTTGGTTTGGCTAAACATCATCACTTGAGGTAGTAACAGCTGTGCAACAATTTATGGGAGTGGCATGGGGCCTGGCAGCTGCTTTTATTTTTTCCCCTTCTAGAAGCTTGTTTCCTTTGAGTCATTTTTTGATTGTGATGGATTTATTTTCTGTTGTGTATTCATTTCAAAGATATTGGGCAATCTTTTTCAAGATTCCTGAAAACAAAGATTCATGGCTCCAATGAAAAAGGGTATTTAGCGTCTGTCAGAACCTATGTTCCCTACACGTTTTTTATGGCACATATTTGGCATTCTAAAAAGTTATGTAATATCCATGATGACACATAGAAATCTCTAAATTATAGTGTTCAATGGCTGGTCCATTCATAAGTAAAATTTTAATGTACTAGAAGATTCAGATTGCCTTCTGCCCTATTGATATGATTATTTTAATTGAAACATATGTTACTTCTTTAAGCATGAAAAAGTGCTGCAAAAAAGGAAAATATATAACTCAAGGAATGATTGTTTTTTAATATCAACTAATATGGAACGTGATTTCAAATGACATTCAAGACTTTTCTCATCTCAGGCAGCCAGTAAGACTTCAAGATAAGACATGTCCTGTCCACTTCTACCTGTGAGTTATTGTGGGAGTCACTTTTTTAAAAATAATGGTCACTTCTAAGTAGGTTACTGGATTTCTTCTTTTCTGAAATTCTATATTAAAAATTCAAAATATTTTTACCTCGGTAGATCTATTTATTAATAACAATTAGGAATAACAAATTCACAGAATTCTTCTCTCCTTTTCATGACAAATATAGATTTAATGTGAGAAAGGGGCTAGGAAAACAGCTAACAACCCCACCACCACCATGTTGTAAGTTAGGTCAAGTTCACTTTTGGCACCCTTTTGATTTTCCCTTTGACTCTCTCAGTAATAGTTAAATTTTTTAGTTGCAAGCAATAGGAAAGGTACTAACTTAAATAGCAAATAGCTGATTAGGATATAAACAGAAGGCATAACATAAGGGAGTGATACTAAGAAACCCCATTACAAGGAAATGAAGAATGGGCAAAGAATGAGGGAAGTCTGGCAAACCAGCAAGGAAAGGACCAAATACTAGGGACATACAAATAGTATCAGGAACTAAAAAGATTGTTTGTTTAAGTATCAGCTGGTTACTGAGGCTGAGGCAGTTCCAACTGTTCATCAGTGGTTTGTGAAGTGGTGAAAGAGCTATGATTGTTCTAGATTGGGTCACATGCCACCCATTGACTAAGGGAAGGCAGAAAATCTTGACTAACATAAAGAATCAAACAGCTATTACAGTGTAGCAAACCACTCCAGAATTCGGCAGCTTGAGATCATAATCATCTATTTCCTCAGGCATCTACAGACAGGCTGGGGATCAGCTGATCTGAGCTGGGCCCAGGTGTGTGTCTCTCTTTAAAGATTGGGTCATGTTGCAAAGATATGCTTTACGTATCTTCCTTCATGGCCCTGATGAGGGGCAGCAGCTACATGGGAGGGGTTCTTCTCTAAGGAACGTACGAGAGTACAAGTCCTACCATATAAGCAGTGTTGGAGTCTCTGCTTATATCACATCTACTAACATCCCATTGGACAAAGCAAGTCATGTGGCCAAGGCCAAAGTCAAATGTTGGGAAAGTATATTCTGCTTTTTTTGTGGGAGTGATGACCAAATGAACTGACAACAGGGATAGAGGAAGGGGTGAAAAAAGGAGCCAATAATTAAGTTGGGCTAATTATCCAAGAATCAAAAAGATAATGACCTTAAAAGAAATCAAAATCAATGTTTTTGACCAAAAAACAAAAAAAAAAAGACGCTTGGATGCTTGGTAGCAAAAAGAAACAAGCCCAACAAATGCCTAATTCCTGAAAGGGCTCCTTTCACCTGGTTCTTATGAATTGCAGCTTTCAGCAGTTCCTCTCATTGCACCTTCATACACCAGTAAGACGCCAAGAACCAACAAAACAATCTTATGGCAGGGATGTGACCAGTAACTTAACATATAAATACAAGTGGTCAAATCACTTCTAGATAATGTGCCTGCTTTTAGGAACAAGATTGCAAGTAATTGTGATTTCAATACATTATGATAGAAAACTCATATAGAAGAAGGTATTGTTGTCTGTTAATTACTATATAGAACCTGTGAACATCCAAGCAGCTGATAAATTAGGTCAAAGCAACAAGTCCAGCTGTTTGGGCTCGATATGTTGCGCAGTTCAACACTAGTCACTTCTAAAGCATGAGTGGTAGCAGTGGGTGCTACTGTTCTGTGCTTTACCTTGCCTGGGAAATGCTGATGGAACTTGGACATCAGATTTTTAAAAATTTTGTTAATGTTTATTTTTGAGAGAGAGAGAGTGTGCAAGCAGGGGAGGGGCAGAGAGAGAGACATAGATTTTGAAGCAGGCTCCAGGCTCTGAGCTGTCAGCACAGAGCCTACCTGATGTGGGGCTCGAACTCATGAAGTCAGACGCTTAACTGACTGAGCCACCCAGGAACCCCTGAACATCAGATTTAATGAATCTGGTCTAGGCTGGGGTGGCTACATCAAATCATAAATTCAGATTCTAGGGCTCCATTGCTAAGGATCCTAATTATGTCTTGTGTTTAAGCCCCTAATTTTTTGTCTGACATTCCAGAACTCTCTCAAGTGATTCCAAGGTGTATCCAGGTCTAGAATCTACTTAGTCCAATGCTTTAAGTGTGAAAAAACTGATACCCAGAGTGAATGTCCATATGACTTTCTTTCCTGTGTGACATAGCTGATTTTCCTGGTGTCAGAACTTGGACTAGACCTGTGCTATTCTCCTGTCCCCAGTCCAGTGCTCACTCCTCTACACCCTGCTGTCTCCTTCACAGGAAAAAAAACAGAAGATATCATGTTGATCTGAACTTCTGGAGAGTGAACACCATCCCTCCCCATTCTCAGGTGCATCACTTCCTTTCATTCTGAAGCACATGTAGTTTTTTGGTTTGCTTTGGTTTTTTTGAGAGAGATTGTGCGTGCCAAGTGGAGAGAGGGGCAGATAGAGACAGACAGACAGACAGACAGAGAGAATCTCAAGCAGGCTCCACACTCAATGTGGAGCCTGACATGGGCTCAGTCTCACAACCCGGGGACTAAGACCTGAGCCGAAATCAGGAGTTGGACACTCAACCAACTGAGGGGGCCCCACACATGTAGATTTAGATAGGCTTACATAGGTATGTAGACTTAATTGCTCAGTTAAGAGTTGACCTATTCAATTAGTCATTGGTTGCTAGAAAAGTGAGCTGAGACCATTTTTAAATGAAACCTCTAGGTCTTTTTGCCCCACAGGTACAGTGTATAAGCCAAAGGTCACTGTGATAAGGGAGACAGCAGCAGGTCCATGGAAAAAACTTCCAGAGCAAAATCGTCAACTCTCAGTGGAATGTGAATTGAAAGCCAAGAGCTGTTAGTGAAAAGAAAAAGATGGAAAATAGAGGAAAGAAGGACAGAAGGGAGCGGGCATGAGGTGACAATGCAGAGGGCGCAGTAGGCCTGAGCAGCCTGCCAGCAGGTCAGCACGCACAGACTGGCATGCAGGGTAAGAGAGGGGTGAGAGACAGCCACCCAAAAGGAAGAAAGATGGTCTTCAGGAAGGGAAGATACGCTTAAAATTAAACACAGGGGAGGAAAAGGGTGTTTACAGTTTTCTGAGATGAGATTCAAGGCTGAAGTCATCGTTTGGCAGCCAAACCAAAGAAATTTGGTTTCCCTCTGAAAGATTTATGTCTTCTAGGGTTGAGAAATATGTCTGGCTGCCAATATTTCATAAAGCAACATAGAAAGAAATACTACCTACTTTAGTGTTTGGTTTGGGACTTTTCACCTTTGTTTGGCAAGATATTTTTCACTTTGAAAGAGAATAGTTCGCGTCAGCTTCCTATGAAGATCTCAATGCTCTTTGCCTAAATTATCTGGTGGCTCATAGTGTTTTACTTACCTATATACAAATACTTTAAAAGGTGAATTAAAACTTGTTAATACAGTCACAGAATCTGTAAAACTTGTAACCTTTCAAACCGCTTTGAGATAATATCGCCTTCAAAGAGAATGAAAACAAATGTAATCACACCCTTTGGGAATTCCACTTAGTAGCTGGGGGAAACCAAACTCAGAGCCAGCTCCACCATTTGCCATTTGTGTGACCTTGAGAAGTTACTCAACCCCACTGTGCCACAGATTCCTTATCTGTCAGGTGGAAATAATAAAAGAATTGTTGAGAGGATTAAATGACTTGAGCCCTAAGAACAATGCTTGGCACTCAAAAAGGATTCATTGTTATTATTACATATTCTGGAATTTCTGAGATATCCTAGTTTCAAATATTATCTATTACTGTAGTCATATTATCATGGAAAAATCCTAAAAATGCCAACTAACTACACTCTCAGATCATCTGTTTCACGTAATGGCAGACTACTGAAACAATGGGGAGAGGAAAATTTTCCCCAGCCTTACCCAGCTGTAAACCATGTCATGTTGTGACCGTTAACTACCACCAACTCTTTGTATATGGCTACCCAGAGTTTTACATCCCTGGTTTTTGTATGTGTATATGTATGTATGTATGTATGTATGTATATGTATGTATTTATCAGGGACATTTTTCTCTGGCATCATCATCCGCATCTTCTAATTACAATTTTCCCCACAGCCTGTCTGCCAGCTTATGTTTCCTTCTTCTACGTTTCTCTCCCTCTTTCTCTTTCTTTGTTTCTTCCCCTCCCTTCCTTTCTCCTTCTTTTCCTTACATCTTTGGGTCCCTGCTCTCCTCCAGGCACTATGTCATTATTTCCCAATTCCCCAGTGCTAACCTATATTCAGGTATTATCCAGACAGATGTTAGCTTCTCCATCCCATCTACTCTTCAAACCTTCCTTCATGCTCTCAATGTCCTTGTCATCCAACCCTCTGCCATCCAACTGCCTCTAGTTCTTTCTCAACAGTTTCCTCTATTGCCCACGCCACATAGTCAAGTAATGTAGTCAATAGATGGTACTTGAACAACAGGCAAGCAATCTATGTTTCTTCTCCTCGTTCTTTTATTTGCCAACTGAGGCACCTTGGGCAAGGCACTTAACCCAGCTGAGCTGGGCTCCATTCTCCACATAGGTGCATTCTGTGTTCGAAGTACTTATGGAGATGCTATCAGACTATAGAAGTCAAGCAATACGTTTAAGTGCCATGTATCGCTCTTTATTTAATGTCACCATTGTCCCATCCTCCCTGATAGTCTAGATATCTTACTCACTTCCAACTGACAGAAGTGGTAGTTTCTACTTTTAACCCTATTATCACTCCTGTTGGTAATGATGGCACTGCGACTCTTTTCCCCTAACCTCAACACCTTTTTCTTTCCCCACTTGTTTATGCCAATAATTTTCAAATCTTTCAGAGTTTGCCACATATGACAAGCTGCTTCTTATTCTTATGCTTATGATCCCTCATGTGCTGTTTTTGCTACTTTCCATCTTTCTGGTGATCATTTATTATACTTCAGAACCAGCTCAGGTATCTTATGTGAATCCCTCTCTGTGAGTGACATACATCTATTGTCATCTATGTCATTTCAGTTCAAGACTGTTCACCTTCATATCAGTCACTCCTACTAAACCTTGCACTTCTGAGAAGAGGCCTGTTGTCCTCAAGTCCCAGCATGGTGTCTAGCACATTACATGTCTCAGAAACATTTGTTGAAGTATAAGTTCAAGTTCTCTTTTTCTGATCATCTGTGTATGGACTTACACTGGTTTTGGAATTCTACAATTTGGATTCAAGCTCTGGCCAGCCATGGATATTGGCTGCCTGACCATGACCAAGTTCTTTAACCTCTAGGAAAGCAAGTTTCCTTTCGTGTAAATGGGAGATAATGACACCCCTATTTATTGAACACTCACTATTTGCTGGAACTGTATATTTTCTCATTTATCTTATATCATTCAGTTCGTAAAATTGCCCTGTCATGTACCTATTATTATTATTCCCATTTTACCAATAAGAAAGCTGAGCCCGGACAACTAAAGTAATCTCATAACTAGTCCTTGCTTTCCCTCATTGTTTTTCAGTATACTTTGTTATAGTAGTAAGGGTGATCTTTTAAAATCATCAAACAAATAATGTTATGCCTGTGCACAAAAACCTCCAGTAGCTTAATTGCATTTAGGAAAAAAGAAAGAAATCTAAATATCCTCTCATCTTCTGTAAGTCTCACAAATGATGTGGCCCCTAATTACCTCTTGGATTTCATCATGGTGTACTTTCCACCTCTTTGACAGCACTCAGGGACATTGGCTGAGTTGCTTTTCCTGGAGCAGGGAAGCTCCTTTCCATCATAGAGCTGTCACATGTGCTGTTTCTTCTGCTGGGAGCACCCTTCCAGTAGGTCCTTAAATGACTGACTTCTTCTCATTCGTCTTAGCTCAAATTGTACTTCCTTAGAGTAGTTTTTTCTAAACCCCAACCCCATTGAGCTTCGGCATCATTACTCTCCATTTCATTACCCTATTTGATTTCCTCAGAGCACTTTCACAATATAAAATAATTTACTGCCTGTCTCCCACATTTTTAGTGCCTAGCATAACAGATTCAAAATATATTTGTTAAAAGAATTAACTGCCCAAAGTCAACTCAGCAAATAGGGGTGGAACTGGGATTTGAACCCAGGACTGGTGGACTCTAAAGCCCATATGGTTAACCGACATATTCTTTCCCTGCTTCATCCATAAGGTTACTGGGAAGACACATTAGGCTAATACAGGGGACATGCTTTGTAAATTCCAAGGGTTATGGCAATATGAGGCGGCAGACTTATGGTATTCTGTCCTTCAGTGTCCTTTGCTGGGTGCCACACACATTCATACTCTTCATTCTCAAGCAGCAAGAAGACATCACCAATGTTAGGGGGGAAAGGCTATTGGTTATAAGAAATGCTTCTACTGATATTCTGTTAAGAATTGCTGGTGACATCTGTGGGAAATGTTTTCTTCTTGTACTTTCACTCTTGGCCAGACCCTTGCTAATCCTACCCTTATCTTCTACACTCTTGACCTTGCCTTCCTTGATGTCATTAAAGGAAAATTTACTAAAAAATCTTCCATTTATTCAATAACCATATCTAACACATTAGATTTTCATCGACATTTTAGGCCTCTCTCTGTTCAATCCCAGGCTATGCCATCTCCCTGCAGAGGGTTTAGAGTAACAAATCCAAATTAGAGCTAGAATGAACAATGGAGACTCCTAATATTAAAACCCCCTTTTCTATTATAAAAGGGATAGAAAACTGAAACATTTAGGTTAGTTCACCTGAAATCAACAAGCTAATCATACAGTTAGCTAGTTAATGGCAGAGCCAGAACAAACACCCGGTCCCTAAGAGCTCCCTTCCAAAACCTGCTTGGTTGGTTGATCTATCTATCTATCATCAATCTATCTACCCACCTGCCTATCATTTTATAAATCTTCATTTTGACTGTGATTTATTAAAGAAAAAATTATTTTTACATCCAAATTATTATGGTACACAAAATAGCAACCCAGATATTTTATCTTTGTATTTGTAAAAGCCCCAAAATTTCAAAGGCAAATAATTTGTTTTGGTATCAGGGGCATGAATTAATGTCCCTTCACTATATACCTTTGAATTCTTAAGCTACAATCAGTATCACTTTAGGATTTGCTAAGATCAAAAGTTTTTCCGATAACCTAATACTCGGACACTTGGATAATTCTGTTGTTTTCCAAGCAAAATATGGAGTATGCTCTTTAAAACCTACTGATTACAAACGTTATATTTTTACTTATTTTGAAGTTGTGAATATTTTCGGACATAGGCCGTGGCTTCTTCACGCTTTGAAACTTTGGGCTCTGCTCTGCTAGTGACTGTCTTCAAAGGATGAAAACACTGAAACAAAGATGATACAGGTAGTAGAAATACAATTGTTCCAGCAATTAGATCATAGAAACTTAAAACAAGATTTGTGAAGTTTTCCTTATCCGAATGTCCAAATAATTTTTCTCTCATTCAAAGAAAACAAGTTCTTGTCCATAATATATCTTGTCCAAGTATAATGAGTGGTAGAGACTAAAAAGGAGGAAAAAAAAAATTCCTGGACTTCCACATCTTCTTCCAAGACATCCCTTGCTGGCATGAGCAGACCATACTAGCCTGCACACATACACCAAACTTTCCACAAGTACTGACAAGGAAGTTTTGAACTTCACCAAGCGCTCTCCTTTTTTCAAAAAAATCGTGGGGTTTTTTTCTCCCATCATTTTTAGTCAATGAAACTACTTTCTCCTCTCCATAGGAAGTAGATTATTATGTTTGAGTCATAGATCACTGCAATTACGAATACATAATATCATTTGGAGCATACTCACACCCTAAAAAGTTTCCAAGTTTACCATGTCTACTTGAGTTTTTCCAGAGAACATTTGTCATTTCATTCAAGAGCAGGCCTATGGTAATCATTTAATCAAAACTACTGCAGTGATTGCTACTTGTACAGAAAATTATAAAGCTACAGCAGGAGTAAAGCCCAGATTGCCAAGCCTAAATGGGCACTGCTTTTTTGTTAAGTGTTGGGTAAGAATGAATACCACATCCTTAAATTTGGAGGAAATTGAAGAAAGACAACCATTCTTTGGTCAGAACCACATTTCCTAATTTTCATTTCCTCTATTTTATTTACACAAAAATACATAATGAAAATTCATAGAAGGCACATAGAGAGAACATCTAATTTTGATTCATGCTCTTAAAGAAAAGTCTTATTCTAGCCTTGGAAGCCTCTGATATATACTTTTCTTTTTTTAAAGCCAAGAGGCAAAAAACTTTGAAAAACATTAAAAAGGTTTTGTATGCCTCACTATGGTTTCATATATACCGGCCACCAAGTGAAAAAAATATATTGAGATGATAGTTTATGAGATGTTCAATCCTAATATGTGAACAAGAACTTATTGGGAAACAGGTTAGTATGGAAATAACTGCTCTTCTGGAAAGAAGCTTTATTTTGAGTTTAAAACTCTGTAACTTATTCTTTTATGTATATAATTCTTTCTTTCATTGTCTCTAATGCACAAAAAATTTAATATATTGTGAACTATAGAGATGGCTACTCAGAGAATGGTTGGATATGTATCTGGGAGAAAGTAAACACAGTTCCTTAAAGGGCAATACAGTGAGGTCATACTCTGCAAAGAGATTTTAACAAAGACAGTTTTGGTCTACTATTTATTTTCTTTTCCAATACCAGTCTTTAAAAAAATAAACTCCACTTTTCTCAAATGCTGATAATAAAAAACAGGTCCAAATTGGTACCCACAAAAGAGGAATTCAGCTCTCATTTATGGTTAATGAAATGATGGGTGATACGTGATTGAAACTGGATCTTAAAATAGCAAAATATATTTTTTGTTTGGAAATAAAGCATGTAAGATTCTATTGCTGTCTCACATTGGCAAAAGAGATGGGAAGCTTTAAATCTGTGGCCTCTCTTTGTGAGTGGTGAAAGATGACATAAATGGGTAGATTTTGGAGGAGCTAACCCACTCTGGGATGACGCAAGTGTGTTGATAAAACCTCACTAACTCAAAGTACCAAGACCAGCAGTAAACAAGACTTCACATGCAGTGTATTTAACCACCACAAGAAAGGATTGGTTTCTGACAGGAAATCATCCTAATAAGTTTCTTGTCCAAGTTTAAATATAGCTCTTTAAGCTTTAAGGCCATAGTGCTAAAATTTAGTCCTTATGAATTTCCATACAGCAGTAAGGAAGCTCTCTGTATCCATCATCTTGAGGATGGGATCACCTTTATTTGATCTGTGGAGCTAAGAGCTAGAGAAACAGACTCAAACTTACTCTGGCCTTGGGCAGCAGGAGAACCAAGCTGATCAGAGGGCGGAGACCTGCAGTTCAGCTAAGTTGAAGACCTATTTGTCAGGAATATAATTCACTCACAATTATATTCAAGAGAAATTATATTCAGGAGAACAGCTAAATCAGGGAGGGGCAGGCAAGAGCTGTGGAGCTAAACAAGCTAGAAATTAAGTATTTGAAATCAGCAAAAAGAGAAAGGGAAGTGGTTGAGAGTCAGAGCTGTATTCAAATTGTAGCCCTGCCTCTTTCTGGCTGGGAGACTTTGGACACTGTGGTTACATTATTTGCTGAAAATATTAGCTCTCCTTCTCTATTGGGTAACCCCTCAGAGCCCCTCCTTATAGGAGGAGTCCCCTCTATACCCACTGATATCAGGGTTGGCCATGTTATTTGCTTTGACAATAGAATAGGAACAGAAGTGATGAAAATCGTGTCCAAACAGAAGATTGAAGTTCTATTGCATGCTTTTTCTTCCTATTCTTTTCCCTCTGCCATGAGAAGGGTATGTTGCAGATAGAGTCTGCTCCTTCGGCCTGGATCCCAGAATAAGGATGGCTTGTGGGGAGAGACACATCCAAATCAGAGACCGACAGCTGACATTTATTGTGAAGCTGTGCTGTTAGCGACTGATTTTGAAGTAATTTGTTACCATAGCATAACCTAGCAAAATCTGACTAATAAAGCAAATCAGACAGGGTCCTCATCTGTAATATCAGGATATGGTTATTGTGAGGACAAAATGGAACGATAGTTTGTGCTTTCTTGGCAGCATTTTACAAGTAGCAGTTGTTGGCATAATTCCAAGGAGTCCAGGCTGGGAATCTGGAACCAAAGGGTCAGGAATCCAGAAAAAGAACTGAGCAGGAATTGATGAAGACCACAGGTCAAGGGTCTACATTAGATGTCAGAATTTAGCTGGAGGATGAGTAACAAACTAAGGGGTAGAGTAGAGGCAGACAGGAGCAGCAAGTAGAACATTCGGCGATGAGCCAACTGCCCTCTAAGGCACACACTTTTAAGGGCTTTCAATGAAGTCATCTGAGAGCATAGTCGAATCTAGGCTGTCTGGTGGGGGCAAATATGTAGATGGCATAGTAGGCAATTACTGACATGAGGTTTACATGAGGCACGTCTTTACAAAATAAACTTTCTTATTTGTTCCCAAATATGTTCTTTCACTCTTAGTGTTATTTGGGTACATTATGGTTACGTCCGAAGTTCAACAATGATAAAATCCTCTCCTATGGATTGAGTCATAATTTTTATGAAAGCTACATTATTTATATATCTAAAATTATGTTTTAAATATAAACAAATTTTAAATCTATTAACACCAAACTTCTGTATTTACAATGATTGATATGGTTGGATTTGATGGTAATGATGAAAAAGTATCATGTTGCCATTGATACTACATCAATCATGTAGGTTTCTTCCCGTGAATCGTTTGGAGGGGAAAACTGATCAGCTATTTTCTTTTGATACAGGACAACTGATACAGGACAATGAAGCTCAATTAGACCTAATGTATTCTTTTGGGTAGGGCATGTTTTACCACTAGAATGGTTTTGTAGAGCCCCAGGGCAAATGCCAGGAGTACAAATCAAGCATCCATTGAAAGTGTTTCCGTAGTTTTCAGTACTGGCCTCACGTGAGAATCACCTGAGGCAATTAAAACAGATACTCAGATTACTCCCAATTAATAAAAAACAAAAACAAAAAAAACCTCTGGAGGTGGGGAATAGCAATCACAAATACAAAACAGAATTCCCCAGGTAATTCTAGTGTGCACCCAAGTTTGAGAACCATTGAGTTAGAGGTGGAGAAGTCCAAGGGTCAGGAGGGGTCTAGGAAGGAGAGTTAGTTGAGAAATAAGAATGAGTAGAGAGAGACAAGAATACCGATGTGTGTTTCTCAAACTTCAACATGCAGAAGAATCGCTTGGGTGTCTTGTTAAAATGCAGATTTTGATTCAGTAGGACTGAGGGAGGGTCGGAGCAACTGCAGTTCCTAGCAAGCACCTAGGTGAAGCTGCCGACCTCTGGACCATACGTGGAGTAGCAAGAAATTAGAGAAGACAAGTAGGAATTGTTCTGATTGAATCCTAGGCAACTAAAGCTTGAGTGACTCCATCAGGACTGTATGGGCAAGTCAGGGTTGGGTAAAACATGTTGGCAGGTGCCAACAGAAAGAATATAAGGCTTTCTCATAAATAAAAGGATGGTTGCCATAGCTTGAATCTATTCTAAGAATTTTGTCTGGGGCACCTGGCTGGCTAAATTGGAAGAGCATGTGATTCTTGATCTTGGTGTCAAGTCCCACATGGGTGTAGAAATTACTAAAAAAAAATAAATAAATTCAAAAAAAATTTTTTTTGGTAACTTATAGCCAATGATACACATAGAAACTAAACGTAAATAGGAACCTTGCATAGTAGGACAAGGTAGGTGCTTGATAAAAACCATTCACTCTAACATACAGTTAAAATTGAGGCACCATAGTAGTATTGATAGACAACCATGATGAGAACCAATTCAGAAAGCAAAATTAAGTTATTTTAAACGGTATTTCCAAAACACCGATGTTACTGGGGTCATTGTAGATGGCACTCAGATATAATAAAGTATATTCAATCACAGAGTAATAAATATTATTTCCTTCTTAACTTTCTTTCAATCCTTTTGATTAGCTTCAGGGGAAAAAAGTATTAGTTCAGGTTGTATGTCTTTAGTAATTTTCTCATAGTTGCTAATTACCCATTTTTATGAAAAGAGAGCATTCCTCAAGCTCAAAACTACAACAGGCAAAAAATATGGTCGTTTTTGTTGTTGTTGTTACAGTTATATGTCTGGTTACTCTCTATTTTCAGCGAGTGATATTTTTGTTTCTGACAGTGATATATAGTTTTCTCTCAATATAAATTGTAGCAAATAAGTTAATTTTTAAAATATTAGTAATACTACAATAGTGTAGAGACATGACAAAAATCATGAAGGTGCTATTTAAATAGTTGAAATTTGGAAAATCTGGCTTGGAATGAACATGAAACTACATAGAAATCTGTGCTGTTTACAGACTTAGATCCTAACAAAATATTTGCATTGATTTATTTAGCAAAAACTGCACATAGAATAAGCTTATAAAGACAAACCAAATTTAATCAACAAATATTTACGGAAACGAAGAGCAAATTTTAAAATTCAAAATGTTTCCCCGATTTTATCTATTTATTTTTTTCTGCATGTAAACAGTTTTGTGGGCTCAGTTGAATATCTCAAACAATTTTTTAATGAAAAGATTCAGCAAATAGAAGGACTGTTTCCCAAAAGTGTTTTTTCTGTTTTGAGGCCCTGTGTACATTTAAAGAAAAAGTAGGCACTTATTTTTTGTATTATATTGTTCAAAATAATAGTTTCCATCTCAGTTATTTTGTGTCTAGCCATCAGGCATTATCATAGTCATTTTCTTGATATACAGGTATTATGTTGGAAATAGGCCCCTAACCAGTAACTTACCAGTTACCTAACCAGTAACAGAAGCCACCTGCTCTTGATAAAATTAATGCAAATAGATCACAGATTCATGAGATGGAATAGTCCTTAAGAAATGAGTTTCTGGGGCACCTGGGTGGCTCAGTTGGTTAAGCATCCAACTTTGGCTCAGGTCATAATCTCATGGTTCATGAGTTTGAGCCCTGAGTCAGGCTCTGTGCTGATAGCTCAGAACCTGAAGCCTGCTTCAGATTCTGTGTGTGTCTCTCTCTCTGTCCCTCCCTGCTTGCACTCTGTCTGTGTCTCCAAAATAAATAAACATTAAAAAAAATTAAAATAAAAAAGAAATGAATTTCTGTTCACATACACATTCAATTGGACTATTTTTTGTTTGTTTTTACTTTTATTTCCTTATTACCATACATACCACACCACAAATCCACACAACTAATTATATAGTTTCTTCAACCTCCCAAACTTCACCTCCCGCTGTGGTCTCAATGTTTGTGTCTCCACCCCCCCCAAATTCATGTATTAAAATGTTGATGCCCAATGTGAAGATATTAGGAGGTGAGGCCTTTGGGTCTTCATGAGTCAATGTCCTTATAAAAGAATCCTCACAGAGGTCTCTTGCCCCTTCCACCATGTGAGGAGGCGGTAAGAAATTGGCAGTTAGCAACGTGGAAGATCACCTTTACCAGACCATGCTAGCTTTCTGATCTTGTATTTCTAGCCCACAGAACTGTGAGAAATAAATTTCTGTTCTTTATAAGCCACTCAGTTCATGGTATTTTTGTTATAGCTGCCTGAATGAACTAAGATACTTCCAGAGATTCATTCCAGATCATCAGAATTATATCTGAAGTACTTTCAGAAGTGAATTCTCTATGGCCTCAGGTCTATCCCCTCAGCTGATGGTAATAAAAGATATGGATTAGTGAAGACAGAACTGTAACAAGGTGGGAACCTTGTCTCTTAAACGGTGCTGGAATGTCAACTTGTCTGCACACACACAGCAGGCAGGCTGGTGGGGTGGGCTCACCAGATCCATTTGCATGAGTCAACTTGCCTGAGGATGTTCTGATAGGAGTAGGGAAGAGCTGGAGTCAGAATGCATTCCTTTCCTCTTGTTGCCATAATAATTATCACAAGCTTAGTGGTCTAAAACAAGGCAAATTTATTTTTTTTCAGTTTTTTATTTATTTTGAGAGAGAGTGAGAGAGCATGAGCACGAGTGGGGAAGGGGCAGATGGAGAGAATCCCCAGTAGGCTCCACACTGTCAGTGCAGAGCCTGATGTGGGGCTCAATCTCAGGAACCATGAGATCATCGTGACCTAAGCCGAAGTCAAGAATGGACACTTAACTGACTGAGCCACCCAGGCGCCCCCAATAAGGCAAATTTATTATTTTATAGTTCTGGAGGTCAGAAGTCTAAAATGGGTCTCACTGGGCTAAAATCAAGATGATGGCAGGGCTGCATTCTTTCTGGGGGGCTCTAGAAGAGAATCCACTTCCTGGCCTTTTCCAACTTCTAGAGGCTGCCCACAGTCCTGGGCTCATGGCAGTCTTCCACTTCCAAAACCAGCAACTGTATCACTCCAACTTCTGCCTTCATCCTCACATCTCCTTGTCTGATTCTCTTTTCTTTCTCCTCCCATGTATTACAGCCCATCAAGATAATCCAGGATAATCTCCCTATTTTAATATCAGCTAATCAGCAAACTTAATTCTGTCTGCAACCTTAGTTTCCCCTTGGCATGCAACATTCACAGGTTTCAGGAGTTAGGGCCTAGACATTTTGGAGGGCTGTTATTTTGCCTACCCCATAAAGGTAGAGAAAGTATGGGAAGAGACACAGGGTTGGTCTTAGAGTTTGTTCCTTTCTAAGTGACCATGAGTGACCTCTCAGTGGTCATAGGTGATAGTTGGGGAAAAGGAAGGCAAAGCACTACATGCGGAGATGCATGGATGCCAAAGTAATACTATTTTCATTCCAATCATATAGGAAGACACAGACTGGGGAAATATACCTTGTTTCTACTTCTGCAGGGCATATGGTGGAAACTTGAAGACCTCCAGAGACCAGATTGCCATCTCTGATTCATGCATCGCTGGTACCCACTTGGGGCAGTGGAACAGCAGTGACTGCAGAATAGTGGGCCTCAGAAGCAGTGATAAGATATTTAACTGGTTTTCACAAGCAGTGGGGAGGCTTAGCCATAGACCATACCAGGACACCCTAGAAAATAAAGTGAGGACACACACTAGATTTGTTTATGAGATACTTCTGGAACCTTCCAGAAATAACTATAGACTATTTCAGGGAGCTCAGTGACAAAGACAAAAACTAAACAACGACGACAACAACAAAAAACAGGCAGAGGGAAAGCTATAAATCAGGATTTATTATGTTAATATGGTCCCATTTTTCACAGCATCTTAGGGCATCCAAAGGAAATTTAGATTACATTCAGGAGGGAGGCTCAAACAGATGGCAGGAGAAAAGAAACGTCTTTCCTTTCAGCAGAGTCATGCTAGTTGGTGAATCAAGGGCCACCCCTGATAATCTGCACCTCTGATTATGATTTAATTTTAATTTAATGTCAATTAACTTGACAATTTAACTCTTACCTCTCTGCCCAGGTGCTTGATTTACTGATTTATATTGGTCTAACAGGTTTAATTATATTTTTTTGGCAGTGATTTTTCCCCCCAAACTGAGGTCTTGTACCTATAGTTCTGTGCTTAGGGGATTTTAAGGAATTTGAATATCCTGGGGAATACTGCTGTGGCTTTCCCAGATGCCTCCTTCAAGACTAGTATTCGTTTCACCAGTTTCCTGGTTGCCATCTAACAGCTCACAGTTTAATTGCCCTCTGGAAAGGATCTGCCTCACCCAAGGTTATGTTTCCTCCCTGGAAACAGCCCATATTCAAGACTGGTCATTGCGGAGGTACAAAAGCCTGCCTGCCTTGTCCCTGTGGGGAGATCTGTGAAGGGCCATCCCAGCTGCAGAGCACCCCTTGGTGCTGGTTGAGGTCTCTGTCATGACTTGATCTTGGTTCCCCTCTTCCTCTACCCTGTCCTTATTCCCTCCCAGGAGTTGTTCCTGATAGCAGGCATTTCCTGCATGTGGATCTCCATCTGTGAGAGTCTATTTCCCAGAGAATTTGAACTAAGACACTTGATGTGAGAATTGGCCTAAGGAGGCGGATTCTAAAGTGAGACTTGGGAGCTGGATCACTTATTGGGTCAGTGAGAACCCATGGCTTGACATAGGTGGAGTCCTGGGAGCAATGGCATGGGGTAGTTTTACAGCTATTAAACCTTTGGAGCACCTGGGTGGCTCAGTAGGGGCGTCAGACTCTGGATTTAGGCTCAGGTCATGATCTCATGGTTCCTGAGTTTGAGCTCTACATTGGGCTCTGCGCTATTAGCATAGAGTTTCTTTTCTGCTCTCTCTGCCCCTTCCCTACTCGCACATGTGAGCGCGCATTTGTGCATGCATGCACACTATCTCTCACCCGCTCTCTCTCTTTCAAAAATAAATAAGTAAAGTTAAAAAACCCTAACAAACACTAAAGCTTTCACTGGTGATGAACTGAGATGGGATGTGGATATAAAGAAATGCACTGTTGGGCTTGATATCCTTAGGCATTTGAGAGGTTCAAAGGAAATGGTAATTAGAAAGACAATGAAATTAGATGGCTGTGGCTAAGTACTCAGTGTACAGCTTGGAAAAATAATAAAAATGGAGGTGATTAATCACTAATTTAAGGCAAAGTTTGAAAAGTTAGAGCGTCTACAGGCAGCATTTAAAAGGCTCTCCTAAGGGACACCTGGTTGGCTCAGTTGGTTAAGGGACCTACTCTTGATTTCGGCTCAGGTCATGACCTCACGATTTGTGAGTTTGAGCCCCAAGATGGACTCCACACTGACAGTGCGGAGAATACCTGCTTGGGATTCTCTGTCTCCCTCTCTCTCTGTCCCTCCCCCACTCGATCTCTATCTGCTCTCTCTCTCTCTCCCCCCACTATCTCTCTCAAAATAAATAAACAAACATTTTAATAAAAATAAAAAATAAAAAAGGCTCTCCTGAAGCTACAGAGTGGAAAAGGTGAAGACTGGGCTCAGTATTTAATTGTAAGGATAGCAGACAGAATTCCAGGGAAGGTTGAATTCTCAGGCCTGGCAAGACTTCAGCACAAAGATCAGGACCCTGGTACGCAAGGAATAGGATCCTAAGGCTTCAGATGAAACATCTAGGTCAGTGCGCTAGAAAACCTTGAAATCCCAATACTCCTGAACCCTGTGGGCCCACAGAAGTAGCCTACTGCCTTCTGTTAAGGTCTACCACTCTCCTCCTTAGGACTTACCTCTATTTCCTCTCCTCATCATTGGACACTGGAGTCTTTGCAAGAAACAAACAAGACACATGGGACACATGGGAGATACTCCATATAAAAATATAGCAGTTCATCATATGAAGTTTGGAGAGATGACAAGTTCTTGAGGGCATGCTGCACCTCTTCCATCACAGTAAAGGATAAACTCTTTTATCTTCTGCTAATGAGGAGTCACCCCCTGCTAGACCTCCAGTTCTGAAGGCAGCACATTTTACATTTAGCAATTACAGTTTTGACACATATACTAGGTGACATAAAACACTGCCTGTGTTGAGTAAGGTTTAGAGCAGGAAGGGACTTTGCAACAGGTCCACACTGTGATCCCAGAAGCCCTACTTCTTAGGCCTGAGGACCTGATAACTCCGATGGAACTAGAAATATTTTTGGTGGAAAAGAAGCTAAATGGAGTTTATGACAAGTCTCAGTGGGAGAGTCATAACATGGGTAAGGTTTTGGAACAAGGTCATTCCATATGGAACATGGAATTATATATATTCAAAAAACGGCTCTTAGTGTTCAATAGGACTCTGGTAGAAATGGAGCATCTGACTTTGAGACATCAAGTAAAAATGTATCTAAAATTGCTTATTATGATATGAATTTTGTCAGACCCATAAATTCATAGTGTTAGGCATGGCTAGAAGCAATCCTTTGTAAAACAACATTGTATATCTAACACTGGGCAGCAGTGGGGCTGGTAAGCCACAAAGACAGGTGGTCTATAATCCCATGTAATGTACCAGTTTCATTGTTGCCTTTCTGTCAGCTCATACTTATGACCACATTAGGGCAGGGGCACTTAAACACAGTTGCCGGTAGAAGAAAATGGTCAAGACTGTTCTCAGGTGGGTGGTTTTACCAAATGAAAATCAAATGCTGGTGCCCTGTAGCCTCACTCAGGGGTGGCCTAGAAAGGCAGTGATGAGAGAAAATCTTCCCAATGGGCAGAACCTTGAGTGATTTACTGGGTTATCTACTTGGTATTTCCTATTTAAATTGATTTATACTCATTATTTATTTGTTTCCTTACTTTTGATTTAGCTTGCTCATCTTTCTCTAGTGTCTTAAGATGGAAGTATATATATTATTGATTTGAGAACTTCTTTTTAAAAAAAATTTTTAGACTTTTTAAAATTTATTTGGGGTTGGGGAGAGAATCTTAAACAGGCTCCACACTCAGCACAGAGCATGACACAGGGCTTGATCCCAAGACCCTGGGGTCATGACCTGAGCCAAAATAGAGTTGGATGCTCAACCGACTGAGCCACCTAGGTTTCCCAGAACTTCCTTCTTTAAAAATATAAGCATCTAGAAGTTTTTTGTGTGTCTCGCATCCATGAAATACAGCCAGACCAACACTAAACCATCCTGCACATGAAAACTGCTCTGAGGGTTAACACAACAATCTGCACAACCTGAGCCACAGAATTCAGCAAGTACACAGTGCAGAGGTGCACTGGGGGAGAGAGAAGCCGTGAGGGCAGGGAGCGGTTTTGCGTTCAGAGAGAGGACAGAGAAGGGGGGGTGGGTATAGGAAAAGCACCCCTCCCACCGAAAAGCAGCTGGAAAAGAAAGTGGAAAAGTGGAAACAGCTGCAGCGACTGAACTAAAAAGGGACAAAGGAGAAAGGAGAGGGTTTAAATTGCATTAAGACTGTATAAACAGGGGGAGCACGGAGTCTGAAACTCTGCAGCTCAATACCTGGCAGTGCTCTGGTAGAAAGGGCGAATCCCCAGGATCAGGGTAGAATCTGGGGTTCTTCATGCCACACAGGGAGAGGCAGTTCCCCTGCTGGAAGGACACCTGGTAGAGGCTATGTGGGTCCCCCAAAGGCGAGGCCCCAGTGGTCCCAGGAGAACAACCACATTCGCTGGTGCTGGAACAAGGTTGTTAAGGGTGAAGCCTGGTGCCAGATGTGTGTTATGATTTTTCATAATCCTTGAAACGCTGCTGCTACACTATCTTGCAAACTTTGCCTGATGCGGACGGGCACCCAGCTGCAGTCTCTGGGCATCGGCAGCAGCACAGTCCTGGGAACGTTCCTGGGTACAGCCAGCACCCGGCCATTGCTCAGTGAGACCCTCCATAGGGGTCAGGATGGGTCAAAGCCAAAGTCCCTCAGAAGTAAGGGGTTGGAAAAACAGCCGCACCTGAGACAAAACTCAGGAGGGAGGTGCTGCCTGGGGCTTGGTCACGGACTGTGTAAAAGCAGGAGTGGACAGAAGCTGAAGACAAAGGACAGGTGCACGAATGCTTATCAGGGAGAACAGAGTTCCAACACTAGAGACTGGGTAGCTGGGTGACGCCATTTTCACCCTTCCCACACACCTGCATACACACCTACCAGCACCACAACAATCCACCCCAGTAAGTTAAGCAGAGCCATCTAGTGGAGAACAGAGCCGTTGCACTAAGTCCTGACCAACTGGGACACCCTCGCTCTTCAGGAACATAAGTCTGTCTGCCTGCTTAGTTTATGGACTCTAAACTGCTTCATAGTTTAACTTCTAGGGGAAAACAAAGTAATTTCAGTTGTATTTCAGTCTGTTCGCTGGTAAATCTATTCAATTATCTTTTTCTTTTCTCTTTTTTCTCTTTTTCATTTCTTTTCCTTTTCTTGAATACAGAAAGAGAAAAACTTCATTTTTATTTTCCATTTCTATTAAAAATACTTCTTTTTCTACTATATTTTTTCCTTTTGTGTAAATTTTTTCAAATTCTATTTTACTTCCATCATTTCCTTTTAGTCTAGTTCAGTGTATTCATTTTTTCCAATTTTCAAATGATTTTTTTCTTTCCCCTTTTTTCTCTAAGCTATCAAGCCCCTTTCAACACCCAGACCAAAACACACCTAGGGTCTAGCATCATTTATTCGATGTGTGTGTGTGTGTATGTGTGTGTGTGTGTGTGTGTGTGTATTTTTTTAATTTTAATTTTAATTTTTTTTAATTTTAATTTTTTTACCTCATTAATTCCTTTTCTCCCTTCAAAATGACAAAATGAAGGAATTCACCCCAAAAGAAAGAGCAGGAAGAAATGACAGCCAGGGACTTAACCAACACAGATACAAGCAAGATGTCTGAACCAGAATTTAGAATCACGATAATAAGAATACTAGCTGGAATTGAAAATAGATTAGAATCCCTTTCTGTGGAGATAAAAAAAGTAAAAGCTAGTCAGAATGTAATAAAAAATGCTATAACTGAGCTGCAGTCTCGAAGTATGCCACAGTGGCAAGGATGGATGAGGCAGAACAGAGAATCAGTGATATAGAAGACAAACTTATGGAGAGTAATGAAGCAGAAAAAAAGGAGATTAAAGCAAAACAGCACAATTTAAGAATTAGAGAAATCAGTGACTCATTAAAAGGAACAACATCAGAATTATAGGGGTCCTGAAAGGTGAAGAGAGAGAAAATGGGTAGAAGGTTATGTGAGCAAATCATAGCTAAATTTTCCTAACCTGGGGAAAGACACAGACATCAAAATGCAGGAGGCACAGAAGACTCCCATTAGATTCAACAAAAACTGATCATCAACAAGGCATATAATAGTCAAATTCACAAAATACTTGGGCAATGAAAGAATCATGAAAGCAGCAAGGGAAAAATAGTCCTTAACCTACAAGTGAAGACAGATCAGGATCGCAGCAGACCTATCCACAGAAACTTGGCAGGCCAGAAAAGAGTGGCAGGATATACTCAATGTGCTGAATCAGAAAAAATATGCAGCCAAGAATTCTTTATCCAGCAAGGCTGTCATTCAAAATAGGAGAGATAAAGAGTTTCCCATACCAAAAAAAAAAAAAAAAAAAAAAAAATTAAAGGAGTCCGTGACCACTAAACCACCCTGCAAGAAATTTTAAGGAGGACTCTCTGAGGGAAGAATAGAAAGGACCACAAAACACCACCAGAAACTCCAACTCTACAAGCATCATAATGCCAATAAATTCATATCTTTCAGTACTCACTCTAAAAGTAAATGGACTAAATGCTCCCAGCAAGACATAGGGTAACAGAATGGTTAAGAAGACAAGATCCATCCATATGCTGTTTACAAGAGACCCACTTTAGACCTAAAGACACCTTCAGATTGAAAGTAAGGGGATGGAGAACCATCTATCATGCTAATGGTCAACAAAAGAAAGCTGGAGTAGCCATACTTATATCAGACAATCTAGACTTTAAAGACTGTATCAAGAGATGCAGAAGGGCATTACATCACAATTAAGGGGTCTATCCACCAAGAAGAC
Organism: Acinonyx jubatus; assembly: GCF_027475565.1. Lineage (NCBI taxonomy): Eukaryota > Metazoa > Chordata > Mammalia > Carnivora > Felidae > Acinonyx > Acinonyx jubatus. Next base: position 69,712,402 of record NC_069391.1, on the reverse strand, counting down.
CTAACAATTGTAAACATTTATGTGTGAAATATGAAAGCACCCAAATATATAAATCAATTAATCACAAACATAAAGAGACTCATTGATAGTAATACCATAATAGTAGGGGACTTCAACACCCCACTCACAGCATTGGACAGGTCATCTAATCAAAAAATCAACAAGGAAACAATGGCTTTGAATGACACGCTGAACTGGATGGACTTAACAGATATATTCAGAACATTTCATCATAAAACATTCCATCATTCTTCTCCAGTGCACATGGAACATTCTCCAGAATAGACTACATACTGGGACACAAATCAGCCCTCAACAATTATAAAAAGATAAAGATCATACCGTGCATATTTTTAGACCACAACGTTATGAAACTCGAAATCAACCAAAAGAAAAAATTTGGAAAGGTAAAAAATACTTGGAGACTAAAGAACATCCTACTAAAGAATGAATGGGCTAACCAAGAAGTTAGAGAGGAAATTAAAAAATTCATGGAAGCCAATGAAAATGATAACACCACAACCCAAAACCTCTGGGATGCAGGAAAGGCAGTCCTAAGAGGAAAGTATATAGCATTCCAGGCCTTCCTAAAGAAAGAAGGAAGAAAGATTTTAGATACACAACCTAACCTTATGCCTTAAAGAGCTGGAAAAAGAATAGCAAATAAAACCCCAAACCAGCAGAAGACAGGAGATAATAAAGATTAGAGCAGAAATTAATGCTATTGAAACCAAAACAACAACAACAACAACAACAACAACAACAAACAGTAGAAAAGATCAATGAAACCAGAAGCTGGTTCTTTGAAAGAATTTAAAAAATTGATAAACCCCTAGCCAGTTTGATCAAAAACAAAAAGGAAAGGACCCAAATAAAATCAAGAACGAAAGAGGAGAGATCATAACCAACACAGGAGAAATAAAAACAATAATAAGAGAATCTTATGAGCAATTATATGCCAATAAAATGGGCAATCTGGAAGAAATGGACAAATTCCTAGAAACATATGCACCACCAAAACTGAAACAGGAAGAAATAGAAAATTTGAACAGACCCATACCAGTAAAGAAATGAAATTGGTAATAAAAAATCTCCCAAAAAACAAGAGTCCAGGGCCAAATTGCTTTCCAGGGGAATTCTACCAAACACTTAAGGAAGAGTTAACACCTATTCTCTAGAAGCTGTTCCAAAATATAGAAATGGAAGTAAAACTTCCAAACTCTTTCTATGAAGCCAGCATCACCTGGATTCCAAAACAAGACAGAGACCCCCACTAAAAAGGAGAACTATAGACCAATTTCCCTGATGAACATGGATGCAAAAATCCTCAACAAGATATTAGCCAACCGTATCCAACAATACATTAAAAAAATTATTCACCATGACAAGTGGGATTTATACCTGGGATGCAGGGCTGCTTCAATATCTGCAAAACAATCAGTGTGATTCATCACATCAATAAAAGAAAGGACAAGAACCATATGATCCTGTCAATAGATGTAGAGAAAGCATTTGACAAAATATGGAATCCTTTCTTGATATAAACCCTCAAGAAAGTAGGGATAGAAGGATCATACCTCAAGATCATAAAAGCCATATACGAAAGACCCAATGCTAATATCATCCTCAGTGGGGAAAAACTGAGAGCCTTCCCCCTAAGGTCAGGAACAAGACAGGAATGTCCACTCTCACCACTGTTATTCGACATAGTATTGGAAGTCTTAGCCTCTGCAATCAGACAACACAAAGAAATAAAAGGCATCCATGCTGGTCAGGAGGAGGTCAGACTTTCACTCTTTGCAAATGGCATGATACTCTATATGGAAAACCCAAAAGATTCCACCAAAAAACTTCTAGAACTGATTCACGACTTCAGCAAAGTTGCAGGATATAAAATCAATGCACAGAAATTGGTTGCATTCCTATACACCAACAATGAAGCCACAGAAAGAGAAATCAAAGAATTGATCCCATTTACAGTTGCACCAAAACCCATAAAATATCTAGGAATAAATCTAACCGAAGAGGTGAAAAATCTACACACTGAAAACTATAGAAGGCTTATGAAAGAAATTGAAGAAGACACAAAATAATGGAAAAAGATTCTATGCTCCTGGATAGGAAGAACAAATATTGTTAAAATGTCAATACTACCCAAAGCAATCTACATATTCAATGCAATCCCTATGAAAACAACACCAGCATTCTTCACAGAGCTAGAACAAATAATCCTAAAATTTGTATGGAACCACAAAAGACCCCAAATAGCCAAAGCAATCTTGAAAAAGAAAACCAAAGCAGGAGGCATCATAATCACAGACTTTAAGCTATACTACAAAGCTGTAATCATCAAGACAGTATGGTACTGGCACAAGAACAGACACTCAGATCAATGGAACAGAATAGAGAACACAGAAATGGACCCTCAAACATATGGCCAACTAATCTTTGAGAAAGCAGGAAAGAATATCCAATGGAATAAAGACAGTCTCTTCAGCAAGTGGTTCTGGGAAAACTGGCAGCCAACATGCAGAAGAATGACCCTGGACCACTTTCTTACACAATACACAAAAATAAACTCAAAATGGATGAAAGACCTGAAAGTGAGACAGGAAGCCATCAAAATCTTCGAGGAGAAATAGGCAAAAACCTCTTTGATCTTGGCCACAGCAACTTCTTACTCAACATGTCTCCGGAGGCAAGGGAAATAAAGGCAAAAATGAACTATTGGGACTTCATCAACATAAAAAGCCTCTGCACAGTGAAGGAAACAATCAGAAAAACTAAAAGGCAACCGACAGAATGGGAGAAGATATTTGCAAATGACATAGCAGATAAAGGGTTAGTATCCAAAATCTATAAAGAACTTATCAAACTCAACACCCAAAAAATAAATAATCCAGTAAAGAAATGGGCAAAAGACATGAATAGACACTTTTCCAAAGAAGACATCCAGATGGCAAACCGACACATGAAAAAATAGAGTTAGGCACCATGATTACTTTTGATTAAAGAGGAGATTTCATATAGGACTGTCTCAGAATATTAACAAAATAGGAAGCCAATGAATTTACCTTTATCCTAAAAGCCAATAAATAACCTATAAACAGATATTAGCATTAAATAACATTACATTAATTAGCATTAAAATAACTTCCTGGGTCGCCTGGGTGGCTCAGTGGGTTAAGCTGAGTCCATGATCTCACAGCTCATGAGTTTGAGCCCTGCATCAGGCTCTGTGCTGACAGCTCTGAGCCTGGAGCCTGCTTTAGACTCTGTGTCTCCCTCTCTCTCTGCCCCTCCCCTGCTTGTGCACTCTGTCTCTTTCTCTCAAATATAAAAAAATAAAATCAACATTAAAATTTTTTTTAAGATTAAAAAACATAACTTCCCAAGTTGATCTAGTGATTGTCATGAACATTTCTTCTAAAGATCAAACAAATACATTGTGGGTTAAATAGTATTGACCTTTAGTACTTTTTAATCCCATTGATTTTCCTCATTCTTGCTTTTGAGTTTACATTTATAAGTGACATTTAAAGGCACATATACTTAACAGCATTTAAGTAAAAAAAAAAAACATCAGGGGACAGTTGTATAATAAAATATTTCCAAAAGTAAAAAAATAAAAGAGAAAGTATTTGGAATTTAAAAGCAAGCACATGGTAAAGAGGTGCAGAGTCGGTAGGAGTAGTCTGAACCATTAACAACTTAGGTTGTGAAGGAAGAGCACAGACTGAAACAGTGAATTATTGTGACCTTGTGCATTCAAACTGATTTGCCAGCCTAAACACAGTCTTTAGGAGCTGGAGAAGATTGGTGTTCATCTGCTGTCTACACTGGGTCCAAATCATAGAACTAGTATCCATACCCTGCTGTGGATGATGGACAGAGCAGGACTTCGCTTTGTGCTCCATTTCAGCACACTTTCACCCCAGATCTGCAAGCATCTTGGAAACATTGCTTCATTCATCTCTACAACATTCCGTTTGGGGAGTTATGTTACAAATATCATGGGGTCTGTTCTCCAATTGAGAAAGCTGAATTACAGGAAGGTTAAGAGGCTTGCTTGAGGTCAGAAATTGGTAATAGAGATCAAGTGCAGACTGGAGGGGACCCAGCAATAGTTCCCAGGATACCTTGACAGTGTCACTTCAAAATCCTTTCAGTGATTTCTCTATGTCATTCCCCGGGGCAGCAAATTCACAAGTGCTAATAGAAAGCTTCTATGAGGCAATTGTATAGGCAGAGTTCTTTCTCCAGGAGACAGATACTATGCTGTTATTTTAGACCATTCTCCTACATTTTCAAAGGGTTAGAATTAATGACTGAATTAGTCTAACACTGGATACGCTTCACATTTAAAGTCATAGACACCAGCATGCAATACAGACATCCACAGTTGAGAAATGCTTCTTGAAGAAATTTATTGCAATGCAAGAAAACTCTTGGGCTTTCCAAAGCCACAGCCTAGATATAGTTTCTTTTCCTTCAAAGAGGAAACTTGAGAGGGAACGTTTAGAATACCTTCACAATCAGTCCTTTCTGTGAACAAGGCTTGAAAAACTTCAAAATGTTGTCCTCATTCTGTGGTTATCTTCATCTGCAAGTAAATCTCTCGAGCTTAATATGAAGAGGTTTGAGGCATTTTTGTGGTTTCTTATACTTTGGCTTTATTACTAACTGAAATCGAATGGGTTCACAAGAAGCAGAGGAAATGGGAAGGAAAATTGAAATTGAGTAGGTGAGGCCCATACCTCTGATGGTGGCCACACTTGCTTTACTTGAGAGTAGCAAATTTAAGGCTTTAAAACCTGTTTTCTAGGGTGAAAAAATTAGAAATTATCCCCAGATTTCTGATTCAATAATTTATAATGAATGTGACACTATTTTCTAATATTTTTAACTTTTGATGTAAGATAAATTTTAGATGTATCTTTATAGCCATAACAAGTTTTCTGGATAATATATGGCAAATCATAAACTTCTTTCCAAAGATAGAGAATATTTTATTTCCTGAACCACTCAAGAATATACATTCTCCTTGAACACATTGCTGCCTTTAATGTTCATAACTTTATGCATATAAGAAAATCAATAACAATTACTATTTATTAAGCAGCATACTGGCTACCTATACAAAGTATGTAAAGTATATATGTATGTATATAGTCTATATATAAAGTATATATGTATACATACACACATATACACACACATAACATCCTTTTTAATAATTCAACAACCCTTCAAAAATTTATCATCACTTTTATTTTCCCTATGAGGAAAAGGAGACTAAAAGACTCATGGTTTCACAGCTATATGTCCCTGACAGAATTTTTTTACATGAAAACATGAGGTTAAATTTAAAACAAACCAAAATAAGAAAGATACAAGGTGTTATCTATATACTCCTCCATATAATTAAATCTGGAGAGAGAGAAGTCCTAGGAAAGAAAATCATTATCAAAGTGCACTGTCAGAATAATCTATGTGGTGGGCTAGAGCTGTTAGACCCAGTTTTCTGCTGAAGAACTCTGAGGCTCACAAGATTGCAAACTGTTGCCTGTGAGTTGTTTAATATCAACCAGGTGTTCAATAGCAGAGTTAGGACTGTGGGAATCTGTTCACTATGTGCTTTTTTTTTTTATTATTTCTTAAAATTAACATAGAAAATCATATCATTATGACTATAGGTCCTAAAATTAGGTTAGAATTTTCTTAGAATGTGCCACTTGTACTCCAACAGTAAGATAAAATTGTCCAAGTTGAGGTATGCAGGTGGTGGGTCTGGGAGGTGCACAAATATCCATTGAAATCTGAATAATAGAATCAGAGTTGATGGGTCCGAAGGATCAAACATGTAAATTGTAGCAGTTAAACTATGTAGAATTCAGGAAACATTTTCTGCATCCTCAATCCTTGGGGCTTTGGAAATTTGGGGTTTGAACGACTCCTTAAGCCAAAACGTGACTACTGTATTCCTCCAGATTCCATTACAAATTTGGAGTCAACTCTCACTGGAACTCTTCATTTCCCTTACAGGCCAGATTTTCTCCCCTGTATCCACTCACTTATAGATGGGATGGTAAAACTCTGAATATCTCTCTCTATATTAAGTAGGTAGGTAGGTAGGTAGGTAGGCAGGTGGGTAGGTCAAGTACCTAGGTCGGTGATAGGTAGCTAGATGGATAGATACAGCACACTTCTGGATCTGATATTGAGTGGCTATAACATTGATTTTTCTGCCCTGATAGACTCTAACAGCTAAAGCATTTTCTTACTCTGCTCATTGGTTCTCTCACAGCAAGCCTTCCATAGCAAGAGCGTTTCAGAAATCCCTATTTACCGCCATTTGGATTATCTACATTTCACCTGGCTTCTCCACTCAAATGCAGTTTTAGGCCAAGAGCCCAGCAGTGTTATTCTTTTAATTTTATATGCCCACAGAGCTGAAACATTTGAAGTGCAAGCGTGGGGCTGTATACTTTTCAATTAGACGTTGGCACGTGCAAATACTCCTGACACTAACTGGCACAGACTGACTACCATTCACTTAACTTAATGGATACTCTAATGGCACGGCCAATGGTAGAGCAACTTTGGAGACTTGAGAAATCTAGAAGCAGTGGAAATTATAGTCCACAGCATGACAAGAAGTCCTTTTTAAAGGTTTTGCACAATGAGCTTATTTCAGAAATGAAGAATGCCAATTGGATTAATCTGCCAAATCTTGGCAGGACAATGATACCAATTGCCTTTTGTAACTATTTACTTACCTCTCTGTTTCCTTAGGTATAGAGAACAAGCAAAAGTATTGCTTCTTACATTTGTACTGATGCCTTTTTACTTGAGAAAGCACAAATCAGTGAGTCCTCCTTCCCTCTTTCCCTCTTGAACCCTGTGAATTTTCAAACTTCAAGACCTTTTTGTTTTCCACACTTAGTTTCTCATGAAATATTCTAGGTCTATGTTTGGATCGACATATCTTTAGGGCTTATCCTACATATCAAAATTTTAACTATTGGCATTATTATCTGCAAATTTCTAGTAGTCATTTTTATAGTCTACAACTATGGGTGTTATTGTTCCCTATCCATTTTATAATTTCAACTAAATCGAGCAATGAAAATTTTATAGTGCATCCCTAATTGTGCACCAGACTGGAACTGTTCATACAAATTCCAAGCAATTATAAGGCTTTCTGGGAAACATTGGCAGCAAACACTGGATTAAATGTTTATAACAGCAAGCCAGATGGGAAACAGAGATAAGGAAAATCTCATGGAAACTTATTTTTTTTTTCCCAAACCAAAACACTATTTTAAATTAACCTGGCCAAGGGAAAGCATTTTCACACTGTTGACCAATAAAGATCTTTTGGTAAGTAACAGCAGTTAAATTGTGAGAATAATGTTACATGGACATAACTCATTGTGTCAACTGTGACTGATGTTACAAAACAGATACTAAATGGACAGAATTGATGACTGAGACTCCAGTGATGTGTTAGCTCAAATTTGAAGAGCGGATGCTTTAAAGTTAAAAAATGTGCTTCATATTATATTGAAGGTGGAAAAAATCACATGGAAATATTTAGCTGTACTTGAAAATGCTTGACGTGGAGACTGTGATGCATATATAGTCAACTTTCTCATGCTAAAAATATTTTTACTGCTTGAGAACTCAGAGTAAAGACTGCCATTTTTGTAAATAAATCTCTCTCTTACTGGAACTGGGCAATAAGCTAATCTCACCAATTGAACTCAGTTTGCCTCACTTTTTTAAACGTTTATTTTTGAGAGAGAGAGACAGAGAAAGAGAGAGAGAGGGGAAGGGGCAGAGAGAGAGGGAGATACAGAATCTGAACCAGGCTCCAGGCTCTGAGCTATCAGCACAGAGCTCAACACAGGGCTTGAACTTATAAGCTGTGAGATCACGACCTGAGCTGAAGTCAGGCACTTAACCGACTGGGCCACACAGGCACCCCTCATATTTGCTTCTTCTGATTTGAGTATAAAAATGTTCTGAAAGTTACAAAGGTAGGTTTGTAGGGAAGCTGTTAACACTGAAATTTCAAGTCCCTTCACTTGCATGGTTTCCTTCCCTGGAATGATCCCTAACAATATGTTCACATGCTCATATATTTTTTTAAAGTTTGTGAGGGAAGATATTTTAAATGTAATTGGTTAATACTACTGTCTCTTTCCATTCTGATTGTCCCTTCATAACATTTTCCTTTTGCTAGGTGGCATTGGAGTGACCATGAGCATTTCTGGATTACGGCTAGGTGAATGTTAAGTTTAGGAGACATTTATTGGATTTAGTCATATGTATTTATGTGAGATGCAGTCAATTCCACGTAGTTAAGTTAATGCCACTTAGAAGCTTAGAAGTGGCTTCTGGGAATAGTTTACTACTCACTATGCCTAGCCACTTGTTATGGAAACATGAAGGTACAGGCCAGGAGTACTATTAATATGTCCTACCTTGCCTGACATGCCTATTGGAGGAAAAATAAGGTTTAAAATGCATACAGCAAGGAGCTAAGCTATACAACATTTTTTTCAATTAATAAATATGTAAAAGATATTCACACTTAAAACAGAAGTACAATGTCTTTTAAAAACTCTAAGTTATGTTTTCTAGGAATTGGAAAAGGAATATAAATATAAATAAGCTGCAAACATTTATTCAAAAAGTTGTAAGTCTCAGACCTTTTTTATTTTTCACATAGATACATTTATTTTTGAGGTGAGAACACTTAAGATCTACCCCTTTAGCAAATTTCAATAATATAATATTCAATACAACATACAACATAATATTTAATAATTTAGTAATACAGTATTATTAACTATAGTCATACTGTACATTAGGTCTCCAGAACGGATTCATCTTTTTTTAAAATTTTGTCCCCATATTTATTTATTGATTTTTTTTGCTTTGAATATATATTTTTTAATATCATTTATTTTCAAGTTAGCTAACATACAGTGTATACAGTGTGCTCTTGGCTTTGGGGGCTTTGGGGGTAGATTCCTGTGATTTATCGCTTACATACAACACCCAGTGTTCATCCCAACAAGAGCCCTCCTCATGCCCATCACCAATTTTCCCCTCTCTGCCCCCATCAACCCTCAGTTTGTTGTCTATGTTTAATTAAGAGTCTCTTATGGTTTGCCTCCCTCTCTGTTTGAAACAATTTTCCCCCTTCCTTTCCCCCATGGTCTTCTGTTAAGTTTCTCAAGTTCCACATATGAGTAAAAACATGATATCTGTCTTTCTCTGACTTATTTCACTCAGCATAATACCTTCCAGTTCCATCCACACTGTTGCAAATGGCAGGATTTCATTCTCTCTCATTGCCAAGTAGTATTCCATTGTATATATAAGCCACATCTTCTTTATCTATTCATCAGTTGATGGACATTTGGGCTCTTTCCATAATTTGGCTATTGTTGAAAGTGCTGCTATGAATACTGGGGTACATGTGCCCCTATGAATCAGCACTCCTGTACCCTTTGGATAAATTCCTAGTAGTGCTATTGCTGGGTCATACGGTAATTCTATTTCTAATTTTTTGAGTAACCTCCACACTCTTTTCCAGAGCAGCTGCATCAGTTTTCATTCCCACCAACAGTGCAAGAGGGTTCCCCTTTCTTCAAATCCTTGCCAACATCTGTTGTTGCCTGAAGTGTTAATTTTAGCCACTCTGACTGGTGTGAGGTGATATCTCAGTGTGGTTTTGGTTTGTATTTCCCTGATGATGAGTGATATTGAGCATCTTTTCATGTGTCTGCTGGCCATCTGAATGTCTTCTTTGGAAAAGTGTCTATTCATATCTTCTGCCCATTTCTTCACTGGATTATTTGTTATTCGGGTGTTGAGTTTGGTAAGTTCTTAATAGATTTTGGATACTAACTCTTTATCCAGTATGTCATTTTCATATATCTTCTCCCATTCCATTGGTTGCCTTTTAGTTTTGTTGACTGTTTCCTTTGCAGTGCAGAAGCTTTTTATTTTGATGATAAAATATCAAGATAATATTAAATATATTGATATATTAAGTCAATAAAATATTAAATATAAAATATTATCAAGATAGCTTTTTATCTTGACCTTGATGAGGTCCCAATCGTTCATTTTTGCTTCTTTGCCTTCAGAGATGTATTGAGTAAGAAGTTGCTGTGGCTGAGGTCAAAGAGGTTGTTGCCTATTTTCTCCTCTAGGGTTTTGATGTTTTCCTGTCTCACATTTAGGTCAAAGACAATGTTTTCATTGCAAGTCAGGAAGGTGTGTTAGAGTATTTGAGTGAAAAAGATGAGAAAATATGAACTTCTCATCTGGATATACATATGTGAAGAGTGTTTTGCCACCTTTAATTTTATTTATCAAAGGTATTGAGAGAATATTAATATAAAAATTAATGGAGGGGCGCCTGGGTGGCTCAGTCAGTTGAGCGTCCGACTTCAGCTCAGGTCACGATCTCACGGTCTGTGAGTTCGAGCCCTGCGTCGGGCTCTGGGCTGATGGCTCAGAGCCTGGAGCCTGCTTCCGATTCTGTGTCTCCCTCTCTCTCTGCCCCTCCCCCATTCATGCTCTGTCTCTCTCTGTCTCAAAAATAAATAAACGTTAAAAAAAATTAATGGAATATGAAATATAAGGGATAAAAGTGAGCAGTGTAATCAATAGAAATTATTCTTAAGATAATTTAACAAATATTTTTATATCATACTTAAAGCAGTAATTTGTTAAGTTGAAGAGAAACATTTTGAGTAGAAAACATATCAGACCCTGGGCTTGTTGTGAATTCAATAATGAAGAAAAATGAATTCTATGAATGCATTTGGGAAACCACTTAAACTTCCTGCTGTATTAATTAGCTTTTGCTGCATGAAAAACCTCCCCTAAACTTAATGGCTTACACTATATCATATGGGCCAAATCAGGCCCATGACTTGTTTTTGTTTTTGTTTTTGTTTTATGTTTCACAACCTAAGAATGTATTTACATCTTTAAAGAAATGAGTTGTTGTTGTTGTTTTAAAAGAAGAAGAAGAAATGCAACAGAAACTTCAAGTGATCCACAGAGCCTAAAGTATTTACTATCTGGTTCTTTGCCAAAACAAAACAAGACAAAACAAACAAAAAAAGTCTGCCAAACTCTGGCTTAAAATAACTTATTTAGCTTACTATTCACCATATTAGTGATTTGGGCTGGGCTCAGTTGGGCAGTTCTTCTGCTGCTCTGGTCTGACCTCGTTCATTTTTTTTAGTTACCCACTGGTCACCTGAAGCCTGGTGACCTGGCATTTCCTCCCTTCCAGGTTTGGTAGTTGGCTGGCAGTCAACTGGGATGATGGAGCCACAGCCTCTAATCATTTAGCAGACAAGTTAGGGCTTGTTGATATGATTGCAGTTGCAGTGTTTCCAATAACAACAAGCAGGGACAAGCCCAAATCCAAATGCTTGTTTGCATCATGCTTGGTAATGTTCTAATAAAGTAAGTCACATGGATAAATCTAGAGTTATTATTGGGGGAGATACTTCCAAAAGGCATATATGAAGGAAAAGGAAAAAATTGTGGGGGTACCTGTCTGGCTCAGTAGGTAGAGCATGCGACTCAATCTCAGGGTTGTGAGTTCAAGCCCCATGTTGGGCATGGAGCCTACTTGAAAAAAAAAATTATGGCCAATCTTAAAATCATCCATACTTGATTTGACATAAAATAATGGCAATAACAAAGATAATGTACAACTAATAATAGGCCATTACTATGAGGACAGTGGTAACAAATTCTTAAATAAGTGATGTCAATTCAATGAGTATTTAATATTAGTAGCTACACCAGAAATCTGAAATGCTGTGAAATCTTTCTGTTCATATATGAAAGAAATCCAATAGCCATCTTCTCCAATTGACAACAATCCTTAAATATGACATGGAATCACCAATACAGAAAGTGAACTTAAATGAGTATTTACTAAACTCTCATCCTTATGGGTTGGAAGAACAAATACCATTAAAATGTCTATACTACAGAGAAATCAACAGATTTAATGAAATCCTTATCAAAATACCAACAGCATTTTTCACAGAACTAGAACAAACAATCCTAAAATTTGCATAGAACCACAAAAGACCTCAAATAGTCAAAGGAATGTTGAAAAAGAAAAACAAAACTGGAGGTATCACAATTACAGATTTCAAGTTATGTTATAAAGTGGCAGTAATTAAAATAGTACGGTACAGTGATCTTCCTGATGTCAGCCATAGAAACATTTTTTTCTGGATATGTCTTCTGAGGCAAGGGAAATAAAAGCAAAAATAAACTATCAGGACTACACCAAAATAAAAAGTTTCTACACAGAAAAGGAAACAATCAACGAAACTAAAAGGCAACCTACTGAATGGGAGAGGATAATTGCAAATGACATACCCAATAAAGGATTAGTATCCAAAATGTATAATGAACTGATACAACTCAGCACCCTAAAAACAAATAATCCAATTAAAAAATGGACAGAAGACATAAATAGACATTTCTCCAAAGAAGACATACAGATGGCCAGCAAACACCTGAAAAGGTGCTCATCATCATTCATCATCACAGAAATGCAAATCAAAAATACAATGCAATATCACCTCATACCTGTCAGAATGGCTAAAATCAAGAATAAGGAAACCACAGGTGTTGACAAAGGATGTGGAGAAAAAGGAACCTTCTGCACTGTTTGTGGGAATGCAAACTCGTGCAGACACTGTTAAAGACAGTATGGAGGTTCCTCAAAAAATTAAAAATGGAAAAATCCAGGAATACCAATACTGGGCATTCACCCCAAAACTCCAAGAACACTAATTCTGAGGGATACATGCACCCCTATGTTCACTGAAACATTATTTACAAAAGCCAAACTATAGAAGCAGCCCAAGTGTCCATTCACAGATGAATGGATGAAGAAGTGGTACATATATACAATGGAATATTATTCATCCATAAAAAGAATGAAATCTTGCCATTTGCAATGACATGAATGGAGCTACAGAATATAATGCTAAGTGAAATAAGTCAGTCAGAGAAAGGTAAATACCATATGATCACTCATATGTGAAACTGAAGAAACAAAACAAATGAGCAAAGGGAAATGAGAGAGAAAACCAAGAAACAGACTCTTAATTATAGAGAAGAAACTGATGGTTACTACAGGGAAGGTGGGAGGAGATGGGGATTAAAGAATACATTTATCATGATTAAATTTAAAAAATGTAATTGTACTGTAATTTGTTGTAATTTCTTAGTCTAAAACATAGGTACTTTCATGCCTAAGTTTAGATATATATTTTTTAGTTCTTTTTCTTCTATAGGATTTCCAAAATGTCCTAAGTTTCAGGTCCCATAAAACTGGATCCTCCTGGGGAAGGACAAGTGAATGTTTCTGCTCTGGAGAACTAGGCCTGGGCAGGAGATCAGCTGGTATAAAGAAACAAGGGAGGAGAGAGTTCCAGCTTCTTGAGGAAGGGTATTTGTAATCCTGAATCCTTTAGTCCACTCCAATTGATTTAAAAGCCTTAATAAACCTTTTTGCTCATTATCAAATGCAATCTATCAACCTTAGGGTAATGAAAACCACACAGTTTCATGCTAAGTTGCTATATTAAATACCTGTTCATCTTTGTTACCCCCATTCCTACTTCCCTGGCAATATTCCCCCTTCCTGGAGAGTGCATTTGACATAAGGGGGTTTCATTTGGGAAATGGAGGAAAAGCCTCTGAGAGATCAAATAATTTGCCCATGGACACACAGTTCACGGGGAAGCTAGGATTGCAAACAAGGTGTATCTGTTGCCAAGGACTATTCTTTTCTCATCCATCTCTCTTGGCCTTCAACCTTCTAATGCATAGGACCTGCCACTCGAAGTTGATGAGAAATAACATCTTACATGGAAATTGAGACTTTATTATATGTTAATTATCATCCATCACATATCTTCTGTATGCAAAGTCCTATATTAAGTGCCAGAAATCCTGGGAAATATATATATATATATATATATATATATATATATATATATATAATATTATTATATATTATTATATATTATTGTATATTATATATATAAATATAAAATATATATACATATATATATATATGGTAGCACATGTTAAGTATCTAGTAAGTGATATAAAATCTTCACCATTTATAATTTATATCAGAGGTACTTAATTTTCTACAACGCCACCAATCTATCTGACTTGTCCAGAAATGTTCAACCAGCCATAGAGCCAAGGTCTTTAATCATGTTTCCTCAGCATTCTCTTGGCTGAACCACCAAGATCAACCCTGCTATTATTACTTGAAACCAATAGGTGTTCTCTAAAGACATCTCAAGATTAATTCAGACCCTTGAAGTTACTTCTAGCATTTACTATAGTGTACCCTGATATTTTTTCAGATTTTATTCCAAGGTTGAAATCTCTGATCTTTATTCTTCATTTCTACTTTGTTGTTTACTTTCATTTTCCCTTTGTATTGCTGAAGCATCCTAGAGAAAGTAATTGAATGCAGAGAATAATTCTCTATTTTTAATTTTTTAAATGTCTATTATTTCTGTGAGAGAGAGAGAGAGAGCAGGGGAGGGGAAGAGAGAGAGACACACACACAGAATTCAAAGCAGGCTCCAGGCTCTGGGCTGTCAGCACAAGAGCCCAAAGGGGGCTCAAACTTGTGAACTGTGAGATCATGACCTGAGCCAAAGTCGGACACTTAACCAACTGAGCCACCCAGGCACCCTGAGAATAATTCTTATAATAATGAATTGGATTCTTCCCATTCCAAATTTGAGGGCTCTGTCAAAGAAGCTAGATGATAAGGCCTTTTATATGTAGGTATAGTCTTTGAGAAAAGCATGTGATTTCCATGCAACCATTTTCTTTGATCATGAAATCCATGTACTTGGGATCAAAGAGCAAATGTTTGTGGATTCAAGACACAGCCCATAATTTTAATGATTAAAATATGTGTCCAAAAAGTAAAACCTAACTATTAATCTATTGTATTCATTATCTTCTTGGTTAACATGCCCAGAGGCTAATGCCACAGTGGTGACTCAAAGCTACCACACAACAATTTATTTTACTTTATATTTTCAGATAAAATAGAAAAATTACACTTATTAAAAACAGTACATCATTTTAACCTTCAGTTACCCCCTAAACCTAGTTTGCCCAAGGTCATTATGTCATCTGACACAAGTCCAGGGCCTCTGAGAAGAAAGCCACAGCAACAGTATAGAAGCTGTGAGGAAATCTGGATAAACAGGTAAGCAGGTCTTAATGGCTGTTCTTCGGCCTAATTTACCAAGTCTTCATCCTACACTTTAGAATTCAGATGTTTCAGAAACAAAATTAAATTGTGCCACAACCAAATCATAGATGGAAGTCCAAATCCTATGTAATTGCTTCATCACCCTTATGAGAAGTTCTGATTAAAATGAGTCACATTGACCTTGGATGACATGGCCTTAGGGGCAATTATTCCCCAAGGGACTTAATTAAATGCAATTAGACCAGTGAGAGAACATTTAACAAGGCCCCTTGTGATACCTATGTTTCCAATTTATTTTTCCAGCAACTTTCACTAATGATTTGATTCACTCAACACCCATCAATGGATAATGACTGGATACTCACTACTACAAGGTGACAGTGGGATACGTGGATCCCAAGATTCGGGAATTAGAAAAGACAGACATGTGACAAATTAAATAGTGTTTTCCCGATTTATCTGATAATTGTGTCCTAGATGTATGGAAAATAATAGGGACTGACACAGGCCTGCACTAGTCCAATATTAATTATAACAAGAGCCTCAGGTAGGAGCAATGATTTCTGGCAGTGAGAAACCCAAAACATTATGCAAGTGATTCTGGACAAGGGAGGAACAATATCAAATGTGACCGCTAGGCTTAAAGCATGGATATCAGGAGGTAGCAGGTAGTAGTGGTTGTCAGAGGTGGGAACTGGAGTCTAAAGCAAGAGGGTCAAGGGGACCTTAAGAGAAAAAGGAGTGGTCCAAGATCAGAGAGTTCCAAGAAAGCCCAGGAGTGCACAGTCAGGAATGAGCTAGAGTCCACATAAATAGTCTGAAACTGAGGTGAACCTGGGCACTTCAGGTCTGAGCAAGGCCATGGCTTCGAATGAGCAGACTGCTGGCGACCACAAACGCTCAGAAACTGAAGGGACAGGACAGCCTGCCGGGGCAGCAGCAAACAAAGAATCTGGCAAGGGATCCCAGTCAGGAGTGGATGCATAGCCTTAAGGAACTACTGACCTTGCTAACTGGAGCCTCTGGAAGGCAGGTGAAGGTTTTCTCCAGGCATCTGCAAATCTGGAAGAGCTCTAAGAAAAGAAAGAAAGGAAGAAACAAGTGGAAATATATAGACATAATCATCACAGAAAAAAGGAACAATGTAGGATCCCTTACATAATAGTTTTGATTTTTGGGGTATACTAGTTGGTACTGTTTTTATTTTTAATTATATGGGGGGCAGGGTAGGTGTATATATAGAAGTAGAACATGAAGTTGTCAAAGAGGCTAAATGTACTTCTCCAGTTCCACTGAATACTTGAGGAAATTTTGCTCCAACCACAAAGTTGCTGAGATGTTCCCTTCTTTGTTAGTTAAGGGACTGTCTTACCCCAGAATTGTAGCAGAAGTAAGGTCATGCACACTCCAACTTACAGAGAGCAGATTGGAGAGGGAGTTCATCCAGATCTGACTTAGTTCTAGAAGAAAAAAAAAAAGGAGGGGGGGGGGCATGTCAGGAGATTCAGCTGGTTTCCAGGAGGAATGATGAGTTTGCATTGTGTTGTGCTGATGTAAAACTGACAGCAGGACATTGAAGGGAAAGTCTC
Organism: Acinonyx jubatus; assembly: GCF_027475565.1. NCBI lineage: Eukaryota > Metazoa > Chordata > Mammalia > Carnivora > Felidae > Acinonyx > Acinonyx jubatus. The sequence continues at coordinate 69,695,485 of NC_069391.1, read as the reverse complement.
TACTGGCCAGCTGAAGGAGGATGAGAGCTGGAAGTGTAGACTTTGGAGTCATACATAGAACTGATAAGTGAAGTTGAGTAGGGGAGGTATTGTTGCTTCTCAGCAGTAGTCACATCATCTGGAAGTGGAAATTATTTCCATTATTTCCATTACCTCCATTTTTAAGGTGCTGACTCATTTCACATAAACAAGAGCATGACTAGCTGTAGTAGACTTTGACCCCAGCTGGACATGATCTTAATTAGATGGGCAGCGGTGGAAGTTTGTGAACTGCAAACATATTTGGAGGTACAGTTTAGAAAGATACCTACAGCAAAGAGGTGACAGAGCAGAGCCTAGTGACTGGCTGGTCATCAGGATCGTTGGGCATATGCTTAACAGAGCAGGGTTTATAGCTCCATCAGTCACTTGAGTTAAGACTGGCTCATTTCAGTGTTTGAAAAATCAGGGGAGATGTGGCTAAAAAGATTCTCTCTTGCGGTTTCAATTATTTTCTGGTTGTTATCATAACATTCTTATCCTGGCCTTTCACATGGCATCCTAGAACTTCTATCCCTATTCCAGCCGAAACTACAGAGCCAAAATAAAAATAAAAAATAAAATAAACCCTGTGGAGGAAACTGCTTTTGAATAAAAGTTCTTCCTTATCTACATGCATCGTTTTATAAAACATCTGAATTTAGAATACAGTGGCCAAATACTTCAGGTACTCATTTTTTCATTGAGCCAGCTTTAGTGTCATTAACTGTGAGTGAACGTTGGGGTGGGTATGATACCCTATATGCAGAGACAGGTCTGGGTCCATTGGCTTGGTGATAGCAAGGATGAGTGTGTTCCATGCCAACTCTGTTGAAACGCACCCAACTTTGGAACGATAATTTAATATAAGCAGCCAAACATGGACTTAGTCCAACCTCAAATGTCCTACTAAAACTGTGTGATGGCTCATAAAGATAGCTCTGTCTCTAGGAATTTTATGGACTAAAACAGTGTGTTGAAGTGATAAATAGCATCCCCAATACCTCCATTAAGAGCTACGTCTGTATTGCTTTGGACCACCATGCAGCAAAGAGAAATGTCCAGCAGAAGGGAATCAAGAATGAAGCCTGCATTCTCCTTTTCTTTCGGATGCTGCATATATGACTTCATTTTTTTCTAATCTTCAAAATGGAAAAAAGAAGATTCTAAGTATAATCAATTGAAAGAATATTATGGTGTTCCATGTTTTGAGAAAACGTCTTCCACTGCTTCATTAATGTCTCTTCTGTAACAATTTATGATCCCTGATATGTTTCTTTCAGAATTTACTGCCGTGCACACATACTTCTTAAATATCTTTAAATTTAAATGCAAGTAATAAGAAGTATATGGCACACTGGGTTTCCCTTTTTGCACTAGTTTCTAGGGAGCTCAGAGTGAAATTCCGCGCTGAATTCCTTATCCCCATCATTAAATACAATGGTTTTCTGCCTCCTTTTCTGAATATTCCCTCTTTTTGAAAAATATCTATTATAAGTATAGTTTGGCAGGTTTTTAATTTCTCAATAAATTTGGGGGGAGGTACAATTTTATGGCAGCATAAAATTAAAGAACAGCAAGAAATATAAGTGGCTCTTTATTACCCATGCATTGCATGCTCATCAGAACTTGAGATATTTTTCCTAACACAGCATGGCTTCATTGAGTGGGTAATGTTAATGCACATCATACTATCATGCCACTGAGTTCCCTATGGGATCTTTTTCATGTTTATTACACTCCAAACTAGAAAGGATAGATTTAATATGGAAGGATAGAGAAGGTGAGGTAAAGGAGGAGCAAGGGAAGAATATATAGTTTCATGAACAAATGAGTGAGAATAAAGGTGTATTTGAGTAATTTTTATAAAACACTTTGAGATTCTTTTTCTCTGTGGAAATTTACACACTTCCCTACCATTAGCATTAATTAGTAAGAGGTTATTATAATGGCAGTGCTTTATATGGCATTATGGAAAGAATGAGTGCATGTAAAATTTTGATCACACAGAAGACTCATTGAGGCAAATGCCAAAATTTTCCTGTAGAAAATTAAATGTATTTTGACTTTATATTTGGTCTTAGATACTGAAATGTTTTACTCTTATCCAAATCCTCTTGGCCTTTGCAATTTTGGAACCAATATAATGTGTTTTGCGGTATCTTAAGGTATCATTCATGATGACATTATGACTGCTAATAAAATCATAGGGTACCCAACAAAATGAACTTCTGGATTTGGCTTAGCTAATGATTTAGGATGGAAAATTCTCAGAGAAATTGTGCATGAATTTATTCAATGAGAGAAAGAACTCACCTAAACATGCTAATTCTTCTGGATGCCTGAAGACAAAAATCTTACTTGTATACTCAAAAAAGTTAGGAAAGCCCATGTTCTTTGGCTGAAATTTATAAGTTGGAATTAAAGATGTATTGGTATTATTCAATGAGATCTCTTATATAAAATAAGCAAGGCGATGGTCAAGAAAGTAATTCTGAAGTACATGCACACTAAGGAATAACAAGGTACCCACATCCTTAACAGCAAATTCCATTTTTGTATTAGACTGATAAGAGAAATGCAGTGAGAAAAGATGATAGGGTATTGGTGCTTATCCCAATAGTTGCATTTCTTCTTTATTGAGAGCTTCTTCATCTCTTCATTGCTGGAACACGGTATTCCCCCCCACCCCCACCCCCCCCGAGGCCTAATACAGACTGAGTCTACATTGGGCTATAGGATCTCCTTATTCTGACTGAATTAACCTTTCAAATTCATCAAATAAACAGGCTCTGTTTCTGTTAATTGGACATTTTATTGACTAAACTGATTGATTTAAGCATTAATTTCAGGTCACTTAAAAAAATGTCTACCTGCAGTATACAAGATCTCTGTAGATTCAACAGATCTTACTGAAATTTAATGCTTGAAAATACAAATGTCCATCTCCAAGAAGCATAGGAAACTTGTGCAAAGCCAATTCATTTTTTAAACTTTCTTTTTAATTCACTTGTTCAGCAGATACTTTTTGAATAGAAATAGGATTGAACAGAAATAGGAACAACTATGAACCAGTCAGATCTATTATTTCTTTTGTCCCTACAGCTTATGGCTAGGGATATAGTGTCCTCAGTGCAAGGCTAGGAGTTAGTGCAGGGTGCCATGAGAGGACATGGGCAGGACATCTAACCTTGCTGGAGGCGGGATGGGAGCAGAGAACAGACTAGGCTTCCCAGAGGAAATGACCTAAGCAGATGGAAGGGGTGATGAGGAGACTGATGCAATAAGAGGCAAGAAATACGTGACCTATTTTTCATTGTATCAAAAGAAAAGAAGAAAAAGATGAATGTGGAAAACTTGTGATTTCAATGGCAAGAATCTGTCAGGATCGTCTTTGTGATTTTCTTTGTGAAACAAGAGACGGGAGTACAATCACATTGTAAGTGTGGAAGAAAGAATGAGGAAGAAAAATCAGAGTGGGATAATATGGACAGGGAGGGTTGTGCAAGGGAGAGGAAAGGTTTGAGAAAGGTAAAGAAAGTTTTAAATAGGTGCTAGAAAGAACCTGAGAGAGAGAATCTCTTAGGAAAATATAATAAGGTTGTCAGCAGAATTGAGGGACAAGACAAGTTCATGACTTTTTAGAAACATTACTTCCCATAGTTCTGTGATATTAACCAGCAGGACTCCACTGTTTAAGTGTAGATATAGAGGAAATGGAGAGATGGATGACTGAGGGTAATGATTTTGTTCGGCTGGAGTGTTAGAATAATCACAGGCAAAGAGTGAGTATGAAGACATAAACCATCCAGTCTCACCTGAATAGGAAAAGCAGTGAAGTCTGGATGAAGCTGATAGAGAGGTTCAAGGTATTATGAGTCTCAACAAGGTCAAATAACAAATCTCATGAGTGACTTATTAGGTGTGTTCAAAGATAAGGTGGGAGCCAGCATTGGGGGAAGCAGTTCCAGATGATGACACAGTGCAGTGTGTGTCTAAGGGAACAGATGGCTGAAGGAGAGGTAAATGTCTCTGGAGCAAGAGCCCTGGGTGGCAAGAGAAACATCCATGCTGGTGTGGGAGTTGCATAGGAGGATGTTAGGATGTGAGGAATGATGGAAGACTATGAACCATGTGTTAGGCTCACTAACAAACTGAAAACAGGAGAGTATGCATTTCACAGAAGCAAGGTTTTTAAAAGATCCTGGAGTAGGTATAGCATGGGAACTGAATGAACACCAACTGCATCTCCTGGCCCAAGCTGGGAAAATGAACAGCTTCTCCCAGAGAAGGTGTCATAACTCACTGTCCTCAGGAGAGAACCTCTGGGAAGAAAGGTGAAGAGTTGAGGATTTAGCACAAAGAGGTGCCATGGCTTGCCCAAAGTCACCAAACAAGAAACTCAGGGTTTTATCAATATCCCTTGGTACTGAAGGCTCTAGTACTTGCAAGAGGCTTCCTACTGGAAGTACTTGCAGCTCTCTGCCAAGGGCTTTCTATGACTGCAAGGCAAATAGAATGGGCAAGAGAGGACCTATGCCCCCAGGACCAACCTTTAACAAATAATTGAAAAAGGTAGTGAATACTTGCCCAGGTTCCTTTGTCCCCAGATAGGACAACTCTAAGGTATGTTCTAAACAGTTTCCCAAAATTCCCAGAGGGATTGAGCTATAGTTACCCACACTTGCTCATTAATGCATCCTGCATTGGTCTTCCCTGTTTGTCTTGTGTCGCCCCTCTCTTAGCTTCCTGGGATTGTGTTGCCAGGATGCCCATCTATATTTGAATTTCATATAAACAACACTTTTTTTTTAGTGTAAGTATATCCCAAATATTGCATGGGACATAATGTATCCTAAAAGTTTTGTTTGTTTTTATTTGAACTTCAAATTTAGCTGAGCTCCTGCAGTTTTATTTGCTAAATCTGGAAGCCCTATTTGGGATTGCCTTCCAAATAATTTACTTGTATTCCTATCCTTCCCTCAATATTTGCTTCTGAGGGAGACCAAAGTAAAACAGTCAGCAACTATTCCAGAGGGATAAACTTTGAAGAAGAAAAAAGACTTGAGAATCAACATTCTACTGCAACGTTGAAACCAGATTGGAATTATAAATGACTGTCCCTCTAATGCCAACTCTAAAGTTACCAGGAAAAGGCTACAAACCAGCCACAGCACATTTAGCTTGATTTGTAAAAGCCATCACCTCATCAGAAAAGCACCTGTTATCCAGTCACCTTTATTAAACTCAATGCCAAGTATCATTAGTACAGCAATGCTGTGATGCTGTGTATTCATTCCATCACCAAATGTCCTAAATGTCTATCACTGGAGAACAGCCTCTGTTTCAATAAAATAATATTACTGAAAAGGACGCGGGGAGGCCATGCAACCCTGGTGATCTCCTTGACCAGCCACTTCCTAGCAATAAGCTGTGCTTGATTGCATCAACACAGGGGATCCCGGATGCATGATTATTAATGAACTTTCAAACTGAGGCTTGTTTGTTAATAATTTAATGAAAACCCCAAGTGTTTACTTGCTGCTATTTCTCCCAAGAGATCCCTCTGCAAATTCTGGATAGGAGCTGCTTCACTCCTCTACCCCAACAACATTGCCAATGTTTTCCAAGCTGATATTTACTACATCCTTACTTCCATGAAAGCATCCAAGCCCGGATGGTGGGGTGGTTTCATTTCTCATCAGTGTAAAACTAGGCCTTTCAGAGTATCTGCATTTCCCCAACATGTCTGGTGATTCCTGTGTCTTGAATTTCACAGCAGAAGTTCAGTTGTTTATCACTTTTGTTTATGCACAGTGAAAAAAAATCATTGGTGCTAGTGTGAAGTTGTGTTTCAGGTACAAAACTTGCTCAAATATTCCCACAAAATTCCCGGGTTAATGAATGTGTGGTAACTTCTCTCAATGTTTAAAATGATCTCCCATCAGTACAATCTAATTTTGGGCATCCTTACTGTTTTTTTTTTTAATTTAAACTATTTAAACTGAAACAAAACAAAACTAAAAAACCAAGTTCACCCATTTCTCTCACCCTGTCACCTGCTGCCTCTGGCAACCACCAATCTGTTCTGGTCTCTGTATCTATGAGCTTGTTTTGTTTGTCTGTTTTAAATTCTACATATAAAAGAGATCATCTAGTATTTGTCTTTCTATGTCTGACTTATTTCACTTAGCATAATGCTCTTGAGGTCCTTGTTGTCACAATGGCAAGATTTCATTCTTTTTATGGCTGAATAGTATTCCATTGTGTGTGTATATATTTATCCATTCATTCATTCATCCACTGGTGAACACTTAGACTGTTCCCATATCTTGGCTATTGTAAATAATGCTGCAGTGAACATGGGGGGGCATGTATCTCTGAGTTAGTGCTTTCATTTTCTTTAGATAAATACCCAGAAGTAGATTTGGTAGATCATGTGGTAGTTTTGTCTTTAATTTTTTGAGAAACCTCCATACTGTTTCCCATAGTGGCTGCACCAATTTACATTCCCACCAGCAGTGCACAAAGTTTCTCTTTTCTCCACATCCTCGCCAACACTTGTTATTTCTTGTCTTTTTGATACTAGCCATTCTGCCAGATATAAGGTGTTATCTCATTATGGTCTTGACATATATTTCCCTAATGATTAATGACATTGAGCATCTTTTCATTACCTTTTGTCGATCTGTGTGTCTTCTTTGGAAAAATGTCTATGAGGATTAACATTATTTTCATGTAACACTGGGGTCTTTTATCTCAGCAATAGATAGTACCAATCTGTGGCAGTATCAGCAAACCTCAGGGCTTCCAACAGCACTTGAGTCACTGGGGAATGCTAGTGAAGTTCACTCTAAAGAAAATAATTCTTACTTTTATATGCATTCTGCAGACTTCCTTTTGATTTCCACAGTGAGCCTATTGATTTCAAAGTGTCCTTTCAGGATCACTTAGAAGGCCAGAGTCTCATCCATGTCCCAATTCATTGACTTTGCTCCATGCTCGGTACTTGTTTGAAGTCTGTGGGGTTCTGTCTAAAAGAGGCTCAGTAGGCAGCAGAGAGAGGCAAGTGTCTAGTCTCAAACCTCCCTTGTGGGATGATTACAAAACCAAGTAGAGACTGGGGAACTGGGTATCATCTTGACAATGAGTCATCTTCCGAAAATGAGTACTCAGATCCATCATGGCAGGAGATGACTACAAAGGACGGCATTTTATAAAGGGGCTCACATCTTTCTCTCCTGCCTGCACAAACTTCACCATTTTGAAACCTCAAGAAGTTGGTTCTGCACCAGAGTTTGAAGGCAGATAATCTTCTGATTCACAAATTACTAAATTATTTGAATATAAATGAGAGATCAAGATGGATGAAGACAACTATCTTCATTTGCTTTCATCACACACTCCTAATTGGTAGTTCAGGATTGTCCCCATAGAGAGGATGAACAGCAGAAACCCTACCCTACTTTCACAATGCACAGAATTGCACTGTGCTTCCTCCTATCTGCTGCTGTCTGAGGGCAGTATTGTTCTAATAATAAGGTCGGATGGTTTTTCTATTAGTGGCAACTTACGACAATATGTAACTTCATGACAGCTGAAGAACCATAGTTCTGCTGTTGCCTTTCCTTGCTCCATATGGTTGATCCTACAATATATTTGAACATGACACAATAATGTAGATAGATTGCATGGTGGGCCACAGTGACGAGGCATTCCAGGCTTTGTACCTCACCCATTACAGTGGGCTCCCCACTGAGTCAGACTCCAATTCAACTTTGTAATTAATTTTATTTAACATTCTGAGTGACTTTTACATCACTTAGTGTCTAGACATAAGCTCAAGTAGCTGAGACATGCAAAAATTCACACAAAGCAGAAATTTATCTTTCTGTGGGATTAAGCCATTTAGTTGTTTCATGGAATTCAACAGTCCATTTTTTAAAATTACTTTTCTTTATCACTTGAACTTAGTTGGCCATACCTGTGTTTGCCAAGAGGAAAGCTTTTTCATAATGCTAATGTCTTCAGACCACACATTTGTATCCTTCATAGGAATTGGGAAGGACCTAAGTTGAAAAATCAGAATTCATAGGCATCTCCCCCCAGATTTTCCAGACCCTGTGTAAGTCACTTGCCACTGTTTGTAGAGCATACCTCAGAGTCTGCTTGGAGCTTGTTGTGATTACACAGTTTTTCCAAAGACCCAGGGCAAGGGCCACATCATTTTAATCTGGGAAATGACTCTTTTGAGCAAGTACCAGATAAAGTTAGTGATTTACGAAAGCTTTTATCAGTCTCCTGATGGCTTTTACAGAGTGGAACACTACATGACCCATGTGATTTGTTTTCATTTACAAAGGTGCAGAGGCTTTGAATTTAAAAATGGAACGTTTTCTTCTCGTGCCAAATGTAAACAATTTAACATCCATTTCCCATCTAGCTATTTTACCAGTTCAAAAGAGTTTATATGAATCTTATCTGTATTATATTTCCTGCTGATTGGCAGCGCCTCCTACTTCAGCTGGGAAGCCAAAAATGTGCTGGCTCAGATTTGAACAGGAAAGGAATAACAAAGAAAACTGGGAAATAAATGTAATGAGTGGTTACAGGGTGCTGAAAACTATACTTATCGTTTCTTATTCTCGCAGAGTTGGTGCTGCCATATTGATTTATGCCTGGGAAGTCTTTTACGGAAACACACAACAAAAGCTTCAGATTATTTTGTCAACAAGAAAACACAGTTTACCTTATCTTCAAAGTCCCCATCTATTCCTGATTTAAGCAGTTCCATATTCCTTGCTTGCTGAGATCTCTGTGAGCCCTAGAGAAGATTTGCATTGGATACAGTAATTCACCATAAGAGATAAAATCCCCCAGAATGTCACAGAGCTGGTTTTCAAGGCCATTGGAATAAATCTGGGGGGACCACTAGGAGTCCAGAGAACAAAAAGTATTGTGGCTCTTCTAGGCTGACTTAGAGTCAGTTTACTGAGCCCTTGAGACCCCCTTTTTTCTCCCTCCAGAATGCAAAAGACATTTATTTGGCTTATTGTTTAAAGGTCTTAAGTTTCTTTCTCACATTCAAGGCCTGAACAATTGGAAAGGAGAAGAGGGAAAAGAACAAAAACAGCTGTCTAGACATTTCCTGGTGGAGGATCATGTTTATAAGCCATTTTCCATGCCTTGTCCTAATAATGCATTATGAACTGAGATAAAATACTAGATTGCAAACTTGGACCCTATTGTGAGGAAGACAGGAAAGGGTTATGGTTTTCTTCCCAAAATTAAACTTTAATTTTTTTTAAGATCACAAGACCAACAATTTCTATTAAAGGCCTTTCTTCTGGCCACTGTCCCAGAAATGTTCCCATTTGCCACTGGCTTCCCCACCCCACATTCCCTTACACTCTCCACCCTACCCTCCATCTGCAATTTTCATTCCACTCTCAAGCTTCAGTTTAATTGGACTTAAGTATATGGGGAGTATGTTATTTTTCAGTAAATACCCTGCCTTTCCTGTCAATAAACCTCATGACTATCACCACCAACTAACAATTGGATGCTCATATTAAAGATAAGACATAATGTAAGGTAACATTAGTACTGACTAAAAAGGATAGATGTGGATGTGCTTTCTGAGGCTCTTTAGGCAAGATGTATTTGGCAGACAGAGCATTATAGGAGGCCCAGGTTCCAGTCCTTGAGTAAGACATGTAACCTCTCTGAGCCTCTACTTTAATCACCAACAAAATGGGGGCATGGGGCCAATAGCTTAGAAAGTCCCTGATTCCTGAAAGGTTTTTTTTTTTTTAACTTTTAAGCTTTGTGTTTTTAGGAAGTTGACTATGTCCTTGAAAATTTCTTCTTGCTATTAGATGTCCTTGCTATGAGGAGTGCAAAATGTTTTACTAGAATACACATGTACTGATCTTCATATTAATATTTTACATTATTGAGTACTGCTGGTTCACCCAGTGTTCACCCACCAGCTAACTTCTCACTCATTAGGCAACTCACCAGTGTAGTGGGTAACATTATCAGGTGCTAACTGCAATACAGTGACCTTCCAAAGAGCAAATAGGATGGTGCATATGATGGCAAAATAACTGGTAAACCAGTAATAAAGGTCACCAACCAGAAATTATAACTGACATTTAACAGACGTTTCCTAGTCTCCCGTTCTTTTCTTTACACCATGATACGTGTCTTCTTTTTCTTCCTCCGTACAAAGAAATACACTGATTTCCTGTCCCGTGTATTTACACATGGTTTCCATTTGAAAGGTCATCAGTTATTTGGACAATGATAACAAGATATTTCATTAAAAAGTAATCTTCAAATATTGAGCACCTCCAGAGAGGGAACACTCTCATTAAGTTCATTTGATGATATGCAGTGTGTGTATGCAGTTAAAATCGAAGGAAGTGGCATACCATTTTCCCAGCCTCAAAAACCCAGCCTCAGATAGAACACCTTGAGATAAGATTATGCTTCAGGAACATACAAGTTCATTTAAAAGGTATAATCCAAACTGTACATTTTGTGTCTTACCAAGACACTAGTCTTTGAGCAATAAGTTCAAATTAGATGCTCAAAGAATTCGTTTAAAGCAATGAATGGATAAGTGAATGAGTTGCCTTTATATTAATATACAATTGATTCTTGAACAACACAGGTTTGAACTGCATGGGTCCACTTATATGTGGATTTTTAATACAGCACAGCACTGTAAATGTATTTTCTCTTATGATTTCCTTAATAACATTTTCTTTTCTCTAGCTTACTTTGTTGTAAGAATACAGTATATAATACATATAACATACAAATTATGTGTTAATCAACTGTTTATGTTATCAGTAAGACTTTCAGTCAACAGTAGGCTATAGTAAAGTTTTGGTGGAGTCTGAAGTTATACATGGATTTTTGACTGTCCAGGGGGCCTGGTGCCCCTAACCTCCACATTGTTCAAAGGTCAGCTGTATATTGTAATGGTTACTGACTACTGGGTGATGGTTACTTATGTGGCCTACTTCACCAAAGTTGGAGAAATAATAGTAGTAGGTCTCATATGATATCTTTCTTTATCTGTTTGTTCTCTTCTCCAAGGGCAAACCATTAGGCTTATTAGGTATACACATTAGTCAGGCATCTTTGAGATTTAAAATTATACAGAGCTTTCCTAAAGTGCCAGCATGTTAGATAAATAATCCGATGCCTCATTCACATCTGATGGAGACAACTATTAGGTTCATTTATGCCAGTCACTGGCTGGACTAGTGCCATACAGCTAATTACTTGGTTTTCCTTTATAAAAATGAGGGAATGGGGCCCACACGATCTCCCGGTTCCCTCGTGGCATTAATATCCTGTGGCTCTATGAAAGCAGCAACTGTGCTTACAGAACATTCTTTGTTCACTGCAATATGTAATAGGAAGAAAAGATAGCATTTATCCATGGTTATCTTTGAGACGTGGGATTATTGGTGATTTTTAACTTATTAACTTATTATTATTAACTGTTTTCAGTCAGAATTTTTTACAATTAACATTCATGATTTTATAATCAAATGAAACAAGCTTTATTTTGTTTCATTTTAAGAAAAAAATCTAATTGAAGAGAAAAAAATAAAAGGCAATAATGCAAAATATTAGTCTCCATATCCAGATCTAGAGCCATGTGTTTCAGACTTTTATGGACCCTATTCTGGAGGTTCTGATTCAGTAACTCAGGATGAGTCCTAAGAATTTGCATTTTAGCAAGCTCCAGGTTCACACTTTGAGGAACCTGGTGAAACATCATATGGATATAGTGCTTTGAGTCAGTCCCCACCTATAAGTATTCCTTACCTATGACTATCATAGTTAGGAGGAAAATTTTCTATATCAAAAATTATTTAACCTAATAATCTTCTAGGGCTAAAGAATTGTCAAAAGACTCAAATCCACTAGAAAATTGTGGCTCCACCCCAGATGGCACTTGAATAACCCAGAATGATCTGCTCATCACCGCAGAGTTTAACCCATTTGGGCCCTGGACCCCCAGGATCCTCCAAATCTGCACACTAGGAAAACACAGTCTGATATTTAAAGTCAGGGGTCAGTAGTTTGGATCTGGAGCTTTGGTACTAGAACATGCTCTCAGTAATGAAATTATGGGTCATCCTTTGGCAATGGATTAGCTGGTCAGTGAACTGAACTGACTGTTTTATCACTGGGTTTCACTTGAAATGTCAAGAAAGAAAATCTTACAGGGAAAGAGAATGAGAAAGGAAATGGCTCCAAAAAGAATATGCATTATAATTAAAAGAATAACAACTGAAAAGAATATTGACTTAATTTTGATTTTGTTGATTTGACCACATTGCTGAGGTCTAAATGACAAAAGAACAGTTAAATGGATCTTCCAGCCACAGAATGCTTTCAGTTTACAAGTCTTCATTTCAGAAGCAGCAATAATACTAATATTTATTGTTTGTTCAGAATTGTTATGAACAGAATGTTTGTGTCTCCCTACATTCATGTGTTGAAGCCAATCTCCGTTGTGATAATACTTGGAGCTGGAAACTTTGAGAGGTAAATAATGTTAAGTGAGGCCATGAGGATGGAATCCTCACGATGGGATTAGTGGCCTTATAAGAAGGGGCAGAGAGATCAGTCTTTGTGCTCAGGCACTGAAGAAAGGCCACATAAGGACATAGGGAGAGGGCGACCATATGCAAATCAGGAAGAGAGCTCTAGTCAGGAACCAAATTGAAAGACACCTTGATCTTAGACTTCCAAGTCTCTAAAATGCTCAGAAATAAATTGCTGCTGTTTAAGCCACCCGACCTGTAGTACTTTGTTATGGCAGCCCGACTAGACAAAGACAGTGCCTTAATTGCATTATCTGATTTATTCATCCACCATGGTCACTTTAAAGAAGAAACCCAAACCCACCAACATCTTTTACTATATTCAGAGTTATCAATAGTGCTCTTTTATATTTTGCTGTAGAATCTTGTTATATATTTCACATGTGTGTATACGTGTGGACCTACCCTTGCATGTTCATATAGGATACGTAAGGATAGATGTGTTTGTTAAATACCTGTGCCTGTAGTGGGGTGGATACTGGATCCAATTTATTTAGCAACTAATTCCCTCCCATTTTCCTCCCAGAAATTCTCTGTCTCCATATTATTGCCAGAGGGAAAAAGGAAGGATGCAGGAGCAGAGAGAAAGGAGGAGAAAAGAAAACCAAGCATGAAAAGAGAGAAGAGGAGAGAAAATGATGTGAAAGAGCAAATAAAGGAGAGCGATTTAGAAGGAAGAAGTGGAAGAGTGACTTTGAGAAGCCCTGCGTTCCTCTGCCCTACCCGCTGCTCTGTCCCCAGATTCTCAGGCTACTGCCACACCCATGCCCCATGCCTGTTATATCCATTCCCTGACCCTGTGCCTGATGAAGCTTTCACCTCACTCTCTAACTTTTGCCCCCAGCACTCCAGCTAGAAACAGAAATAAAAGAAAATTTCCTGTTCCCACCCTTAGTATTGCACCAAGAGGTGCAATTAAGGAAAACACAAAAACCTATGACACTTTCCAATTCTTTAAAACTATAAATGGTGCGTGCACAGCTCCTTACAGCCTCCTTCATGGGCTGGACCTCCACCATTTCTTCCCCAACAGCTCTGGAGACCTGCTTAAATGTATGCAGAATGGATACCAGGGGGGTCCCCTTCAAATTGACTTCCAAACTGCCCATTACACATCACCCCATTATGCATTCCATTCTTTGCAGGGTTTTATTTTGGGGATGTACATTGCTGAGGAAAGAGAGGCCTTTAGGGTACAGTATACTTCAAAACACAATTAAACTCTTCATGTGGAAATGTAAAATGCATTTGTATTCTATTAAAGCCTTTGGCCTTATCAACTGCAGAGTGCTCCATAACAAGGTCATTAGTAACCAGCCTTACACAATGGGCAACAGGCATCAGCTGCACAAAAACAAACAGGGGCCCCAAACACCACAATAACTTCCTGTACCTGTTCTTGTTTGCTTGCTGAGCCCTCAAACATTGGGAGTTGCTGAAATACATAAAAGCGTAACAGCTTGAGTCAATATTTACCAGCCTAAGCGAGTGATTTTATTTAGCGAGACGACTGAACCCCTTTGAATAAATACATCTCCTTGCAGAGAACCACCCCAGGCAGGCACTGGGGGAAGGGCTAAGACAGAACTAGTTCTGAGGCTCTGAGATTTTAGAGGAGCCTTCTCTGGACACTTTTCTGCAATTCTCTGCCACCTAGGACAAGAGATCCAGTCCAGGAGCAAGTTGAGAGAACTCTCACCTCCAGGCTGCACTGGCTTCTGGATTAGTGGTTCTCATCATGTCACCACAGGGCTTCATAAATACTAGTTCCTGGGCCCAGGGTTGCTGATTCAGAAAGTGTAGGGTAGGGCCTGAGGATTTGCCTTTCTAACAAGTTCCCAGATGATGTTAGTGCTGCTGGTTCTGGGACCACACTGAGACCCACTGGTCTAAACCAGCTCTGAGCAACAGAAATGTAATGCAAGTTTCATGTGCAATTTGAAAAATTTCCAGAAGGCATGTTAAAAAAAGCAAAAATGCACAGATGAAATTAAGTTTAATAAGGTATCCATAACAGAATTAATTCAAAATGTAGTCAATATAAAAATTACTGAAATACTTTACATTCTTTTTTGTACTAAGTCTACAAATTCCAGTATGTAATTTACACTTGCATCACATCTCAATTTGGACTAACCGTATTTCAATAGCTCAGTAGCCACATGTGACTACTGGTTGCTTTATTGCACGGCACAGTGCTAGACCACGCTCTGGGTACACAGAACCCAGGAATTCCCAGACCTATAGCTATAAGCCTATCTCCGGAGCCTGAGTGTCCCCACAAATGTGTGTCTTACTGTTGGAGTAGAGTGTACATCCCCAGGCTCAAAGTTTGTCTTCATGGTGGGTGTGAGATGAACAGGTGAAGAGTATTGGAGTAAACTTGGATATAAGGGTGTCTATATGAATGAACATGAGGCCCCTTGAGTGTGAGGCAGAGTTGGGGGGGGGGTGTGGAGAAACAGAACAAGCTGGCAGTGTGTGCATGAGACAGAGGAAGGAAGGAAAGAGAAGAAAAGGCAGAGAGAAGAAAGAGAGAGAGAGAGGAGATGATTCTATTCCGGGCTCCCTTCAGTTACAGAACAATCCATTTCCCATGGCACACCCTCAATGAATTTTGCAAAAAGTTCTGGTTGCCGGTGCATTTGCACCGTCTCACTTGTCTTCAGGACACTTCAGGACTCATAAAAGGAGATACCTCATCTGCCTTCCTGCTGCAGGGGCCCCTTTCCTGGCTTTTTTCCTTTTCTTTTACAAATGGCTTGGGGTCTGACTTGAAGGAGTGATCATAAAGAGAATGATTACTTTTATACTGGCAGCAATGAGGAGAGGCTTCTGTGAGAAGGGATTAAACATGAAAATCAATACCAGCATTGGAAAGCATCCTCTTTTGCCCATATAAGTGCTGCCCACAGGGTCAATAGCTGGAATTAACCTGGATCCTTTTTTTATTATTACTATTTTTAATAAAGCTGCTTTATGATAGACTCTGATGTGAGCTCCCACTCTGCAGCTGCACCAATGTGAAGGGAAAGAGCAAATAGTTTCATTTAAGAATTAACTTTCACCCCAGTGGATACCACACCTCACGTCCACTTCCCCCACCTTCCAAGTCTCCAGAAAGTCAGAAGGAGGAGAATGAAATTAAGCTTTTTATGAGCATAAACTGATACCAACATAAAAGAGAATGAGCTCATTGCCCTGATTTTATAGGTTGTTTAATTTGCGATATACAATAATAAAAAATCACTTTTGTAGGTACAGCTGTACTGAACGCTTACTGTCTGCCAGATTCCATGCTTGGTGCTTCACTTACCTCATTAAATTTTTTCAACAATTCTATCAGATGAAGAAATGGAGACCCAGGATGGGTAAATGTCTCAAGGAAGGTATAAGTGGCTGACAGTCCTTGTCCTATTAAAGTCTTTTTGACTCCCCAAACTGTGTCATTTGCTGGATCATAAAGATTGAATGGATGGATCCTCCTTACTTGCTAGAATAGGTGTTGGAAGCTTCACCTGTCTGTGGACCTTATTCAGGCCATTCTTTCTATTACCGTTTACAAAGATAGGGTGGTAAGAAATTGCTTTTGTGATAGGCCTGGAATCAGTCCTTGAATCCTCTTTCTCACACCTCACAACCAATTGATTGGTAAATCCTGTTAGTTCTACATTTAAAATATGCCAGACTCGGGGTGCCTGAGTGGCTCAGGTCATGATCTCACAGTTCATGGGTTTGAGCCCCGTGTCAGGCTCTGTGCTGACAGCTCAGAGCCTGAAGCCTGCTTTGGATTCTGTGTCTCCCTCTTTCTCTGCTTGTGCTCGCGCACTCTCTCTCTCTTAAAATAAATAAACATTAAAAATAATAATAATAACAATAAAAGAAAATATACCAGACTGTAAGAATGCTGTGTCACCTCCACTGGTCAGTAACTTCCAACTCCCATCCCCATATAGACTCTGCTCCATACAGCAGCCAAAGTGAAACCACAGTAAGTTAGGTCATGCCAGGTCTATGTTTAACATCTTCCAGTAGCTTTCCATCTCATTCAGACTAAAAGCCAAATTCCTTAAAATAACCTTTAGGGCCCTAAAATGTTCCTTACACACACACATACACACCACTCTTCTGATTTCATCTTCTTCCACTTTCCTCCTTGCTCACACCCCGCCAGCTACACTGTCTCAATGCAGTTTTTCAAAGTCACCAAACACCCTCCAGCATTCAGACCTTTGCACTATTTATTCCTTCTGCCCAGAACACATTTTTCTTGGTTAATAAAATGGCTCACTCCCTCACTTCTATCTAGTGCCTTCCCAAATGTTTTCTTATTAGAGAGAATCCTGCCCTGACTACCTTGTAAAAAATAGCAATCTCTCCTTCCTTATCATCCTCTTTGAGCTGCATTCCTCTCCAGCACCTTCCACTGCCCAACATTTAAACATTTATTTGCTTCCTGTCTTTGTCTTTCTCATACCCCACCTTCCTCATCAAGATAGTAGTTCCATAGAGGTTTGCTTCATTCACTACCAAAACAGTTTCTGGAATAGTTTCTAATAGGCAGAAGGTGCTCTATAAATATTTGCTGAATGAATGACTGACAACCATTTGGGAAAACCAGATATGGGAAACGGGGCATTAAAATGAATTTTAGGACTGTTTTTGGGTGCTCGGAGATTAAGAGCTTGCTCCTTGAGAGCCAGTCCTGACAGAATCCCTCAAATGCAAACTCGGGAGGATTTTCAGCACTACTTCTGAAAAAGGAAGTTCCACTTCATCTGTCTTACTACACTTTGTGTTTGCACTTGGCATCCATGGCATTTGAATAAAGCAAGAGCATGCAGTTAACAATCCAAATTGCTTCTCATGATCCTTTGTATTGCTCAGACCTCAGAGGACAAGTTGGCATCAGAGTGGGACTTTGGGCATGGGTGGTCATTCGGTAGTGTGGGCCCTTGGCCATGCTGTCTCATCTGTCTGAGTCCTTTGGGGGCAAAGATATCAAGAAGAACAATTGGAAACTTGTAGATTTAACCAAGTCTTCGTGCCAGATGGTTCCTTCAAGGTGACTTTCCACAGCATGAGCTAAGTGGGTTTATGGATTGGGCACTGAGGAATAAAGGAGAGTTGGAAAAAGCTGGCCTACTACTCAGGGGATAATCTGAACAGAGTTCAACATATAACTCTGCTCCTTCTACTCTACTACATCACATGAACCTAGAAGCCCTAAGGATAGTAACGCTGCAAAAAGTCTCAGCCCTTCAAAATGGAACACTGACCAATTCAAACTGACACTTGCCAGCTGGCAAGCTAAAAGCAAGTGTTTACCTGCACAGACTCAGTCCCAGGCAATGTGGTAATTCTCAACTCTCTTTCTAACCTTCTCTGGCCCTGGGGATCTTGCCATATATGCTGGGCTATCATTACTGGTTCAATTAACTAGTAATTTTTATGCCTCCATGGCATCTTGTTTGGTGCAGACACAGTCTCACTGCAGGTATGTGTGCCTCATGAGTCTGAAACAACAGCCTGTATCAGGAAAGCCTGGAAGGAAGACAGACTCCAGCCTCCCAGCAATATTATAGTGTGTCTTCGGCTGCCATAGCAGAAGAATAGTTCACAAAGGTAATATATTCTGGGAGCCTGCTGGAACGCTCAACTGACAAGAGCCCTGTTGAGATGATGTTCATTCCCCCGGGAGCTTTTCTGTTTACATGTGCCTTTACTCATCTTTCAGCTGAATCAGAAAGCTGAATGGAAACTGCAGTGTTTGAGAACACAAAATGGATTTTGATGCTTAAAAGGACTTTCATACAGAGAAATGCAGAGTTAACAATCTTCACGTGTAGGCTAGTTCTAAAACCCTAGAATTTGAGAGTTGTCTGGGACTACAGAGATGCTTCCTGTGCAGTACAATATGGTAATCACCAGCCATGGTGATTTAGCGATTTACATTATTATTTAAAATAACTTAAAGTAAAATTAAAAATTCAGAAAAAAGTCTTTCAGGCACACCAGCTACTCAAGCTACATGTAGTTAGCGGCTACCATATTGGACAGCACAAATACAGAACACTTTCATTTTTGCAGAAACTTCTATTGGATAGCACTGGCTAGACTACTTCCCTTGTTTTATAGAAAAAAAAAACAAAGGCCAAATATCTTGCTTTCTTGTCTTAAAGATAGTAGCTTGGCTGCAATTAGATAAGATCTAGTTTGTCTTACTCTGTCCTTTCATACTACGAGGCCATCTCCCATCTCTGATGATAGAATCAAATGTTATTCTAATAACATCTAGCACAAACACAAGTGAAGGAAAGCAAGCCGGTGACACAGCCTATAAATGTCCAACTATGAGTGATTACAAAATCAAATTAAAATAGAGTCAGGAAATCCTGTCTTCTCCATGAAACTCTGCTAGGCTAATATGAAGAGAGTTTTCCCAATAGCACTGTTCTTATACCTGCATCTCACAGGGATCCACTGGTTACTATGAGACTACATTACTTATATATCTAACAAATGCTTTTTATCAGGTTTCTTTGGTTGTGTATAATGAATGTCATGGGGAGGGTCTTAATTGCTTAAGTAACTCCAAGCAATCTTCCCTTATACTATTTATACAGGGTGCATTTAGGAACATTTTGGCCACAGCAACCAATAAGCAATAATGACTACTCTTAGCATGTATATGGCAGAAACTATTTTCAATTACCCTATGATTCAAAACTTGTAGTATAAACTAAGGTGTCAGAATTGAGCAGGCTATGATTCTGTGGTTAATGACTCTCCATATAAAAAAAGCTGGACAATTCCTTTGAAGTCTGGATCATGTCTACATACAAGAATTTCTTTCTAGTCCTTTGACTAAATTTCCCTAGGCACCAAAAGAATCTCACATTTACACCAAAGGATGTGAAGCTAATACTATTTTTTTTTTAGGGTTGATGTAGACCTGAAGAAACTTCTAGAACTTATGAGGGTCAGAAACATTATCACTGTTCATCTATATCACTCATCACTATGCCTGGAACACAGTACATGTCCAGCTACTATCTGTGGAAGGAAGGAAGGAAGGAAGGAAGGAAGGAAGGAAGGAAGGAAGGAAGGAAGGAAGGAAGGAAGGAAGGAAGGGGAAGGAAATGAATTATGCCTTTAGAATCCTGTCTAGCCTCTCAAGTAGAAGAGGAACATATACCATGGAGAAATTTAATTGTCCTAATTTGGTCCCTTTCTTCATATATATGGCTAAAGGCAATTACACCCACGAAGTAAACACCTATTTTTGCCTTCTCAGCATCCTGCATATTAAGAGAACCTATCTCTTCCTTTGGCCACTACTTCCCTTCAGGTCCTATACTTCAGCTGAAATTGAGCCTACTTTTGACTCCAGGAATGGACACTAGACCTGGGCCTGGCCAAAGAGATTATTTGAAATGTGAGCAAACTAATTAGAATAATCTCCAGAGATATCAAGAAGAATAAACTCAATTTTGGTGTTTCTAAGTTGTAGGAAAGTAATCCTGGAACTGTTACTAGTCATCTTTGGTCTCTCATTGGCCAACTCAGAGGAAACCGCAAAGGGCAAAAGATGGAGAAAGATGCCTAATGTCATAGTTTGGACATCTAGATCCAGTCTTGAACTTTTCAGTTACCTGAACCAATAAATTCTTCTTTCTACCACCACTCCCCTTATCCAGCTCTTGTTGAGCCTGTTTTAGTTTGGTTTCTGTCACTGGGAGCAGAAAGACTAATGATTAATATGAACACCAATTCCCCCAAATGTCTTTTGCAGGATTGCCACCATGATTCTTACAGCTATTAACTAAAAGTGGTGACTGCCTCAGGCTAGAGAATGCTCTGGAAACCACAATTTTCCTCACATTTCCAGGCATGTCTGGCTTTCATGATGGAGATCCACTTCTGAGTAGGTATCCTCTCATCCCCACACACTGTCTCCTCTGCTTTACCCCACTCTCAAGCTCACAAATCATACTTTTGTATTGCTCTGTGCAAGCCTTCTGCACTTACCTTTTCCCAGGCTTTAATTTTCCAAAATCATCTCATGAGTCGGCTCAGCCCAGGAGCAAGCAATGGGAAACAAAGATTTATGTGGCACAGTGTATTTTATATTTAATAACTGATCTGTCATGGCATTTATCTGCATAAAAAGTTGGGTAATTCATGAGTGGGTTGGCAACCGTGGCCTCCAGTGAGTAATGTTTCCTGCTCTACCTCATGAAGATGGACAGCTTGGTAGATACCAACTCTCAGGTGCTCAAATATACTCAAGACTTCTCTGTAGCCTTACCAGGAAACAGTGGCCCCCAGGAACACACCGTAAGATGATCACTCAGGTTAGCTGCCTCCTGCCTTAAATAGAGAAAAACAGGAAGGAGGTGTTTTGCCCTTAGGGCTTCTCGGGCAGGATCAGTTCTCCAGAGATGTATGTTAAGTGAGTAAGAAAAGTAGCTTGGAACCCTGGTAGTTCCTTCTACTTCTGTGTCCCTCCTATCTCCAGGGTGATGCAGGGATAACAAAGTAGATGATGGTTAACAGATGCAGTAGTTTCTTTTCAGCGATAGTGCCAGAAGAGAGAGCACCCTCTGGAGGTTTCCAGACAGAAGTCCAGCATCTTTGCTCTGGCCTTTTCTTCCATGGGTAGCCATATATGGGAGTAGCTGCAGCTCCACGATTTCAGCAGTTTCTGGAAGAAAGACATACCTGGGCGAAGCAAGGCAGCTTTTTTGAAAACAACTAGGTCCTGCATTTGCCACACTCTAAGTGGTCCAGAAGGGATTGGCTTGAAGTTAAGTACAGGCATCTTCACCCTCTCATGAATGAGGAATAAGAAGCTGCAGACAGTAGCTTCACTCCTTGGGAGCAAGTCTGTGCTGTGGAACTTCTACAGTCCTGTGTTCCCCTACTTAATCTTAAACTTAATCTTAATCCAACCAGGAGATTACTTACCCTGCTGTCAAATACCTGTTCCACTTGCCTTGGGGGTACATCTTACAAGTAAACTACCTGTCAGAATATTTAACAGGATAAGGAGCAGGGATATTAATAAGCTTTCAAGTAATGGATGTATGACTGCTGTTGTACCCACTTGCTAATGAATTGTGGAAGTATGACAGAATTCCTTCCTAGGACTTGATTTTGTTGATAAATACAATCTATGAGGAGGCATTAGTACCATCTATTTATAATAGTTGGAAGTCATTGAGTATATCAAAATAACTACAAAATTTTGAATGGGAAAAACTGGCTTAAATTAAGTCTGCAATACCACCCATCCCCATTTTTTAACCCTAAGTATGAACTCAGCTTTCTAGTTCTGTGATTATGACCAAGTCATTTAATACTATCTGAGCCCATTTATACACTTAGTTATTTGTCCATTTAGCTTTTCTTCATTCACAAAGTACTTATTGAGAACTTACTGTGTTAGTAAATGCATTAGGTGTTATAAAAGTGCTAGTAATAACTACCTCATATAGTAATTCCAACTGTTACATGAGACGATTTAGAAAAGCTCCTAGCACAGAGGGGATCGTGCATAAACTTCTACTGTATACAAATTTGGAAATAAAACATATTAGAGAGTTAGGGAGAGAAAAGCCTATTTTGGGGTCCACCTAGGTACTTAAAGCTCATGTACTATTTTTATTTTTATTTTTTTAAGAGAAAGTGCAAGCAGGGGAGAGTCAGAGGGAAAGGGAGAGGGAGAGTGAGAGGGAGAGGGAGAGAGAGGGAGAGGGGGAGAGAGAGAGAGAGAGAGAGAGAGAGAGAGAGAGAGAATCTTAAGCAGACTGCACACCCAGCATGGAGTCCAATGCAGGGCTTGATCTCACAACTATAAGATCATGACCTAGGCTGAAATCAACTGTCAGATGCTTAGCCAGCTGAGCCACCCAGGCACCTGAAAGCTCATGTATTATTGCTAAAGACTCTGAAGGTGTATTTTTTTCCCTCAACAATAGAATGGCGATATTATTCTATAATTGTCCAAGGGCCAGATAAAATTGAAGATCAGTATCTACCCATGCACAAATATTTCCCTACTTTTCTCTGGAATCCAGTCCATGATATGAATCATATTCTGGTAGAGCCTCTTATAAGGAAAGCCACCCTTTAGGGAGAATTCTGAGAGGTGCTGTAACCTCAGATTAACAAGAGAGCTTCCCAGGCAACCTCTCTATAACAGTCCTAAGTGATTATGCACACACAGCACTCTGCACACCCTGCTCCACAAAGGCTCCCTTCCTACTTCTCCCCAGTATCTCCAGTAGGTAGTTCAATTAATACCAAATAGATAGTCCAACAGAGCTTCTAAGGTTAGTTGAAGAAATTATGTATTCCTGTACTCTCTCTACTCTGACAACTTAAGAGTGAAACTGGGATAAAAATTTTCAATATACCAAGAAATGCCTGGATATCCTAGGGCCACAATGAAAAGCCCAAAATTTCTTACTGGTTGTTTTGCTTGGTGAATCAATGGGGGTTAATTAAATGTCCTACTGAGAATGGGGAATCTGGTATGCTTTATAAGGCTGAATAATCCTTCAGTGCAGCACAGTGAAGATTTGTCTTGTAGGAAGCTGCTCACTAATGTGAGGTGAGTGAACTCTTTGGAAGAGCCCTAAGCCAATACAGCTGGTACACAAGTGAGGAGCCATTTATTAACCAGCACCCTGGGTGCCCTGGTGAGGGCGGATAAATTTAGGGCAACTATGCACTTTTCTTACTTTGCTCCCCCAAGAGTCAGGCCTTGCAGCATTATTGAAAATAGGAAGGAGTATTAGAGAATTCTGTATTGTAATCAATTTCCACATAATCCTGCACTGTGCCAAAGTGAAGACAACATTCTTTTTCTTTAGGTTTTTATTTAACTCCAGTTAGTTAACATATAGTGTTATATTAGTTTCAGGTGTACAATATAGTGATTCAGCACTTTCATACATCACCCAGTGCTCATTATGACAAGTGTACTACTTAATCCCCATCACCTATTTAACCCATCTCTCTACCCATCTCCCTTGTGGTAACCACCAGATTGTTCTCTATAATTAAGAGTCTTGATTGAGACAAATATTCTTTAAACCAAAAGCTTTGTGGGTTTTCTTAAAAAAATATTATGTATTTATTTTTACCTCACAGTGAATATTCAGAAATATATCTCTCACCCTGCTTTTTGCCTCACGTGGCCTATTTGCATGACCTTGTGAACACAGATAGCTTTAGATCTTTGATTTTTCTTCTTCAATAGAACCTGGCTTCCCAAAAAGATAAAGGGGGAAGATTCCAGGACCCATGACTCTTCTGAATTCTTCTTGTCTTTAAACAATGGCTTGAAAGAAAGATACTTTATTCAATGCAAAGTGAAGGAAAATTTCTTGATTGAATTCAATAGTTTTTTTCTTTTTAGAAGTCAAATATATAAAATTCTGTTAAAGATCTCTGGAAGACATTTTCAAGGAGAGTGAATTATGGAAACAGTTGTTTATAACTCATTTTTTGAAATGTTTAAGGGAAATTTGGCTCCATCCAGAGTTTGGTAAGGATGGAATAAAGTCATCTTCATTCATTTAGAAAAATATAATGAAAGAGAGTCAAACAATAATAAGAGGGAAGTTCCAAAATTCACTGATTTTAAAAGTTAATTGTATGTGTAAAAGTAGTCTCCAGGTTTACTGTGAGTGCAGTGAGGGGCTATAATTATGAAGTAATTAGTAGCAAGTTAAATATCAATAATGCTGGTTAAGAATTATAATGCCAGGAAGCTACTGTGGCTCATGTTTGCTTTTTTTAAAAAAAGCAAATACAAACAAGGAACTGTCATTCCAATACATTAATTTTTCTTAAAATTAGGAAAGCCATTTTTGAGCCAGTCTTAAAAGTCTAAATATTTGGAATTTACCTTTGGAAATAACAATTCATGTGGACAGGATCTGCTCCAAAAGTGACTTCTTAAAATAGAGCTGCAGATTTCTCAAGTGATAGATTTCTCCTAGTGGACTAGGAATTTCCAAATTCTTATTCCTTGACAAAAATATTGAAGAAAAAAAACCAAGCAGAAATATCTGAACTAACTTTATCAGAGCTGTGGAAAACAGTCAAAGGTTTACAGCTACCAAGTCAATACCTAATCGAAAGAAAAGAGAAAAAAATCCATCTTGAGAAGGGTAGGAAAGTAGTTTTGTGGCATTTTTACTCACTCTTGCCTTACTACCCCTGCCCCCCAGACATGTCAGTGGTTTTGGTCTTCATGCAGTAGCATCCTGATTCTCAGTTCCTACTTCAAACCAGAGGAAGCAAAGCAGAACTTATTTGTAAATTACTGTGTGTGTTTGTTCTAACTTATATGAGAGATATCTGAAAAACGATGCAGTGTACTTGTCTCTGTTTTGCCCACCTTGGAATTTAGGCAGGAAAGGTGGCAAGTTCTGCTCATAAAAGCTGCAAGGTAATTATGGACCTGTAGATGACTGGGGCATGAGATTACAGGTGGAGACATACAATGAACTAAAGCCTGGAGGAGAGGCTGGGTTGAGATTCTTTGTCGGGAATTAACACATTCAAAAACAGCCATGTATATGAGGGAATTTAGAAAGCTACGCACATGCCCAGGCAAGATATATGGTCAAAAAATACCAGAGACCTTAAAGTTTAACCTCAGAATTATCCCTAAGCTTAGAACAAGCCTAGCTAAGTTTTGAAAGATTATCCCAGAACAGACCCAATCTGCAAAGATTAGGAGACCTCTTGGTATCTAAGCAAATCTCTCTCAAAGCAAATCTCTCTCAAGACAGCTGAATGCAGAGACTTCAGTGATTACACATGACAAGGAATAGTCTTTGCTTATAAAATAGTTTGGGAAAGTCTCAAAAAAAAGTATTAGAGCTTTCAACAATTAAAAAACAAACAAACAAAAAAACAACCTGGGGCAGGGTAGAATCTGATTTCCAGATTTCCAGAACTTTACACATGATAATAGTCAAATGCCCAATTTGCAGCAGCAACAACAACAACAACAACAACAACAACAAAATCACAAGGCATACAAAGAACCAGGAATGTATGGACCATTCAAAAATAAAATAAATTGACAGAAAATGTCTCTAAGGAAACCCAGACATCAGACTAACTAAAGACTTCTAAAAAACCGAATTAAATAGGTACAAAAAGCTAAAGGAAAACATGAGCAAAAAACTAAGCAAAATGAAGAAAATAATGTATGAACAAAATAAGAATGTCAACAAAAATACAGAAGTTATTAAAGGGAACAAAATAAATATTCTAGAGCTGATAACTAAAATGAAAAATTCACTTGAGGAGTTCAATCACAGATTTGAATATGAAGAAGAAGTAATCAGCTAACCTGAAGACAGGAAAATTGAAATTATTAGCCTGAGAAACAAAAATAAGATGATTAGAAGGAAGTGAACAGAGCCTAAGACTTATAAGTCAGCATCAAGTAGACCAACAGACATGTTATGGGAGTCCCAGAAGGAGAAGAGAGAACAGGGCAGAAAGAATATTTTGAGAAATAATGGGCAAAAGTTACCAAGTTGGATGATATACATGAATCTATAAATCCAGAAGCTCAAACTTTCAGTATGAATAAACTCAGACACCCACAATGAAGCAATTATAATTAACTTTTCAAAACCAAAAGGCAAAAAGAAAATGCTGAAAGCAACGAGAGAAGCAATTCATCACATAAAAGATATCCTAAATAAGACTACCAATTAATTTCTCATCAGAAATCTTTGAGTCCAGAACATATTGAGATGATACATTTGAAGTGCTGAAAGAAACAACTATCAACCAAGAATTCTGTATCTAGAAAAATGTCTTCAAAATGAGTGAGAAAACAGGGGTGCCTGGGTGGCTCAGTTGGTTGAGCATCTGACTTTTGATTTGGGCTCAGGTCATGATCCCAGGGTCGTGGGATCAAGCCCCAAGTTGGGCTCTGCACTGAGTGTGGAGCCTGCTTAAGATTCTCTCTCTCTCTCTCTCTCTCTCTCTCTCTCTCTCTCTCTCTCTCTCTCCTTCTGCCCCTCTCCAGCTTGTGCTCTCTCTCCCTCTAAAATAAAATAAATAAATAAAATAAATTTTTAAAATCAGTGAGAAATTAAGACAGCTCCAGATAAACAAAAGATGAGGCAGTTCATTACCACTAGACCTGCCTTATAAGAAATGCTTTTTAGTAAATGAAAGGATGCTGACAGCAACTTGAAGCCACATGAAGAAATAAAGATCTCTAGTAAAGGTAAATACATGAGCAAATGTAAAAGCCAGTATTACTAAAATTTTGATTTGTAATTCCAATTTTATTTTCTACAGTACTTAAAGACAAATGCATGAAAATAATTATAAATCTATGTTATTGAGCAAAGAATGCATAAAGATATAATTCATGACATCAATAACATAAAGAGGAGGATGGACCATATATAAGTAGAGTTTTGTATACAATTGAAGCTAAGCTGATCTCAAATTAGATTGTTATAATTTAGTATTTTATATATAATCCCATGAGAACTACAACAAAAATATCTCTAGAATATACACAAAGGAACCAAAACATGTCATTATAAAATATCAACTAAACACAAAGGAAGGCAGTGGTGGAGGAAATGGGGTGGGGAGCTGCTGTAAGACATACAGAAAACAAATAATAAAATGGCAAAAGTGAGCCCTTTCCTATCAGTGATTACTTTAAGTGTAAATGGATCAAACTCTCCAGTCAAAAGGCAACAAATGGCAGAATGGATAAAAATCATAATCCAACCATATATGGTCTGTAAGAGACTCATTTAGATCTAGAGACACAAATAGGCTGAAAATGAAAGAATGGAAGAAGATATTCCCTGCAAATAGTAACAAAAAGAGCTGGGGTGGCTACACTAATATCAGACAAAATAGACCTTTTTCTTTTTTTAATGTTTATTTATATTTGAGAAAGAGAGTGAGAGTGTGCGCAAGTGGCGGAGGGGCAGAGAGAGAGGGAGACAGATTCTGAAGCAGGCTCCAGGCTCTGAGCTGTCAGCACAGAACCTGATGCAGGACTTGAACTCATGAGCCATGAGATCATGACCTGAGCAGAAGTTGGACACTTAACCCACTAAGCCACCTAGGTGCCCCTCAGACAAAATAGATCTTAAGACAAAAACTATTATGAGATATTATATATTGATGCAGAGGTCAATTAATTAAGAAGATATAACAAGTATAAACATATTTATGTTGATACACAACAGAGCCCCCAAATATGTGAAGAAAACATTAACAGAATTAAAGGGAGAAACAGACAACTCCACATTTCCCCCAATTCATACTTTTGTGTTGTCCATTCCCATCCTGTTCTTGTCTGACTGTGTATAACCAACAGAATAAGAGAGAAGTGACTCTGCATGATCTGAACAAACCATTCATCGTCAAGGACATTCTTGGGTCTCAGTGTTGAAAAGTGCTCTGTGAAGTACAGAAGCATGAGACAGTCTTTGCCCTTAAAAAACTGACAGTATAATTGAAAAGATAATATTTAGCTACATAAAACATGTTTCATAAAACAAAAAAAATTAAAAATTAGATCTTATACTGTAAATCCCAATTTGCTGCGGGAGTTCAGAGTTGAGAAAAATCCATATGGCATTATAGAAGAAATAGGTTTTGCCCTGGAAATGGGATGCATACTCCCACTGCTTCCCTGGTTGCAGGGAAAAGGCAGGCTCTCAGAGGAAATGGGGGGTATAAAAATAAGGGAGACACTAAAGTGAAAATTTTGGAGCAGATATGTTTCAAGGTCCATCCAACTTAAAGTGAGCATATTACCAGGGACACTGCATGCTCGAGGGTAAGCTGCCTGCTCTACATAGCATTCATGTGGGACCCCCTTTGATCCTGTTCCAAGGGCTCAGTTGGGCCTGTGTCTAAAACAAAGCAGCAACACCAGTTATCTTTACTCAGATGAGCAGAATTAACTATCATCTTCTGAGCAGCGCTTGCATTCCAGAAATTCAATTTTTGATCAATGGGGAGATTAAAAAATGGGTAAGTCAGAAAATGTTTCCCCCTCAGAAACAGCATTACAAATAGTGATTAAATTTCTAGGCTTCCTTCATAGAAAGGGTACAGAATCCAGCCAATGTGGCTTATCACTGGTAATGCAGGAGAAATAACTTACAGATTCTATTTAGAATGTTTCTGTCCTTTCTCTTCCCAGGTCAGGAGAAGGGATGATAGCAGCAGAACACTCCCATGTTCCTCCTAATCAGTCCACCCTCCCCCATTGACCTTGCGGATTCTTCTGTTTAAGAACACTTTGTCACTGAAAATTTTAAGAGCCCCTAGCCCAAGTACATTTCACAGGACCCCAAGTAAAAGAGACTTCTGGGTCATCCCTTTCCTTTTTCACTCACTTGTAGGGAGTTGTCCCACTGGCCTTTCACCCCCACTGTTCATGATGTCAGATCATAACTTCTGTCTCAGGCCCCAGGCAGGGACCTCTTCTCCCTCTACTCAGTTCTCTGAAAACAATACACAGCCCTTCTGTGGTTTTCTAAGAGCCTCTATTGCTACCATAAGGGAGAGCAGAAGGAGGGGACCAGAAAGCAGGAAGATGCGATAGTCTCAACAAGTCACTTAAGGCCTTAAGACACAGCCAGAAAGATCCACCACTTTGTCTCTTTTCCCTAGAAAGAACTCTGGGCTCCATTTATGCTAAAATGCTGTATCTGCATTATCTCTGACTCATTCCTCTTGCATTTTCTCTGTCCTTTAAGTGACACTGAGAAGGACTCTGCCTTAGAGCTACCTCCAAGGAAGAGTTGGCAATAATCATAATTAGAGCTGCTGTTGGCTGATTGAGTGTCTACTATGTTAGGAACTATAACTAGGTTTAAACTTATTAAAACAAGTAATGTCTCATTTAATAGTCCAGCAACCCCTGATGTAGGAATCCTTAGTCCTACTCTGCATGTGAGGCAACTGAAAGTCAGAGAGTAAGTGGCTTGTCCAAAATTCCATGGCACCCAGCCTCTCTGAGTCCAAGACCCATCCTCTCCCCTCCAGGCATAGTGAGGGCTCTTGGTTCTCCCTTTCAAGCCTGCTGCTCTGCTATTCACCAGGAACTTATCTCCAAGAAGGCATGGCATCACAGCTCTGTCCCCATGGAAACAGCTAATTCTTCTTTCCTTTCTCCCTGCCCAAGACCCACCCCATCACAGTGACATGCCACTTTCCCTGCCAAACACAGACAGAAGATGGAAGAAGTGCAGGTCCAGGCTGTGTTGGTG
Organism: Acinonyx jubatus; assembly: GCF_027475565.1. Classification (NCBI taxonomy): domain Eukaryota; kingdom Metazoa; phylum Chordata; class Mammalia; order Carnivora; family Felidae; genus Acinonyx; species Acinonyx jubatus. The sequence goes on along the minus strand of NC_069391.1, from coordinate 69,665,529 downwards.
GTGTGGTTTTTCAGGTTACAGATGGGTCTCAGTAATTGGGGTGAAGTAGATAAAAAGAAGAAAGGGGTATTTTCTGCCAGTGTGTTAGAAGGAGATGGGCATGTCACGGTGCTCTGGCCACCATTGCAAGAGTCATCATGAGGACTGAAGGAGATAAAAGGTGTGGAAAGCTTTTTAAATTCTCAACTGACATGGAGGTATGATAATACTATATACACCATATTTTCTCAACTTTAAAATGTTTTTCATATTTTAAAGTTTCTGAAAACGAAATGCATCTTACAATTAATTTGTTAACTCTGGTGAGATATTTCTTCCCCCACTACGAAAAGGTGCTATTAATTCAGAAGTAGATTCTATGGAGGACAGCTTTCTAGAATCCTAAACTAACAAACTGACATAGGTCAGTTTGACATCCCCAAGTCAGGGACTGAAAGTGAGCCTAAGATTGTTTTTTGTTTTGTTTTGTTTTGCTTTTGCTCAAGAAGGGCCCTTCCCCCACCTCTTCTCACTCCAGCTCAGTCCTATAAAGGAGAAGTCTTCACATGCAAGTATGCACATACACTACATCCACTTGACCCCAATAGTTACCATTTAGCCACCCCTCCAGCCTAAGTGTGCTGCATCACTGGCATGGTCTACCCTTGAAGAGCTCTGATGAAGGTGCTCACACAGGCTCTGGAAGCATGCTCAGGGCCCTTTGGGCAGAGACTTCCAGAATCCCAGTACCCAAAGCATGGTTTAGATGCTAGACTCTAGAACAGGGGTTATGTGGCCATATCTCCTTGACCCTGAGAATTTTGAAAATTTAGAGAGCACAGTCAAGATCACTGCCTTTACTTCTGACACCAAGTGCAAGTTCATGGGTTTCAAAGGCATTCTCACTTTTGATGATTCACTGGAAGCACTCTTAGAATTCACTGAAAGCGCATGGCTATGGTTTATTACAGGGAAAGGATACAGACTAAAATCAGCTAAGGGAAGAGAGGCATGTGACAGGGTCTAGGAGTTTTCCAAATGCAAAACTTTCAGTCCTCCAGGTAATCATGGGCAGCATGAACTCCTCTTCATACTAATGTGTGACAATATGCGTAGAGTATTGCCAACCAAAGGAAGTTCCTCCAAGCCTTGGTGTCCAGAGTTTTTACTGGGATTCAATAGTGCTTAGCGTTGAGTTCCCACATGACTGAGTTTAATCTCAAGTCCTCCAGCGTCCAAACTGATACCAATAGTGTACATACCCTCTGGGGATAGAGCAGATACCATGTGGCCCAAATACCTCTTTATAAACCACATTATTATACTGTCTAGTGTGGTCCAGGGCCCCCAGATAAATAATTACACTCTTCCTAGATATCACTTCCCAGGACACATGCCAAAGGCCAATCATTTCATTGAGTAATTTTTGTTATACAACTCCATATTTCTGGCTCATGGTGAGCCATGTTACCAGAAAAGATATAGGGCACCAAGTCAAATTGAATTTTGGATAAACAATGGATAATATTTTAGTAAAGTATGTCCAAAATATTGTATGGGGGAATTGTTCATTGTTTATCTGAAATTATAACTTAACTGGGTATCTTAAATTTTTATTAACTAAATCTGGTAACCCCAATGGGCAGGGATAAGGCTAGAGGAAGACCAGAATGGCACCTTCTAAAGAAAGCACAGGCCTCTGAGTAGGGCCCAGTTGTCTGGGCCTAAGGGTTAGAGTAGGCAGAATACTACATCCTGCCTTACAAGCCTAAAGTAGACTTGAGGATAGACAGGGATCATTCCTAGGGTGTCTATCCAGAGATGACAATTCAGAGAAGGAAGAGTTAAGGACATATCTGTGGCCAAAATTAGCACCTTGACAAGGAGAAAAGGACCACAGGACCAGAGTGGGGTTGATCACTTCAGACAGCATGCTGCCAGAAGGCTGTTACCATGAGACAGTTTTAGATATCCCAGGCTTACCCCTGCCAACAAACCGCTGCCTGAGTCTGACTCTGTGGACTCAGGCATATTTGGTTTTCATCCCAGTTTTATTACTAATTAGCTGCTGTCTTTGGGGAGGTTATTTTATTCCTTTGAAACTGCAGTTCCCTCTTCTATAAATTGAGAATACAACATGTTTCACAATTTTTTTTAACTTGCTGAAAAGTTTTCATAATAATGCAGAACAATCATATATAGCAATTGCCTTAGAAATGTAAGCTCTTTAAACATTTAACTCTTTAGCATTAATATACACAAATGTTATTACAGAAGGTTGGGAGGGGTTCAGAAAAGGCAGATTACGGTCTCCATAGAGATCAGAGTTTCAACGGTGTTACTTACAAATTTTACTACATCAATTTTATTTACTGATCTAGGCAGACAGAGAATGGAAGGATATACAATGTGGAGTAAACACATTCATACTGGGATGAGGAATGCTGGCTTGAGACAATTTATATAAACTTAATTTATACAAAGCATCTTGCATATAATAGTTGCTTGAAAAAATTTACTTCCTTTTCCTCCATTTTTTTTTGCAATAATCAACTTACTTTATAATAAAGAAAGCCTATTTTAAGACTCCAGCAAGAGAAACTAACTGGTGAAATAGATTGAAATTTTTTTTTGTTATTTTTTTATTTTTTTACCAAGGGAGTCAAATACTAGTTGGTTATATTCCCCATCCCTGTTCCAAGTCCTCTGATTTGCAGCCTCTGTGGGCTTGAAAGAGAACACTCATAAGCATAAAGAAAACCGTATCCATATGAAAACAAGTCACCAACATCCCACATATAATTGTGTTTCTTAGAAACCACTCCCCAAAACACCAACTATTTAATATTGTTTGCCTGTGGCCTTTGTTCCCCAGCAAGAAATGAATTCTAAAAGTTCACATGTTCTTCATCAAGAGTAATCTTCAGCCCCAAAGGGAAAGATCTCAAAAGCATCTGAGTTAATACATTCCCCTTGCTAATGTAACCAAAATATTCTGATGTTTTCCCTTAATACTCTCAATTTACAACTAGCAGACAGATGCTTCTTCTCAAAGGCCTTCATAAATCTTCCCATATGAGATGAAAATGAAGGATTTATTTTTGCCCATCTTTTAATTTTACTCAACATTCAATGAGTTATTCTTACAGCTGGCATTTCAAATGTATTAGTAGAATTTATCACTCAAAGGCTTATGCAAGGACTAAATTACACTAATGAATTGACTATGAATGTGAAGCCTAACATGAGGCCAAATATTTTCTGGCTTCATTTCTGTATCTCAGCAAACGGCTTAATTTGCTCCCTACTTATCCATTACTGCTAAATTGTCTTGCTATTATTATAGTAAATGGCTGCAAACCCTGGCTTGCCCTAAGGCTCAGGCTGAATGGAGTAGAATGAGGACATTTACTGTAGATAGGAAAGGTAAAAACCTGCCATCCACTAATTTTTGCTGAGCTAGAGGAGGCAGGAGGGGATCTTGGTCCAACCCACCTTTTCCAATACCTCTCACAGTCGTGGACTATTCTTAACAGCTGGTATTTCCAATGTATTAATGGAATTTATCATTGAAAGACTTATGAAAAGGTTAAATTATCCTAATGAACTGACTTTGTATTTGAAGTTGAACATGAGGCCAAATATGTTCTGGCTTAGGTTTTTTTTGTATCTCAGCAAACTACTTAATTTTCTTCCTATTCACCCATTATCACTAAATTGTCTTGCTATCATAGCAATGCCTACTAAGCGGTGTTATAGTTAAGAGTCTGTGCGTGTTTTCATTGCAAGTGCCTATTTTCTGAGTTTCTGACTACATAGGGAACTATGGAAATCTCACAGGGTTCTCAAACTTTGCTGGAATTGCTCTAGCCTTAGAGTTTTCCTTTTCTGCACATCAACAATCAGACCTTTTGAGGGAGAGAGACCAGGATTTTCCAAGACAGTTGAATTTTTGCCCACTTCCAAGTGTGTGCTAGCTTAATTTTAGATGGCAACTTTGTGGATGTTTACTTTAGCCTCTTTCCATCTTCTTTGTCATTTTCGTTGCTGTATTGTATTTTAGTGAAGACTCTTGCACCTCATATATGAATGTGAAGATTTTGTTCCTTGATAATCAGTCACTAAATAAGATTTAAGTACTAAAAAGGGCAGGCGATTTTTTTTAAGGTTCCATCTGTGAAATAAATGAACAAGTGAAACTTACAACATATAAAGCATTCTGTACTTTTGTGGGAAACTCAACTGTTTTTGAAATGTAAAGGACTTGAATCAAATGATAAACCACAATGCCTTAAATTGTATAACATGTGCAGTGAAAAGATTAAAATCCGTGGAATTCAGATTTAAGTTTGAGAGGGAGGGAGAACCAGGAAAAAAAAGAAAAAGATAATGCGTTGCTTTTGCTCAAACTTTCATAAGTTTCAATATTCTGTGAATCTCTATTCCTGTATTCTCATCTTTCATTCCATAGTGGGCCTGGCAGAGTCCTCAGTGCTGCGAGAGGGTCCTATCCTCAAATCCTGTCTTTTATCCGGACATAAGGGCTACCTGTTTCTGTACTCTTTCTCTGCAAGGCAAGCTCAGCTAGAGTTCTCCCAAATATGGTCTAAACCCAAGTCTTCCTCAGCTGCGACAGAACAACTTTTCCCAAGCAAAAGGCTGAAAGGTGAAATTGCATCATCATAGATGACCCTCATTTGGGAGATTGTGAAGTTTGGATCCAATATCTCACTCCTGGGACTCAACTCTCACAGAAGTTATATTTTAGCGGAGTGTTTTGAGAGCATTCCCTAACCCTTCTCAGTCAAACACATTTTCGTGAACTTTTTACCCCATGCAGAACACATTTAGGCTCATCTTCCTGCTTATTGGCCCTAATTCAACTATCTGGCCATTTACCCCCTCAACAAAAGCTCACATACAAGCCATCTTTCTTGTAATTCATCATCTGTGTTGAAAATAGTTAAGGAGGAATGAAAAAAAAACCCAATTATCCTATGACATACAGGGTCTCTCTTCATGTCATGCCAAATATCAACTTGTGCTGAATGGGAAGCAAGATCTGCTCCATGTTGCCTGAACCATTCTTTATTTGCATGTAATGCTCTTGGCTTCCATGGATTTCTCTCTGAACATTCCCCAAGACACTGAAAATTATTCACCAGCATTTACCTATCAGTCTACCCAACCAGTTGGCTTTCCTTTTGATAACCTTGAGTCTCAGAATAATCTCACAACCCCAAGGATCCCAGGGCCCCAGCCCAGAGCATGTTGCATCTTTCCAACCCCCAGATAGCTGGTACTGCTTCATCTTCACCTTTAGCTGAGAGACCTTCCCAGCCTTCACATTCACTTCCACTTGCATATGAGGACAATGGAAGGTCCTACCATGTGCTTTGCTTTATACTCATATCTTTTGTTTTGACTTTTTTTTTTTTAACATATGAAGGGAAAAGAACTTTTCCTCTGTTAGGTTAAATTAAACAGATGTCATAGTGTGCTAATCCCAAGTACAAAATGATTCCACATTTACATGTACCAAGAATGACAGACAATAATATCTACCAAGTCCTCTGGCACAGGGAGCAAGCTCCCAAACTCATGGTTTCTCAGAGGTGTTGGCTGATTAGAGGCATTTATAGTAAAACTAAGCTAAGGAAGCCCCAATGGTCCACTTTTTTAAAAAGTTCTAAGTTTTTATTTTAACATTGTAATTCCTTGTGAGAGTTTACCTATGTTCTGGAATAGTTTCAGGGTGAAAGACCAACTCTGTGTTTTGGGCCTGTTTAATTTTCATAATTTGGCTCCTTACCTTTTTTGGGAAAGAATCATGCCATTTCTGATTCTGACCTGTATGGCAATTGGAGAAATTCCAAAGGCATATGAAGCAGAGAAAAGCCAGAGGGTCAGAGGTAATAAGCTATACCCAGTGAACTCTCCTTTAAGCTCTAACTGGAATTTTTTAAGGCACATTCACTCAGCATTTTGAAGATGTATTAGAGGAAAAGGCCGCCAACTGCCATTCTTTTTAGCCACTTATACATATATTGAAAATAATATTTTGATATTCACATTCATGAAATGGCATCCCCTAATTCGAATGGCAAGCTTTGTCAAGGTACTGAGCCATATTAATAATGTAAAAAACATCATGCCACAACAGACCAACATAAAACATACACTTGATGTGTAGATGAATCCAAAGGGAAATTTATGTTCAAACTTCATTTTTTGGGATTTTGCTTCTTTCTTTAGTGGACTTGAGTTCATTCCCTGGGAAATTATGGCCATACTACATATACATTGATAGTGAAATATTCTGGACCACATGCCAGCAAAACCCTTCCTACTTTAGTTCTTCTCCAGACAAATGTGTTAACCATCCAGTGAGTAGATGCACAGACACACACACACACACACACACACACACACACACACACACACACACACTGTTGCCAGTATGACCGAACAACTGAGAGGTTTTGTATGATAGATGATTGGCCTAACAGTTCAGGATGCTACAATCAGATGAATTAAATGAAATGGGAGGCATTCCTTCAGAGTTAACCTTGTTCAGATTTCCCATGCAAGACCCCAAAATTCCTGTCCCCATGTCTTTGCTCCTACTCGTTCTTCTTCCTAGATTTCTCTTCCCCTCTTTCCCTTTGTACCAGTCTTGCAGAATACAGACCCAATGCTACTTTTTAATCTCCCATCCTCTCCCAAGTCCGAAGCATCTGATGCCTCCACTGAATACTCATAGCATCTACACCTATAAAGAGACTTGGAAAAGAATAAAAGTATGGTGATTTTGAGCAGAGACTTTTAAGACCTAAACATCTGAGCTTATGTCCTGGTTCTCCCTCTCACTATTACAGCTGTATAACACTTGGAAAATTCTTTCTTCAAGCCTTGGTTTCCTCCTCTGTAAAACAGGGGAAATAATATGAATATCATCGTGTTAATATGATTATATATATATATATATATATATATATATATATATATATATATAGCATTTAGCCAAGTGTCCAAAGAGAATATATGCAATAAATGCTGACTGTTGGTATTATATCAAAGCACCTGCCACTTTCTTCCTCAATCCTATACATAGCTGTATATCCATCTTAGCCAGCCCCCACCTCAACACTAGGTTGTTAATTCACCTAGACTGGAAACCCGGTATCCTGCACCTTTGCCTTTCCAAGAGATCCTAGGACAGTGCTTTGCACTAAATATATTTGTTAAATAGATGAATGGTGGAAATATTTTAGCTAACAACTATGTTTGGCTCTTTTTTATGCTTAGTTATTTATTTTGAGAGAGAGTGCAAGAGGTGTGAGGGACAGAGAGAGGCGGAGAAGAGACTCCATGCTATCAGCACAGAGCCCGATGGGGGCTTGATCCCACCAACTGTGAGATCATGACCTGAGCTGAATCAAGAGTCAGACGTACAACTGACTGAGCTATCCAAGTGCCCCTTATGTTTGGCTCTTAAAAGCCATGACCTCCTCAGAATATCCTGTAAGGCTTATGGGAAATAGGCATCATGTTTTAAAATACCAGTGAGGAGACCCAAGAACCACAGTGGCCAAGTGATGGGACTGAGCACCTTCCAGAAGACAATGACATGTATTTCTTTATTGATCTACAAGCTCTCAAAAATAAAAATAAAAACAAGACAGAATCTCAATTTAAAAAAAACCAACACTGTACTAAATCTGTGAAAAACAAACTGCCAATAAATCTAGTTGACTCAGTGGAACAATTTTTAAATTGTCAATATTTTGTGTGAAACATCTGGTTGTTGATGGAATTGGCCATTATGAGAATTAGTTGTCAGTCAGCTCTTGGATACCCACACACTAGGCTCTATTTTGAATCTTTGGATTAATGCTGTAGCTAAATTCCTAGACAAAATTTTCTTATTATTTCAAATTCTGAGCATGAACAAAAAATGTATGTAATTTAATAAAGATGATACTAAGTACATACTTGAGCTATTTTATTTATAGACAAAATTAGGTGATGGCCTTTTCATAGTTTTTATGATATAAGATGGTGTTAAAATTCTACCTTCCTAGATCTCCAGGCATCAGAGAATTCTCATCTTAGTCGAATGTGAAAACTCAATTTTTCTCAGTATTTAACATTCACAGGACTTGTAAGAAACATACCATAGTACCATGACTTTTAATTTCCTCGTGGCTTATGTAAATATGAGCCGTCTACAGATGAGTACGTATGAGTTTTTTTCTTCACTCTATCTCTCTAAGAGAATTGTTCTTGAAAAATCATCTTTAATTTAGAGAAGCATTGTACATAAAAGAAGTGTATACATTGCCATCTGCTAAAAAGTGTCAGAAGGCTCCCCATGGTGAAGCCAGCAGCATCCTGTGGTTTTCAACTCATTACTTGAGGGATTCAGCGAGGTTTCTCCTAAACACTGTCAAGGCTTTGCTGAACATTTGGCAGCATTGAGAGTATTTTAAGCAGCTCATTTTGGTTAGAGTCTGAAAAGATTTCCTGTTTTTATGAGGTAGTCCTCTTTTTTAAGGGGTGGGGTGGGGGAAGGAGGCTGTAGCTCCAGAAGAGGGAATGAACCCTTGTCTCAAACATACTTGAGAAGTTCTGAAAGGTGAGATACCCTGTTTTAAAGGACATTACCCAGGAGCAAGGAAGCTTTGGGGATTCACCCAGTAGTGAGCTATATATAAGAGAAAGGTGAACAGAGTGGAAGTTAGAACTACTGGTTTTATTTCCTGATTTTTACCACCAACATCTGCTTTAATGGAAAGATTACAGACTGAGTCACACCTGGACCTCTGCACATCACACACGTGCACGTGCACACACACAACACAGACACACACGCATACAGATGCATATTCAGACAAACATACATCATATAGAGCTAGAATAATCTTCCTGAAACATGGCTTTTCAGCTTTTGTTCAAATCCCTTCAGTGGTGTAAGTTTTCAAATCAAAACCCTTCAAGCTATTCATTCAACTTTTTCTCAATTTATTCCCAGCACCCGCCCCCTGCCCCAGCTCTTTCCATTATCTCGTTATTCCCAAACATGGTAGCTCTGCTTAGTGTCCAACTAATCCATCTGTACATATGCCCTTTGCCATGTATCTCATGCCTATCTATTTCATATCCCAGTCGTTTTCACAGGTTTAAACCTGCAAATCCTCTCAGAAAATGGAATTTTAGATGGAAATTGATTGTGTAAAACTGATCAAAGCAGAGCTGGTGTGTTCAGACAGGAGTGGGGCAGGGCTCTCATCTATGCCTCCCAAGGTCCCCCTTGCCCTCCATGCCATTTTGCAGTGATACCTGAGTCACCTCTGTGAAGGTTAGGTTCTACCAAACACATTTGAAAATCCACTAATCAAATGCCTCTCTTTGGTAGCTTTTCCATACCCTAGCCACACTCACTTCCTCAGTTAACGTCCTGCTCATCTATACCTGTGGATTCATTTGCCCCTGGACTCTGCATTCCCTTGGCATTTATTGCGTTGCTTTGTAGAACAGCATGCTGTGTGGAGAATGGGTGTCTTGATATCAAACTCCCCAAGGACAAAAATAGCTTCACTTTATTCCTCCCACTCATCTCCAACTGTTGCAACATGGCTGGCGGCCAGCATAACAGTAGTGCTCTACTGAATAAAGAGCACTGCGGAAGTTCCTCTGTCTCTGAGGTTTCAATTTACACATGTTCATGGTTGTGAGCAGTGCTGTGCATCAAAGGCATAACTCTTCCTATCACTACAAGATGGCTGTGCCAGTCATGTTCAGACGTTTAATTATTGACCACTGTCTTGATCCTGAAGAAGCATCTTGCTATAGATGAATGCAAAAGTATGTTTAGTGTCACTTTTCAGTTACCCTGGAGTTGACATCTGGAGTTCCAATGCTAAAGACAAGCAAGAGCGCTAACAACCCCACATTTTAAAAAGAGCCACCAACAATTTGAGCCACTCATTTACTAGGGCTCATTAAAAATCAACTTAAAAATACTACTTGCCGGGTGCCTAGGTGGCTCAGTCGTTTAAGTGTCTGACTCTTGGTTTCGGTTCAGGCCATGATCTCACAGTTTTGTGAGTCCGAGTCTGCATCTGGCAGTGTGGATCGTGCTTGGGATTCTCTCTTTCCCTCTATCTCTGTCCCTCCCCTGCTCATGCTGTCTCTGTCTCTCTCAAAATAAATAAATATACTTAAATATTTTTCTTAAAATAAATACTGGTTGCTACCCATCCTTCATGTCAGCTTTTATTCTCCTATAGAAGCAGAAGGCTGGGGGTAGGGAACAGAAAGAAAGTTCTGAGAATATGAGTGGTGACAACAGCTCTGTTGCCATGCAATGTTTTTGTGTTAAGGTTTTTTGCTGTTGCTGTACTTCCTTAAAGCCAAATGAAAGGCCCTTCAAGAGAAACACTTGTAACAAATAGGGTGCCTGCGAGAACAAGACCCCACATGTCATTCTGCTTTTGGGCATGCCTTGGATAATGGACTTGCTGCTCTGCCTTTTATTTTTATGAACTTGAGAAGAGTGAATTGAGTGGTCTCAAGATGAAGAGAAGTGGACATAGGGGAGCAGCCTGACTTTGGGCTTGGCAAGGAGGCCTGCGTTTCCTGTGGGTTTAGTGAGCACTGAGAAAGGTATCTGGACTGGGGCCATCTTGCTAGTCAAGAAGTCTGCCCACCAGGCAATGGAATACCAGAAGCAGCAACTGTGGGGTGTACTGCCAACAATAGGAGCTTGTTGATGGGTGGAAGATGGAGGAAAACATGCAGATGGAGGTAGAGTTGGATCCCACACTACAGCAGGGAGATGCTAGAGGGAAGCTCAAAGGGCCCTACAAAAACTCACACATGCACCCTCTCTTTTTGGGTGACTGTACACTGAGGCCTCCCATAGCCACTCAGTATTGGCCAGAAAAGCAACAACAACCCACAGAGAAAGGACCATAGCCATGGATGGTTCAGTCAAGAGATGGTTGCCCTTTGTGTTGATTGTGTAAAACTGATCAAAGCAGAGCTGGTGTGTTCAGACACAGGAGTGTGTTCTCTCATATCCCTTCTTCATCATCATAGGAATCCGGCCTCATTAAGGGAAGGGTAGGTTCAAATTCAAATTAGAGTGTTTAGTGCCAGAGGTAGCACTAGGTTAGGGGTAGCACTAGGTTAGGTTATAGGATGAAAATGAAATACAAGAAGAGAATTGTAAGCTGGACTCAGATGAAGGGGCTTGGGAAGTCATCAATATTCCCAAAATTTCATTAACATATGTTCAGGGGCATTTGACAGAACATGGTTAAGCAGTGGTTGAGAAAATTAAACTGTTTCAAGTTATTTATCCCTATTGAGTCAAGGCTACTCAATAAATAGTCATTCATTTATAGTGAAAAGATGAAAGCCAAACTCTAAACATCTTCGTATAAAAATTTTAAGAGAACTCCAAAGAAACAAATCTGTATTTACAGTTCCTACAGGCTATCAGCCTTGACAGTCTATATGCACATATCACTCACCTGTATAATGTTACATTGGACTCAGGTACAAATGGCCTTCTTGAAAATTAACTTGTTTTTAAAGAAAAGTGCTTTTCTTAGAAAGCAAATTCTTACTGATTCACATTATTTTTGAACTAGTTTCTAAAATTTATAAAAACATTAATTATTTACAAAATAATTTGATGAGTTTTATTTTATGTATTTTATGAGTTGTAAATTACAAGTCCAACAGCTCAGAGGGCATGAAGCAAAAAGTTAAACACTCAGACTGTATGTTCACTCTGTATATGTAACCATAGTTAACACTTTCTGGGTTATCTTTCCAGAAATTCTCCATGCCTCTAGGAGCATATAAGCATATTGATATGTGTCTTCTTCTTAGCAAAACTGGAATTTACTAGACACTCTTTTACAGCTTGCCTTGTTTTCATTAAAAATGTGTCTTCAACGTGCCTTTATGTCAGTACATACTGATCCACTCCATTCCTTTTAAATTTTTTATTTTTTTAAATGTTTTTATTTATTTTTGAGACAGAGAGAGACAGAACATGAGCAGGGGAGAGGCAGAGACAGAGGAAGACACAGAATCCGAAGCAGGCTCCAGGCTCTGAGCTGTCAGCACAGAGCCCGACGCGGGGCTCAAACTCATGGACCGTGAGATCATGACCTGAGCTTAACCGACTGAGCCACCCAAGCGCCCCAATTCCTTTTAAGCATTGCATAATATTCCACTTTGTTTTTACCTCATATTTTAATTATTTCTCCATTAACGGGCTTCTAGCTCAATTACATTTTTTAAGTGTGCTATCACATAAAGAATCAATAATTATCCTAATATACATGTTTGTCTATTTCTAAAAGGACAGCCTCATTTAATTGCAAATTTTCAAACTGAATGTTACAAGAATACAGAATACAGAATCTGAAGTGTTGCGTGGTATGAAAATACTCAGGGTAACCAGGGAGAAGGTTAAATTTTGCTCAATATATCATTGATAATATTAAGTAATTTTAAAACATTACATTCTAACCCTCAAAGTTGGCAGTTTATATATGGTAAAAGCAAGCAGATTTCTTTAACCAGTGTACTGCAGCGTACCATGCTTGATAACAGAACGTACTGAGTATATACACATACCTTAACCAGAGATATGGTGAGAATTAATAGGGTAACATATACAATCTCCTGGTGACAGGTGATTGAAGAAGCTAACATAAACGGTGTGACTATTTCCTTTCTGGTTCACTCAGGCTCTGCAGATGACAAAACAAAGGCACTGCTACAAGGTTTATCTTCCATTTGTTTGTCATTCTTCAGAGTAATCTCAACCTTTCCCAGTTTATCTGAGGTCAAAATGCCTTCTGTTTTAACAAACCAGGGTAAGGGGTGGAGAACGCTACTACTGAGGTGTGTCTGCACTGCCTTTAATAACCAAGACCATGTATGTGTTTCCCTGCTAAGATAAATGTTTCTGTCAGCACAAAACTCTTTTTCTGGTTTTAAGCCACTCACTACTCCATTACGTCTGCTTCTGCCCACACGATATGACTGCCCACCCTAGACCTGGACCAGCCCCCACCAGAAGCCTCAGCCCTCCCTGGAGATAACTGTGTCTGAAAACGGGCCTTATCCCAGGGCTGTTTATACGCAGTAGTGTAAGTTAAGAAACCTCATAAGAGAAGCCCCTCTTCTGAGTGGTATGCCTGCGTGAGCGTACGTGTATGTATAAAAAGACATTTCAGTTTTCAATAAACTGTTTACTGTTCAAACATTAAATAAATGTAGAACTGTTTTAATCAGCTGAACAAATATTTAATGTACACTCCAGCATAAGAGCTATGTTTAAAAATATCCTCTATACTGCTAAGATACAGGGAATTTATGGAAACCAGTGACCTGAAAGGTAAAACAAACATTCAGGAGGAAAAAAATGAAGTATATAATTTTAAATTTAAACTGATCCCTCCTCTCTTTTATTAGCATCCAATAGTAATGTGTGTGTGTGTGTGTGTGTGTGTGCGCACACGCGCACATGTATGTGTGTCTCTAAGTCCTGGGAAGTGCTGGTTGGATTATACTTAAGTTTCTAGAACAGCTAAGGGCTGGGTGACTACCAAATTAATTTCCAGTAAACTGTTATGAGAAGGCAAAACATGGCAAAGCTCATGCTCTGCCCAGAACTGTGCTTCTTAGTGTTTTGTTTACTCTTTAGGTTCTAAACACTGGAGGTCATTCACGGCAGCAGGAGCTGGGTTTCTGTCCACAGCTGTTAGAAAAAATTGTCTAAAACTCCAACAGGAAATGCTACATTCTTGGAAAACACTTAATCCTTAGTAGCTTCTGTGTAAATATCAAAATATCATAGAAAGTTGGCAGAAAGTGTGTTTTTTTTAGAAAAATAACTTCTTACAAAGGTATATGGGAAACACCTTTAATAAAACGGATACCATCTTCTTTACGCTAATAGCATTCTTAATTATATTTGCAAAGAAAAATTAAAAAAAAAAAGGGTCTTAAAGTAGCCATGCTTTCTAACTCTTATGGTCCTGCTAATTTAGTTTGATGAGCAGATCTAATCAAGGTCATCTTTCTCTTCTTGTGGCCACAGATTGATCTGCCATTTTGATCAAACAGTACACCCACTCCACGTCATCAAGAGAGTCTTTAACAGATTTCTACCCACTTGATCAGATTATCAATGTAGTCAACTTGATTTAGCATTAAGGAATTTAACACAACAGATTTATTGGCTTTCAAATACCTGCCTTTATTAATGAGGATGTAGTGTTTGAGTTTCTTTCTGGTTTATATTATTTGTTAAATGAAAAACTTGAAGTTTTCAAGTAATTTTGTTTCACTACTTCTTTTGGGGACACAGCACCACTGACATGTTTACTAAGTTGCCTGCCATTGGTTCAAAGAGAAATGCTTCAATTTTAGTTCGAGCCCAAGTCATTTCTGGCTCCCTCTAGCTCTGTGACAATTCATCTTTCTGTCCATAATCACTGAGAAGTCTTCATGTTTCTGAGAAGACTGGGAAAATAGCACTTTAGAGCCTAAGTTCAGCTGTTCATAACCATAATGAAGAGGAACTGGAAGCTGAGAATTAAAAAGAGAAGAAAGGAAAGGAAGCTACTTAGCAATCAGAAGAAATACAGTGTTTATGAGATCATTAGGAACCCATTTGAAGTGCTTTTTCCTAACTAGCTTTAGCAAAAAGGAAGCTGTCAACTTAAGTCAATGAATAATATAACCCTATATCCACATGGCTATGAAGCAATTAATGCACCTTAATGCCATAATGAAATGGTTGGAAATTATAAAAGTCTTCTTCCAAATTTGGGGCTGCTTTTCCGTGAGGGAGCTTTGATGTCTGTACTGTCAGGCAAAGCTGGCTCTTGTGTCAACAGCAAGATGGTGTGCTTGGCAACGGACCCACAGGCATAACGCAAATATACCTGCCCTCCTTCTCAGTGCCCTCTGAAATAACTACTGTGTTAGAGCTGAAAAAAAATAGGAAATTAGAATGTTTGCTTATTTAGCTTCAGGTAGAGCTTTGGCCATAGCAATCTCTGAAGCACCATGAAAAATGCATGGTATTTCCCACTGTGTTCTTAGACATACAGTACACAAATACAGAGATAGCAGTGAAAGGGTCTCCATACTGATGTGGCTTAATTCAGGCGATTTGCCACTCACTCTTAGCTTGCTATATCTGATTTGAGGGTATGGTAATAACATATCACCACACTGAGGTGGCTTAATTAGGGCTTATTTCCCTTCTGCATCCCTGCTTTCTCTACCTGATGTGTGGGTACGGTATTAACATACCATCCACATAACGAGGGCTTACCTGGACAGAATAAGAAACTTAAAGGTAGATCCCCATGTGCTTTTCAGACCTTGGACTTTTATATGCCAGCCTAGAGAATGGAATTAGATTCTATTCAATATGTATATGAGCAGTCTCCTGATTCTGGAACTCATTGCAAAACAATAGCTTCTTCTGTTTCTCCCTCTACCCTGCTACCTACCTGCTGTTTTATTTAGTGTTATCATTTCACTTCCTCTCCCTATTGTAAGCATAGGTGTGAGACAGCCTATTCATATATTAACAGCTATTATCCATTACAAATGTTATTTCCCCTGGTTTCTTATTTTTTAATCAGGCTTGAACTTAAGGTGAGGGGGAGCACAAAGGGGTGGAGGTATGAGCAGGAACCGCTATGCATCAGGCGTCAGGGGGACTCACATCACCCAGCAGATGGCCTTTCCTCCCCCACAGGTAGGCAGGTTTATCCAGGAAGACAAGTGACTCACCTGAGCCTCCCAGGAGATTAAAGCCACCGCAATCCTGGTGGAAGCAGAGTCTGGGAATCTTAACCCAGCACACTCAGAAAGCTAAGCAATTGTTCCAGAGTAGAGACTGGGAGAGAAAAGGCTTAGCTGTTCGAACCACTTCTTATGTATAACCCAACGTGTTATAAATAAAGATATTCTTTCTGACATTCCAGGCATTCTGGCAACAAGTCTGGGAAGCTGTGTAAACAACAGCAGTTTCCCAGGACTGTCCCCAAAAGGCTCACCGACACAGGAGGCCTCTTGAGTTGGCCCTTCCCTGGTCTTGGAGATCCATCCCTACACACTCCACTGCCTGTGGTCAGGTTTACTCAGTGGAAGCCCTGTTATCCAAACAGAGTGGGTTTCTGGTCAGAAACAAGCTTTGCTACACACTGGTAAACACAAACAAATCACCCTACAGAGCCCCTTTCTTTTAAAGGGCAGTGTAAATCCAAGGGTCAGCGGTCAGGAGGAATATCACCAAACAAACGGAAGCTGTGTTTGCTCCACCACGAAACATGAGCAGCGCATGTCTCCAGGAGGATTTACTGTAGCGTGTCCAAAGTAAACGGACATGGGTGAGTGGGTGGGGGTGGGGTGAGATTCTTACTTCAAAGTCTCCTTCCAGCTGCTCCTGGAGAAAGAGACTCCTTCAGGATTTCTCCCCACAAGAAAGCACTTATGAGACTGCCATTTCTGGATTAACTGTCTTTATCTATTTGAAACTGGAAGGGAAGGCAGCACTTCTGTTTGTTTTTTTGTTGATGTTAAACAGATGCACGGTCTATTACAGCCACACGGGCCTAATTCAAGATGAAGCAGTGATAGGAATGTTGTCGCTGTTGGGCCAATGTGAGGAGAATGGGTTTGCCTATTATTCTGCATATGTGTTCAATATTTTCATTTGATTTAATGCCCCAATCTCCCCGACGGGTCAGATTGCACCTATCTACCCCTGGCTCTTTTCAGAAATTCACTATGATTTCAAGATCAGCTGTTATTTCTTAAGCAGATCAGATCAAGGCCACAAATATTTATCTCCTCATGATTTGTCTGTGAAAGGTGGTAAAGCAAAGGAAGAAAGAGTAGGGAAAGGAAAGAAAGGGAAAAAGCAGATATTGGGTCAATCTTTATTTATTTATTTATTTATTTATTTTTAAAGTTTGAACTTCATTTGAACCAGTTTGGACCCTCTGGGCTTCCTGAGGGCGGGGCCTCACAGTGAGTAACCTGCCCCCTGCATCAGAAAATCCTAATGTTCTCTAAGAAGGATTTAAATGTATGTTTTACGGCTTTCTTTTCAGAGTAAGATGAAAGGAAAACTGAATCAAGGGCATTTGGGTTTGCAGATAAGGTTTTTGTAGACATTAGGGGTCTCAGATAGCTTTTGGAAGTGAATAGGGTGCAGGATAAAAACAAATTAAATTAGTGATATGGTGAAAACCCTGAGTCAGAAGCCTCTATGAAGTTTTCCCGGATAACATTACCTCAGAGTCTTTCTCTGGGGGAAAAACAACTTCCAGCAGGATGCAAAAAGGAAGCAGACCTGTTCCATCGGGTGGAGGACAACGAGCCTGGAAGATCAATACCCACATGGAAAGTCATTTGAAAGACCCAATTCTGAGGAGTCAAATCTGCCTAAAGATTCCAGGAACAGATGTCAAAACAGGGCAGGCTTCTGGAGACAAGAAAACTCATCTGCTCCTGTCTTTAGACCCCTTTAAAGCCACTGACCTCCTACTGCACTGAGTAGGGTAGTCAGTCTATCTTAAAAGCATCCAGGGTTATCATTTTCTATAAGTTGCTTCCCTGACCTTCACTCATTTCCAGGTGATATTTTCATCCACATAGAGACTAAATCGTATGATTACCAGGTACCTAGGTTTTACTATAGAGATCTGTACACAGTTTGGGAACCACTTTAGATGGAAGCTATATATGTCCTAAATGGCAAAGTCAGCTTCTTGCAGAACTAAGAAAAACCAGCACCCTTACTGGTCATGAAAATGTTCACTTAACAGAACACCATGCATTTAGGTTTATTTGCTTGTTTGCTTTGCTTTGTACATTTTTCAAGACCTGTGATTTCAATCACCTAGAGCATCCACCAATAAATATTGTAATGATGGATAGATAACAGAAACCAACCATTTTACAAAATGGAATATACTAATTTGAATGCATATGTATAAGTATTCTATTTTGTATCACAGATCCTGTGCTGAAATGGCTGAACTCTAAAAGACCTTTTTCTTTTCTATCATTAAAAAATGTTGAAATGTCTCTAAATCTCCAAAACTTCAAGCTTGTGGTCGGTGCTCTCTGTGCTTTAGATATACATGAGAGATTGTATTTGGTTCTGGGTACCAAATTCTCATAGGAATAAGAGGGAACTTAAGTCTACACAGCATAATAACAAGATAACAATGTAATTTCAAGCTTTGCACCTAAGAGTCAGTTGAAAGAACTGTATATGTTTAGCCTACAATAACATGACAAACATTTAGCTGCTTCTTATGATTTAGAATCCATCATGTGGAAGACAAATCTGACTTATCCTGAATGTTTCCAAGTAATATACCCAGCCCTAGGTAGTAAAAGTTGTAAAGTGATAAAAGTTGGCTCAATTGACGAAAGAATTTTCTAAGATTCAAATAGTTCCCCTCAAGCTTAGGGCAGACAATGCTCTGATAGACACTGGGTGAGTTATAATCAAATGTCACATGACTATATGAAAGGATGTGTAGAAAAGTCCATTGGAGCACTAAGATCCTGTGATCCTATGATACCCAATATAAGCTAGGTTTTGGTTTTTTGTTTTCCTTTAGCTAATTTCCCCCAGTCTAACAGATGATTCATGGAAAATATCAGATAAGTCATTCTTTGAAATTTTGCACCTCAAATCATATATGTAATACCCTGTTATTCATGTACAAATAGAAACACTGGCTAATCACTTCTTAATATCTGTTCTGTAAATGAAGGGAAAAAATTCTTGATATTGATAACCTTTGCAAATACCCCATAGGTTTGGAATAGAAGCAGGGCCCTTAGAAAGATCAGAAGGCAATGTCCTACCGTGAGAAAATTGATACTATGAAACAGTAATTCTCTTTGAAGCTCAGAGAAAAGGTCTACTGAGAAAAGTTAAATACACAAAAGGCAAGATTTGCCAATGATGGAAAAAAAAATATCAGCATCTGAAACCATTTCAACAAAAGTATAATTTCTAGCAGTGGTAAACTGTCAAGTATAGGATGAAAAGAACTAAGACCATGCTTTCTTTCCCAAATCTCTTGTCTTAAACACTACTCATAGCAACTGGCTAGTAGGATTGGAGGACTCTACAGGCCAACGGGCATATTTCTAAGCATCTGTGGGGTCCACTGAATATGTTATCCTTGGAAGCTACCCAGTACCATGGCACAAACAGAATTTGTTGGACTTAGTTTCATGGAGATACTCAAACACTAACAGCAACTAAAAGTAAACTTTACAAACATGTTTTTATAAAGGACCTATTAGTCTGAGATTTCATTTACAAAATCATCTGGATACATAGCCCTGGCACAGTGCCTTCTCTTACCACCTATCCCAACATCCAAGTCTTGGATTCTTTAACTCACCTACATCAAATTAATCATTTTAAGTGAAATTTCAGAGGCATTTACTACATTTACAGTGTTAAGCAACCATAATCTTTATTTAGCTCCCAAACATCCTCATCACCCCAAAAACTAACCCCATACCCCTTAAGCAGTCACTCCCCATCTCCTTCCTTTAGCCCCTGGCAAATACCAATCTGTTTCCTGTACTGATTGATTTACCTATTCTGGATATTTCAAATAAATGGAATAATACTATATATGACCTTTTGTGTCTGGCTTATTTCACTTAACCAAGTTCTATAAAGAAAAAATATAGTTTATATTTTTTTTTACCATGCATTACTTTATAGTTCAAAGTACCTTGTTTTAGATGTTAGTACCTTTGTATAGCTCCCTACAAAGTGTATTTACTCCCCTCATATGTCATGTTATTTTAACCTCATAACAATCTTATCAAGTTGGCAGGAATGACTTTATTATTACCATTTTACAGGTGGAAATATTGAGACAAGGAGAGCCAGTCCAGCATTCCACAATAAAGTTACCTGATATATTCCAGTCTTCATGTTCCATTGCCTTTTGTAAAAGGCACTTCATGTATGCCTGTCAGAGTTATTACAAACACAAAACACTTACTAGCAGTTGTATTTTAAAATTCTCAGAAGCATATTTTAAATGAATAGAATAGATGAAAATCACTTTTGGGTACATTATCACTATTTGCACTCAGTAGAGAGCTGCTTTTGACACATAACAGTTGCATATGACTGGAAGTAATCTGCACACAAGACCATATTCTGTCCCAAGTCCAAAATTCCATTTGGAGTCATTTGGAAGCCAGCTCAAGCACTAAGTCCTTGGTCTCTGTATAGTGTCTAGGTCTTGGCTCCGTTGGCTGTACAATAAGGCTAGACAGAAATGACCCCTGAGATCTCTTCCAGATCTGAATTCTATAATGGGTCAGCTAAGGCACAGACCAAACTCAACACTGAACTCATCAGCTCCATCTACACAAGGTCAGTACAACTATTTGAAAGATGGATCCATCAAAAGTTTTAGTAATAACTAATGTCAATGGCCATTCCTTCTTGTTGAGATTTTTTTCAAGAAATTGTGGAATGTTCTTTATCAAACTACTATCCCACTGAGATTTTACTGATTAAATGATTTCTACATAAATAGGCTGTCTGTAAAAAGGTCTACTAATTTGGCCAGGTTTATGCCTTTCTGGTATAGAAAATTTCTGATATAGAATACTATTTCAGACATTTCTCTATATCTCAGCCATTCATTCCATGGTAGACCTGCCCATGTGCATCGCTTTTTAATTTTGCACAAATTAGGACTGCCAAAACATTATTTTTAGCATGTTCATAGACACGTATTTTTTTTTCAACCTGGCGTTCAAACCCAACCATTTATTTGCCATCAACCAAAAATTAACATTGGAATCTTGTTATGCCATCTCCATAGATTTTCCTTGGTCAGTTTTTAGTTTTAGCTGTGGCTTTAGCAATTCACCCAAGATTGGGGAGTAGTCAAATTTAGCAGGGCTAGACTGCCATCTAGAGACCACAATTTGATTTCCAACATCCTGGTCCTCAGTGAGCTTGCTCTTTAACAAAAAGTAGCTATCTGCCAAATAAAGAAGCTTGAGTTTTGCTTCGGCAAGGTGGGAAACACCCACTGAATCTAGAAAGAAGAGATTCAAGAGCAAGGAGCTTGAGGTGATCCAGTTCTGAAAGTCTTCCAGTTACTGAAGATTAGGTGACCACAGGAGACATGAATGACAATGAGCCCCCTGGTGCAAGAATGAGTCTTCTTTAACTTGCTGTTAATAAACAGTCCCATTTGCTCCACTCCAGGCCAATTAGGATTTTCCAACTTGTAATATGAGCCAGAAAGGAAGGAGTCCTCTACAAGACAGTGAAAGTGCAAAAGTCTTTCATTTATGTGAGAATCCAATCTCCATAGTCCTCATAAAACTCAAACCTGCCTTCCATTTTTCTACCTGAGCACTAAGTTTCTATGTCCTGGGCACATTTGATACCATCTTTTTGCTATTGTGTCTTAGAAGAAGCAATAGTCTCTAAGTTTATAGAATTTAGATCTGAAGATCACATTATGTTTAGTGTTTCCATGGAAAATGCATAGTTTGAAAATCCCTCCCTCATTCTTTTCCCCCAAAGCTGTCCTACAGGGCTGTGTGCTAAGACCATCTGTTCCATCAGATAGTCCTTTGATGGATGTGAAGAGGCTGGCTGGAGGGGTACAGAGCTGGGACTGAAGTGGCTGGGAATTAATTAACTGCATATCCATTTGGTAACTGTGCCCAGAAGTTTAGCTACGGGAATGTTTTATAAATCAAAAATAACAACTATTATCGTTAACCTCAAAATCATAGGCCACAAGAGTTCCTACTTTGCTGATGCTAATTAAATGGTCGAGTCTGTCCAACAGAATGTCATCCAGGAGTCTTTCAATTCATGACGAGAAAGACAAAAAAATGTATACTGTCTTGAAAAAGTTTATAAATATAGGATGAAGTGCACCATATCCATCCAAATTCCAGTGATGTCATTTTTGTCTAGACCTCACATGTTTTAGGAATTTTTAAAGCCCTAAATTACTTTTGTTGGAGGTATTAAATAGGGTCTGGAAACAGACACTTTGATATAGTATGGTATAAAAAATGAGTTTTCAAGTCCAAGCAACTGAGCTTTGGATCTCTGCTCTTTCACTCATCAGAGACCCTGGAAAGCTTCACTTTTCTTATCATCTATAGAAACTGGGGACATAAAAAGTTATTGTAAGGATTAAACAGAATAATGTATTTGAAAGCACCCTGCACACGATAAGTGCTTAATAAACACTTGTATGATTTCTTTAAAGTCTTGAATTTATTTTCCTTACTCTAGTGGTTCTAGAGCTGGAAACACAATGTTGATAATAACACTGGTCTAAGAGTTTTGCTTCATCCCTAGAACGGGATGAATCTCTAAAGCAATGCTGCTTAAGTTTGAATGTGCCTGTGAATCACTTGGGGATTTTGTTAAAATTCAACAGGCCTGATTCAGTAGGTCTGGAGTGAGACCTGATAGTCTGCATTTCTAATAAGCTCCTGCATTTCTAACAAGCTCCCTGGAGATCCTGCTGGTGTGGGGATCAAATTTGAGTAGCAAGACTCTAAACTACAATTTGGCAAATTATTTACTGCCCATGGGTGAACCTCATGTGTTTATGAATAAAGTTTTATTAGAACACACTCACACATATTCATTTACATAACATCTGAGGCTATTTTCCTGCTGCAATGGCTGAATTTACTATCTGGCCCCTATAGTTCACTGACCCCTGCTCTAAACCACTCTCTTTCTTTCTCCACACATATAAGCTAAGTTAATCATTGGCAGAAGCCTATGGAGGGCTGGGGGAGGTATGAGAGGGCAGAAGAGATGGAGAGTAGCTACCTGTATTATCCTCCTATTGCTGCTATTACAAATTGCCACAGAACTAATGGCTTACAACAACACATACTTATTGTCTTATAGCCCTGTGGGTTAGAAGTCTGACAAGGGGCCTCTCTGGGCTAAAAATCAAGACATCAGCACAGCTGCATTCCTTTTGGAGGTTCTAGGGGAGAATCCATTTCCCTGCCTTTCCAGCTCCTGGAGTCCTCTGGCATTCCTTGGCTCAAGGCCCTTTCCTCCATCTTAAAGCCAGCAATATTGTGTCTCTCTGACTTCTCTGCTGTCATCACATCTCTCTCTGACCACAGCTGGGAGAAGTCCTCC
Source organism: Acinonyx jubatus (assembly GCF_027475565.1). NCBI lineage: Eukaryota > Metazoa > Chordata > Mammalia > Carnivora > Felidae > Acinonyx > Acinonyx jubatus. Next base: position 69,642,284 of record NC_069391.1, on the reverse strand, counting down.
GCTTTTAAGAACCCATGTGATCACATTAGGCCCAACCAGACCCAGATAATCCAGCAGCTAAACCTCCCCATCTCAAGGTTCTTAACTGAATCACATTTCCAGTGAGGTAACATTCAAAGATTCCAGGGATTAGGGTATGGACATCTTTGGAGTCTCTGCCTACCATACTACCTCAAAGCACATTCTTCAAAAGGACAATTTTCCAATAATTTCCTTACAGCATTATGTTATCATGGTTGTCTTTGCGTTATGATGGAAAGATGTCTGGTGAAGCCATATGACAGAAAACACAGAGATGGTAGTCAAAGGATTTCTCTTTTATCTGCTTCTTTTCCCAACAAACAAGGTATACAGGCTCACTACCCAAGACTAGTTTGTATATCTGCACAGGTAATATACTGCACGATTTCAGAGGATTCTCTGAAGTTGCTCAGTGCACAAACCTCACAAGCATACATGGCAGCCCTGTCCTCCATATCCTAGCTGCCTGCCCCTGAGATCAGAATTTGTCTACACTTCTAGCTATTGATCATGATTAAGCTGAATTCTTTGGAAATATTTTCTTTAGTTCACACCATAAGTAAAATAGTTTGCCCACATTAATGTGATAAAATTAATCACTCTGATGAATTAAAATCAATCTAAAAAAGTGTAGGAAAACATAACGTAATCGCTATGGAGTGAGTAAGACCACTTGAGTAGCAAGAAGCTTAAAAATAAACTCTAGTCATTCAAACTTGTGCCCAAACACAGTGTCATTTCCACAAGAACCCAAGACTGCAAGAGGGAGGGGGCATGTGAGCCCATGGCACTGGAACAAGAACGCAGGGAATGCAATAAACAGAAGGGAAGGGAGCTCTCACAGGAATATTTTTCCATTGCAGTTCAGGCCCAATGAGGAAGGTTTCATATATGAATCACTGACAACTGCCTGCTAGGCTGTTATGCTTAATCCTTCACAGTTTGAGTATGTCATGGCACTCCATAAAAAAAAGCTTATTGCATAAGCCATTCTCACTCTTCTAAGCCCATTCTTCTCAACAATGCCAGAGATCTAATAACAGGTAAGTGACCAAGAAAATATATGTGACCCAACCATTGTGTAACATTTCATTTTGCTGAAGGTCAAGACAGATTATCATGAAATCCTTAGAGATACTGTTACATGGTTCCTGGGGACAAAAGGTTTCCTTTCAGAGAAGCTTCTTAGAAGCAGAGGGTGCTGTGTTTCAATCCTCAGCTAACTTTTAGTTAATGACTCTTGCCTTTTCCCCTACCAGCTCTGCTTATTAAAAGGAGAATGCAGTCTGGAGTGTGTGCTGTCAGAATGAACAGCAGGGTCAGTCACTAATCCCAAATTGTATGCCCCCAGGATGCCTGCTACAGAGTGAGGAAATGCTTATGTTTGATTAACCTTCCAGGTAGAGAAAGGGAGGCAGCCAGGGGTCCGCAGCTACATGACATGGTATAATAGTAGTTTTAAAATATGGCATTCCCAGGGGGATGCAAGAAAAGTCACAGCAGAAGGTGCTGACTTAGTGTAACAAATGAAATTATGTCTATATAATAGTCAGTGAGCCTCTGGGGGAACAACATCACCAAACTGGGCATTCATTTTCTTCAAAATATTTGTGACAATACGATAGTCCCTTATGTCTGTCTATATGGTGCTTTATGGAGTGCATAATGCTTCAAGGGCACCACCTCATTTGATCTTCACCACTGTCCTTTGTGTCAAAGGGCTAGAATTGAAGAGCACTTTCCCAGTTTAAAAAAAAAAAATCCCCATTAGCTGTCAATGCACTGTCTTCTTGCCCTGGCATTTTCTTTAACACTTTCTTTAAGTACAAACAATGAAGAGTGATGAAACACCACTGGGTGGGGAAGGGGGATGTTGGGGCAGTTAGGGGATAAGATAAAACCATGCAGGAAAGACATCTCCTGAAAACATGGGTCAAAGAAAGCAGAAGGTCACTTCTATTTCTGCGGTTCCATGTACAATAAGAAAAAAGAAATCTACCAGTGTTAGGGAAATGGTTTAATCCTCTTGTTAAATGTAACATTATTTAGCTGTTCAGTTGAAAGCTGAAATTTGACATTTTGGTGAATATGAGGCCCAGGCCAATAGCTACGCTCAGTATGCTAAGAAGAGAGGACAATGGATTAATCACAGGCAGCTCTTTCATCTTTCAAAAAGTGTGTTTTTGTATTTATTGCCACTTAGCCATTGACTCCATTTCCATACAAAATCCTATTTTTCCTTCAAGACCCAGTTCATATAGCATATTCACCATGAGGTCTTCCCAGGCAGCATTGTCTGTTCTGTCTGTTCTAGTGTGTCAGTTATAGGATTACCATGTTATGAGCCATGGACAGCATGTGTTTTACATGCTCTCTTTCCTACTAGACAATGAGTTCCAAGTGGGAAGGGATAGTAAAACACCTAAAACTTTTGTAGATATTCACATTTGCAGATTAAATGAATGAATACAATAAAGAAACCACGAGTCACTATAAAATAACCAAATCCAGTGATGCTAGGTTTGATCAAATGCATGTTGGGAAACTCATTAAATATATATTTATTCTGGGAACTTTTAAAATACAATTGTTCCTGACTCTTTAACCCAAGAGTTGTCATCATTAGCTTGATTTGATCAATTTACCACAGACCTGATGTAGATGATTAGGTAATGCATATTTTTATAATTGTTTTCTCCAGCAATCTGTGCCTGATTTATAAAATATAACTTCTTCATTCTAAGCAAAATCTGATGAAAGCAATGGTGGCTTAAAAGCCTTGTATTCCACAGGTTAATACCAACAAAGGGTATATCCCAGTAATTCCTTTTCTATTCTAGAGTCAAAGGCACCTTGAGTCTTTCACAACTGGGCTCATTAAGCCAATGAGGCTCTGAATTCTCCCCCACTTACCAGCAATGTCTTACCTCCATGAAAACAGATGAAAATCTACTCTTTTCCACCTTGTTTACTCAGCTCAGGCACACACTGCTTAAAGCCACTCTTAGAGAAAAAATTAAGAATGCACCTTGTTGGTGCTGGATTTAATTTTCCCAGCCTAATGAAAAATATGTCTGTGATTACAAACCAAACTTTCATGCAAATACGCAGCAAGAATCAGTCTTCTTTTAGGAGTTGCAAATTCCTTTGTGGGAGAACCTTAGTTTAATAAATATGCCCAAGTAGACTTCATTCTAGACAGAAAGCAACCATGATAAGAAATAGTAGTGGGCACTTTTGTTTGAGTTGAGGTTGTAATTTCAAACAGAAATATGGCAGTGAATTCCTTAGAAAGGAGAACTTGCTGGAATCTTAACTTTTCAGTCATCAAAGGGCATCTGGACATTTGTCTTTATCTCTAATTTTCTGCTCTGCTATTTGTTACCCTGATAACAGTGTGTTTTATGGCTGCTCTCCATTAGTCAGTGCTATAGTTTTATGAGCCATGCAGAGAAAGTGAAGGAGGCGCTCAGCCTCCTTCAGAGTGTTATTTTGCTGTTGTTCGTTTTCAAAGGAATTCTGACTATCACCTTTGTTCAGTCAAAGTGGGAAGGGGAGTGTTTTATTATTGGCCAACCCCAAACTGTAGCAGTTGCTTGGACCCAAACCATGTCTTAAATTTGAAAAAGATGATAAAAAAGCAGTCTTAGCTATCTAAATAACTATGAAACCTTCATGACTTATTTCTCAAAAGAAAGAAAAGAAAGGGGAAGAAATAAGCACATGGCAGAGTATTGTTCCTTTCCTTTTTTTAAAAAAAAAGAGGCCTTGAAATATGTTTTAAAATATTTTATGAGGTCACACTAAAAAAAGAGTAATTGGAAGAAAAATTCTGCTTGTCTAAGCGAAGAGCACATTTGTAGCGGTAGGGTAAATGTTTTATCGATTGAGAAGCTGGGAAACTCAAGTCATTACTCACCATGGGCTAAAGAATAATTGCTAATGCTCTGGCGGAAAGATTAAAAACAGTTTCTGGAAGTATTTCTTACAATGATCAATGGTGTATCATCCCAGGCCATTGGATCTTCAATAACATTTTTCCCTTTTGGGATACAATCAATTTTTATAATATGATTCATTTGCCAGTGGGCATGCTTTCTTCATACGATGAAAAGGCACTTATGCATCTTATATTGTTGAAAAGTAATCTTATACAGCCAAAGATCAGGCTGTGGTATAGAAGACTCACTTGAATCTATCTCTATTTTAAATGGGTTTGGGAAATCATCTGGGGTGGGGCGTGGGGGTTGGGGAGACAGTTGCTAGCTTCTTTGTTATTGTTTTGTTAACCCTTTAAGAATGTATTTAGCACACTCTGACAGCAGTCATAATCATCATAGCACAAGGGTAGTGATGGAGGAGGGTGCTATTTTAGATGTGAACATATGCCACAGTAAGCTTGACTCATTTGCAACACTAATTACCATGGCAGCACTCTCAGGTCAAGGGTTGCCTTACAGCTGTCTACTGGCTGCACACATCTGACAAGGTCTTCAGCATCCTGTGGCAAAGCTCAACTTTGGTCCACTGCTGCTGAATCCATCAATTCATCTCTGCTTTAATAAGTAACAGCTTTAGTCATGAGAGGATGTGCTCATTCCAAAATTTCTCCCTGGAGAGAAGGCATTGAAGGCTTGCACACAGTGACCTCTCAGGGTCTATTTTGACATTGGACTTGGCCCCATCACCAGGGTCTCCCCTGGTCTCCCCTCAAATGAAGAGGCCAAAAAAAATAATAATAAATAAAATAATAATAATAATAATAATAACAACAATAATAATAGAGTCAAGCTTAGGAAGCGGTCAAATGTTCTACTAAAGGGTAGCATGCACCCGCAACCTGGAATTTTGTTTGAATCTGGGAACAATGGCTTTTATTAAATTACATAAAGGTTAATCCTCCTTCTGCTTATGGCAGAGTCTCCTCACTCAACACCCTGGCTCTGCACCCAAGAAACTGTACATCCAAAATTAAAACAAATTTTGTTTAATTTAATTAAAAAACTAAAATAAAATTTTGAAAATATGGTTTAGATTACCTATATTTTAAGTATCTCCTTGTTTGATGGTGAGATTATTTATACCCAACCTGTTCCTGACCTAAAAAAATTTGTTTTCATGTGAATAGTTAGTATTGTATAGATAGTATTTTTCATTTTTATGTAACTCTATTGTGTATATTTGGTGAACCAAGTCATTAGTTTTCCTATCTCTTTTTTCTTCCTTTCAAAGAGAAAATTTTTCCTATTTAAAAAAATTAATGTTTATTCATTTTGAGAGAGAGAGAGAGAGAGAGAGAAACAGAGTGTGAGCAGGAGAGGTGAAGAGAGAGAGACACACACAGAATCCGAAGCAGGCTTCAGGCTTTGAGCTGTCAGCACACAGCCCAACATGGGGCTCAAACTCATGAACCACGAGATCATAACCTGAGCCAAAGTTGGAAGCTCAACCAAGTGAGCCACCCAGGCACCCCTAAAAACTTCCTTGATATTAAGAAAAACAAAAATTAAGAGAAAAATAGCATATCTAAAATGATTTAGAGATTTTACTGAATAAAAAAAAAAAAGCTCTTGTATTCCTTAATAATGTCAATTCAAGATTAGTCTTCTGAAAGGAAATCAACCTTCTCATCACCATGAAAGTTAAATTGAGCACTTACTTCTTGCAAGGCACTAAGTAAAAGCTAAATATATATATTTACAACAAACATTCTATGAGGTAGACTAGTATTATTATCTACATTTTGTACAAAAGAGGAAATTGAGACCTAAAGAGGCTAAGTAACACTAATCATGGCTATATAGCTAGGTCATGGTAGAGGGGCTAAGAATACAACCAGTTCTACTTTGAAGGCAGGGCTCTTAGCTACCTTACTATGTTTCATCATCATAAATCTTATTAGCCCCCAATTTCTTAAGAGTATGGGTAAAATCATGTGAGTTGATTTATACATCTAAATCTAGAACTCAAGACCTTCCATAACCTACTCCCAGTGAACCACCATTCCAGTGTTATCTTTGGTGACTAATACCCTGTGAATCTTATATTCCTGCCAAAATGCGCTTTTTGCTATTATGTCTACTAATGCCTATTATCTTTCCTCCTACTCAGCTTTACTTACGCTATTGCAAATATCACATCCCCAGTTGACCTTGTCAGAAGTTTTTTGTCACCATTACTAACTTCTACTTCTCTTGTTTTGTACTACCTTCAGAGTAATTTGTGTTTCCTTATATTACAGTCACTTACATGTGTCATATATTTTATTGTATATTTGCATCCTTCTTGGTGCAGCACCATGTAAGGTTCACAATAAGTTCTGAATTAAAGTTTGCTGAATGAATGAATAAGAAGTATACATAGTAACATCGGTTCATGGAATAACTGATTCCTGATGGGAAAAGTCCATTTTAAACCATTTCTAGATGTGCCATGGATGTGATTACTCATCTAGAAATAGTAGGGAAAGTTCATTTTAAGCCATTTCTAGGGATGCAGATCATTTCTATAACAAAATTTTAGATTTTTTAACCTAGTTGAGTTTTAATCCAACCTTGGTCTTTGGGTAGTTGTGTCAGTTTGCTAAGGCTGCCATAACAAAATATGCAGCCTACATGGCTTACGTAATAAGAGAAATTTATTTTCTCATATTTTGGAGGCTAGAAGTCCAAGATCTTCTGAGGCCTCTCTACTTGGCTTGCAGATGGCTGTCTTCATGCTGTAACCTCACAGGGTTTTTTCTCTATGCATGCACATTCCTGGTGTTATCTTGTGTATCCAAATTTCCTCTTCTTATAAGGTCACCAGTCAGATTGGATCAGGGTGCAATAATAGTCTCATTTTAACTTAATTACCTCTTCAGAGGCCTGATCTTCAAATACAGTCACATTCTGAGGTGTGGGGGGGGGGGGTCAGGGATTCAACATATGAAATTTGGGGAGAAACAATTCGGCCCATAGCATATAGCTTTTGGAAACAGATAGAAGGCACTATATTAGGATGACAGCATTAATAAGTAAAAAATGGTTACTTCTCAGAGTGGCTGACATCCTAAACATACAAACACTTTATAATTTCTGGTCTTATAATGCAGCCTTAGCCTTAAAGAGTGGGCTGTTTTATTTGATGGTGAATCTGTCAGCAAATTTAAAATGCCTGAATTATACAATTTATAGTGAACAAAGTGAAAACCCAAGGCAATTTCAATTATAGGGCAATTCATCAACTATAAGGAAGAGTCTCAGAACACAGATTGAATTATGGTGAGCAGGGTAGTGTATGCAAAATTCTTCCTCCAATATAAACTTAGGAGGGTCTCTGCAGAATGGTATAACAAAGCATGGCTATTTCCATAATTGCATTTGCTCCAGCTCTTGGGTCAGCACACTTTCGATGCTCCAACGAAGTAGAAAAGAGCTCATAGATTTTCAAGGCTGCAACTCAAGCCAGAGGTATTCTGTTAACAGTTCAAGACAGGAGAAAATTGTAATATATGGCCTCCAAATTTATACTCTTCCTGACCCAGGTAATGAAACATGAACCACACATCCAGCTTTTGATAAAGTAGTGCTCACTTGGGCGGTGAGGGACTGCAGGTAGATATTTATTTCTTTGGCTGCCATCCTAACTTGTCCTTGACTGGCAAGGCTTTCACATTAACCCTTTTCTCAGAGGATTCTGAGGAAGTTGGCTCCTGGAGATGAAATCTTACTACATTTACCACCCATCCTTCAGGTTTCCATTTGCTTATAATTATCTCAGTGCTGTGTTCCTGTATATTATTGCTGCTGTTACAATGATACCATCTTGTTGAGTGATTAAAAATAGCCCAATGAAGAAGGGGAAACAATTTTCGCAATATATTCAGTCAGCCTCCAGTAAGTAAAAAGCAGGCTGTCAGAATTTCCCATCTCATAGATGCCCCTGACCCTCTGGTTGACCCTAGACTGAGCCACTATTCCACTTTCACATTACATGATAACATGGAAAATTCACTGACCCAGTTTTTGAGAATTAAGAGAACGATGACTGCAAAGTGATATAAAATGGAAAGCTTTAGAAACACTAAATAACCATGACCATGATTAATGGAGTATGGCAATAAAATATTACTTACTGGACCAGAAGAAAGAAATTATGGTGAGTGAAGGCGGTGAGAAGAGGAGAAAAAGGAGAGGAAAGAGCAAAGGAGAGTCTGAGGATGGATATTGGCAGTGCTTTTCCAGTTCCTCTTGATACAGATGGACTGTATCAAGCATAAAAATATTCCCATAGCATGAGCTTTAAAGTGAAACATAAGACTTAACTCCAGGGAAGAATGAGTGTGTGTGTGTGTGTGTGTGTGTGTGTGTGTGTGTGTGTGTGTGTGTTAAAAGTGGGATGAAGGAAGGTGTAAATTTTGGACTCAATATCTAAAGGAGTGAAACTTAAAGGAGGGGCTCCACACTGGGCATCTTTGGGGGAATAATGAATGAGGCCTGACACTCACCTCTTCATGGAAGGGGGCACTGGTCCAGAAACAGAAAGAATGAAAACCAATGAAAGTCCAATGAGTGAAGGAGTAGTTTAGTCTTCTAGGAGAAAAAGGTTGCAACTTTGTTTTTTAGGTTTTGTTTTTTATTTTTTTTATTTGTTAATGTTTACTTATTTTTGATATAGAGAGAGACAGAGACAGAGTACAAGTGGGGGAGGGGCAGAAATAGAGGGAGACACAGAATCTGGAGCAGGCTCCAGGATCTGAGCTGTGGGGCTCAGACTCATGAGCTGTGAGATCATGACCTGAACTGGAGTCGGATGCTCAACCGACTGACCCACCCATATGCCCCAAAAGGATAACTTTGTCAAGTCCAGGGTACCTGATGGCTCAGTTGGTTGAGTGTCCAGCTCTCGATTTCTCCTGACAACACAGATCCTGCTTGGGATTCTCTCTCTCCTTCTCTCTGCCCCTTCCCTGCTAATTCTAATTCTCTCTCTCTCTCTCTCTCTCCCTCCCTCCCTCCCTCCTTCCCTCTCTCTCTCTCTCTCTCTCTCTCTCAAAATAAATAAATAAATAAATAAATAAGCATAAAAAAATTTAAAACAAATTTTTTTGGGGGAAAGCCCAGTGGCTCAGCCTCCGGGGATGCTGCTTGCCCAGGGGCTGGAGGGTGTGTCTTCAAGAAATTGCATGTGGGAGCACACAGCCCTAACTGGGCTGGCACAGAGGCAGCAGAGCTATGGCTGCAGCTGGGCATGACTTCAGCATCTCGGCAACTAGGAGAACAAAAGACCATGGAAGGTGAGGGCAGATTCCAGGCTCACTGTCTGTCTCCTGCCACAAAAGCTAAAGGGAGGGCTTAGGGGACTCCCACCAAATGAGAAAAGGGTTATGCCTGGTAGTATGGGCCTTGTCACCACCAGTGCCCCCTGGCTCTACCATTAAAGTTATGCTAGAATTCACTAACACAGGGCTGATCAAGAGATATGATATCACATAACGTTAATTGAACATGGAAGCACAAACTCAGGGCTAAGTTTAGTGACTAACCAATGTATGCATTTAAGTCTGTTATATAACTTCTCTGATCCTCAGGTTATTCATAGCAATGGGGATGATAACAATTGCCTCATAGAAGTTTTGAAATTATATAACTGAAAGCCTAATACAAATATTTGTTGAGCACCTGTTTATGTGCCTGGAACTGAATATGAATTGCAGATTCAACCATACAAAAAGAAGGCAAAGCCTTGGCCCTAATGAAGTTCAGAAGCTTATCCTGGAGTAAGGGCATATGCTATTTAGTGCTCAACAATACTTAATTGCTTATTCCCCCTCACAGTTCGGTTGGGGCTTTGGGACTGGGTTCCGGCAACGGAATGTAGGAGGATGCAATGTGAGGCACTTCTAGGCTTGGCTCTCAGAAAATATCCTGCAGAGGGCATCTGGATGGCTTAGTCAGTTGAGCATCCGACTTCAGCTCAGGTCATGATCTCATGGCTCGTGAGTTCAAGTCCCACATCGGGCTCTCTGTTGTCAGTGCGGAGTCCCCTTTGGATCCTCTGTCCCCCCACCCCTGCCTATACTCAGCTCATGATCTGTCTTAAAAATGAATAACCATAAAAAAAAAGAAAACATCTTGCATAACCATGCAGCCCTTCCTTTTGTTCCACTATGATTGTGGAAGCCATGTGTTGTAAAACTACAGATACATATGTGCTACCTGATCTGCACCTAACTGTGGTGGGAGCCAAAACTAAACTTTATCATGTTGAGCCACTGAGTTTTTAGACTTTGTCAGCCACCATAGCCTACCTTAGCCTATCTCTCTAGGGAACCTGAGGCCAGCCTGTCTGGCCTGCCCTGTGAGCAAGCTTGGAAGTAGATCCTCCTCCAGTGGAGTCTTGAGACTACTGTAGCCCTGGCTGACACCTTGGGAGACCCAGAGCTAGAGGTACTCAGCCAAGCTGTGTGCAGATTCCTGACCCACAAGAATTGAGATAATAAATACTTTACTCTTCTAAGTTTCTAAGTTTGGGGGTCATTTGTTACACAGCAATAGAACACCAATACAGTGCTCCATTTGGCAGCATATATACTAAAATTGGAATGATACAGAGAAGATTAGCATGGCCCCTGCACAAGGATAACATGCAAATTCGTGAAGCATTCCATATTGAAAAAAAATCAATACAAATACACCTGTCCATCAATAGGTTAGTGGATAACCAAACTGGTATATCCATTCACTGAAATGCAACTCAGCAATAAAAAAGAATTAACTGTTGAACTACAACATGGATGAGTCCCCCAAATAATATTTAGATAATTAGAAGCCAGACAAAAGAGTACATACTGTAAGATTCAATTGATGTAAAATCTAGAAAATGCAAACTAATCTAGTGTGGAAGAAAACAGACCAGTGACTACCTGGGATTGGGGTGAGTGGGACAAGAATGAGTGGAAGCACACAAAAAGATGACAAAGAAGCATGAGGAAACTTTAGAAAGTGGTAGCTATGTTCACCATCTTGATTGTGGTGATGGCTTCACAGGTGTAAACACGCCAAAACTTAAAATATTTGTTGTTTACTGCATGTTAATTACAACTCAGTAAAGCTGCATACCTGTGTCCAGTCGTACAACTCTAAAATCATTGATTTTGTTTGAAGAAGTGATTTTTGTCTCAGCACCTTGATCCAATGGTGCACTCTTCCCCTAACCTTCCATTTGCACAAACCAGCACCCTCATAATCTTGTGTGTGTGTCTCCCTGTTAAAGAGGCACCCTCAAATATACCTACTTTCTTTCAAAGTAATGACCAGTTAAAAGTGATTGTCAATCCCCTGGTCCCAGGTTTGTGGGCATTTCACTTACTCTATGGCATTGACCTTCCGCTTCACAATCCTACCCCTGAAGGAAAACTAGAGGCTCCCAAGCTTACACATTCCCAACAGCCAAGGAAGCTTGTCAGAGGGAACAGATGAGAGTTTGCTCAACCAAGTTTATTAACAATGTAAAGAATAATCAAGCAAGACTGCATTCTGTACATTGTAGGGACTGCAGGGAAAAAAACCTCTCAGAAACCTTAGCCCACAGAGCTCTAAATCAGGCACCATGTGCACCTTTTCAGACCTCTTTAATATGGCTTGTTGGTTGTTTTGCTTTCTGATATGAACAGCTGTGTTTATTTCTAATATTCCCCCATTCATTTCTTTAACTACCAACACCTTTGCCAGCTATCTGAAGAGTCACCATAACAGAAAGCATACATGATGCAGGCATGAAATATAAAAGTAGCTAAAATTTTGGTATGACTTTAACCTTCCAAAGTACATATTCAAGCACTTGAAACCTTTAGTGGCTGACTAAGCTTCTAGAAGCCATAACTTAGAAGATACCCAATGCATTTTATAATGAATGAATTAGTGGATCATTTGATTTCAGCGGAGCTGAACACCATTCAATGGTTTTAATTATGTCCTGATTAAAGAAATTACATTTATTATTTGTAGAATTTGCCAAGAAAATGGTGCCAAATAACATTACACACACACACACACACACACACACACACACACACACACACACATATTATAGACACAGCAGTTTACAAATCCTTATTTACTTTATACTTTTTATGATGAAAATCCTATTACAAGGTTGTCAACAAACCCTGTTATATCTCACTCCTTGAAAAAGACTTGCTGGAAGTCCCTTGAATATTTTGAGATGCCCAGGATTTCTGGGTAACAGTATTACTTTCTGATACTCTCAAATTTTTTTCTCCCAGTTTGGAGATTGAGAACTGAAGACAGGGTATATCCAACTCATCAATGGCTTCCCCCTAACATCTCATTCTCTCCTGATATGTACCTTATTTGTTTACTTTTCTTTCCTTCCTCTAGCCATCTAACACCATAGCAACTGTCTTTAGCCCTTCAGGGCCCTCCTGGTTTTAAAAAGACTCAGAGAGGTCTGTGGCAGGCCACTGATGAAATGTACAACCCCATGCTGTTTTCTAGTGTCAGCCTCATCTGAAAAATAGAATGAGTTTAAAGTAAGAGCCACATGGGAATTAAGGAATGAGGACTTGGTGAATCAGCGGGCAGAAGTCTACTAGATAAGAGGTGGGGCTCTGAAGTTTAAATCAACACAGATGAAAAGAGGAGAATCAGTTCCCAGGAAAGAAAAAATGAAGGGCTGCTGCTCTATACTTGCTAAATTATGAAAAGAAGTAAATGATGTCTGAATTCTAGCTCTATTACTGAAAGCTATATGACCTGTCTCAATTTCCTCATCTACCAAAAAAAAAAAAAAATCATAATATTTACCTTATAGTATATACTGATGCCTCAAATCTGACATGTTATAAATAAGGTATAGTGCATAAATATTTTAGAATAGTTCCCAACACATAGTAACTAGAAAATGATGCAGTTTTTCTGTAGTATTTTCCAAAGTTTGCAAAGAGGAAAACTTATTTTATGGGACATTATTTGGAATTACGTGAAAAATAGTTCTGTGGTCAAATTATAATATATGGAGTTCAATAATTTTAAATTGTTTTTATTAATTTGGGGCCTCTGAAAACAATTAATAGCCTAATATCTATTGGGGAGATATTATATTTAGCATTTCCCAATATATTGAACCAAAGGACAATTTTGGCTACATTCTGTGGAACACTCATTGGCAGTGGTTAATTATCTAATGGAAGACAAAGAATTTACTTAGGATAAATTTGCAAATGAGAAAGTTTAGCTTTGACAAGTGTGTTCATTTCTAGAAAGACGCTAGTTTTAATTTTAGCTTTCATGCACTTTCTATTTTAATGTCTAATATTACCTTATTACATAGTTTTATTATTTAATAAATATGAGATAAATATTAGAGGCACCATAATCTTCCAATGCTCAGGACTTCTAAAAAGTCTTAATTTAGCCCAGCTCTTTGAGAAAAACTGGTCTAGTATAGTTTGACTATACTTCCATAGGATTAATAAATAAGAAGACCTAGTAAATAAATAGTATCATTCATAGAAATTAGAGAACTCTGAGCAGTAATGGACTTTCATAATAAAGGGTCAATTCACCAAGAAAGCATAGCAACCCCAAATGTGTATATACCCAAAAAAGCTGGAAGGGAGGGCTCCCACCCCAGTGCACCCAAAGAGGAAATTTGCCTTATAATGAATCAAACCTGGAGTCTCACCCATACTTGATTCAGATGATATTTAAATGAGATTTTTAGAATTGGAGTTGATATTGGAATTTGTTAAGGCTTTTGGGGCTATTAAATGCATTTTGCACATGAGAAGTACATGGATTTAGGGGAATCACAGGGAGGAACGTTACGGGTTGAGAACCCCCAAAATTCCTACATTGAAGTCCTAACCCACAGTGCCTCCGAATATGGCTGTATTTAGAGATGGGGTCTTTAAACAGGTAATTAAAGTTAAATGAGGTCATTGGGATGGACCCTAATCCAATGTGACTTTACAATGATGCCTTTACAAGAAGAGATTAAAACATCCAAAATCCATTCATAAATCAAGAAGAGAGGCCTCAAAAAGAAAAAAAAAAACACCAATACCTTAATCTTGGCCTTTTAGCCTAGACAAGTGTGACAAAATACCCCTCTGTTGTTTGAGCCACTCAGTCTGTGGCTAGCAACTAGCAAACTAATATAAATCCAAAATACATGAAGTAAAACTGATAGAACTGAAAAGAGAAATAGAGTATCCACAGTTAGAGTTGGAGATGTCAACACACCTCTTTTAGTACTGGATAGAACTAGTCAACAGAAAACCAGTACGGATATAAGAATTGAATAATATTATCAACTTATATGTAATTGACATTTATACTCTAAATTGTCATTGTGCTTATAAATTGACATGTAAAAAATGCCACCAGACAATAGCAGAATACATGGGAATTCTTTTTAAGTACACATGGAATATTCACCAAGATAGATCATACTATGTGTCACAAAACAAACATTAATACATTTCAAATAACTGAAATAATAAAAAAAAATGTGTTTTCTGATCATAATGGAATTAAATGAAATCAATAGCAGAAAGATAACAGAAAAGTCTCCATACTGGTGGTTAAACAATGCTTCTAAACAATCTATGAGTCAAAGAAGAAGTATCAAGGGAAATTTTTAAAAATGTTTTGAACTGAATAGAAATAAAAATACAATGCATAAAAGTTTTTTTAGAATGAAGCTAAATCAATGTTTAGAAGATATTTTTAAATATCATTAAATACTTATATTACAAAAGAATAAAGATCTCCAATCAACAATATAAGCTTTTACCTTAAGAAAACAGACACAAAAAAGTAAATTAAGTCCAAATCAAGTACAAAAAAGAAACAATAAAGTTAGCAGCAGAAATTAATACAATTAAAAACAAAAATAAAATATTAGAGAAAATCAATGAAACTAAAATCTTGTTTTTTAAAAAAATAATAAAATTGATAATCTTCTAGAAATACAGTCAAATTAAAAAGAGAGAAACACAAATTACCAGTAAAGGAATGATATAGGAGATGTCGCTATAGACCATGATGGCTTTAAAAGGATAATAAGTGAATACTACAAACAACTCTACACATGTAATTCAACAACTTAGATGAATCAAATTCCTCAAAAACCGTGAGGGAACAAAACTCTCTGAAGATGAAGTTGATAAGAATCCTTAACTATTAAAGAATTTAAATTTGTAGTTTAAAATACCCAAAAAAGAAATCTGCAATCCCATATTATCCTACTAGGAGATCCTATTAAACATTTAAGAAGAATTAACACCCATTCTAAACAGTATCTTTCAGAAAATAGAAGAGCCAGAAAAACTTCCCAAATAATCTTTTTAAGTCCAGCATTATCCTGACACCTACACAGGACAAAACACTTCAAGAACAGAATTCTGTAGAACAATATCTCTCATTATCATAAATACAAAAACTTCTCAACCAAATATTACTAAATTACTAAATTGAATTCAGGAATACATCATACACACACACACACACACACACACACACACACACACACACACAGAATAATAATAGGCTATAATCAAGTAGGATTTATCCCAGGAATGTAAAACTTGCTTAATATTTGAAAATCACTCAAGGTTGGGGCACCTGGGTGGCTCAGTGGGTTGAACGTCCGACTTCAGCTCAGGTCATGATCTCAGGGCTTGTGAATTTGAGCTCTGCAGTGGGCTCTGTACTGACAACTCAGAGCCTGGAGCCTGCTTTGGATTCTGTGTCTCCCTCTCTCTCTGCCCCTCCCCCGCACATACTCTGTCTCTGTCTCTGTCTCTCTCTCTCTCTCCCTCTCTCAAAAATAAATAAATGTTTAAAAATTTTTTTAAAAATGAAAAAATTACTCAAGGTAATCCACCACATTAATATTCTATAAGAGTAAAATCCACATGATCCTATCAATAGATGTAGAAAAAAACATTTGACATAATTCAACATTCATTCTGGAGAAAAACTCTCAAGAAACTAGGAATACAAAAGGACTACAACTTCATAAAAGCCATCTATAAAAAACATACAGCCAAGATCACACTTAATGATCTTGTGAAAGATTTTGTGAAAGTGAAAGACTGCTTTCCCCGCAAGATTAGGAGGAAGGTGAAGATGTCCACTCAATACCCCTGTTTAACATCATACTGGAAGGCTCTGCCATTGCAATAGGCAAAAAATATATCTAAAAGGTACACATATCAGAAAGAAAACATTAAAACTGTCCCTATTTGTAGATAGCATGATTATCTATGTAGAAAATCAAATAGAATCTACAAAAAAGACAAAACTAAACTAAACTAAAACTAAAGATGAGTTTAGTGATCATACACATAGTGAATACAGACGCAAAAATTTCTTTGTATTTCTATATACTGACAATATACAATTGGAAGCTGAAATTTTTTTTGGAAACTGAAATTTTAAAAATAGACATTTATAATGTCTCTAAAGAAAGAAATACATAGCTAGAAAACAAACAAAACATATTCAGTTCTTAGATGTGGCACCAAAAGCCATAAAGTGCTGATGAAAGAATTCAGAGCTCTAAATAAATGGTGACATACCATGTTCATGGATGGGAAACCTCAACATAATATAGATTTTCATTTTACCCGAATTTATTTATATAGCTAAGGAACATAATCACAATCAAAATCCCAGAAGGATCTGTATACATATAGACAAACTGATTCTAAAATTTATATACAGTGGTAAAGGAAGTAAAATAGCTAACCCAATTTTGAAAAAGAAAAGTTGGAGGAATCACATTATTCCATTTTATAAATTTCTATGAACCTACAGTAATCTGGGGTGCCTGCATGGCTCAGTCGGTTGAGCATCTGATTCTTGATTTCAGCTCAGGTCACAATCTCATAGTTGGTGAGATCAAGCCCCACATCAGGCTATGTGCTGATTGAAGAGCCTGCTTGGAATTCTCTCTCTCTCTCTCTCTCTCTCTCTTTCTCTCCCTCTCTCTCTCTCTTTGCTCCTCCCCTGCTCATGCTGCCTCTCTGCCTCGCTGTCTCCTCAAAACAAACAAACATTAAAAGAGAGAGAGAGAGAGAGAGAGAGAGAGAAACTATAGTAATCAGTGTAATATTAGCCAAGAGATAAATATATAGGTCATTGGAACAGAAGAGTGGAAAAACATACACAAAATAGCCATTTGATTTTAAACAGACATGCAAAAGCAATTCAATGGAGAAATAATAATCTTTTCAACAAATGGTATTAGAACAGTTGGACATCCACATGCTAAACAAACAAATGAACAAACCTTGATCTAAACCTTATAATTTATATACAATGTTAAACTCCTAAGGATCATAGATATGTTTAAAATTAAATTAAAACACTTAAAGCATAAGAGAAATTTTCATGATCTAGAAGTAGGCAAAGAGTTCTTAGATGCGGCAACAAAACATGATCTATAAAAGAAGAAATTGATAAATTGGATGTATAAAAGTTAAAAATTTATGCTCTATCAAAAACATTGTTACAGGAATGGAAAGATATAATATTCAAGGATAAAATATTGCAGTTTACATACCTGAGAAAGGACTTGTATCTAGAATATGTAAAGAACTCTCAAACCTTAACAGTAAGGTAAAAAGCAACCCAAACAAAAATATTCAAGTCTTGAACAGATAGAAAAGGGGGTATATGGATGAAAAATCAGTACATGAAAATATATTCATCATCATTAGCCATTAGAAAAATTGAAATTAAAACCAGAATGATGTATTCCTACATATCTATTGGAATGATAAAGTAATACTAATAATACCAAATACTGTCAGGGATGAGGAGCACCTGGAACTTTCATACATTGCTCTTGGTGATACAAAACGGTACACTCATTATGCAAAAAACAGTCTGGCATTTTTTCATAAAATTAAATACATATTTATTATTTCACCCAGAGATTTTACTCTTGGGTATTCACTCATATTTTCCTAAAGCAGTGAACATAAAGGACTGAGCTGCTGAATATGGCAGGGCCAAAAATAGGAAGGCATGATAGTTTTGATATTCATAAACTGATGAACAAACAGAAGTTTGGCTAGGCTAACAACCTGCCCAGGGTCACATGGAGAGTAAATGGCAAAAGTATATTCAAATCTGAGTCATTTATTTTTTTTATCAATCAAATGGTTGATTGATCTTTATGACACAAACCAACATGTTTGATGACTCCTTATTCAGTATATAATTAATTTTCTTTTCACTGAGCTATGCTTTTTGTTGTGACAGAAGCCAGTCTATCCAGAGAATTAAACTGTCATTTTCCACCTCTATGACTTCCCTTCCAGGTTTTGGCAGGAATGTGAATTTAAAGTGAACATATCATAAAGATACATGACCTAGTCATTGTGACCATGATGATCATTCTTTGGGACCGGTATTGATTCCGCAGCAGTTCTAAGTACAGATCATGAGAACAAATTTTGAACTTGGATCAGATACAGTGCCACCTAGCTCAGCAGTCACAAAGGCAATAGGGATTTGAAGGATTTATCTCAATAATAAAACAGAAAACACTTCAGTTTCAGTTCATTAAACATCATTTCATATTGGTATAACAAGTTTTTAAAAGATTCCAGAGGTTATTTATATTTCTAGGATCTTCTTCAAATTCTTGTTTGAGTCATTTATTTTAAGCTCTGTGGCTTTTCCATCGTCGTATTTTAGAGAGATGGGAAGTTCTTTTGTTAGAGATCTTCTGTTGAGGTGTCAGAGCAGGAGGGACCACATTATGATTTTTGTGGGGCCTGGGCACTTTTGCCTTCATAGGCCCCTTCTTTCATAATAATATTAATTTCAAATCTTACTTTTGATCCAACTTTAAGAATTTTAAGCTTTTATTTTTTTAAGTAATCTTTAAACCTAATGTGGAGTCTGAACCCACAAGCCTGAGATCTAGAGTCCCAAGTTGTAACAACTGGGCCGGCCAGGTGCCCCAGCTTTGGATATAACCTTAAATATTTTAATTGTTTTCCTACTTTAGGCGAAATTTAATAGATTTTTCAGGGACCCTAAAATTTTAATTTTCTTTAAATTTTCATTTGAAGAAAATGAAACTTTTTCTTCAATTTCAAAGGTGTGTTTTCTCTCCTGATTTTAAAAGAAATTAAAAAATTTTTATGGTCCCCTAATGTGTTGAGGGTCATCAGCAATATGCCTATTGTGCCTAATGGATAAACTGTTCTTGCAAGCAATCCAAACATTGGGACAATCCTATACATTTCTTAGAGAGAGGGCATGATAGTGGTATTACCAAAATGATAATACTTCTGACTCCAGTCAGCTTAAATCAGATCTTCAGGGAAAGGGTTAACACATAGTTATCACATTGCTATAAGCAAATACATTTGAGTCTATGGATCTTGACATTTTCTTTTCAGTAAAACAAACTCATTCCCTTCATCCACACTCAAACACTATAAATTGCCAAGTGAGAATGAAAAGAGAACAAATAATGAAGGGAGCAGACCCTAGCTTTCTGGGAAGCTGTCAATCAATTATACAGCTTCCTTTCTCTGTTGCTGCAACTATTGGACCAACTGAGCTCCCTGAGCTGTAGTAATCAGCAGTAGCTGGGTGGGCAGATCATTACTTGCATCCCCTACAGGGCAGAGCGAAACTGGTATTTTCCACTTGCAGACATCACTATTCTTTATCAAGACTATATCACCCCTCTAACTGGGAAATGTTACCATGAATCAACCTTTGGTCACACCTCTCAGATATCATATGAATGCATTTAATCTGCAGTTCTCTGTAGTCATTTTCTCTATTTCCCACTTGTGTGTCTTTATTCATGTGTTCTTTCTGCCTCAAATACTCTTTCCCCTCTTCCATTTATCAGCCTCCTAGCCAACCTTCAAGACCCAGGCTCCACCTATTCTTTGGCTGCTTTCCAGATCCTTGCTCTCAGAATTAATGTTTCTTTTCTTTCTATATAAATTCTAGTTATCTCTGCCTCTACTATAAAACATGTATTGTAGTTAATCATGTTGTATCCTTTCCAAAGTACACAAAGATCTTACCTTGCCTATTTTTCTATCTTCCATTCTGCCTGGAAAGTATTCAAAAGCAATTGTTGAATTTGGGGATTGAGTGGAGGTTCTTTAGGTTCGTCATTGCTGTAATTCTTCCCATTTGACTCTTCCATATATCTTGATTTGAAAGATGCAAAATATGCAAGCCCTTGAGCATCTGAAGAGCTAATGCATGTTGCTGAGCACTTCAGACAATCCTCAATGAACTGTTATACTTCAAAGAATCTGTTAAGGATTCAGGATGAAATCGCTCGGTTAAGTCCCTATGTAGGGACTATCACGTAGTTTATCAGGAACCACCAGTCCAGTGATACCTTAAAGCAGGATCCCAAGTTACCTTTGATCACAAAATCCTTAGTAGCTGCCACTGTGCTCAGGAAGAAATGCCTGTATCTCCCCAAGTCCAAGCTCTGGGAGTGTCTGCATGGACCCTACTTCCCACCTTCATCATTCCAACTTCCTTCAGCATTATTACTAAATAACTTACTAAAATATAATAGCTACCACTTCCCAAACATTGACTGTGCTTCGGGCACTATTTGGTTAACCATACATTGTGTCACTTTTCCTTAAAATATCTCATATTGCTATTACCATGTAATTAAAAAAAAAAAAACAAATTCTAAATGGACCAAAACTGCTCAAGATGACTGGATATGTTCTGCACAATCCTATTGGTGGTCAGAAGACCATATCTCTTTCCTCTAGGAAGTCTGTAGCATAAAGCGGAAGCAATTAGAGATGTGGTGAAATGAGGAGTTATCTTTTGAAGTGCCTGAAGCATCCTACCCTGGTGTTATGTCACATGTCTCCTCACAAGTGCTTTGTACAAGGTAGATGCCCAGGACATGTTGGGGCCACTGCTACTGTGTAATATTTATATGAACTCTTGAAAATCTTAAAAATAAAAGGCCAAGGAGAAGTAGTTATTTTAGCTCTACAAAAAGAAGCTTGAAGTTTAGAGGCAAGGAAGACTATAAATGAAAGATACATTCAAAGGTTCATACCTAGAACTCAACAGCCTTATACTTCAGCATACCCAGAGGAGGCCTTAGATTCCTGAGTGCTTCTGCTGTACTTCTTACCCTTCCTTTCTAGTAAGATATAGGGGGAAAGAAGGGAGGCAATGATAACTTTACAAGTATACATTTGAAATTGTTGGTATATAGCAGGAGAAGGCAATAAAACATATTTTTATGATACCACTAGATGTTTAGGACTTAGTCCCTTTCTGAATATCTGTATCTGCGAGTGGATTAAGGGAATAATTGTGAGGACTCAGCCATATCACATCAAGAGAATATAAGCAAGATAGCAAATGTCCTTTCTGTCCACCTAACACATGGGGGAAAGTTTCTGTGTCTCCCTTCTTGTCCTCCAAAGACTGTGCAAGACTTCTCCAGCACATGCATAGGTCTGTATCAAAGTCTGGGAAATTTCTCTTAAAAATGAGGCTTTATATAACAGAAAAGGCCTAGAGTTGGGTTATCAAATACTTGAATTGAGACCTGATAGTGCTATTTAGGGTAGATTTTCAGAAGTCACATGAGATCCCAACTTTCCATTTATCTGCAGAGCTAAGGCCTCTGCAGAGCTAAGACCTCTAACACTTACAGTGCTGATACCAACTGACCCACAGTGTTGTGAAAATTCAATGGGATAATACACGAGGTGTATTTTGCAGCCTGTAAAAGGGCTATTCAATATTCACTTCTTATTTTTAATTATTTTTGAAACTGAAAATCTAAAAAACTAAGACAGTCATATAAAAAGCTCACTAAAGGGGACAAACTTAGCATTCTCTTGGGAATTAGACATAAAACAATCCTTTTAAAATGTGCTTTTATTCTATGTGGACATTGATTTATCATAAATTATTCATTATGTCTCTGAGGCTTGTTTAATCAGACAAAGACAATCATAAAATTTGTAGGTCTAAGTGACTTTAGATATGTGCCCACAGATTCACAGATTATCTTTGTTGCCTGAAACAAAAATCCTGGCATGGGGTTGGGAGTACTGAACCAGCAGGATTTCTCTTTTCTTTTCTCTTCCTTTCCTATCTTTTTTCCCCTGGGAACTCTATGAATACCATTTTCTCATAGTATTCTGTTACCTTTTCTGGGCTTCTATAAGACTACATGGTTCCTACAGAATTAAACTCAAAGGCAGCAATAAAAAAAAGTTTCATGCAGTTTTGCAAACATAAGGGGAAAAAATCATAGATCCTGTCACATTTGGAATCAGAATTAATTTTTCATAAACAAAGCATGATCCATGTAAAGTAGCCAACTTAGATGGCAAGAAAGATTTCCTCAGTGCTACTAAAGAAATCCCGTCTTCAGTAAGAGCATTTATAACCCTAAAAAAAAAGGAGTCTAGAATAACTAAAACCATTTAAAGCAGTAGAGAGAGACAGACCAATTTTTCTAAATTTCTGATTGCCAGGGGAAAAGTTCAAAAATAAATACTCATTATGACACCTAATTAAAACCACCACCACTGCCCCCCTCTCTTCATTGGCTAAGGGAGCCCCGTGTTGTGTGAAACAATGGCAAATTCCAGGAGAAGGTGCTTTCTGGTAAACTCCAAAGCCAAACAAGATAGTAAGCCATCATCACTCTTTGTTCTTTTGAAGGACTTACTAGGGATATAACGGAAAAAAACTGCTATAACAAAAAAAAATTGATTTCCATCGGAAATAGGAATTTTGCCAGGCGACTATGCCATGACTAGCTTCCTCTCTTATATCCTGTCTCTGCCTACTGGGAAGCACTTGGAAACTTTGACCGAGCATCACCATTTCAAGTTTGTTTCATACTGACAGGAATAAAAATGATGCTTGCATATATGACATTCTAAAAATTGCTTTCAGAGCATCATTACCACAATGAGCATTTCGGAATGTTTTTTTTTCCTGTCTTCTTTCCCAAACAGCTCATATAGAATATTTTCCCTCCTCATATCCTTTTAAGTAAAACATCAATTTAAGCCTAGCAAGACTCTAACTGGGGAGCATTTTGATTCCTTGGGTAGATATGGTGACAATGTAACTAAGCTTGATGTGTGGGGGAAGGCTTCTATTGTTTTGCATTCTGAAATTCCAAAAGCAAGTCTAGCTTTGTATTTTTGCCAAATTGGAGCTGATGGAAACACTTCAGGGAGTGACCTGGGTTGCAAAGTGTGCTAGGGAAACAAGTTACTTGACTGGTTATAAAGGAGTGAGATGCCTAAGGAAAAAAGATGCAAGGTAAACAGCAGCAGTGGCAGGGCCTATAGTTGTAACTTTAGTCCAGCACAAAAAAAGACATCAAATGGAAATATACATATTCATATTTAAAACCTATAAATGCAAACCAACGCTCCATGGCCCCAGTACTCAGATTCATCCATTAATCCCAAAAGTTCTGGGTTCTACTGATTGCCCTGGAGCAAGAATAGTACTGGCTCCATTTTCTCCCTTGTCTGATTGGTTTTGGAGCTGCTGTCAATAGCTCCTTTCCCCAAGAAGTTCCCTGTGTCTCCATATATGTGTCTGCCATCTTGAGAAGTTAGGACTTAATATGTTTACATGTACATGGCAATACAGAAATACAGACATAATTCCTAGTGGCAAGTTACAAGTGGAAATCCCTAAACTCCTTGCCTAATTTAATTTTGGATAGGATGTCAAATCTAAGGGGCAGGGCACAAGGGCAACCATTCTCTCATGAATATTCCAGGTATATAGTCTAGAACCCAAAGTCCTGGTTGGTTGTTTGTATATTTTGGATACAAGTCTTTTATTGGATGTGTGTATTTGCAAACATTTTCTCCAATGTAGCTGCTTAATTTTTATTCTCTTAACAATGTTTTTTACAGAACAGAAGTCTTCTGTTTTAATGAAGTTCAACTCATCAGTTTTTCTTTCATGGGTAGTTCTTTGGTTATTGTATCTAGAGTCTCATAGCCTAGGTCACCTAGATTTTCTGCTGTGTAATCTTCTAGAAGTTTTGAAGTTTTGTGTTTTACATGTAGGTCTGTGATTCATTTTGAGATATTTTTGTGAAAGATGTAAAGTGTATGTATAGATCCCTTGCTTTTTAATTATTTTGTTGTTGTTTGGTTTGGTTGTTTGTTGTGTTTTTTACCTGTGGATGGCCAGCTGTTCCAGCACCATTTGTTGAAAACGCTATTGTTTCTTCATTGGATTGCATTTGTTGGTTCACCAAAGATTAGTTGACTATATTTGTGTGGTCTGTTTCTCAGCTGTTTCACTGCTCTATTTGCCTATTCTTTTGCCAATACCACACTGTTTTGATTACTGTAGATTTATATAAAGTTTTGAAGTCAATGTCAGCTCTCCAACTTTATTCTTCTTCAATATTATGTTGGCTATTCTGGGTCTTTTGCTTTTCTTTATAAATTTCTCAATGAGGTTTTTTTTTTTTGTTGTTGTTAATATAAATCCAGGATACAACCTATAGAGTCTAAAGAATCAACATTAAAGCATGTATTCCACTTTCACATTTAATAGAGTAAACATCATGGTGATCATTTAAAAATAAAAATAATTTGTTTGTCACAAATTCAAATGACCTTTTCAGACCCCCTATCTTATGAGCTATGTTGCTACAGGAAAAGGAAGTTCCTCTTCCTTGCTACTTGAAAGTGTCATTTGTCAGACCAGGGCAAAAAGATCAGAAGTAATTTACAATTGTCATACTATAGAATGTATAAAATTGTGAACCCTCTTATGTTTCCTCCATTTTTCTTGAATGATGTGGAAAATGGTACATTCCAAAGGCTAACAACTACTAGTAAAGATAGGACTTTATTTCTCCCACAGATCAGGCACAATGAAATTTGAGATACACCTTTCTCTAAAATTCAAAATCTTTTGGGTCTTCTTCATTTAATACCTTTGGCTTTTCAGGTAAAAATTCAAGGTATTTTTATTCACATTCATATTACATTCACAGCAATTTTGACAATTTGGGGTAACAAACATATTATATGGACTAGAACAAACATATTATCTGTATCAGGACTAGAAATGGGTTCAAATTCTTGGAAGAGTTAGTACATATAGTGGATTATCATTCATTGTTAACTCTCCAAAATCTTCCAATGGTTCTTAGAGCCTTCCTAGAGCTTACTTACATTCATAGAAGTCCTCCCATTCCTTCTTTCAGAGGCTTTCTCTCGAGATCTTATCTCATTCCATAAACATCTTTGTGAGTGACTTTTCATTAACAGGCATGTTCCATATTTATTTAGCTGCCTCTCTTTCCTTCATACCTATATCAACTCTGTTAAACTTTGTAGGGCAAGGATGAGTATGTCAACTTGACCCCATATAATGAGACATTAAAAGCAAATTTTCAACAAGGAATAGCGTAACAATCATTTACAAGAATGAATACCATCAGCATGTCTTCAGTAGGAATCCGTGGTCATACCGTATGCATTGTCACAAGGTAGTATTAGTATTAGGCTTAAAAAAAAAAGAACCCACAGATCTTTACACACACACACACACACACACACACACACACACACACATACACACACACACACACATGCTTAATGCAAAATCAGATGTTCTTCCCATGATATCAGCAAGGAACATCCTTCATTGTCCATTCTTCTCCTCATTTTCTAAATAATATGAGTCCCACCCAATGGAAGTCCTGTTTTGGAGTGATTCATCTCTTTCAGTAACAGTACCATCACATCCACTTTGTTCCAGTTACAAGATGCAGTCGCCAGAATAATTTAATGCCCTCCTGCTAATTGCCAAGGCTAATAGAGGAACTGCTATAGCTCTTCAAATGCTTTTCATTTACATGTTGATTTCTCACTTTCCCACTTGGGAAAGGTGTGTTTGGCTCTAACTGCTTTTGATCTAATGGTTCTGTAGTCTGACCTACTTTCATTTTTCTTACTGCTGACATTTATTTTATTTTCTTTATTTAAGGGCAGAAAATAACAGAAAAGGTAATCAGCATGCATTTAGGTCATTGTAAGTGTCCCAGTTACATTTGCATTTTTCTGCTTAAAGTCTAATGCTGCCTTTGAATGATTTAAGATATTTGGACAAGGGGAAAAATAACACTTCCTTCCTATAAATCCAGAGTGAAAACAAAGAGAATACATAATCCACCTGCCTTGATTTGGGACTATGTAAATTACAACAGCTACAGCCATAGATTTTGCCTGGCTCCCAGACATCATCCCTTTAGGACCAATATCCAGGTAAGGCAGACAGCCCTCTATTCCCTTACAGCACGAGAGGCTTTGAAGGACCCAGCAAACAGAGCCTACCTTTTTGATTACTGAGTTTCAAGGCAGAGTGTGATCTTTGTCCCATGTAGGAGAGGTGACATCCAACAGAGGAATCCCAGAGCTCTGTCTTACTCTCTCACTACAGGGAATAATACAAGAATCATGTATGCTTCAAGGATCATTTACATATTTCAAGAATCAGAATAAGGTTGGTATAGACCTACAAAATGATTAAGTAACAATGAGAACACTGCATCTAAAAGATAAAATTGTGCCACACTATTGGGGTGTTTGGGACAGACACTGGAGACAGACAGGAATCACAGTGATGAGTTTAGCAATAAAAGGGCTCCAGAGAGTGGTAGGAGCTCATCTAAACCTCCGGTTAGAGGGTCTTACATCAGTTTCTCAGTGATGGTTTTCTTTTACTCCTCAAGGATTCGGAGTGTAGCATTTCCCAAAGTGCCTTCTACTTTTTAATAGTTGCTCCTATGGTTTCTCTAGTCAAATTAGGTATGAGGAATTTTGGTTTACAGAAAGTTTGTTTCTTTTGTTTTTGTTTTTTTTTAATTTTTTTTTCAACATTTATTTATTTTTGGGACAGAGAGAGACAGAGCATGAACGGGGGAGGGGCAGAGAGAGAGGGAGACACAGAATCGGAAGCAGGCTCCAGGCTCTGAGCCATCAGCCCAGAGCCCGACGCGGGGCTCGAACTCACAGACCGCGAGATCGTGACCTGGCTGAAGTCGGACGCTTAACCGACTGCGCCACCCAGGCGCCCCTCTTTTGTTTTTAATTTACAACTTCTCTGACTTTTTAATTTGGAAATGTGTGTTGTGACTCTTCCAAAAGAGAGTAAAGGTATTAAATATAGACCAATTGACCAAGGAATTCCCTTTATGGAATGATACTATTTTGTAATTGTTATTGAAATTACATGTGCATATAGTTACGAAATCAGATTTGCAGATCAAATGGTAATGACCATCACAGTCTCTGACCCCCCATTTCTGGCCACTATATTCCTACTCCAGTAGGAAACTTCATCTAGGCCAGTATGTTTTAAGATTTTTTGGATTTTTCTATCATACTCTTACAAAATTATTTATTATCAACTTTTGAAATGAAATTTTGACCATCTGCATTGATAGACTGGGAATTTTAGTTAACTTGTACCATATGTCCATTCTCTCTCTACCCTCTTCTTAAAATAGTTATATAATTAGTCACTTTAATCATGAGTTTTGTAACTTTATTTTTAAGGTTATTTTTTAATAAGTTTATTATTTTTATTTTGACAAGAGATAGAGATAGTGCAAAGTGAGGGGCAGAGAGAGAAAGAGGCACAGAATCTCAAGCAGACGCCACACTGTCAGCACAGAGCCCACTGTGGGGCTTGAACTCACAAAACCATGAGATCATGACCTGAACCGAAACCAAGAGTTGGACGCTTAACTGAACCAGCCAGGCACCCCAAGTTTTATAACTTTAAATGAACACACATAAAAGCTGTTTCTTATGCCATCTACTTTTTTGTCCTTTTCATCTCAAAGTACTTTTAGATTTACAGAAGAATTGTAAAGATAGTACAAAGAGATTCCATATGCCCTTACCTAGCTTCTCTCAATGTTAACACCTTATATAAGCATGTTGCATTTATCAAAATAAAGAAACTAACATTGGTATAATACTAGTATACATCAGAGACATTATTTTTCTCTCAGTGTATTCTTTTCCTGTTCCATGACCCAGTCTTGAATACCACATTATATTTAATTGACTTGTCTCTGGACTTGCCTTCAGTCTGTAAGAGTTTCTTAGTCTTGCTTGTCTTTCCATAACCCCCAAACTTTCAAAGAGTACTGGTCAGGTTTTTATCTAGTGTTTTATCATGATTGTACTGAAGTTATGGATCTGGGGGAAGAATACCACAGAGGTGTCCTTCTTTTCATCTCAGGGGTACATGATATCAACGTGACTTATTACTGGTCATATTAACTTTGATCACTTGGATCAGAGACCATTAGCAAAGTTTCTCCACGGTAAATTACCATTCTTCCCTTCCTGTGCACTATTCATTAGAATAGATAAGTGCAACCATACTCAAGGGTAGAAGAATTAAGCTCTAACTCCTGCAGCCATGAGTATCAAAGAGTTTATGGGTATATGTTAAAATCACAACAAAAGATAATAAGTTGTGGTGGAAGATACTTTGAGACTATGCAAATCTTGCCTTAAACAATCTCTCACTAATTTAGAATTCATCAGTGGATCTTGCCTGCAGTAATCATTACTGTGGTATTCTAATGCCGATTTTCTATTTCCCTCATTAACACTCTATTTATAAATCAGAATTCTTTTGTAAGGAAGATTTGTTCCTTCTCTTCTATTTAGTCATATATGTATGTATGTATGTATGTATGTATGTATGTATGTATTCAAATGTTATTTATATCAATATCAGTATCAGCTCACGTCAGCTCATGGATATTGAATTTTTTCTTTGGATTACAATTCAATAATATAATTAATTTCTTACTTAAATTGTTCCAGTTTTAATCACTTGAAGCTCTTTCAGAGTAACTCTTATGTCCTTTTGACATGCTCCATTTTTTTTAAGGACTTTTCTTATTTTCTGTCACCATGAGATAGTACAGACTCATATTTTTCCTAATCTAGTCCTAAAATAAGCCATTTCTTCAAGGTTTCCCTGGCTGCTTTTATTAAAGAACATTATTTAAAAAAATATCTGAATCCTAGGTGTACTTACTGTGAATGGGGTATCACTGCTTGTAGCCCCTATCAGTGAAGAGGGCTAGGAAATAATGTATGTATACTAACCTATGTGTACACACATATCTATATTTGTTTCTGCACTTGTGTGTATGTGTGTAAACATGAGTTCATACTGATATCTCTGACCCTATCTGGCATAGGTTTCATCCTAGCATTTCCAACTTGCGTATCTGTAACTTCTTTCTCTGACAGTATAAATGACTGGGTTCTCATAATATACATATATGTACTTATTGAACCTACTGTTTGGATATAGTTAGTTTCCAAGTTGCTAAATCATATTCCTATAAGAAAAAAAGTTTATAAACTAAAATATAATGTTTGTGTACAGTTCTTTCTTCAGGCTTAGAAAATCTAACCTTACTGTTTTTCAAAAATATTTAGCTTCTTTTTTCTCCATCCCCTTCAATGAGTTGATCGCATTTGTTTGTAATAATAGTTAACGTATTGTGGATTGTGGCAAAGTCCTATATCCACCATCACAGTAACATATAGAAGAGTTACACTGTTCTAAAAATTGCCTTGTGTGATCCATTTGTAGTCTACTCTTCCCTTGCTACCAATTCCTGGCAAGGGAATTGCCTGCTACCATTTGCCATCCCTATATAGTTTTGCCTTTTCCAGAGTGCTATATAAAGTAAATCATACAATATATAGACTTTTGGGTCTGGTTTCTTTCACTTAGCTAAATACATTTATATTTTGGCCATGTCGTTGAGTGAATTAATAGTTTTTTGTTTTTTGTTTTTTTTTATTGCTGAGCAATATTCCAATGTATGGATATACCCAGTTTGTTTATCCATTCACCCACTAGAAGGACATCTGGGTTGCTTCCAGTTTTTGACAATTATGAATACAGATTTTTGTGAGAACATAAAATTATAATTCACTTGGGAGTGTGACTGTTGAGTCATACAGTAAAGTGTGTGTTTTTTAAGAAATTGCTAGACTTTTCCAAAATGGCTGTAGCATTCTGCATTTCCATGTGAAATGGAATGAGAATTCCTGTAGTTCCTCATTGTCCCTAGTGCTTGGGATTGTCAGGGTTTCAGGAGGATTTCTTTCATTTGTTTTTACTTTTAACTATTCTAAGAGTTGTGTAGTTGTATGTTATTGTACTTTTAATTTGTATTTACCTAAAGAGATAGACAGTGAAGCTGTTTAGGCACAGAGTATCCCTTTGTGGAAGCTTATTAATTACTTATTCAATTTATTTAGTAGATATAGAACTATTCTGGTTATGTATTTCTTCTTAAGTAAGTTTCCATAGTTTGTGACTTTCAAAGAACGAGTTCATTTCGCTAAGCTTGTAGAATTTATGAGCAGAGATGTATTTTTAGTAATCTATTGTTATCCTTTTAAACTGTGTTGGGTCAGTACGGATGCCCCCTATTTCTCTCCTGATATTAGTCTTTAGTGTCTTTTCTCTTTTATTTCTTGGTCAGTCTGGTAAAGATTTGTTCATTATAATGATTTTCTCAAGAACCAGGTTTGGGTTTCATTGAATTTTCTCTATTGTTTTGTTGTTGTTGTTGTTGTTGTTGCTGCTGTTATTAATTTCATTGATTTCTATGCTAATCTTTTTTTTTCCTTCTGCATTTTTAGGTTTAATTTCTCTTCTTTCTCTAGTTTCTTGATTTGGTAAATTAGGTTACTGGTTTTTAGATCTTTTAATTTCTAATATAAGCATTTAATGCTATAAATTTCCCTCAGAGCACAGTTCCAGTTGTATCCTACTGATTTTGATGTTTTGTTTCCATTTTGAGTGTAAAATATATTTTAAAAATTTCCTTTTTACTTCCTATTTGACTCAAAGGTAACTTCGAAATATACTGCTTAGTTTCAAAATAATTTTTACTTTTCCCTATATCCTTCTGTTATTGATCCCATTGTTTAATTTTGTTATGAACAAGAAGATACTTTGTGTTATTTAAATTCTTTTAAACTTGTTAAACTTGCTTTTATGGCTGAGGATATGATCTATCTTGGTGAATGTTTTATGTGCACTGGAGAAGAATGTGTATTCTGCTATTGTTAACTAAAGGATTCCATAAATGCCAATTAAGTCTAATTGGTTGACAGTATTTTTCTAGTTGTCTATATCCTTAATTATTTTTTACTTATTTGTTCTGTCAATTACTGAGAAGAGATTGTTGAAGTCTCCAACTATAGTTAGACTGTCTATTTCTTCTTTAAAATCTAACACTTTGGGGGCAGCTGGGTGGCTCAGTCGGTTAAGTGTCCAACTCTTGACTTCAGCTCAGGGGTTCA
This sequence comes from Acinonyx jubatus, assembly GCF_027475565.1. Lineage (NCBI taxonomy): Eukaryota > Metazoa > Chordata > Mammalia > Carnivora > Felidae > Acinonyx > Acinonyx jubatus. The sequence continues at coordinate 69,610,840 of NC_069391.1, read as the reverse complement.
AGCCTGGCATCGAGCTCTGCACTGACAGTACAGAGCCTGCTTGGGATTCTCTCTCTCCCCCCTCTCCTCTCTGCCCCTACCCCTCTGGCACGTGCACGCACTCGCTCTCTCTCTCCCTCTCTCTTTCTCTCAAAATAAATAAATAAATAAACTTAAAAAAAATCTAACATTTTGCCTCATGTATTTTGAAGCTCTGTTGTAAGATGCAAATACATTTAGGATTTGTGTGGCATTTTGAAAAATTTCCCATTTATCACTATGTAATGTCCCTTCATCCAAACTCTTCTTTATGTGAAAAACGCTATCGCACCTTTCTCTTAGTTAGTATTTGTATAATATACCTTTCTCCATCCTTTTAGAATATCTATGTTTTTATATTTAAGTGAATTTTTGTAAATAACATTTAGTTAAGTCTTGCTTTTATCCATTCTCACAATTTGTCTTTTAAGTGGTGTGTTTAGATCATGCACATTAATAAAGCATTACTGGTATGTTTAGATTAATATCTATCATCAAGTTTTCCATTTGTTCTATTTTTTTCTTTTTTTCTGTTTTTCTTGTGTTAATTGAGTATTTTTATTCCATTTTATTTCATCTCTTAGTTTATTATTTATGCTTTTTTCCTATCTCCCTTCTAAAGTTAGCTATATATTTATATTTACATCGACAATGCTGACAACACTCAAAAATCATAATTCTGAAACAGTCTCCTATACTTTGTCTATAGGTTGCGTCTAAATTTTATATTTGCAACACAATGACTTGGTAATATTATTCATTGGAAAATCATAAACTGTGCTATGATTATATGTCTTTCTTCTCAGTTAAGCACATAATCCTTTGCACTACTCAAAGAAAAATATACAAAAGGTTTCCCATTTCTAACATGCCCTAAGTACTCAAAAGTATGCTGCATTTTGCTGTATACTTGAACAACACTTTTCTCAAGCAGTTTTATTCCTTATTTACAATATTTCTTATTGATGTTCTTTCTTTCTTTGCATGAGGGTGATACATGTAATAGTCACTGTATTTTTACCTTGTCCAAAGTTTACAACATTTTTCTACTGGTAGAATCCATTCAGCTGTTTTCCTTGAAGCCCACTAACTTCCCACTGCAATTATGACCACAACTTTCTTGCACAGTATGCTATTCTTTCTTAAGCATCTAATTGTCTTTTTATTTTCTTTTGTTCTCTCTTTACCACATTTTAAACTTAGTTCACTGATTCATTTTTCAAGAGTCCTCTGTTCTCCTGCTCAAATTTGGACTGACTTTTCTCTAGGCCTACTGGGGCATTCATTACTGCTCTCCAAGGTGGAATAAATGTTCCTTGAATCCTCTAACTTCCTCCTTCTAGGGTTACTTACTGCTTTGCTGGAACACTTGTTTACATGTCCTCATAGGAAAGTGTGCTTCAGGAGGCATATGGGTAAAATTTTTATCCTTTACATGTCTGAAAACTGCTGCTATTCTGCTCTCAATAATAATAATAATAATGATAAATAATAATAATAATTTGATTAAGTAGAGAAATACAAGTTAAATAATCCTTTGCACTACTTGAGTACAATAAGAAATTGAGACCCAGAGGAAATGAGGATTTTATTCTGGGGCACAATCATCCACACTAGCTACACCAAAATCATTCAAGACAATTTGTTCAACTCATTTGGGAGGAAAAAATATCTGAGATTCATTTGGTCTGAGATTTAAATGTCTGTCTGTCAGCCCTCTGTAACTCAATATGCGATGGTTTCTTGTTCTGTATAGACTTCTGATTAATTATTCTCTATGGTTTTAGATCCATCTTTCACTCATGCTCCATTGGACTTGCAAATTTGAGTCAGAAGCTTCGTCAAAGTTCTACTAGGAAAAGTCAGCTGCCTTACTTTCAGAGACTTTTGTCTGGATATTTTAGGTTCTGGTTAACTTCTCAACTTTATCAGTTGAAAATTCTATTCCTTTCTTAGCTTCTGGAAATTTGATGGAACTTCTCATTCTACATCATTCCCACCAGCTTCTCTATTATCTTTGTCATTTTGGGTTTATATCAATGTTATTCTTTTAGTTTTATTGTATTGAGATCTTGTGAGGTAGAAAGGATAAATGCAGTTACTCAGTCTTCTATCTTAAACCAGAAGCTTTTGTAACAAACATAAATGTTCTCCCTTCAAAAAAGAGAAGATACTGATACCTGATAAAGTTGATGTAATGGAAGGGCACCCGGGTGGCCCAGTTAGTTAAGCATCCAACTTCAGCTCAGGTCATGATCTAACAATTTGTGGGTTCAAGCCCAGTGTTGCACTCCATGCTATACAGAGCCTGCTTGGGATTCTCTCACTCCCTCTCCCTCTGCCCCTCCCCCGCTCATGCCTCTCATCTCTTTCTCAAATAAATGAATAAACTTAAAAAAAATTTTTTAAGTTAATGTGATGGAAAACCAACCAAACAAACAAAAAAAACCCACCCACAACACTTAAGTGGGAGCTTGGGAGACGAGAGATCTAATGCCAACTCTGCTGCAAAATCACCCCTTCACACATGGATTATTTCCCTATAAATTATAGTGTTTGCCTCTGTACTAGCTCTGATAGCACATGACTCTTACCCTTTTCCATGGAAATCACGACAGTGAAATAGAAAGAACACTGACTTTGTGTTAGAGGGATGTTAGTTTAAATCCTGACTCAGCCAGTTTTAGCCCTGAAGACACTGGGAATTATTTATGCCTCACTGGGTCTCAGTTTCTTAATTTTGTAATGATATCTGCCATATCTGCTAAGAATAAAAATGCATATATTTTTGCTAACATATGAGAAGATATAAAATAAATATAAGTAAATCTGTTATTAGGATCTAACACAAAATTTTACTAGAATACAATGGTGCTTGGTGATATTGTGCTGATTATTCTGATTGCCTCCCTATATTCTTTCTCTACATTTCTCTGCCCAGCTATGAGTCCTGGGGCACCTGCCTGGAGCATTTCTTGGGCACTTTGGCTAAGTCTGAGATGAGAGGACAAGAAAAGGAGACAGAGGAAGTTGTGGGAGAGGTATTTTTCTGCCACCTCATTGCAGGGCAGGTACCTCCCTTCATAAGTCCCAGTTCAGAAACTCCTTTTCTGCCATCCTGATTAACCTGGGCTTTATTAACACTATTTCCCTTTTGGACCCTTTGAATGTAAAGAGGTAGTAACATCTTCCTGTGGTGATAGACGCTGTGTGCTTCACCATCTCCTGTGTTTTGTTTGTTTTGTTTTGTTTGTTTTTTTCTCTTAAGCCTACCCACCCCTCTGCAACTAAAACTTCATTAGCATCTTTTCATTTCAGCTATCTTGGTTTTTTGTTTCCTTCCTGGATCATGATTGCTATAACTGACTAAAATCTGTTAAAAGCAAGGTTCCAGCATATTTATTAGAATAAGGATGGAGAGAAAGACAAGAAAAGGTGTTTTCCTCCTTTTCTGAGTAACGGACCCTCTAACATTTTTAAAAATCAACAGTTTTCTTAGGCACCTTTCCAGCTCTCATCTTTACTCCTACCATGTAATCCAATTTTGCAACAAATATTTTCCCAAGCATCCAACTGCAGCACCTGGCTGTGCAATCAGACTGGTAGCAAAAGTGATATGGGGTGGCTTTTAGTGGTGGTGGCGGGGAGACGATGTTAATCTCTTTGATAATCGACCTTAGCTTTCTGCATCTTGATACAAAGATCTGACATTTGCTTAATGCAATGCAAGTCCACAAAAAAACAGCTTCCTATTTTCAACTTCCAAACTGATTGTCAAGTCTAAGTTCTTCCTATGTAGTAATTCCTGAGCTGCCTCTGTCATTGTGTCTTTTCTGTCCTGCCTAAAACCAATCAGAAGAAATTTTACCTGTATCATTAGTAGGACCCTACAACAGTACAACAGGTCATGTGCCTGCCTTGTGTTGTAAGTCCAGTACTTCCTATATGCAGCAGAACTCCAATGCAGATGAAGCTGTTGTGAATTTATCAGAACTCTTGTCTTCTATAAACTGAAGATATAGTATGCAAACATAAATCAATAAATAATTAAATACAAGTAGAGTTACTGTCATTTGATGAGCTCATTTGATAGGGCACAAAGAGCTGTTTGTCAAATATAATTACAATCATTCTCCCAAGAAGAAGCAGAGACTTCCTCGAAAAAAAGAACCTAGGTGTTCTTTGGGGGCACCTGGGTGGCTCTCAGTTGGTTAAGCATCCAACTCTTGATTTCCGCTCAGGTCATGAACTCACACTTCATGAGATCGAGCCCCATATTGGGCTGTGTGTTGACAGCACAGAACACCTTGGTATTCATTCATATTCTCTCTCTCTCTCTCTCTCTCTCTCTCTCTCTCTCTCCCTCTCCCTCTCCCTCTCCCTCTCCCTCTTCTGCTCCCTCTCCATCTCCTTCTCTCTCTGCCCCTCCCAGGTTTGCTCTCTCTCTCTCTCTTTATCTCGCAAATTAAATAAAAATAAACATTACAAAAATAAAAAAGAACCAAGGTGTTCTTTGAATCTAAGAGGGAGAGAACTTACCAAACTGGGTGGAGAGATTCCTTGAAGGCTAAAATACATGGAGGGTAAAAACTTGAGCCTGATGTAAGGTGAAGAGGCAGTTTGGCTGAAATGAAAGGAGCAAAACAACAATAACAATTTTTAAAAGTACATTGGCAAATAAACACAAGGAGTGATCTTAAACATTGATGTTTTATATTTTAAGTTTATAAAGAAAAAATTTTAAAGAACATGAGATACTTCCCAGTAACACAGCAAAATGTTTATAGCCCTGAATTCCATGGGATTCAAATGTAGTGACATAGCTTTAACAGAGTTTCAAGACAGGACTACCACTCACTGCTTTTGAGGGCCTTCCTTCTGTCATTTACCCATAATTCTGCGAACTTTTTAAATAAAACTCAATATTGTTTAAGGAAATATGGTTTCATTCATGGAACTTTGCTATGTAGAAATACTCTAATGAAGACCAATTGGTAAATCTTGATATAACATATAATCTGTTCCAAAGCCCCATATTTTTTCTGTTTTATTTATATATTTATGAATATAGTTATTTTCTAATATTTTAGAGAAAATTTTAAGACACATAAAAGTAAAATATATAATATAAAGTTGTCCCATCATCATGGCCCAAATTTTATATACACTGACACTGTATCATATTTTAAGTGTTTTTAAATAAATAAATCATTACACGAAAAATGATGTTCACTAGAGTTCCCTCCTCAACCTTATTCAACTTCCTTTCTTCACAAAGTTTATAGCTATCCTGAATTTGATGTCCACCTTTCTGTTCATGTTTTATTTACTGATTTATTGCTATTTTTAGTTTTCTACATTCACATACAAAAGTAAACAATAAAGATAAATGTTTTCTTTTTTTTTTTTTTTTAAATATGCAGTATTAGGGCACCTGGGTGGCTCAGTCCATTGAGTGTTCAACTCTTGATTTTGGCTAGGGTTATGATCCCAGGGTCATGGGATAGAGCCCTGCGTTGGGCTCTGCACTGAGCATGGAGCCTGATTTAGATTCGCTCTCTCTCTCTGTCTCTCTCTCTCTCCCCTGCTTATACTCTCTCTCTCTCTCTCTAAAATAAATAAAAATAAATAAATAATATGAAATATTGATATATAAACTTTTTAAACTTTTTCAGTTATTTAACAGCTGTAAGTTAGTGTTTCATATGATTGCATCATACTTTACTTACTCATTCTTCTACTGTTACTATGAAAACTTTGTGCATATAGCATTGTCCATAGGTGAAAGAATATCTCTTGGGCATTTACTTCAATGGGAAATTATTGGGCCACATTATAAACATGTTTTATTTTGCTAGAAACCATCAGCTTTCCCCACAAAGTGGTTGTGCTAATGAACATGCCCTCCATGAGAATATGAGAATTCAAGTTACTACTTTCTCTCCATCCCTTGATGTTGTGATACTCCTTAACTTTTCTGCCACACTAACTGGTGTGAAATACAACTCCATGGTTGTTTTAACTCATTATTTCTTGATTTCTAGTGAAGTTGAGTATACTTTCACATGTTTATTTCCCATGTGTTATTTCATGTTTGCCCTTTTCTAATTGATTTGTAAATCTTTTCTGTATTTTCTGGATACTAACCTCCTTTCCATCATCTACATGACAGATGTCTTACTGCAATATTTCAGCTTCTACTCTGGTTCTTTTGGCCTACAAAAGTTTTTAATTTTTATACACTCATATCTATCAGTTTTGCCTTCAAGGTTAATGGCTTACATGGGTTGCTTAAGAAATTATTTTCTATGTTTTGGTCATGAAGATAATCTCCAAAACTTGATTCCCAGGGATTTTATTTTTCCAATTTAGATCTTTATTCCACCAGGAGTTGATTTTCATGGGTGAAGTGATATAGTAATCTGATTTTTTTTCTTCCATATAAAAAGCAACATGTCCTAATTTTAGTTATGGAACAGTGTTTTCTTTCACATTGATTTGAAATGTCATTTTCATCATCTAAGAATTCTCAAATATCCATGGGTCTTTCTAGGCTCTTACTTTTTTCTTGTTGAACTAAATCAACACTTAATGACACTGTCATTTTCACATTACCTCCATACTATTGCTTTATTATAAATTTTGAAATCACATCCTCCCAATCTTTTTTTTTTTTTTTTTTTTTTGATGTCTCAGCTACTCCTGGCCTTATGGACTCTATATGCATTTAAGTATTGGTTTTGATGTCTCAGCTACTCTTGGCCTTATGGACTCTACATGCATTTAAGTATTGGTTTTTCAACACTGACAAAACAATCCCATTGGTATTTGAATTTGATTAGAATTTATATATTAGTTTGGGTTCTTAACATATTTTAATCTGTTTTAAATATCTCCACATAAAATGGCACATTCAGGAAAGTACTAGAGGTTAACCAACCCATAGATACACTTAAATTTAAACTCATTTAAATTTAATACACTAAAATTTAAATTCATTTTAGTTGTGATATGTTGAAGAGAAAGAAAGTAATAGAATCTTTTTTGCAGTTGGCAGATTTTTTTGCAGTTATTCTAACAGTCTGGCTAAATTAGACATGTGATTTCAAGTGTTTCCATAATCCTATGGGCTGTAAACAGAGTCAGAAAAATTATATGATCAATATTTAGGAGAAATAACGATTAGACATTATATACTTACTGAACTTTATTCTCAGCACTGAGCCCAGTTCTACAATACACAGAAAGTAGTTTCAGAATTTCTGGCCTATATCACTCAGTTGTGCTTCTAATTTGTGAGAAAACAAATTTACTCAGTAGAGTTCAATGTGTTTTTATAGTTCTTTTTTGTTTGTGCGCCGGGTATATAAAGTCAAAACACAGTGTTTAAAAATTACTTGAATATTTTTTTCTCTCCTTTGGAATGGTTATGTTATAGGAAATACAGTGAGGTTTATTTTTTTCTGTTTATATTCTGTTTTATGTTTTCTTTTCCCTCATCTTTGTTCATTTAGTTTTTTCTTTTGTTGTTCACTTGTTTTTTTTGCCTTGAGTATGTGAAACATTAACATGATTCTATTAATTTCTATAGAAATTATATGCAGGGAAATGTCACCCTATATCCCTTTCAACTCATTCATACACATCACTTCTAACAATCACATTAGTTTCTGCTTTAGTCTGTTTAAAAAATGAACATGGGTTGCCATGAATCTAGCTAAATTTTAGTTGGGTTACTTCAATCACTAGAAGTAAGAAATATACTAGGGAATAAAAAGGGACAATAAGTAGTCTCTCTAACAAAGTTCACTAAATGGTAGCTAGAGATCTATTAGTTATATTATACTTCTAAGGATATTATACTTCTAAGTGTTTATAATCACTTAGGATATTTCTACTTAACACACATCTACTCAGTAATACTTTTTTTAAAGTTTATTTATTTATTTATTTATTTATTTATTTATTTATTTATTTTGTCTCTCTAACAAAGTTCACTAAATGGTAGCTAGAGATCTATTAGTTATATTATACTTCTAAGGATATTATACTTCTAAGTGTTTATAATCACTTAGGATATTTCTACTTAACACACATCTACTCAGTAATACTTTTTTTAAAGTTTATTTATTTATTTTGAGAGGGGGGGGAGGGGCAGAGAGAGGTGGGGAGAGAGAATTCCAAGCAAGCTCTACACTCTCAGCACAGAGGTCAACATGGGGCTTGAACCCATGAACAGTGAGATCATGACCTGAGCTGAAACCAAGAGTCAGATGCTCAACTAAGTGAGCCACCCAGGCACCCTGACTCAGTAATACTTTAAAATATATGGATAAGATTGTAACTGCCCTACCAGGAAATGAAATTTTGGTGGTAGATATTTAATATAGCTCAGACGTGTTATGATAAGAATAAAAATAAAACTAAGAAAACACAAAAAAACTGTACCTAAAACAGTATTGAGAGGTTAAGGAAGGCCCTCTTGAACAAGGAAAGTTTAAGGAGAACATTAAAATTTGTTTTCAGGAAGGGAAGTGGGTGGGCAAAGTAGGAATGGAGGATGGGTGGGCAAAGTAGGAATGGAGGATGTCTGGGAGAAGAATCTAAATGTTAAAAGGTCTGAAGGTGAGAAAGACAGAGCATAGTTCAATATGTGTCCAACACTTTGTGCAGCAAGGGGAGAGGTGAGAGATGGCCTGGAGAGAGAAACTGGAGTAGATCACCAATTACCTTTTGGTCTCTGCCAAGAAGCTTGTATTCTATCATTCTAACCGAGGGCAAGGGTGAAGCCATGTAAGAGTTGTAAGCATAAAAGGAACAAGTCACATTAGTGACTTACAAAGACTATATCATATAGAGGATATGTGACAGAGGGGCAATACTGGGTTAGGGCTGCCAGAGGAATAAAAAAGAAAGACAGAGGGAGAGAGGAAGGGTGGGAAGGAGGGGGAGAGAGAGAGAGGTGAGTCAGGTTACAAAACCATGATTTCTAACCATCCTACTAAATAGCTAACAAAGATTCTTAGATTAATTATGAGTAAATTTTTTGAAGTCAGAAGTCTTCTAAACAGGATAAGGGACATGATGTGGGGTGGGAGACATTGGAGTGACTTAATGGTTCTACCTTCGCAGACATGTAAAATTCTATGTTGATGTCCTATTTCTATGAAGGGTATACCAACAAATGGAGAAAGAGAGTATATTTTGAGTAAAATATAAGGTTATTTTAAGATATTGTTCCTATCACCAAAGGAGTCAAAATAACAGAATCCATTGGAAAAAGGAAATTTTCAAAATCTAATGTAAGTTTATTAAAGGAATCTTCCAAAGGACAACCACCTTATTGCAATGTGGATTTAAATTAACTGATCTGTCATAGGGTGTGAAGCTTTAATTAAGGCCAACTGTATATTCTCAAGATAAGTGGAGGATTTCAGCAATTATCTAGTTATTTGAGGAAAATTAGCTTCTTTTCTTGAAAACATCTAGTTAATTATGGCAAAAATACTGGATTTATTACTTGCATTACCTGATAATTGCCTCACTTTCCTTTTTCATTTAGTATCTGCCAATATAACCTGAAAGTCCTTCATAATGCTCAATAGTTAATAACATCAAAGACTTCTCTTAGAAACCTAAGCTACTGCTGATTTTATAAGCATAGTCCATTCATTGGTTTTTCTAGGTAGGGTGGGAAAGAGGGGGAAAAAGTTTGCTGCCCTCATAAGCTCACTGATACTTGTAGTACCCCTTAGGCAATTTGACACGCACGCACGCACACACACACACACACACACACACACACACACACACCATAGTCCAAATGTCCTCATCCTGAGTATTGACGATAATTAATCATTTCTATTTTCCAAACATTCAACCATCCCTAGCCCCTTTACCCTTTAATCTCCTCCAATGTGACAGAAATGGCCAGTATTTGTCAAAACCATATCACTTAGCAGAACTGTTCCTCAAACACATTTGAAAGGGATAATCATTGCTATATTGTGATATTTGGAAACTCTGGCTTTATATTTCTAAAAATCAATAAAGAGAGTAATTTTTTAATAAATGAGTCTATATTTTCTCTAGTAATGAGATAACTAAGGCTCAGTCTGCATATGCCAAGAAAGTTAAGAGCTGGAAATTCTTGTCCAGTTTTCTCTATAGTTGAAACAATACATTAAAATGCTTAACATTCAGTCTTATGTGAATTAAATATTAGTTGGACTGAAACTTTAAAACTACATCACTAATTTTGAGTTATCATTTCATGCCAGCTTTATGAACAAACGACTTTGACAATTTCAGATCTTTCTTCTCCATGAACTTCCAGGAGTTTGAGGTGTGATGAAATAAGGTGCAGTGAGGTTAGAATAATTTTTTTTTATCCTGGAGGCCAATGTAGATGATTTCTCTGATTTTTTCATATTGTAAGAGTTAATGGTTTGAATTCTGCCTACTAATGAAGATTTTTAGACATTTGTGCAATTTACAGCATGTGCTCATTTTTTCTAAATGTTTTACTTTTTTAGTCAATTCATTGATACTAGTCTGGTTTGAATCAGCAACCAATTGCTTGACTCCTACTAGTAATTCAATTGCAAAAAGAAGTTCCCACTTAAATGTCTGATGACTTCACATTCCTGTTTTCAAGGTTACAATTAGAGTGGTCAATCACTACTAAACCTTTCACATCAAATGTAGTATCAAATATCCATGTTTTGCTCTAAAATTATCAGCCTCCCTTGCAGTCAGATTGGGGCAAGGTTACTGTGCTAAAGCCAATGGATGTAAGTGGAAGTGATGAAAGTCATTTCTAGGCCTGGATTAAAAAAAAAAAAACAACTTTCAGTCAATCTTCTAATTCTCTTCTCTTGCCATGGTGTATTGGTTATATATGCTGTGCAAAGAATTACTGCAGAACTTAGTGGCTTAAACAATTTTAGTTTCTGTGGATCAGGAATCTAGGTGTATTTTAGCTGTCTGCCTCTGGATCAGAGTCACTCAGAAGATTATGTTCAAGGTGTTGGGGGGATGCGGTAATCTCAAGACTCACCTGGGGGAAGATCTGCTTCCAAGTTAACTCATGTACCTATTGGAAAGACTCGGGGCATCACTGGACCTTGGCTGGAGACATCAGTTCTTTGTTATGTGGGCCCCTCCATATAGCTACTACCCACATTATGACAACTTGATTCTCCCAGAATGAGGATTTCAAGAGAGGAGAGAGCGAGAGAAAGAGCAAGGGGGAAAGGGAGAAAGAAAGAAGGAGGGGGAGAAAATCCCTCAAAGAAAGGGGATTACACAAGGGTGTGAATACTTCAACAGGGGGGATCATTGAGATCCACTCAGAGGCTGTGTACCACACATGATGATCTTCAAGGTCATGTGTTCCAGACAGTGCAACTACAAGATGGAAGCAGCCTGAGGAAAGCACCACATTTACACTGAGAACATCAGCCTTCCCCAAGGGACAGAAAGAGTTGCAGAAAGAGTATCCCGGAACTCCTCAAAAGTCCTTCCTCCAAAAAAATCACCTGGGAAGGCTGCACAGGCACAGATACACCTACCAAGAAGAAAGAAGTCTTACATCATTTGAATCAAGTGACTGGTATTTCTTTAGGGCAAGTTTTCTCATACATAAAAGTGGAGATTGTTCCTATTCAACATATTTATTAAAATAACTAAGAGAGATAAATGAAAACACTTAGTTGACTCCCACATAAAATAGGATCAGAATGAAAAAAAATACTTGGAAATAAATTTAACCAAGGAGATGAAAGATCTGTACACTAAAAACTATAAAGCATTGATTGAAAGAAATGGACGAAGACACAAATAAATGAAAAGATATTCTGTGCTCATGAACTGGAAGAATTGATATTGTTAAAATGTCTATACTATTCAAAGAAATCTACAGATTCAATGCAATTTCTATTAAAACTCCAACAGTATTTTTCACAGGAAGATGGAAAACAATCCTAACTTTCATATGGAACCACAAAAGACCCCAAATAGCAAAAATAATGAAAAGGAAGAACAAATCTGTAGGTAGGTATCACATTTCCTGACTTTTTAACTACATTACAAAGCTATAGTAATCAAAACAGTATTGTATTGGCATAAAAACAGATGCATAGATCAATGGAACAGAAAAGAGAGCTCAAAAATAAACCCATGCATATATAGCCAATTAATTTTCAATAAAGGAGTCAAGAATAGTTTCTTCAATAAACGGTGATCGCAAAACTGGATATCTACATGCAAAGGAATGAAACTGGACCCATATCTTATACTGTACACAAAAATCAACTCAAAATGGATTAACGACTTGCACATAAAACTGAAAAGTATAAACTCCTAGAAGAAAAGAGGAGGTAAGCTCCTTAACGTTGTCCTCAACAATGATTTGTTAGATATGATAAGTAGCATTGATTCAAAAGATGAAAGCCAAAGCAATACAACATGGGCCACTGTGTTCTGCTAGTCAGAATAGACATGCATGTAGAGATTATTGCATGAGAAGAAATACTTCCCAAACTATGCTTCCCCCAAAATAGCTCTGAATTCAAAAGCTTTGTATGCACAGGCCACAAATGTGGGGATTCATGTGAAATGTCCAGAATAGGCAAATGCAAAGAGACAGAAAGTAGATTAGTGGTTGTCAGGGAATGGGGAAGCAAATGGGGAGTGACTGCTAAGAGGTGTGGGGTTTCTGGGGGGAAAGATGATGAAAAGGTTCTGAAATTAGATAGTAATGATGATTGCACTACCTTATAAATATAAATACCACCGAATTACACACTTAAAGTGGTGAATTTTATTTTAAAAGCTATTGAAACGTTAAGATAGTAGATGGTAAATAAACAATGCAAGTTTTCAGTGTTATTCTAAAATAAAATGCACTCTGGCAGGGGTGCTTGGGTGTCTCAGTCAGTGAAGCGTCTGACTTCGGCGCAGGTCATGATCTCACAGTTCATGGGTTGAAACGCCATGTAGGGCTCTGTGCTGACAGCTCAGGGCCTGGAGCCTGCTTCAGATTCTGTGTCTTCCTCTCTCTCTGCCCCTCCCCAATTCGTGCTCTGTCTGTCTCTCAAAAATAAATAAAAATGTAAAAAAAATTTTTTTAATGCACTCTGGCAAAACTCCAATAGCTAAACAAGTTTTAATAAGCTCAGGATTATTTGGAATAATAACTGGAAATAATAAGAATAATATTTTGAATTATTTTCCAGAATAATATTTGGAAATTGAAACACTAGTTGGTTATTTGATAATATTATAATTTTTTTCAAGTTTTTACTATGATCATAATGGTATTATGGTTGTATATGTGTTTAACACAGTCCTTATGTTTTAGAGATACATGTGGAACTACTGAGAGAGGAAATGGTATCCTGGACTTGCTTCAAAATAATGTGGAGAGGGGAATTTGAAAGAATTGAAAAGAATTATGAAATCTAGTACGTGGGTACATTTGAGTTTATTATAATCATTTTCTACTTCCCTATGTGTTTCAAGCTTCCATGATAGAAGAATTTTTTAAAAATTATATAAAATATACTAAAATATACTTTGAGTAAAATGTGAATATTAAAGGGAAATTCATAAATATCAGGGTATTTATCAATGTTTTGATAAAAATTTGTTTTATACAAATTGCTACTCCAAGTATTCAGTAGCTTAAAGCCACTGTAGTAAGCACTTGGAACATTTGACTATGAATGAGTTAGAAAATTTTGTTACTCATTTTTTCCCCCAAATACTGCTGGTATTGGCTTGGAGCCTAGAAAACTGACTTCTAGTCTTATTTGCCTCTGAAATCTGTGTTAACCTGAACAATCCAGCTACTGCTGTGTGCTATGCAAATAATTGGATGTCTTACCAATGCAATGAACCAACCTCTATTTGAATAAGTAATCTTACTTTTACTCCAACCCACTAAAAACTAGATGAAAAATAATAAAAAGTGGGTTAGCAACACATTTAATAAAGGCAGAGATTGTGACAATTTTGTTCATTGATATATTCCCAATTCTTATCACAATCTGGTACATAATAGATATCCTAAAAGCTGTGGATGAATGAAGGGATGGAAGGATGGATGGATGAATGAATTTTAAATAAGTGGATTCTGTATAAGTGTAAGTAAATCCCAATATATCATCTTAGACTGTGAATATTTATATCTAAATTCCAATAAAATTTTTAGACTATAACTGCATTTCTCTACTGTCTAGACTAGTGGTTCTCAAAGGAAAACATCCATAAGAATCACCCAGAAAGCTTGTAAATACATTCTGAGCCCCCACTCCAAAATTCTTGAATTTGCCTTTCAAACAAGCTCCCAAGTACTATGGACACAATTTGAGTAGCATTAATAGTTGGTGAGCAGTTTTTGTCACTATGTCCATCAGAATTATCTGGGGAACTTTTTAAATATTCAGATTCCCATGACTCCTCTAAAACTTGCTGAATCAGAATTTCTGAGAGTGAGTTTCAGAAATATGAATTTTAAGAAGCTCCTTAAGTCATTCTTAGGCATGCCCAAGCTTCAGAATGGCTTAGACTAGTGTTGTCCAATAGAACTCTCAGAGGTGATGCAAATGTTCTATATCTGCACTTCCAGTGCAGTGACAATCAGGCACATGTGGCTATGGCACACCTGAAATGTGGCTACTCTGCCAGAGAAACCGGGTTTTTTATTTTATTATATTTTAATTAATTGTAACTTACATGTAAATTGCCACTCAGGCTAGTGGCCACCATATTAGAGCTACATTTTCAACCTTTCCTTCTTGAAACTAGAATTTCATTCAGTCACAGAGCAGAAGGGGAGACTAGAGTATGAAGTTCCCAGGATACCATCCTTTTCTACCAGAGCAGATACCCTAGGTTACCTTGAGCTTTCGTTTGATACTATGGTTTCTCTGCCAACTGGAGTCCATGGCCATACAGAGACATCCCTAAAGCTCCTGTGAAAGATAAATCCAAGTGCTCTGACACATTTTCAAATAAATGGCACATAGTTAGCTTGATGGAATCATTATATATCTGCCAAATAATTATGCTTTGAGTCTATTTTAATGCCAGCTTCTCAAGGGATTCCAAGTACACTCACCAACTTATTATCTCATTAATCCTCATAATGACTTTGGGAGCAAGAAAAAAGGACTCAAGTTATTATCCCCATTTCACTTGCAGAAAAACTGACTCGAAGGAAGCGAGTGGTTTGCTGAAGCCTCCCTAGGCAACTCCCTTATGGGATGTTATTTTCTCTAACACTTGCCATTCTCTGTAAGTAATTAAGATTCCTACAGTCAAGGACACCTCAGCAGTACTTTAAAAAGCAATTTGCTTTCTTTGGCAGTAAGTCTCCATGAGGATGGAATTTAGGCCCTAGGTGAAATGGGACAAACCCAAACTGGACGCAGACATCCTAGACTTCATAGGGCAGATTATGCTCCTAGACTTCTCAGGGTTTCCTGGAACAACCCACAGGCTGCTAAATTAATAAATTAATTAAGCAGAGAGATGTGCAAATAGGCATGGCAACACATATACTAATTATATTTTTTCTTTTCAGAATCACAGTAGGGGTAGGAAGAATGCTCTGGGTGGAGTAGGAGACAGGAGATTGGAAATGAGATAATAAGTATCTCTCTCCAAATGACAAATTTCAGGTCCTCCCTAGGTGATTTAGTTTCATAGCAAGATTTATGCCTGCGGCACTATCCTCAACTAGATAGATTGAGACAAGACCATAGGACATCACGAAGTCAAAGGTATGAAATAGTAATTAGCTACAAGTAGCCCAAGGAGACGCGAAAATGTTGTCAAAGTCCAAAAATTTGTGAAGCCAGCTACAGCTTCACTTTACTTTATGCCATGTCATTGGAGCTATCTACACAAAGCCTAAAGGAACTAAAGCAAACATCTCATGGACAAGTTTACCCTGCTGGGAGGAGGAAAAACTCCCACTGTCCTGTCAGTTTTCTTTAAACCAGAGCTTCCTTTCAAGAAGAGGTAGGGGCAGATTCTGGTGGATGCTGGGGGCTGGGGAAGGGGAGAAGGAGAGGGAGATGAGTACATAAAATTGGGATAGCATCCCCTGAGTTTAAAATGGAGAACATCTCCAAGAAGAGAGGCCCTGGGTAGACTTTATTCACTTAATAGACTTTAAGTGCCTGAGGACACAGTACAAACTTGTATCACATTATCAGACAGGCCCCCTCACAGCATCAGTGTCGGCAGAGGCTCATGAATATGTAAATACTATATGTATCTTGGAAACATGCTTGACAAGAGAATAGCTAAAATGAACTGATTCCAGTTATAAGCCCATCAGCCTGCCATTCTTTATGTTTGAACAGGCAGGCTATTGCTAGGTGACAGATCATTAAGGCTATCTACTCAGTCAGCGGAAATGAAGAAATAATTTGTTCCTAATAACCTTCAGATGACCTCCCAGGCAAAAGGGAGTCTTTAAAGTGCTGTCTCTGCCGATACATGTCAGGCAGTGCGTGGGGTTCTTCTGGCCCTGCAGTCAGAGCAGGGCGGCTGGTGAAACAGATTAATAAACACCTACTGACAGGGACACATCGGGAAAAGATCTCATCACCTGCCATTATCAGGTTGATGAATAATTCAGAGCTCTCCATCAGAGCCAGGAATTTCAGGCTGCGCCATGCTGCACGCTCGCAGGGAGGAGGAAAGCATGAAGGCGCTGATTGCCAGGATTAAATGGGGGCCTAGGAGATATGCTGCTGTTCCAGACTGTGCGGGTTTCAAGTGGGTGGAAAAGCATGCAAATACTTGTTTCTTCAGAAGGTGACCAGCAAGATTTAGGGCCAAAGAGCCAAGGACTCCTGACCATCCTGAAATTTTGGTGCCCAGGGCAGGCCCCCAGCACTTGTCTATCACCATTGTTGATGAAAGAGGCCTCAGCCTTTGTTTCTTCATTTCACTGGTGGCTTCCAGAGGAACAGATAGGTCAGTCTCTCCAACAGGCCCCTCACTTCTTGGGAACATAGTTTTGCCCTCATTTCTACTTTCTCCCTATTTGTTAGGAAATACTTGCAGTGCAAATACAATCATTGTAACAGCTTTAAGTCAGACAGGCTTCTGTGAGGATCTCAGGAGTATCTAACAATCAGCTGTGTGATCCTGACCATCATATATGGCCTCTCTGAAACTCAGTTCTCTGGTCTGTAAAATGGGTTCAAAAATATCTTATTCAGACAGCCATTATGAGTTTTAAAAACAAGTATGCATGTAGAGGTCTTAGCAGAAGCTTGGCACCAAGCCAATGTTCACTTCATACTAGAGACAAATAGCTATCTCCATCTACCCATCTGTTCTTTGACCAGAGACAAGGCAGGAAACAGACTACACAGCCAAACTTGGTAATTCAAGGAAAGTTAAAGAGAGGGGCCATTGCCATAGGTGCTGGCCAAGGAACAAGAGTGTGTGATGTGCCTCAGGACTGATAACAGCAGGGATCCCTTATCTCCTCTAGGACCTAAGGGACAAGAGGAAGAAGCCAGCGATTTAGGACAAGAGGTTTCTGCCTGACAGAAGTCTTCTACAGAAGCTCTCAGCCAACTATAGCAAGCTGGCAGGATATGGAAACAGGATAAATATCCCCCCTTTACCAGGGGCTCCCTTTCACTGAACCCAACTAGATTCCAGGCAAAAGGTCTGTTGATGGGTCCTTAAAGGTCAGCTGCCTGAGGCAGAGATGAAGGTGGGAAAGGGTGGGAATTGAATCTGCAGGGACAAACAGAAGAGAAGCAGCATATCACCTGCTTGATCTGACAGTCAGCACTTTTCCATGTATGGTGCCTTTCAATATGTGCACAGAAAAGTAAAGACAAAGCAAAAGAAAGGGCACATCTATGCATTTTAGGACCTTATAGACTGGACTAGTTGGGGGCAGGGGAGAGAGAGGAAAAAAGGAGAAAGAATTTGAGTAGTATAATGGGGTAAAGAAAATTTAAGGCATCATAAATCCTTGCCTATCTTTTTCTAAGCCACTTCATCACCTCTCTGGTTTGGTCACCCCTAAAATGAAAACTTTGAACTACTTGATACCACAGACTTTTCCTAGCATAGAATTAATGACCTAAAGCCTGATTAAATAGAGTAGGTCCATCACGCTTTCCCCTTCCCCTTCCCAAGTAGGTAATGGTATGGAAGACAAAGATGGCCATTCTTTGGAACTTGGGAGTCACAGAACATATCTTCCTGAACTTGAACTTGATTTAAGAGCTCATTATACCAGAACACTTTTGATGAAATATATACATCATTCAGAGCCTACTCATTCCATGTGTTCAGCCCAATTTGAGCTTCACTGGGCTCTCCAGTGAAGGAGAGCTGGGCAAGTGATATTCTTTAATTCAAAGCATATACCTTCCATAAGCCCCCAAGCTCTATGTTTTCTTCTTTTATCTTTAATGGAACCACAGAATATTGGGATAAAGAGCACCTTAGTTATAATCTCATTTAAACTCTTGAAAAACTGAAGTCTGGAGACTTAGTGGCTCCTTGGACTGGAACTTAGAAATGTTAAAAAGAAAACCACAGGCCCCAAATGGTGCCACTTAGACTAAGTCCCCAAACCGGACTTAATACCTAATCTAATTGCAGTTTCAACCTCCCCCAGAAATGTAGTGAGAATTGGTCAAGAAGTAGGAGAAAAATATGAAGTTCTTTTCCTAAATGATAAGCAGAGAAAAGCCTCCAGCCAGAGAGCTAGAAAGACCATAGATTTTTTTGAGAGTCAATCAGCTCTAAAGAAACATCACTTTAAAGAATCTTGTTAAGTGGCTTAGAGATGAAGTGCGTTTTCAAAAGCATTTGGTTTCAAGAAATAGTTTGAAAGTGAGGATGCACTTGGTAATTTGAGGGCTAAGAGGAGAGCAGGTAGAGAAGTGAGCAGAGCTGGAAGGAGAAAGACCAAGTATACCAAGAGATGACCTTGAGTATATGCAACAAAAACCCTGTACATCTTCTTTTTAAAGCATTCTGAGTGCCTTTGGTTCTACTGTATTTTGTATAGAATCCCTGGAAATAAGGAATACACCATACTAGAGGAGGAAGATTTATACCAGGTCTCAGATGGCCTTAAAGAATAAGCTCTTCAGTCACTTGACTCCAGAACTAAGGCGTAACTCACTCATTCTCTCTTTCATTAATTCATATTTTTAAGAAATATTTATTGAGTATCTACTTGATTCCAGAAAGTCTTCTAGAAATATATTCATAACTCACTTAGACCCCACAATCAGGGGAAGTCTCTGAATTTTAAATGATAAAGAAGAACCAGCCATGAAGGGGGTAGCAGAGAGAGTATCCCAGGCAGAGAGAGAAATCAATGCAAAGGCTGCGGAAGCCTGACCAGGCATGTGGCCTGTGTGAGGGGTATGAGGAAGGGTGGTGTGCTGGAGGGTCATGAGTCTGGATGGCAGAGCCTGAGACTGGAGAGGAAGGAAGGGAGCAGGCCCCAGGGCTTTGTGAGGATACTCACTACCACATCTCCAGACTCCAAATAATGAGAAAAAGTACATTATAATGGAAGGTTCAAAGTCTTGTTGGAATCAATCTTCATGTGTTAACCTTGGATCATAATTCAGCAGGTGGAAATGACAGGGCAAGCGCATCCACTGATATGAAGGTGCCTTGGGGATGCAGTTAAGCCACAGCAAAGCTGCCTAGGATTCACCTCCTCTGCCATCCTCTTTTTGTTACCCAATATATGGCATTTGCATTTCTTCCTATGGTTTTGATAGGGAAGGGTCTAAAAGGCCATGTTTTACCAACACATTCTCCTGAGGCTCTCCTTTAGGACAGGAAAGTCACATTTCAAGAAGGGACACAACAGACCAATTGGCCAGAAGCATGCACCCATCTGCATAGGAAGGGCTGGAGACGCACTCTTGTTCAGTAATGGAGAAGGGTCCCTGGCACTTTAGCTGCTCACATGGCCTCTTTCTTCTACCTGGAGTGCTTTCACCCTTGAACTGGAACTTAGAAATGGTAAAAAGAAAATCACAGGTTCCAAAAGGTGCCACTTAGACCAAGTTCCCAAACTGGACTTAATACCTAATCTAATTGCAGTTTCGACCTCCCCCAGAAATGTAGCGTTAATTGGTCAGTGAAGAATTTTTTGATCAGCTCAGATTAGTCTGCCTCATGCACCCTCTCAACCCCCAAAAGAAGATGAGGTAATCTGCATGGCAAGACCCCTTGCTTTTCACACTAGAAAGTGGTCTCCCCTGAAAGTCTTTTTCTTTTGCTAAGTAACTTTCTTGCCCAAACCTCCTTCTGTAAAAAAACTTTCATTTTGTACACCTCCTTGGAGTTCCCCTCTACTTGCCAGATGGGATATTGCCCTATTCATGAATCATTTAATAAGGCCATTAGATCTTTAAATTTTACTCCATTGATTTGTTATTTAACAGAGAGAACACGAGTATACGTTTTCTGGGCCTTTGGTTTTTCTTGTAAGTTTACTTCCGATACCTCCAAATATATGGTTTGTCTTCTGGATACATAAAAGGGAGTGCTGGTTTCCTTTAGGAACTTGTCTGAATATGGGTAACTGTGTTTCTGGAGAAGTTCCACTGATCATTCCCTGTTTGGACTATGTTCTCCTTTGCTTATTATCTCTTGCTTTGCTTATTATCTCTTGCTTTGCTTATTATCTGAAGATATCTCTTTTTTGTTTGTTTGTTTGTTTTCCAGTAAATATAGCCTCTGGGTTCTGCCATGCATTGGAAACTTTTTTCAAATGCAGGATCATTATTATAACCAGTAGTCATTAACTGCTTAAATGAGGCAGTTAGTTACTGAGGTAAATAGTTAAATTTGTAGGTGACAAAAAAGCTAAGCCAAAGAAAGCAGGGAGGGAAAAGAATAAAGGTGGAGATGGTTTATAAGAATATCAAAAGAGACAACAGTGGGTATTTTGGTTTCTTTCTTTCTTCCCTATGTCATTAGACAGAACGATGAAGAGTTTCTTGCACCAAAAGGATTAAGATGTCTGCTGGGGAGGAAAATGACACCAGGCATAGAGTCAGGAAAAGTAAATCCTAATTAGGGTGACTGTATGTTCTGATTTGCCTGGGAAAGTCCAAGTTTCCACATGTTCTTCTGGCATAGTTACTACCTATGTTCTCCCTTCACTTTCAAAAGTATCCTTTTGGGATGATAAATTATATGGTGACATCAGCCTTAACTCTGCTTTCTCTACTAAGTGGGTATGATTCTATGGGTAAATCCCTCATCTCTCCACACTTCAGTTTTTCAAGAGTTTAAATGAGCTTGTCACTAAGGTACTCTTTATCCCAATATCCTGTGGTTCCATTACGGATAAAAGAAGAAAAAGTAGAGTTTGGGGGATTAGAGAAGTTATATGCTTTGAATTAAAGAATATCACTTACTTTTGAGGGGCATGCTTGCCTCCTGGTTTAGTGCTGCCTTTGTCTTATCTAACAGCATTTATTAATGGTGATTGGAAGATTACTCTATGTAAGTGCTACAATAAAGATCTTAAAGGTATTATCTTATTTAATCCCAACAAAATTATTATGGTTTCTATTTTATCTGGACTCATAGTCACTTCAAACCATCTTTAGACCTAATTCTGAGTATAACATACTGTGTTCTTAACCATCATGCCATATCTAGGATACTTTCATCAAAAACAGCAAGGAAGGTACTTAGTGGATCAGTCAGGATAGGCTAAGGTATGCAGCAACAACAAACACTCCACAGTTTTACTGGCTTTAAACATTTATTTCCCAATTATGTTACATGCTCATTAGGAGTTCTCTGGGGGTGCTGGGGGTGCTCCAGGACTCACCAGGTTGATGGAGCAGCAACCATCTGGATTGTGGTCCCAGTGTATTGATAAAAGAAAAGAGACAGAGTAGCACATTTTACACTGGCTCTTCAAGCTTCATCCAGAAGAGACCACATCACTTCTGCTCATATTCCATTGCCTAATTGAAGTCCTATGACTACACCCAACTCCAAGAAGACAGGAAGTAACATTGTACAATGAAACAGGAAGGAGAACAAGAATATTTGGTGAAAAGTGACTACCACACTGAGGTGTTCCCAGAACAAAAGATCTAAAGTCTCTCTTGTAGTTTTTAAATTCTCCCAGTTCCAATTACTTCTAAGTGAAATTTCATAGAACTAGGTGTGCATTTTGATTCTATTTCTTTAATGCTCCATTAAACTCTTTGTTAACTGCAGACTTACTAACTCACCTCTGCTAAAAAAACAAACAAACAAAAAAAAAAACAACAAACAGTTTCTTTCTATCCAGAGAAGCAAGTAGAATGATATGGCTATAAACTACTCCTAATCCAATTATGTCCATCCTCCCTCTCCAAAGGTCTTCACTGTATCTACTATACAACTAAGAGATGACACTTCAGTGAGGGAAAAGGTGTGTTTACCTCAGGAAAGAGTGTCTTTATGACACTGATCTGCTCTGATGAATCCACTAATGTGAAATTTCTGACCCAATAGGCAGTGATTGCACAGCTCTGAGACTCCTCTCATTATTCATGAAATATGTGCTGTGTGGTGTCAGTGCTCTCCCTGCAGACTCACTGCCAAGCAATTACTCATTTCCATCACTTAGATTTTTTATTATTATTACTTTTCAGTGGGTGTCTATATATTCAGCACACTTCAAGAAGCAAAGCACAGTCCCAGAATGAAAATGATGCTTGTCTTGTTTGATTTTAAATAGAAAAGCACTTCCAAGTCCTTAAAAATTGATGTTGTTTTAAACTTTACAACAAGCAAGAGGGGAAACTGGTAGCTGCAGAAATAAATGGAGAGCAATCAGGAGCATTTCCACTGTTATACATATTTGCTACCCAAGAGCTGCTGGAGGGACTATCTTATATATCCTGATTTATTTCTCTCACTCTCCCCAGGAGCCCTTAAGAGGAACAATGAACCAGAAATGGCAATGGAGCTCTGGTTGCAGTCCTCTGCCAGAGGCAGGAGTACTCATGGGCAGTGGCCTGTGCTTAGAAAAGGGACAGGCTCCAGGAACCATGTCCCTTTCTCATCACAATGCTTGCTTATTATGTCCTTGCAGATATAAATAAAGTCTAATGTAAAAGAATGACTATTTTTTGCTGGTCTGTGATAATCTGTGCAGAGCACTTGTGCCCCTGTGGATATCACAACTGAGGAACATTCCAACCCCAGAAGTTGTGCCAGAAGAGTTTTGGAAATGATGAAACTTATTAAACAAAGAGTCCTCAGTCTAGGCTCCAATCCTCCTGTGTGGACAAAATCTTCTCATATGCTATGGTCAATTACAGTTATGGCCCCAGCTAATCTACCAGTTCTCATGTGAATTTGTGGTTCCTCATTAAAAAGGCGGAGTCTCTTTCTCAATTTCTTGAATATGAGAGGGTTTTATGACTTCCTTGGCCAGTCTAATGTGCAGAAGTGATGGTGGGCCAATTTTAACCCCTATCTCCAATGTCCCTGCATGTTGTCACCTGACCTCTCTTGCACTCTTGCTATCACCATTGAAATGTGTCCAGGCTAGCCTGCTAGAAGGTGGAACAGCTCTAAGCTGCCCTAATTGTCCCAACCAAGGCCAGACAGAATAACTACCAGCCAGCTAGCAGACCCTCAAGACATGAGCAAGCCCAACCAAGATCAGCAGAGCCACCAAGCCAAAATCCAGCTACCCCCAGACACATAAGTAATGCATGTCTATTGTTAAACAAGTCACATAAATAACTGACTCATATCCCATCAGGAAATTATGACTTACTTTTTTCCCTTCTCCCACACCTCACCCAGATGTATTTTATTTACTTTGATTTTTCAATTTTCTTCAGTTTATTTTATTCTACATATTATTATTAAGTACATAACATTGTACTGGACAGCATGGTTAATGCAGATACTGGTGAACCAGAGAACTTGCTCTTAGGGAACCCTCATTCTGACATAGCAGTTCTCAGAATTTTTTATCTTGACTTACTAAATGGATGGCATTGCTATGTGCAAGGCACCCTCAAGAGCAAATATGGAGTTATGAACAATTCTTGGTGAATTTGCTCCTTCTCCCCCCATGTCTCCTATGCCCAAGAAATGGCACTTGAATGCTAGTGAGTCAAAGCAGCATTAAAAAGTTTGAAACATATCACAGATGTCACCCTGAATTGTTTGTGTGTTATTTTACCTACCATTCATTGTAAATAACTTTCAACACACTTAACTGCTGATTGTTACATCCTGGGTTTTGATGTCCCAGATGAGAACAACTGGCCTACTGAAAGGAGCATGCTGACATCTGGGTATTAATCACAATCCAAAGCAAACTGAAAGGGGGTTCCACAGAAACACAAGCATCAGATTGTGGGGATACTCAGAAAGGAACCACGTATTCCAACTGAAGCACATAGAGAGGCTTCCCAGGAGATTTGACATCTGATCTAAACCTGGGGTTTTGACAGAGATTGAATCAGTTCATTAGTAACAGAACACTCTTTATCCATCTCCTCCAAACCCAGATGTCCCCCAATTCTTTTGACTGGGCTCAGTGGAGGTTGCAATTTCAATCAGATCAAAGAAATTGGACATTATTGCCACACTTTACTGAGATGGGTGATGGGAAGGTTACACCTCAGAATGTGGAACTCTGAGCCCAGCTTCCCTGACTCTGTTGCTATGTCTCCCCCAAAAGGATGTTGGAGGAGTCAGCTTCCCTCACTTGCATTTCCAGACAAAAGGATAGGTCAGGCCAGGTCCACCAGTTCTCTACCATCTGGTTAAGAGCAGATCTGGGATAAACATGGCTTTCTTCTCCCTGGACTAATGTTCTTTTCGCTTTATTGAATGTTTGATGATCTTCAGAAGTCCTTTATAACCTTGGCTTCTGAATCATTTTCTTTTGAGTCTTGTCTGTCAGTCTAAAGGCAGGATTTATAGATACCATCCCTCCCACTCCTGCTTTTGAGGACCAAATCACAGGAGTCAAAGCTGCTCTTTACAAACAGAGGCCTTGGGGATTCTAGAGGACTCTATTTTAAGAAAAACTATTTCCCTGTTTCCTCCTTCTGTGTCTATCCTAGCAAAGTGTGATCTTTCAGCTTCATTCCACTGCATGGTTTTCCCAAGTGGCTTTCCCATTATGTAATGGCACAGGAATGGGAAACAGTTCCCAATTGGCAGTAGGTGCCACAATGAGAGCAATAAAGTTCTACAAATAGTATTGCATAAAGAATAAGGTTTGGAAAGGTGCATTCTTTTATGTAGTTTGAAAAAATGGAGATCCACTGGCAGATGGGGAAGGTGTATGGAGCCTTTCCTCCCCTCTAGGAAAATCACAGTGCAGACTTTTAAGGGTTAAGAGCAAAGCTAGGCCATCCTCTGCAGTTACCAATTGTTTTGAGAAAGAACTTCTGGCTCAGCCCGAATAGAGACCGAATGCTTCATGACAGGCTGCAATCTGTAGACTTACAGAATACCTTGTTATCATTTTGACATTCCACAAAGCAGCATTTCTGACCAAAGAACTCAAGAATAGTGTGTGGTCTAATACACCAAGCCATAAAGTTGGATAGGCACTGCAGTACTCCACCATCAAGTGGGAATACTATATATGATACTCCCCATGAGCATGTGGCTCAGATTTTCATGGTTCCTACGTTTGCTACATTCCCTCCTTTCTTTCAACCCACCTCTAGGGACTTATTCGGAGTTCCCTATGACCAGTTGGCTAAGACAGAAAAACTTCAAGCTTGCTTTAGAGAGGGTTCTGTATAACGTGGCAGCATCTGAAAGTACATGGCTATTTACACCATAGCCTCACTTGGGGATGGCCCAAAGGACATCTGGTGAGAGGATATCCTGCCATCAGGAAGAACTTCCAAGCAATGTACTTGGTTATTCATTTTTGCCTAGAATGAGAGAGAGCAACATATGGAATTACATCGATTCAAGGGCAATGACTAATGGTTTCGTTGGATGGTCAGGGACTTGGAGGAATACCACTTAAAAATTGGTGGCAAGGAGGACTGGGGAGAAGTCTGTGGATAGATCTCTTGGAATAGGCAAAATATGAAAAGATTTTTTTGTTGTCTCACAAAAGAGAAGCTTAATGATCAGGTGGACAAGATGACCAATTCTGCGGATGTTGGTCAGTCTCTTTTCTGAGCAACACCTGTCTGTCCCCATTAAACTAGTAAATATAGTGGCCATGTCATCAGGTGTGGAGGTTATGCATGGACTCAGAAACATGAACTTCCAGTCAACAAGGCTACAGCCCCTGCCCCAGGCTCACACCCCATTGCTGGCTGTGCACCCACAGTCTGTAGCTACACAGAGACAACAGGTTTCCATACACATCTCCTTAAGCTCCCCCTATACTGTCCCAATTTGGTGGTTAAGATGTACTGGGCTTCTTGTACTTCTCTTCAAACTCAACTTCAGAAGCTTGACAGTGGGCATCCAGAGGATATATTAATAATTCTTTCCCTGATCCTCCAACTTCCACTTCCCTAGCAGGGGGCCACATTTGTATTAAGTCTAATTCCCATAATAAATCTATCCCCATAATCTTCATGAGGGCTTTGTTTCCTTGGCTGAACCTTGTATAAACTATCCATTGAGGCCTGTTGAGATTGCTAGTTTTTCAGGACACACCTTGTATTTGCAGTTGGTCCACAGTCTGGAAAGTGATCAGGAGTGAGTAGGCTCACTACGTGTAGAAAGAAAGAAAAGGAAATACTCCGAATCCAAAATAATTAAAGGCTTTCTTTTGGTAGTGAGACTGCATATGATTTATGTTTTCCTTTTTTATAAAGCTATATAGTTTCCAAATTTTTTATAATACACTTGGTCTATTACTTGATTAGTGAAAAAGTAACAAACTATTTTGAATAAAGTCAAGAAATTTAAAGAGTACAGATAATTTGATGACTTACATACATATACTAGGGCATAACATGCAATCCATTTATTGAAGAGTTGAATTAATCAGTCTGCACCCAGTGTCAACCCATAACAAGGTTATAGTTCAAAAAATACCCTGGTTTTCAGTAATTCAACCAGTAAGACTCACTGGGTGTGTTGGTGAGGCTCCTTTGGCTATAAGAAGAGTCTGTCTAAGGCTCTAAGTATGGTGGTTTATTGTAAGAACATGTAAGACATTACAATTGCTAGAATTTGTAGTTGTCGCAAATTTCATGGAGGCACAGAGTGCTTGAAGTTTGGGCCTAGTTTGAAGTTCCTCTGACCCTGAAACACCTCTTAGGGACTTGGGGGAAAGTTATGAGTCTTTACAGGAATACCTAACTAATAGATGACTCACCTTCCTCCTGTGGTTTTCTGTGTGTGTGTGTGTGTGTGTGTGTGTGTGTGTGTGTGTGTGTAATTGCTAACAAAGAAATTTAGATCATTTATGAGAAAAAATTAAAAATTTATCTCATTCTTTGTATATCACAAGTATTTTATCTTACAGGCAATGGGAAGCAATAGTGAAGTTTGAAGCAAGGATGTAAACTATTCAAGTCTGAGGTTGAGATTAATAATGAAACACCCTGGAAACGGTAAAAGGACAAAAGTTGCAGAAACAGAGAAGCCAAGTTAGGTTGCTAGTATAGCAATCTAGCCAAGAAATAATTGTGAACTGACTCAGCAAACCAGCAGGAAAACCAGCAAGAAGGGCTAAAAATTATGTTAGAGAAACTAATGAAACTATTAGCATAGTTAGTAACCTACTAGTTTAATTTTAAGGAAAAGCCATATTTTTACTGACAAAGAACCAAGAAAGGTTTGCCTTGCATTTAGCCAAATGTATATGAGATTTACAATCCTATGGATTTGTTAATAGTAGAGTCTTCCTATCTGTCTGACAAAGCAAACTGATGATTCATGATCTTATGATTGCTATATCCGAATGGGGGAAAAGTATTGATCACCAAGATTAGATTGTGCTGCAGTTAGAGCCCCTAGATCTCAGTGGCTTAAAACCACACATCATTCACATTACATGTCCATCATGGTTCAGCTGAGGGTCAGCACTGTTCTAGAGCTTGGCTCCAGGATTAGGCTGAAATTGCAGCCACCGTCTGCCACCACTGCCTTTCACTGTAGTAGCAGGAAAGAGAAAGTGGCCAGTCATCTAGCAGCCTCAAAAACATCTTTCTGGAGTGGAATGTGAAATTTCATTGGCCAAAGGAAATCATATGGTTCCACCCAATTTCTAGGCACTAGAATAAGTGCAGTCCTTACATGCCCAGTCAGAACCAGAAATCCTTCCATGAACAACACTACTGTCTACCCCACTGATTATGGTTCATGGCTAGCAGGGATAGCTGCCTTGAATCTCATGAACTACCCAGAGATCAGGAAAAATGTTTTAAAGTAAGACCCCACCTGCAGCAGCAAGTAGTGATGCCATTATTTCCCACAAGCTTAGTTAGGAAGCCCTAAGGTCTTAGCTATTTATAGTCGCAAACACCCAAGACATTTCCTGACAGATTATGGATGTGGAATACAGTAACAGTCTTAGTAGAATTTCCGTTCTGGTTTCTCTCTTGTCGGGAATCTTCCCTGTGGTCTACCCAGGGCCTCCCCGCCACACCCTGGGCTTGTTCTTCACCTTCTGCCCTGCTGCACACAGTGTCTGTTAAGCAGCTGTCCTCTCCCACTGCGGGGAGGGCCTTCCATCCACAAGGCATCATTAGCACAGCAGCATATGCTACTGGAGCACTGGGGAAATGGGCTGGATGGAAAATACAGGGACTTAATTGAATTAGAAGCATACACTCTGGATATTCTGGTCTGTAGTCTTTACAGCCCTCTTTCTGTTTGCCAGAGAAAATCCGTCTACTTTCACATGACCTGCTAGCATTTGGGATTTATTCTCTGCACTTTCTACTAACTCCAGTAGCTGTATCATATTCCTTTGCATCCTCACTTTCTATAAACTAGAGAAAAGATGGTCTTTAGCAATAGTTCAGCAGTCCTGGCTGGAAATAGACAATAGAAGTAGTTCTAGAATGAATGAGGGCCTTAAGGCATCCCACATGCTGGGTTCTACCTTCTTGGTAACTGCCAGCCCTCTAGGCAAGGGTTCCCACACTTTTCTGATGATAATAAGCAATCAGGGTGTTGGTTAAAATATAGATTACTCATCCTGTCCTGGGGAAGATATGAATCAGAAGAAGGTCTGGACAGAACCCAGGAATTTGATTTTAAAAAACACTTGAGATGAATTGTATTGTCAAGCAAGTTTGGGAAACACTAGACAGTGTTTGTTCCCTTCCTTTTGCAATGCTTGGGTATTTTTCAGCTTCACCAAACAAAGCTGCAAGGCTGGAGAATAATACCATCAAGACTTTCTCAAATAATCTCAAATCAATCTGCTCTTTTCTGCTATAAAATTTTTCAGCCTCTAAGTATATTTAGTGTACCTTCCTATATTTTTATAGTGTTGGGCTATTGTCTCCAGCTGTTGTGGTATGTATGTTTAGTCTCTCCCTAAAAATACGAATTCCCTAAGGTCAAGGCTAGTGCCTCTACTTTGTCTTCCTCTCTCTCCTCCCATATCCAGTGATTATCTATCTATCATCTATGTCTCTATCATCTATCTACTTATTCATCCATACTTCTATCCAACCATCCACCACCTACCTACCTCTCTCTTCCCATTAAACTGGAAACTCCCTGAGAGCATGGAGCTTGCCTCCTCCACAGCATCTAGAACTGCTCCCAAGATATATTATGGACTCTGAACAAATAAGTCCTGACTTGTGGGTGAAATTAAAAAGAAGGGTTTGAACAAGTCTGAGACATCTCAAAAGTCACGAAGTTGCCTGCTATCTTCACTGTGCTTTATCAGTATGATTATTCCCCTTTCTCTTCACTTATGCTCTCTTTCCAGTCCCTTTCCTTTTCTTCTGTCTAGATTCTCCTAAAGAGTGCTTTTACCTAATCTAATGGAGAAACAGAAGTGCAGAGGTGAATACAAGTAGCATACAGTTTTGACTTTTACTGACCCACAATCTGTTTCTCTTGCTTTTGTTGGCAGAAGTCTGAATCTCCCTCAGGGAACAATCTCAGTCTCTGTGTTAAGGTAAGATTGTCCCAGACTGACCAATCCACATATTCCTTTGTTTCAAGGCTTGTTTCAGGAATGGCTGTGTGATCTCTGGGTCCAATCAGAGTTGGGGATTTTTGCTGGGACTTTGGGAAACACTGGCTCTGGTATGGCTGAGGCTGTTAGCTGGACAATATTAGAATAGCTAGAGTTTCTGGGAGCCCTCACATGGAAAGAGCCCTCACATGAGATTGAAACTAACACAGAGAAGAACAGGACAAAGTGCTGACCAGAGAAGGAGACAGGCACAACATGCCACCTGAGCACAGGCCATGGGAATGTGAACCAGGGGAACAGGCTATGAGACACACTTTCTCTTTCACCTCATGTAAGCACCCCAAACATTAGGCATAGTCCTTAGGGCAGGCTGGGTAAAGAAGAGAGCTTTTGTTGCCCACACAGAGCCAGGCCAACCTCTTGTCATCCTTGATCAATATTCAGGGGTTTTCCTAAATGCCCCTGCATGCTATTTTTTATATATTTTGCATTCAAATTGCCACACTGTCTACAGTAGATTTGTTTCCACTCTAGTCTGTGAGCTGCTCCTTGAGGGCCAGGGCCAGATTTTCCCCATGTTGTACCCCCATACCTAGCAGTGCCTGTGGGTGTTCCATGCTAAATACACACTGGTTACACAATTCAGGGGTACATATAGTAGATTATAGAATTTACTTCTAAGTTTCCTGACCTGAAAATCCAAGGGACATGCACCCACCAGAATTTAGAGCTACTAAGGGAAAGTGCTTCTTGTTTTCTTGACCTTGCTGGGTGGAGATGAGTCAGCTATGAACTCACTGTCATTGGCATCTACTCCTTCTCTGCATAGATGACAGCCTCCAGCCAACCTGTGAGAAGATATGCCACCGAGAAGCAGGGAGCAGCCTCCTGCCCCTGGAAGAGATGGGCCATGACAGAGAGCTGCAGGCCATGACCTGCTGCTCTGCTCACTGGAGAATGCCCAAGGTGACCTGAATGCTCCACTATACCCTGTGAAAAGCAGGAGGAAAACATTTCAGGAGAGGACAAGAGGGTAAGAGAGAGAGCAATTAGAGGTTTTTGGCTTTGGTTTTGTTTATAGCCTCTAGTTCTAAAGAAACTGAAAGTAGCCATTCCTCTGTAAGTATATGGATTCCACTGGATGGAAATGGAGGCTGAGGCACAAGTGCGTGGCTCTTTTCTTTTTCTTTCTCTTTCTTTCTTTCCTTCCATCTTCCTTCCTTCCTCTTTCCTTTCTTTCTTTATTTTTTACTTTGTTTCTTTTTTTTTCTCACATAGTAACATTTACCTCCAATCCTTAGAAAGAGTTGGTATAAATAGCTGTTTACATTTGAGAAGCATTTTGAAGAGCCCAATCAAAAGGCCACTTTTCCACAGCTTGGCTATTGGGAATAATGCTGCAAGGAACATGGAAGCACAGATAGCTTGGAAGTACTGATTTTATTTACCTGGATAGATACACAGAGGTGAGAATGCTGGATCACCTGGTGGTTCTATTTTTAATTTTTGAGGAACCTATATACTGTTTTCCATAATGGCTGTACCAATCTACATTCCTACCACCCGTGTACAAGAGTTCCCTTTGTGTCTGATGGACAAATGGATAAAGAAAATGTGATAAGTATATATAATATGTACACATTTATACATAAATATTTATAGATCTCTATATAGATACATATACACAATGGAATACTATTCAGCGTTAACAAAGGAGATACTGCATTTGCAACTATGTGGATGAACCTGGAAGACATTATGCTAAGTGACATAAACCAGACATCAAAAGAAAAATACTGCATGATCTCACTTGTATTTGGAATCTAAAAAAAGTCTAACTCCTAGAACCAGAGGATAGAATGGTGATTACCAGGAACTGGGGGTTGCGGAAAATGGGAGATGGTGGTTAAAGGGTACAAAATTTCAGGTGTGTAGGATGAACGAGTCTGGAAACCTAAAGTACAGAATGATGACTATATATAACAAAACTGCATTGAATACTAGAAATTTGCTAAGAGAGTGGATCTCTCTCAGGTGCTTTCACCACACACAAAGAGAAATGGAACTATGGGAGGGGATGGATGTTAATTAGTTTGACTGCAGTATTCATTTCACTGTGTCAATGTATATCAAAACATCATCTGGTACACGTAATTTTCATTAAAAAAAAAAAAAAGAAAGGTCACTGTTCCTCAGTAACTAATTCCTATTACTATGGGATTTCAATAAGATTTTTCTTCCTAAAGGGAGAGGCTGCCTTTACACACTACTTCTCATCAACAAATCACCACATTCCCACATTATCTTCTCTTTGCCTTGTCCACCTTTTCTTCTTTGAACTCATATTGAAATTATGTCCAAAATATGTACAACCAGTTGGGAGGAGGATTGAGATCATGAAACAAATATTGTACCTACAAATAGATGCCAGTGAACATGATTCAGGCAATTAGACAAACATTTCTTTCCTCTCAGCAAATATTTTGATGAATGGATCCCTTCTTGGGCCAATGTTACTCTCACATTCTTTCTATCATCTTCTCAGCTCTGCTAGGCTCCTTTCTTCTATTCACTGCTTACCTTGAGGGCAAACTTTAATCGAAGTTTATATGCAGTAAATCAAGATGGAAGAAGGTTCCTTGGAAATGCATAAAGCCACATTCCACAATCCTAGAGGAAGAGGTAACACTTGTGCACATACAGCTAAGTATTTAATCAGCAACTCTGATCCAGCTCATGTGGAAGGAAGATGAATAGGTTTCCTATCAGGTGTGCCCAGCTCTTAACGACCCAGTGTCTTATTCTCTTCTCCAGGAAATACACTTACAAAATACAAGCAAATATCCAAGGGCCACTCTCATGCACTTTATAAACGTTAACAATGTTCTCATCACTGACATGATGTTCACATAATGGCTTCTATTAACACAGCCAACAAATTTTGCAACAGCGTCCTACATTTTTTTGATGCCTCTTGGTATTTCTGTCTCATGACAATGATGAAAAAGAATCCCCTATCTTCCTTGATATTTTGAGGTAATTATTCCCACTTGCTGTAACACAAACTGAGTTGGATCCAGTGAAAATCCCACTAATAGTGACAACCTGGCATTTGCTACCATTTGATCTCAGGAACAAAAACACCGCTCTCTATGTCTATGTCAATGTACAGTTTACAAAGAGGCGTTGACGATTGTTATGCTGTGCATTCCAGAGACACACAGACTTAAGCCAGGTGTGACCCCTGAAACAAATGGCCATACTCAATGTCTCTCAACTGACTCAGTGGAAAACAATGGAAGGCACTGCTAACTGCTGTTGTTTAGTACCATTTATATCTCCCTTTCCCTCCTCTACAAATTTTTTTCCTCAAATATATAAGAATGTAGCATTGTGTATCATAATCTAACAAATACCTATGATAAATCATAAATCTATCGTATTTTATATCACTTTTGGTATGACTGATGATAATAACTAGCTTAGGCAATTATATTTCACAACATTAATCCTCATAAGACATGATTGAGTAGTTATAACAATATCACTGTAATAGATGATGGCCTAGGAAAAAAAGAGGTTTAGAAAGAGGTTGCAGACAGGGATGTGTAGGAGCTGACCTGCGCCAGCCTGTAAGAGCTACTTGTACACATCTCTCCCAACGTTACAGTCAGTGACACCACATGGTAGTTGCACACTGGCCACCGTGAAAGTATTTACACCATGAAAATTAACAAAAACTACGGATCAAAAACACGACTCCCCAAAAAGCTGGTTGGTAAACATTTACTACTTACAAAACTAGTAAGTAGTGGATTTGAGATTTGAAGCCTGTTCTGACTCCAAGTTGGGTGGAAACAACTGGCAAAAAAATCAAGAGATGTTTGTTCCAGTTCTATGGAATTTTATGTCCCTTCATGTGTGTAACGGGCATTTCATTATCCATAGCATGCAGTTCCTAAATCTTTAAATAATGAATAAAAATATGAAGAAATATTTAAGGGCACTATGAGTATATTCTTGCTTGGTGAAGACAAGAGTTATGAACTTTGATGATCACCACTCCCACCACGTTCACTTAGTAGAATTGAAGAAAGGACACTCCTCTTCCCAGCCATCCTTCTCTAATCCTTCTTCCCCTGGCTCCTTTGGTAAAGTTCACTCAGAAGCACATTCTGAGACAAGGAATGGAATGCAAGTGATTTGTTATGGAAGTGCTCCCCAAGAACCATGGGAAGCAAGACAGGGATGAGGAAGAAGCCAAGTGAAGGTGTGATTTCAGGAGAAAGCCCATAAGAGCTCAGGAGCATACATTATACCACAGTTTGGCCTCAGATCAAGGAAGCTGGGCTTTTGTACCCCCCTCTGTACCCCATCCCCACCCCCGCCACACACACACAGACATAGACACTGCCATTGGCTATGGGAGAGAGGAATTAAACTCCCTGGCACTTTGATCTCTAATAGAAGTTTGAATTCAGTGCCCACCACTGGAAGTCACAGGTGCCAGTCATTAGCAGTAGAGCCTGGAGAAGAGGGAAATGGGGGCACAGAGCTGGGGAAAACGATGCAGCAACACTGTTGACTATACTTCTACAAATAATGTTTTACTGAGAACCAGTCTTCATCCAGGCTAGCCTGGGGTAATACAGCTTTTCTCAGAAAAACTAACATGATTTGTCTATTCTCCTGGACCAATGGAGGCATATTAGGGAACTAGCGTTCTCTCAAAATCTAGAAAATAAGAAAACAGTCATTCTGCATAAAAATATCCAGCCCTATTTTAAAGACACAGAGACAGACAGGCAGAAGCAGGCAGAGAAAGAATACACATGGTGGACACCACGGCCTGCGCTACACCGACTGTGAAGGAAGGGGGTGATCACTTGGGGAAGAGACACAGTGTGTCCCCCACCACAGTGAGCCTTTGAATACGGAGCTTTACATGTTATGACATGTCACAGTAACTGAAGTTTTCTTCCCCCACCCTAAGAACGAATAAAAATTGCATGGCTAGTACACTCGAATATAATTGGGTAAGTGAATATATAAGTGGATATACGACTCTTTAGGTTTGCTCAGCAAAGAGCTCGTATCAGGTTTATGGATGGGCATTCAGACAGACTAAGCATAATACAAAACTATCCATTTGATCATGTAAGTCATTCATGCCACAGGAAACCATGATACATTGAGAAAATCTTTTTATAGTCCTGCAGTATTTCCATGAAATCCTAATACGCTACAGAACTCAGAGTGTTTCCCCTTCTGCAAAATGTCCACAGATAACGTAAGAATTATTACCCCATTGTACACTAGGAAGCTGAGGCACCAATTAAGTGGCAAGTCTATTAGAAGGAGTCTTATGCTTTGAAATAATACCTCCTAACAGGGAATATGAATACTTGGAGATACTACTTTTTGTCGCATCTAAGCGACAACACATACAACCCCCCTCCCAAGAAAAAATACACACAATGCTCATTGCGTTTTGGGCTATGTTTTTGTTTTTATCTCCTATATCATGCAACTCCGTATTTTCTTTTAAGATTATTTTTTTCTATTTTTTCCTTTTATTTTAAAATGTAATCTTAGTTATCTCAGGGAAGTAAAAATCCTACTGTGAAATAGTTAATAAGAGTTTTTAATAATCATTACTCATAAAATCTCAAGTGGCTTTGGTGGGCATCTGGTCATCATTAAGAGGATTGAATTTATCAGACAAGTCATTTTGCTTAATTAGGTGGCTAACTGGCAGGGCCTTTCTTACTGAAAAAGCATTAAAATCATCAGTGAAAGCCTCAAGAAGTCCTTGATTGGACCATTTTGTCATTGTTTTACTGGGTATCATCAAATTCCCACTTGCAACCCCAAGGAATTAATTCAAGTTCCAGAAACCTGCATAAAGCTCACAGAACCAGTTAGCCAACTTAAATTATGGAAACTTACCTAAAAATAATAAAGTAAATCAGTATCTCAGCTCCTAATTTACATAAAGGCATTCATGCTTGGCATGACCCTTACTTTAACTATAGTCAGTTCCTTACATCCCCAAGTCTAGCCTTAGAACAAGTGTGGTCTAATAACTTAGGAATGACCAGTTAGCAAGCTCCAAGTCATCCTTCGATAGAGGAAGGGCTTCCGAGACTACAGCAGATGTTTTAATTGGACAAACACCAAAACACCAACTGCTCCTTCATGCAGAAACTAATAAGCTACAATTCAGTAGCATGTTCATTTTTTCATAAACTTGTATATCAAAAAGAAAAAAGAAAAGGATGTAACATCCTACTCTCAAAGTTTAAAAACAAGTCACCCAAACTATTTGAAAAGGGATTAGCCCTAGAGTAAATAAGCAAGGAAATGATTGGCTTAAGTAGAAAAATACTAGTATGAAAATCTGGAGTACAATCTCTCTCTTCACCAATACTAGGGGCTCTGACACTTTAATAGGCAGTTCAAGACTTTCTCTTCTGGTAATGTCCTTTTACCTTATTCCTGGATGGGAAACTGAATACTAGTCTTTGAATTCAAACATTTCCCAAGAATCCTGTGGAGGTTTCCCACAGCTCATAGGTCTAACGACTCTATCAGGGTAGAAGAAACAGTAATAATTGGATCCCATGAGCCTCTACTTGCAGTCATCAAGGAATGGAAAGTAAACTGATTGAGCTGTGTGGCCAGGCAACAAGACTTGTGAACACCATTTGACAGAAAACAACCAGAGAAACAAGGAGAGTTGGCCCCAGGGATCTCCAAGTGCACAGAAGTGGCTATGAGTGTACTTGCACGCTCCCTATCTAGGATGCAGAAATTCCAGGCAAAGTTTTCCAACCCACTAGTGCTTGCTTACAGTGAAGAAAGGTGCTATATATATCCTACACCTTAGATTCCTTCTTAAAGTCTGTGACCTGAAGTCTGAAGCTGAAGTCACAAACCAGCTGGCCTGTCCTCTCATTAAACCGTCTCATCTTGTCCTCTACCTAAGCTGAATTGTTTTCTTTTTTTAATTTCAATATTTCACTCATATTTCCCTTCCCAAAACAAAGTTGACTGAAACTTTGTAGGCATCAAATCTTAAAGCTTTCCTGTATAATTAATTTATGTGCAAAAGCACATGATCCTGGCAAAATGGGAGGTTTTCATAGATTTTACCAAATAACCTAATTTATTTGTAAATGGCAGTTAGACTAGATAACAGGATAAGCCTTGATATATGATAATCTCTTGTTAACAGAAATCATAGGACTCATGAGTTTTGGTTCAAAATACCCTCTGTGTCTTCCTCCTTGATCAGCAGATCCAAATAGGGTCAACTAACAGCCCAAATCTCTCATTCAAACTGCCATCAACTACTCGTGTATCTGGGCAGGTTGGCAAAATGTACAAAATGTACAAAATGTACAGGTTGGAATACAAAAGGATTCATTCATGCTGCAACATCTATTTTTTTATTGACCATAAAATATAATAAATTAGAAAGTTCCGTGTAGCAGAAGGTGATTTTGTTTAAGTAAAAATTTAAGAAGAGAAATTTGGTAGCAATGTTAAGCACCAACCACAGAAGGGTGATTATGGAGTGCGGTGAAGAGAAATAATCATCATAAATGCCATTTACTGAGCACTTCCCATAGACCATGGGATCCTCCAAGGGCTTCCATGGGTTTTATTGGTCTAAAGTAGCCAATAGGCTATTATTATTATTAAAAACTCATATCAAGGTTTACCATTTCTGTCTTCTCAGATGAGTAGCTTAATTCATATTATGGGAAGGTGGGTGAATCTATCTACTCTTGCTTTTTTCTTTCAGAGATTGGTAAAGGAGAGGACATGGAAAGATTGACATTTCATAGTCTCTTCTAGAGTTGCAAACACAGGCTGGCTTAGTGAATGTTGAGTAAGTTTGATAGGCTTCCATTCAAGGGGAAGGAAGGATAATAAGCTAAGACAAAGTACCTTCCCAGAAGATCCAAGTTTGAGAAGCTCAGAAGAATGCAGTGAGAGGGTGATATAAGGAGATATGGAGCCAGAGAGTTAACGAGCTATATAGATATGTAAAGCTCCCTCATCTTCCCAACCCATGAGCTGAAGGGCTTAAGTTCTACAAGTCAGAATGGAATCAGTATAGAAGACAGACATCAGACATGATAAATTAGTGGGATTCAGAAAAAAAAAACCAACCCCAGACACAGAACTCATATAGGATAGCAGCACTCCAAGGAATTCCCAAGAACTTTGCCCTTCAAATACAACAAGTGATGGAAGCATGGCACTTGTTTTTAAGTCTAAAAGTACAAGACCTCAAATAACTTAGAGATACTTCATCCTCAAATCTTACAAAAATCCTATAAGGTACATATTGCCATCCCCATCTTACATCTTTCTATCCCACCATGGTCCAAGGAAGAGACTAACACTGTGGTTCATGAAGAAAAACAAAAAGGGTTTGGAGCTTTTGTTTTTCATGACATCAACCAAAAAGCCACAATCTTGGGTAAATGAGCTCCCCATTGATTTCCCAGACTGGGGAAGGTTAACAGCAGCAGGATAGGATGCTCTGTCTTTCCCTAGATGGGAATTAGGAAGTGGAATTTCAGATTATCATTTTTAAGGTGTTTCTCAGTCCTATGACTCTGACTTGAGCAGCATGATTCCATCTGTGGTAACTGGGTGCAGTCAGAGTATCTGTGACCTACTTTTTGGTCCTACTAACATTCCCACAAATATCTGGAAAGGGGAGTTTTTTGTTGATTATGAAACAAAAACAACTCCAAGAAAGAAAATCTCCCCCAATTTATTTTCCTTAGTATTCTTTTTTACTTATCCTGCTTTTGTAGAAAGAAGAAGAAGAAAAAAAGGTAAATTAATCCTTTCAGAAGATTCATGACCCCATGAGATAAATTTTCCCTTCTATGTTATCAGTGCTAAATGTCATCCTGTTGCCTTTAAATTATCATATTTCATATAAAGGATCAAAGCAAACCTCCAGTTAGTTTCTCAAGGTGGTTCTGCATAGTGTCAATGCTGGCGTTGTGCTTATAAAACTTTCACCATGTACAAAAATGAAGATGCTGACAAAATGGGAAAGACTTACCTGGACCCACACACATTTTTGCTTTCTTCCCTTGTTTGGAATATCTGGTCAGAATTCAGGATGAATTCTGTGTCTGTGGCATGGTATAAAACTAACCAGGCCATTAGAACTCAAAGCTGGCACTCAGAATGAATGAGTCTTACCTACTGAGTTATCTGCCTTCTAAGGCCTAAGAACATCAGATGAGACAGAGTCAGTGAGTAAGAACTACATGCTCTTCTGAAAAGAAATAGGCAAAATAAAACCAGTGTAATTTGTGCTAGAATCCCAGGTTTATAGGTAAAATGAAGACCTTTTTTTTAACTATAAAAGTATTAAAAGCTCACCACAGGAAATTTGAGAAGAAAAGCTTTAAAAACTTAAAACCATCTATTTTTTCAATAACATTTGGTACATTATTCTACATGTTTTTCATATATTTAAGAGTATAACTTATATGCAAATTGTTACACTGTATTTTAACATATCAGTTAAAAGGCTCATGTTGTAAGCTCTCTCTAAAGATACTTGTAAGTGACAAAATAAATTCCTTAGTGTCTCAGTAAACCATGATTTATATGGATGGTCTACATTGAGTATTTTAATTATTTTTAATTATTTTTAATTATTTTTTTACTAAGTAAAACTGTGTTGACATGGGGTGATATTTAATAGTATCAAGTATAAAATCCAAGTTTCTTTTTAATATGGTGATTAAAATTACTTAATGTAGTTATGGTGTTATTTCCACAAAAAAAAAAAATCTGGAAGGAAAACAGGCTACTTTCAAGGCAAGGCAGTTGTACCTTTTGAATATGTATGTTTGTGCTCCGTGTATGACCCGGTCAGAACTAGCAAAACAAAAACCGTGTTCCTTCTGCTGTAAACAATAGCAATGACCCAGGGGTGAGAAGAGGCTCCAGCTCCAACAACACACTGCTGTTCCTGGCCTCTGAGCTCATAAATAGTCTCTTTTTCTGTTGTGTTCATTCTATGCTTTACTGTTTCCAGCTAGATTCTGGTGCAGTCATTATGGCTATGGCCCAGATATTTGTGTTTCTTTCTGGCCTGCCCAGTTCTTGTTGAAAGGTCACTGCCTCTTTGATTTCTTTGAGAAGAGACTTCAACCATCTCTTCCATCCTAACAATGGTTCTCAGGGCTGTTATACTTTGGAAGCTGTGGGAGTTGGTAGTTGATTTTGTTTTTTTCATATGCTACAAAATCTTTTTCAGGTTTCATTTCTCCTTTCTCACTTTACTTATTTTTGTCTCATACAACTTTCTAGCTGATGGTTCATTTCTTACCTAACCATCCCAATGTAATTTCAGGTGCTCATTTTCTTCCTACCAGATCCTCTTGCCAATCTTCTAATTGACCAACTATGAAGAAGTCTTCTCCTTGCTACTGATCCCACCAGAATCTCAGAAGTCCCCCTCAGCCACAGAAGGAGACCCAGACAGTTAGAAGGCCAGCAACTTGAAGGCATGAGGCCAAAAGCCTTGGCCTAGTGCTGAAATGTTGTTCTGCTAATGTTTATCTCATGCCTAGTATTTCTTATTAATAAGGCACTAAATAAGGGGGCAATCCAGTGTTTCCATTGCCAAAAGAAAATGTCTCTCTTTTAATTAATCAATGTAAATGGGCCTTTACTGGAAAACAGAAGAGAAGTGTTTCTAGAACTCAGGATATAATGTTACATTAGGGAATACTATACCCTTTTTATTTTGAAGTGGAAATTTTTAAAAAATGCAGAGACGCTAGGTCTGGACTGGCTGAGAGAGAGTTCACAAATCATTGCTGAACAGGTGCTTTTTTGTAAACTCAGGATTTTTGTTTCTCAGTTTACTTTTGCTGCAATTCATTTGGTGGGAATTCATTTGGCTGCAATTCATTTGGTGGGAGCTCAAATCAAGCAAATTATCTGGATGGAGCAATTTATGAAACAAGAAATAACTTACAGTCAAACTCCACTTCTTCCTTATTCCTCTTTCTGTTTCCCTCATGGACCAATGCAATTATCACTCAGCTGGGGACCAATGTAAATACAGATAAAAACAGGAACCCTACAAGATGACTGCTTGGCTTCACTTCGCATCAACTTACTTGTCCTTAGTGCCTTTCCTGGTGCAGAGGATCATCTTCTTTCATTACTCAGTTCCCTTTTGCTTCAATTTTTCTCTCAAGACAATCTAATTTAAAATTGATCCAAAGCCACCTAATATTCCTCCAATGTCACAGAATCTATTGTTTAACTCAGATATTTGTACACGATTATAGACTATCTAAACCAAAGAGTTGACTTAATGAAGGTAAATCAGGAGAAGCTAATTTTTTAAAATGTGGGCTGAGCACATGCATTATCCTCTCTCTTTCCCTTAAATCTGAAACAGCAGCTCCTAAGAGCAACAGGAGCCAGAATGGAGACATTGGCAGATGAGAAACTGAAGGAATTTTGGAGGATGGAACCTCTAGAAATGTGAATCAGATTGGCATCAGATTTTTCATCAGAATGAAAAGGTTAAAAGGCAGCCCCTCAAACTTTGTAAATAAAATGGATTTAGAAGCTATAATTCTAATCCTGCCAATTTTTAAGTTGATTGTGAAGGCAAAATGCAGTTCTTTTCAGTAAGACAATATCTTAAAATGTTACTTCTCTGGAACTGTTTTTGAGGAGGACACTGAGTTGTTGAACTCCAGGCCCTTGAGTAGGAATACCAAAAGGAGAAAATGGGATCAAGAAGCAAATAAGACATGTGACAAAATACAGCATATTTTCTTGATAAAAACCCTAATTAAGTTGGGACAGAAGGAATATTCCTCAACATCATAAAGGCCATATATGAAAGACCCATAGCTAATATCATCCCCATTGGGGGAAAACTGAGAGCTTTTCCCCTGGGATCAGGAACACAACAGGAATGTCCACTCTCACCACTATTGTTC
Source organism: Acinonyx jubatus (assembly GCF_027475565.1). Lineage (NCBI taxonomy): Eukaryota > Metazoa > Chordata > Mammalia > Carnivora > Felidae > Acinonyx > Acinonyx jubatus. The sequence goes on along the minus strand of NC_069391.1, from coordinate 69,568,645 downwards.
AACATAGTACTAGAAGTCCTAATCTCAGCAATCAGACAATAAAAAGAAATAAAAGGCATACAAATTGGCAAAGAAAAAATTAAACTTTCACTCTTTGTAGATGACATGATACTCTACATGGAAAACCCAAGAGACCACCAAAAAACAGCTAGAACTGATATGTGAATTCAGCAAAGTCAAGGGATATAAAGTCAATGTACAGAAACTGGTTGCATTTCTATATACCAATAATCAAGCAGCAGAAAGAGAACTCAAGGAATCGATCCCATTTACAACTGCACCAAAAACCATAAAATACCTAAGAATAAACCTAACCCGAGAGGTAAAAGATCTGTATGCTGAAAACTATAGAAAGCTTATGAAAGAAATTTTTTAAATTTTTTTTTAACGTTTATTTATTTTTGAGACAGAGAGAGACAGAGCATGAACGGGGGAGGGGCAGAGAGAGAGGGAGACACAGAACTGGAAGCAGGCTCCAGGCTCTGAGCCATCAGCCCAGAGCCCGACGCGGGGCTCGAACTCACGGTCCGTGAGATCGTGACCTGAGCTGAAGTCGGACGCTCAACCGACTGAGCCACCCAGGCGCCCCTGAAAGAAATTTAAGAAGACACAAAGAAATGGAAAAACTTTCCATGTTCATGGATCAGAAGAACCAGTATTGTTAAAATGGCTATATACCCAAAGTAATCTACACATTCAATGCAATCCCTATCTAAATAACACCAGCACTCCTCACAGAGCTTGAACAAACAAGCCCAAAATTTGTATGGAATCACAAAAGACCCCGGATAGCCAAGGTAATGTTGAAAAAGAAAACCAAAGCTGGAGGCCTCACAATTCTGGACTTCAAGCTGTATTACAAAGTTATAATCATCAAGACAGTATGCTACTAGCATAAGAAGAGACACATATATCAATGAATAGAATAGAGAACCCAGAAATGGACCCACAAACATATGGCCAACTAATCTTTGACAAAGCAGGAAAGAATATCCAATGGAAAGAAGACAGTCTCTTCAGCAAATGGTGTTGGGAAAACTGGACAATGACATGAAGAATGAACCTGGACCACTTTGTTATACCATACACAAAAATAAATTTAAAATGATGGAATACCTAAATATGAGACAGGAACCATCAAAATCCTTCAGGAGAAAACAGGCAACAACCTCTATGACATCAGCAGCAGGAACTTCTTACTCAACATGTCTCTGGAGGCAAGGGAAACAAAAGCAAAAATAAACTATTGGGACCTCATCAAGATAAAAAGCTTCTGTACAGTGAAGGAAACAATCAGCAAAACTAAAAGGCAATTGGTGGGATGAGAGAAGATATTTGCAAATGATGTATCTCATAAAGGGTTAGTATCCAAAATCAATAAAGAACTTATCAAACTCAACACCCAAAAAACAAATAATCCAGTGAAGAAATGGGCAAAAGACATGAACAGACACTTTCCGAAGAAGACATCCAGATGGCTAACAGAAACATGAAAAAATGCTCAACATCACTCATCATCAGGGAAACACAAATCAAAACCACAATGAGATACCACCTCACACCTGTCAGAACGGCTAAAATTAACAACTCAGGAAACAACAGATATTAGTAAGGATGCAGAGGAAGCAGAACCCTTTTGCACGTTGGTGGGGATACAAACTGATGCAGTCACTCTGGGAAAAGTATGGAGGCTCCTCAAAAAGGTAAAAATAGAATTACCCTATGACCCAGAAATTGCACTACTAGGTATTTATTCAAACAACACAAAAATGCTGATTCAAAGGGGGACATGCACCCCAATGTTTATAGCAGTGCTATCAACAATAGCCTAATTATGGAAAGACCCCAAATGTCCATCAACTGTCAAATGGATAAAGAAGATGTGGTGTATGTGTGTGCAGGCACTCATCTACAAAGAGAGAAAGTTTAATTTTTTATTTGCCAATTTGTATGCCTTTTATTTCTTTTTATTGTCTGATTGCTGAGGCTAGGACTTCCAATACTATGTTGAACAACAGTGGTGAGAGTGGACATTCCAGTTGTGTTCCTGATATCAAGGGTAAAGCTATCAGCACACACACATACACACACACACACACACACACACACACACACACACACACACACAAATGAAATACTACTCTTTGGTCAAAAAGAATGAAATCTTGCCATCTGCAACAATGTGGATGGAACTAGAGTATATTATGCTAAGTGAAGTCAGTCAGAGAAAGACAAATATCATATGATTTCACTCATCTCTGGAATTTAAGAAACAAAACAGATGAACATAGAGGAAGGGAAGGAAAAATAAGATAACAGAGAGGGAGGTAAGCCAGAAGAGACTCTTAAACACAGAGAACAAACTGGGGGTTGATAGAGAGGAGGTGGGTGGGTAGATGGGCTAAATGGGTGATGGGCATTAAGGACAGCACTTGTTGGAATGAGCCCTGGGTGTTATATGTAAGTGATGAATCACTGGGTTCCACTCCTGAAACCAATACTACATTGTTAAGTAACTTGAATGTAAGTAACTAATTTTTTTAAAAAAGAAGCAAATGAGATAACCCATGAGTTCCAAGAAGAGAAAGCCCTAGAAGGTGGCCTGGGGATAATCAGTCCAGATGGAAGTAGAAATAGACAAAATCAGCAAAGGGTTGATTTGCTGAACAGTTAGGATTTTTACTTAAGCTTTCATTTTTAATGCTTTTTTCAACTTTTTTGAGGTATACTTACTATGCAAAAAGTTGCACATATTTAACACATACATTTTGATGCATATATCCATGATGCCCTTACCACAAAAAAGGTAATAAACATATCCATCACCTCCAAAAGATTCCCTGTGTCCCCTTGCTTTGTGACTGTGTTTGTGTGCATGTGCCTATGTGTGTGGTAAGAGCACTTCGCATGAGATCTACTCTCTTAAGTTTTTAAGCTCACAACACCATACTGTCAACTACAGGCACAATGTTACACAGCAGATCTCTAGAACTTATTCATCTGGTATAGCTGTAACTTTATATCCATTGAACAACAATGCCCCATTTCCCCCTCTCCTCATCCCCTGGAAACCACCATTCTATTCTTTGCTTCTATAAGCTTGACTATTTTAGGTATCTCCTATAGTGAAATCAGGCAGTATTTGTCCTTCTGTGACTGGCTTATTTCACTTAGCATAATATCTTCCTAGCCCATTTGTGTTGCCACAAATGTTAGGATTTCCTCTTCTGAAGCTTTTATTTTGCTCCAACCACTGACCCTTTATTTGACTGGGTGAGCTTTCCTTTAAATGCCGTCCCCTAGGGTGTTTTGCTGACTTATGCTCTTCCTTTCCTCCTGCCTTGGTCTGAAATACTTTGTCTTGGCAGTTTTGCCACCGTAGGGGCAAGGACAGGACAGGATGTGAGTTCAAACAAATAGAGAAGCCAATAAACAGTGTTAATGGGAAGCCCATTTATTTGTTCCTTTATAGAGTGAAACCAGGGGCAGGATGGTGGCAGCAAAAAAAAAAAAAAGCAAATATTAAGCTTTCATAAAGGGAACAGAACAAAAATCAACTAACTATTCAGTGATTTAAATATTTGGCAAGTTGACCATGATATTAGATGAGTAAGTTGGTAGGCTCCAACTAAAATATATTCAAGAAAAAGGAAAGGATTTTAAGAAAATACAAAATGAATAAGAAATGAGGTTATTAGGGATATGATGAGAAAGGTATATGTATCCTCTCCTGAGAAATAAAGCAAAGCAATCAGAAACTCCAAGGGAGGAAAATACTATACAAGGAAAGTATAACGCCAATATGAATCTGAAATTCAGCATGATTTTGAACAATGTGTATAGTTAGAAAAAGGGAAAACCATTTTATCTTCACATAAGGAACATTCTTGGTTGAATGAGGGATGGGGTGAGGGACAGGGTAGCACTGGAGCCATGAGAGAAGGAAATTTGATGATAGCACACTGTTGGAAATGCTAAAAGCAGTGGGAAGGAGCTTCACAATGATTGGAACATGCCTCTCTTTTTCTGTAATATTTTTTAAGTTTATTTATTTTTAGGAGAGAGGGAGAGAAGATAGAGAGAGAATCCCCATTCTAACCACATGGCTCCACCTCACATACCGGGAGATCGATCACCTGAGACGAGATGAAGAGTTGGATGCTTAACCAACTGAGCCACTCAAGTGTCCCCTCTACTTTTTTGTAATTCTTGCTGCTTTTCCTTACTCTGTCAGCTGAGCTTTAAGGCTGGCTTCCTCCTCAACTGCAAGATGGCTGCCTCATGTTAACAGAGCCTCATGTTTCTTGTTTCTAATTCAGAAGGAGGAGAGGGAGAGTGGAGTCCCGTAATCATTGAACTTGCGCCCATAAGACCATCTCTGAGCCAGTCCTCATGACTGGGATGCCATGTGCTAATTGGTTTTGGCATGGATTGTCTGCAGAAAGCAGAAGACACTTGGGTGAGGACAATTCTACCCCAACCACAGACTGCTGTGCCACAGGGAGGAGGCAGAATGGGTTTGTGAGAGACAAACACAACATGCAACACACCATAATACTGTACATAATACAGCTTTTGAAAACTTTGTAAAGAGATTTCCCTTTTCCTTCAATTTACCTTCAGGATTTAGAACTGTGCCGTGCAATATAGTAGGTACTAATCACTTGTGGTTATTCATATTTAAATTTTAATTAATTACAATTAAGTATAATTAAAACTGGTTTTTCAATTGTGTTAGCCATATTTCAAATGCTTAATAGCCACACATGGCGAGTGCTACCAAATAGGACAATGAAGATGACAGAAATTTCTATCATTACTAGAAAGTTCTAGTGGACAGCACTAGGTTGGAGCATAAAATGCTCTGACTTGAGGATGGATGTTTTCTATTATGTATCCTCCTTGGATGTACTTTGTCCATGACTACAATGGCTGTTTCCCATAAAAGCTTGCAGTGTAAATAAGAAACACACAGGTTTTTCAGCTTTGATAATATTTCTTCCTTGTGTACTTACTTTTTCCAAGGAAAGCTTGCACGGGTGACTGGACAGAGATTAAGAAGTAGACCAAATTTTTAGTCTTTCAGCCCTTTTTGATCTCCCCTTATCTACCTATTTCCTTACATGCCCTTCCTCTAGGCTGTGTCCATTCCATGATCTCCCCCTCAAGCAGTAGCTGATATTCCATGAGGCAGCTACCATTAACTTAGCTTTTAAGGTACATATTTCATTATATTGAAATTGATATTAATGTGTTCATGTGTGTGAGTAGTGGTTGGAGGGCTGGCACAAGCTTTGATGCAAAACTCAGTATTTAACAAAGCAATTATTCAGTGGTAATTGAGTTAGCTAAACTGATTGCCAATATAATTTTTTCTGATTAGAAATTAATTTCTTGAAGTGTTTTAGTGATTGCATCCTTCCAGAATACACAAGAAGGAGCTGAAGATGGTGGGGAATAAGCAGAGGTCTCCAATGTTTCTATTTCTATAAGCATAAAGAAAAGCTTCTGGAATAGGGAGTGATGGGGGTGGGGAGTGATTTAAAGGTTTACCAGTGTTGGGGCACCTGGGTGGCTCAGGCGGTTGAGTGTCTGACTTCAGCTCAGGTCATGATCTCACAGCTCATGGGTTCAAGCCCCGCCCACGTCAGGCTCTGTGCTGACAGCTCAGAGCCTGGAGCCTGCTTTGGATTCTGTGCCTCCCTCTCTCTCTGCCCCAACCCACTCACATTCTGTCTCTGTCTCTCTCAAAAATAAATAAACATTAAAAAAAAATTAAAGGTTTACCAGAGTTAAAAAAACAGCTAAGAATTAATGAGAAAATAACATAAGTGACATTTACTGGGCACTTAATATATGCCAGGTACTGGTTTAACTGCTTTATCTGAAATACTCCATTTATTATTCTCATCAACTCTATGAGATAATTACTATTATTTTCCCATGTCTTCACTGATAAGGAAACTGAAGGGTTGTGAGGTTAAGCAACTTTCTCTAGGATCCAAGACTATGAAATAACCCTATCTATGTGAGCCAGTCTTGTGATTCCAGCCTAGGCAGGCCGCCTCTGTGGCTTAGTAACTATGCACTGACTTGAGGAAGCCAACTAAACTTCACAATACCAGCAGCTGATCTGCATCCCACTACAAGATGTGAAACTTTGCTTTACCTATTTAGCCAGTCTTGTGATTCCAGCCTAGGCAGGCCGCCTCTGTGGCTTAGTAACTATGCACTGACTTGAGGAAGCCAACTAAACTTCACAATACCAGCAGCTGATCTGCATCCCACTACAAGATGTGAAACTTTGCTTTACCTGTTTATCAGGAAGTAAACACAGACAAGGAGTTCTAAAGTTAGTTGGTTGGTTTTATGGAATCCCCCGTAGCTGTAAAGATTCTAAATAGTCAAAGTTTGCTTGAGACCAATGAAGTCTAAGTCAAGCTAAGTAGCAACTGGTAAAACAAAAATTAGTGGTAAAATCTACTCAACGTTTGTTTAAGCATCTTTATTAATTTAAATCCAGTCCTACACTGATTTAAATTTGGTCTATGATGATTAGAGAATGTCAATTATTTTCAAAGAGTCTTATTTTCCTATATATGTTTTCCTATATGATTCTACAAGAGAGTAGCCATAGGACTTTCCAAGGATCCAGGTGTTTCTAAATGCATTTCTAAATGTTTTAGTGATGGAAGGTCCTTCTGGGCATTCTTATGGGTCATAGTTGGGGGATGGGTGTCCATATCACACATGACAAATCCACTCTACCATTTGGATTCTCTCCAAAGCCTTCGGATTCTCTCTTCCCTAACATGACAGAGAAGCTCTGGAATCTCTATCTCTTAAACTGTAGACCACCATGGAATTTGACTTTCTGTCCACCAACCAATAAGATCTCAGAGTTACCTACAGCTGCACTAGCTAACAGATTAAATCCAAAGAGTGAATTTGAAGCTGAGAGGCAGTAAATTAGTAAGCGGCACAGTTATATGCCATTCACTGAAAAGAAGAATACTCTTAATTGTTTAATTCAAGGAAATACCTGAAACCTAGCCCAGAGAAGTTAAAACCCAGAACCCTCCCAAATTTTCTAACAAAGCTACTAGCAAAATTCTACTTGTAAAAATTCAGCCAATGAAATAGAAAGCCAGATAAGTGTTCTTTTTCTTTGTTTGTTAAGAGATTGTCTGCATTTGAAAATATTTGTAACAGTCTCTTATTTCTTGTGTTGTGACACTGTGAGATCTGAAGGGGTTTTTGTATGACTATAAATTCATGCGTCTCACACAGAGAAGCAAGAGAGCCTGATCACAGACAATGAAACCTGTGATTACAGGCTAATTATCAGTGTGATCTGGTCACTTGCTGACTCCTGTCGCCCCAGGACACCTGTATCAATATACTGTATTGCCTCTCCACTTCATGTTTATAGTGGGTTACACAAAATGGTGGGAAAATGAATTTTCTGTAACTTGCTGGAGAAGGCGATATTTGGGGAAAGGAGAAAACTTTTTCCCTGGGGCTATTCCCCTAATTTACTAAAGGATCAGATGAAGTTGAGAGCAGTATAATTTTAGTCAGATCCTGCCACAGGCTGGGGAGGGTGAGGAGTTATCTATTCAGCTGACACTGAATAGATAACACCATTTTTCCAGACGTGTATTCTAGGCATTACCCTTAGGAAATACCCTGCTATCCGCGCTTGGTCTTTTTAAGATACTGTTCAGACACTTTATTTTTTATTGTTTTTACCTTTTGGTTGGTGGTGGTGGTAAAAACTCTTAAGTTCTATTCGCTCAGCAAATTTCAATTATACAATACAGTGTTATCAACTGTAGTTACCATGTCATACAGGAGATACTCAGCTCTTATTTAGCTTTTAATAGACATTTTGTACCCTTGTAACAACCTCTTTCTATTTCTCCCATCCTCCAGCCCCTGGCAACCACCATTCTACTCTGTTTCTAGGAGCTCACCTTTTTTTTTTTTTTTTAAAGATTTCACATATAAGTGATACCATGCAGTATTTGTTTTTCTCTGCATGGCTTAATTTCACTTAGTGTAGTGCCCCGAGGTTCATCTATCTTGTTGCAAATGGCAAGATTTCCTTTCTTTTTTAAGGCTAAATAATATTTTGTTCTATAATATGCACCACATTTTTTTATCCATTCATCCATTGATCAACACATAGATTTTCATACTATTTATTATGAATAATGATGCAGTGCACACTGGAAAATAGGTATCTCTTCAAGACAATGATTTTGGTTTTTTGGATATACCCAGACACGGCATTGCTGGATCAGACAGTAATTGTATCCTTAATTTCTTGAGAAAACTCCATACTGTTCTCCACAATGGCTGTACCACTTTACATTCCTACCAACAGTGTGCCAGTTTTCCTTTTCTCCACATTCTTGCAGCATTTGTTATCTCTTGTACTTTTGATGATAGACATCCTAATGAATCTCAGGTGATAACTTCTTGCAGTTTTGATTCTCATTTCCCTGATGACTACTGGTGTTGAACCCATTTTCTATTGGTCATTTATATGCCTTCTTTGGAAAATTTTCTATTCAGGTCCTTTGTCCATTTTCCATTGGGTTGTTTTTGGGGTTTTTTGTTTTATTGTTTGTTTGTTTTTTTGGTGTTGAGTTATAGAAGTTCCTTATATATTTTAGATATTTATCCCTTATCAAATGCATGATTTGCAAATATTTTCTCTCATTCCATAGGTTGCCTTTTCATTTTGTTGATGGTTTCCTTTGCTGTAGAGAAGCTTTTAGTTTGATATAGTCCCTCCTGTCTACTTTTGCTTTTGTTGCCTATACTTTTGGTGTCAAATCAAGAAAAAATCATTGCCAAGACTGGTGTCAAGGAGGCTAGTTTCTACTTTTCTTCTAGGACTTTCATGGTTTCAAGTCTATGTTCACATCTTTAATCTGAGTTAATTTTTGTTTATGGTCTAAAAATGGGTACAATTTCATTGTTTTACATGTGGATATCCAGTTTTGGCAGCATTATGTATTGAAGAAACTATCTTTTCTCTATTGTGTATTTTTGGAGCCTTGTCGAAAATTAATTGACCATGTAGGCATTGGTTTACCTCTGGGTTCTCTATTCCATTCCATTGATCTAAGTGTCTGTTTTTATGCCAATTCCATACTATTTTGCTTCCTACAGTTTGGTAATATAGATTGAAAGAAGGAAGTGTGCTGCCTATAGCTTTGTTCTTCTTTCTCCACATTGTCTTGGTTATTTGGGGTCTTTTACGATTCTATATGAATTTTAGGATTCATTTTCCTATCTGTGAAAAATAACATTGGAATTTTGATAGGGATTGCATTGAATTTGTGATTTTAGGTAGTATGGACATTAAATCATATTAATTTTCCAATCCATGAACATGAATATCTTTTCATTTATTTGTGTCTTCAATTTCTTTCATCAATGGTTTGTATTTTCAGTGTACAAATCTTTGATCTTCTTAAATTTATTCCTAAGTATTTTATTCTTTTTGATGCTATTGTAAATAGAATTTTCTTAATTTCTTTTTCTAAATACTTTGTTGTTAGTGTATAGAAACAGGACTTTGATTTTTAAATATTGATTTTGTATCCTGAGTTTATTTATTACTTCTAAAAGGTTTTAGTGGACTCCTTAGGGTTTTCTATATATAATATCATGTCATCAATAAACAGACCTCTCTGGGGGCGCCTGGGTGGCTCAGTCGGTTGAGCGTCCGACTTCGGCTCAGGTCATGATCTCACAGTTTGTGAGTTCGAGCCCCACATCAGGCTCTGTGCTGACCGCTTGCTCAGAGCCTGGAGCCTGCTTCAGATTCTGTGTCTCCTCTCTCTGCCCCTCCCCCGCTCACGCTTTGTCTCACTCTGTTTCTCAAAAATAAATCAATGTAAAAAAATTTAAAAATAAATAAAAAATAAAAAAATAAACAGACCTCTCTGATATGGGTACCTTTTATTTCTTTTTCTTTCCTAATTTCTCAGACTAAGATTTCCATTATTATACTGAATAAAAGTGGTGACAGTGTGCATCCTTGTCTTGTTCCTGATCATAAAGGAAAAGCTTTTAGCTTTTCATCATTGAGTATGATGTTAGCTGTGGGCTTGTCACATGTGGCCTTTATTATGTTAAGGTACATTCCTTCCATAACCATTGTGTTCAAAGTTTTTTTTTTTTATCATGAAACAATGTTAAATTTTATCAAATGCTTTTTCTGCATCTATTGAGATGACCATATGACTTTTTTATCCTTTATTTTGTTCATGTGGTATGTTACATTTACTGATTTGCATATATTAAACCATCCTTGCATGCCAGGAACAAATCCCATTTGATCATGGTGTATTTTCCTTTGAATGTATCGTTGAATTTGGTTTGCTAATATTTTGTCCATCAATTTTGTATCTATGTTCATCATGGACATTGGCCTGTAGTTTTCTTGTAGTGTCCTTGCCTGGTTAGGTATCAGAGTAATGCTGAACTTGTAAAATGAGTTTGGAAGTATTCCCTCCTCTTCTCTTTTTTTTGGAAGAGTTTGAGAAGGATTTGTATTAATTCTTACCTAAATGTTTAGTTGAATTCACCAGTGAAGACATTTGGTTCTGGAATTCTCTTTGTTGGGAAGTTTTAGATAATTGATTAAATCTCCTTGATGACGGCTATGTTCAGATTTTCTATTTCTTCATGATTTAGTCTTTGTAGCTTGTGTGTTTCCAGAAATTTATCCAATTCATGAAGGTTATCTACTTTGTTAACATAATTTTCATAGTAGTTTCACATAAATCTTAATATTTCTATAGTATCAGTTGCAACGTTGCATCTTTCATTTGATATTTTTTGTCTTCTCTCATTTTTTTGCTTAGTCTAGCTAAAGGATTGCCAATTTCATTTATCTTTTTTTTTTTTAAAAAAGCTCTTTCTTTCATTAATTTTTCCCATTGTCTCTCTAGTCTCTATTTCATTTATTTCATTTCATTTATTTTCTTCTGCTAATTTTGGATTCAGTTTCTTCTTTTTCCAATTCCTTGAGGTATAAAGTTAGGTTGTTTATTTCAGTTTTGGCTTTTTTCTTAATGTATACATACATCACTATAAACTTCCCTCTTAGAACTGCTTTTGCTGCATCCCCAGAAGTTTTGGAATATTGTATATCCATTTTTATTTGTCCAAGATATTTTTTATTTCTCTTTTGATTTCTTACTTGGTCATTGATTACTCAGGACTGTGTTGTTTAGTTTCCACATGTTTGTGAATTTTCCATTTTCCTTTTGTAATTGCTTTTTAGTTTTATACCATTGTGGTCAGAAAAGATGCTTGATATTATTTCACTCTTCTTAAATTTCTAAGACTTGTTTCGTGGCCCAACATATGATCTATCCCAGAGAGTGTTCCATGTGCACTTACAAAGAATGTGTATTCTGCTGCTGTTGGATGGACTATTTTATACATTGTCTGTTAGGTCCATCTGGTACCCTCAGGCAGCAGTTTGTGAGGTGTGCAGTCAAATCCCTTCCAGGGAAAGACTGGGAGCCTGGTGTTTTTGCCTGTTCTCTCTGCGTTAAACCCTGAGGGGACAGCTGTGGCAAGTGTTTATGTGCCTTTTAACAAGTGCTTCTTTGTTTGCTATAGTCCTGTGGTATTTGTGAATGCAAGCCCCCTTCACTTTTAGAGCTAGATGATTTGGACACATGTCCCTGGGATGGTAGTCCACATTGGGGCACAAAAGAAATTGTGGTCTAAACCCTTTACTCCTGAGGTAGAAAGCTGGGAGTTGGGGATTCCCTCCTGATCACATGGCATTGTGCCAGAGGTAAGTTTATGGTGAGAGTGTGTCTACGTCTTTCTTACCTGTTTTAAGGTGGATATTGCTTGTCATCTGGTAGGAGTGTAGGAGTCATTCAACTCATTTCTGGATTTCTCTCATAGGAAATTGCTTCGTGTGGCTGTACTCAGTGCATCCATGAGAAGAAAAAATTCAGGAGCCTCCTCTGTCACCATCTGGTCTGGATCTCCCAGGTTATCTCAATCAAGTAATTTAAAGGACTAGAAATCTAGGAAGGAATGTGTGAGAAATTATTTCATCACAGATGCAAAAATTAATATTGGCATATTAGTTGTAGGGGCTAAGATGTATTTTGTGTCCTTCAATCCTGATGACTCTCCAGAAATGTAGGTGTTATCATTCCTATTTTCGAGATAAGAAAACCGAGTCCAGGAAAGATAAATGTCTTGTCCATGTTAGTCTTAGAACCCAGCTGAAAAGTTGGTTTACCTCCTTTGAGGTTCCTATTTTTTCTTCTTTGTCACCTCTTAATAACAATTAAATATTATTAAAATACTTATTTAGCACTGAAAAAAAATGTCTTCACAGCCTACACAGGGAAATTACATCAATTATCCAGGCAACTGGAACAAATAAGACCTACAGTAGGAGAGGAGTTTATAATTATTTAGATAATAAACTGATTGCCTATTTTATCCAATGTATTACAACAACGCTCCATTTCTTCCTTTCTTTTTCAATAAGTCTAAGTACATAACATACGAAATATAATTTCTCTCACATTATTTATGGCCTCCTTCCTTCCACATAGCTTTCTAATTGTAATAGGGTCAGCTTCAATTTGCCATATGGAAACTTAATTGAAAATGAGTGGATAATCCAGTCCACTAAAATGCCAATCCTGTAAGTAGAGAAAAATAGGTCAAGTTAATAATTTAGCCTCATATAAGATTTACTGCCTTTCTTATTTTCTACTCATTTATACTATTCTTTCATGAGTACTGGCGCCAGTCTTGAGAATTGCAAAGATCATGCCTTAAAGTGTTCTGTAAAATAAACCACTGAAGAATCTGAGGCTATGTGCTTTTCTTCTACAAAAATGTTAATTGAATTTGAGAGTGTTATTAAAAATGATATTAGTTGAAATAGTGCATTGTCAAACATAATTCCAACATATAAAGTATTAATGAAAATAGATGTTTTCGTGAGTTTCCCCCTTTTTCTAGTAGCATAAAGAATCAAGTCCTATGATTTACTACTTTAAAAAAAGTTATTTCCCAACAATAGACGACTTAAAAGCAGAATTTGGAGTCCTAGTACCTTCAATGACCCCCTGCAACCCTTGTTCTCATCCCCTTGCACAGCTCCTGATGAATTTATACACACACCCTTCCACATAATCTTTAGGCTTCAAGAAACAGTTTTAAGATCATTGACTAGTCCAATCCTTTCCTTTGGATGGGGAAATGTGCCCAAGTATGTCAAAGCCTGAAATCACAGTTTTTCACAGGCAGAAGCGGCAAAGGACACAGGTCTTATGCCTAAACTGCCATTCTTTGGATTGGACTGAAGGGATTCCTTCAACCACTTTCTCTTTAAATGCAGGAAAGGCTAATGTTCAGAGGGGTGGGATGGGGGGGGGGGGGGCGCTGATTTACTTCAGCATTTTCAGAAGTCACTCATTTTGAGGAAGAGTTGCAGAATTACTTTCCCTGAAGAATAAAACAAGTTGACTAGATACCCATCTGTTCAGGACCAGAAAGGAGCGATGTAGTCTTCAGAACTTGCTTCCTCTCCTATATTACTACCCTATCTGCTACTTAAATAGATATAATTTGGTTCAAGCTTCAAAATACTTGTTTCATTATTTTGATTAGGAAATGAATCAACCAAATTTATAACTGATTTTAAAAATTCAGCTTTATTAAATTTGCTTATAATAAACTGCATCCATTTAAAGAGTAAAATTTGATGAGTTTTGACAGTTACATACACCAGTGAACGACCACCATTATCATGATACAAAACATTTTCATCACCTCAAAAAAACTCCTCAGGCTTTTTTGAAATTTATCCTTCCCTTTGCTCACAGCTCCAGGCAATGTTTGGTCTGCTCTTTGTCCCTGTAGTTCATTTGCCTTTTCTAGATTTTTATATACTCTGAAGTCTTGTGTCTAACTTTTTCCATCCATGTTGACAGTTCTTTCTTTTTTCTGGCGAGTGGTATTCCATTGTATGGATATACCACTTTTGGTTTGTCCATCAGCTATTGATGGGCATTTGGTTTGTTTACAGTTTGGGGTCATTATTAATAAAGCTTCCCTGAATATTCACGTACAAATATTTATGTGGACAAATGTTTCATTACTCTTCTATAAATATCTAAGAGTTAAATGGCTAAGTTGTATGGTAGATGTATGCTTACTATTTTAAAAAAAAAAACTGTCAAAATGTTTCCAATGGAAAAGTGGTTTTCCATTAGATACTCTATCAATGATATATGAGCATTCCAGCTGTTCCACGTCTTTGTTAACACTTGGTATTTTCAGTCTTATTAATTTTAAAAGTTTAATGGTTATATATAAGTACCTTGTGGTCTTAATGATCATTTCCTCAACGATTATAGATGTTGAACATTTTTTCCCATGTTTGTTGGTCATCGTACATCTTTTTTGAAGAATCTGTTCAAATGTATTATTGAGTTGGTTGTCTTCTTATTATTGAGTTTTAAGATTTTTTTTTATAAATTCAGAATACAAGTTCTTTTCTTAGGCATATGATTTGTGAATATTTTCTCCCATTCAGAGTTCTCACCTTTTACACCATGAAACTTTAATGGTCCCTACAACCCATTTTTGAGTCATATTATGTAGATGGCAAACAAACAAAAAAGGTTACAATGTATTATTCCATAATTTAATTTTAAAATATGCATTATACACTGATGAGTAGTGATTATCTTCTCCTCAGCCCAGGCTGTAAACGATGCACTTCATAGTCTGATTCTTCTTCTCCGAAAAAATAGTACATTACAGTTAATGCACGGGGCTTTTCTTGACACTAATATCCTTGGTATTTTAATGGCTAGTTTAACACATACCTGCCCACACACATAAACACAAGCACACACACACAATGTACTTCAATGACCCCAAACCATAATTGCTTGTTGTTTGTCTTATGTAAATGGATCTCTTTTCAAATGTGGAAATATCTGCTTAACAATAGTCTTATAATTAGCCCACAAAACAGGCATGAACATTTGCTAGAAAAACGAAGTGGACTCAGCTCATTTCCAGCCTGAGATTCTGAGCATCAAGGTTGAACTCAGAAGAGCTTTTATAACCCATTGATACAGCCCTGAAAATGGAGTTTCCCACTGGTAATGCCAAGAGACCCTTGAGTACAGAATCGGGCGCTGTGGTGATAAACATCTGACATTTTCATTTGCAAGTATTCATGTTTCCTTTTAGATAATGTTCCCTCTATTTACTTCTTCAGCAGCAATGCATCAAATATCCTACAGTGTAATCCTTCTCTCAGCACTTATCAATGAACTATGAAATAGTATTAAATAGAATTAATTACAAGTTTTAATGAATCATGTCTGTCCTCATTTATTATACAATGTAATTTTCAAGGAGTGATTAATTACGAGTTACAGATGAGTGAATGGTTAATGTAGTTTGCTAACCTTACTAAGGAGTGACTGTACACAGCAAGCTGCTTCTCTTCTGTTTATTAGCATGTGGCTTTGTACCACCAGCAGATCAGGTGAATGAAAGGGTTTTAGTGACGGTGCAATTAATATGCACTGTCAGCTAATAATTTACTCCCTCATTTTCTTTCCTGTATATCATAAGAACATTGTGGAGATTCAGAGGTAGAATTTAGCCATCCTTATTTTGTAGTGTTTCTACAGGGCTATTAGTTTGCCCCTATCACATCCACCTAAGATGCATGATTATTTTAAGTAGATCCTATTTAATACAAGGCAGCTTGTTTGAGATGATTCTCCCTGCATATTTCCTTGAAGAATATACCAATTTACCACATCATTACTATCATTATCTAAAAAGTGGTAGTTGGCTGCCCTTCATTTTCAATTTTCTTACATGTACCTTTCAGAAGCTGAAAAATGCCCAAGCTGACAAAATGTAGTAGTTAAATACAGAATAATTTGTGGACAGAGAGTAATTGAGAATGGCATATACGAATGCCAAAAGGTGTTTTGTTTTGTTTTTTGTTTTTGTTTTTGTTGTTTGCCTTCCCAACAGACATACTCACAAAAGACCATGCGACCTTGGGGATAAGTCACCATCTTACAACATTCTTCTCTGCTTCTTCTTCAAAGAACTCATTTGCTGTGGTTATATGGAGGTGGAAACCCTCATGGCATACCCCCACACTACCTGTATTTGCTGGCTGAAGGGCAGATAGCAAGCAGCTCATTTTGCTGTGCAAAGCAGACACTAGTGTTTTCTGCTCTGAATCCAGGGGAGCTTCATAGCTCTTTGAAGGCCCAGCTAACCTCAGCAGGAAAAATAACAACACTTATTTATATTTGTGTGATGTTTAATGATTTTCATTATTTTTTCATAAGTATTATCTTATTAAATCTAGGTAAAATTCCATGAATAAAGAAACTATTACAAGATATTAGCTGATTTGCCCAAGGCCCCATAAGCAATGAGTGGATAAGCCAAACACTCATTCATTCAACAAATATTTATTAAGCACCTAATATCAGACACCTACTACTTTTCATTGACTGGATAACTCTACATCCTTTCCATCACAGACCTTAGATACCAGTAGGCGAGACAAGAAATAAAGGAATAAAGATAGTGATAAGCCCTGTAAAGAAAATTTAAAAAGCAAAGAGGTTAGAGAGAAATGGGGCACGAGGAAGGTTATTTTAGACAAGGTGGTCAGAGAAAGCCTCCTTGACAAGATGCCGTATCAGAGCAAAACTGACTGATGAAAAGGAGTCTGTTAATTGAAGAAAACATTCCAGGCAGAGAGAACAGCAAATCCAAAGGTCATGAACCCTTTGGTGTGTTTGAAGAAGCACAAGAGACCAATGTGGCTGGAGAGAAATACAGCCAGGGAAAGATGAAGCTGAAGAGATACACTGGGGAGATCTAGTTAGTTCCACTGGAGGTGTAACAAAAATTTTGGATTTAAACTCAAGAGATAATGTATGTTGAACAGCCTTTTCCAATCCAATTATGCCTAGAATTTCTAGGACATGAGAAATGGAAGATAATGTGCTAGAACATCAGGTAGCATTTTCCATTTCTAATTTTAAGGAAAAGAAGAAAAAAAAAGAGCCTAGGATTTGAAGTTGTTACTATAAAAGTATACTGGTAATGTCCTATCTTTATTAGGGGGCTCAACTTCCAGATGAGCAATGCTCTTTGAAGTCAAGAACTACTTTTTATTCTGTACTGCACACAAATCAATGTCTCGTGTTTCCAATCAGTGCTCTCTGAAATGAACTGAATGACCTGATATTTATTGCTCTGTCCAGCCCAAGTCTGAGGAATCCTGATAGGAGATGCCATGGTATTTGAAATCACTGTAACAGAACAGAAGGATCCAGAAAGCAGCCCTCACTTAGCACTTGGCTTCACAGTGTGTGTGCTATCGATCCAGACATCCAATTTGTCTGTAGTGGGGTATTGCTAATCCCTCAAGCAAGTGTGTAATAATGCACTTATTTTGCAGAGCATTTTCTTTTCTTAAACCTACATTTTCTCACCTACTTCCCCAAGTAAAACTATGAGGATTATAAACGTTAATTCTCTAATGAATGCTATGGAAAATCTGTTTGTACTTCCACTCTACAAGACTCTTGGGAGGTGGTGAGTTCAGATGAAGGAGCAATACCACTTTATGTTACAGCAACAGGATTTTACTCAGGAATCTCAATACTATAAGCTCTAAAAGCCTATTTTTTTTTATTAAGGAAATTTTTAGATGGCCCACTGTAAAGTGCATGCCTTTGTAATCACAAAAGCAAGTGTAAAAGAGGAAAAAACTTTTCTCTGCCACTCTTCTTGGGTTCAGTGGCTAGGAACTGTGAGTTTATTCCCCGATGTAGTGATGGTTTCATGTGTGTATGTATATGTCCACTTTATTCTAACAGTAGTAGATTGGAAGGTAAACTGAAATGTAATAAGCAAATATATGAACACAGGTATATGAAACAAAGTTGTGGCATTTGCAAAGTTCTATTGCATAGTAGTTGACAAGACTAAAAGGGGAGAAAGAATTTTTAAAATTACAAAACACTGTAAAAATGCTGAAATGTATGCTACATTATATAAAACAATATTAAGTTTCTCAGAAGGGACACTACGTTAAAATGAAAGTTTGAGGTGAAAATTCACTGGTCAATTCTTAATTTAATTTTTAATAGACTTTATTTTTTTAGAACAGTCTTAGGTTCACAGCAAAAGTGAACAGCAAATACAGAGAGTTCCCATATACCTACTGCCCTTACCCTTCCCCCATACCCATACAACCTCTCCAACTGTCAACCCTCCACACCAGAGTGGGACATTTGTTACCACTCTGGTGAACCTACCAGTTGAACCTACATTGACACTGACCTAATTATTACCCAAAGTTTATCATTTATATCATGGTTCACTCTTGGTTTTGTATATTCTGTGGGTTTTGACAAATGTAAATGACATGTATCCACCATTATATAGTTTCATACAGAATTGTTTCACTGCCCTAAATATCCACTGTGCTCTGCCTACCCATCCATCCTTCCCTTCAATACCTTGCAACCACTGATCTTTGTACTTTATCCATATGAATCTACTTTTTCAACTCTAAATTCTATGAAGTTTAAAAATATATCAAATATTTCAATGAAAATTTAGCATTCAGTTTGAGATATATTTTAAGTGTAAAATACAGATTAGATTTTGAACACTTAGCATGAAAACAATGTAAAATGTCTCAATCATTTTTCATACTGATGACATTTTGGCTATATGGAAAGAAATAAAACATGTTCTTGGAGAGCCTGGGTGGCTCAATGATTTGGGCGTCCGGCTTCAGCTCAGGTCATGATCTCATGGTTTGTGAGTTTGAGCCCTGCGTTTGGCTCTGTGCTGACAGCTCAGAGCCTGGAGCCTTCTTCAGATTCTGTGTCTCCCTCTCTGCCCCTCTCCCACTCACGCTCTGTGTCTCTCCCTCTCAAAAATGAATAGACATTAAAAAAAATTTTTTTAAAGTTCTTGAAATTAATTTTATCTATTTTTACATTTTTAGTGTGACTACAAAAGTTTTAAATTACATATGTGGCTTACATTATATTACTGGATAGTGTTGCTTTAGACTTATGATAGCTGAACTCCAGAAATATCATTAACTGGGTGACCAAGCATTTCTCAGGCATAATGAGTAAACTGCCTTCCACTCTATTTCATTAAATTAATATTAGATAAAAATTTAAGAAATTTGCCTGCATAAGTATGATTAACTATTGACTAAGACTAAATAACCATCAGCTGATATGTAGATTTAGTGAAGCAATATAGGGAAATTAAACATTTTAACCATAAACATATCGCACAGGTCCCTGTTTTTACATGATATCCATGGGCCTTATAACCACATGTCCCCATTTTTCCCATAAACATCATGCCACACAGTTCCATCAACTTTTTGGTATACATCTTGCTGGTCCATGTGGACCCTTGATCTAATAACAAATGCCAGAATTTCCCCAAGAAAATAGAAGTAGGCAGACAGAACTGCTTATTTTTATCCTGGGCTGACAGTCTTTTCTATTCTTTCCACCTTGTCATACATTAAATATGAAATCAGAAGGAAGGAGGGAGAAGAAGGCACTGCAGAGAGTTTTTGGAGAGAGAACAAGTGGAAGGTTACACACCTGCACTCTCTCCTTTTTCTCAGCTCTTAGATTCACTGATGCTTAAAAGGGGAAATAACACTTAAAAGTGCTATATTGGTACTCACGCTCAATCCAGTCTCCTCTCTCATCTGTGTTTCCACAATGCTGGGGGGTGCAGGGTGAGGCAAGGACCCAGTCTTTAAAAGTGTTCTTTTCATGCTCACTCAGCACTCTCCCAGTTCTTGGATCCCACACATGATATGAAAAAGGACATGAAAAAGCATTGACTGAATTCCAAATGGCACATTATTGTTTCTGCTCCAGCACACGTTCTTGGAGCAGCTTTCTTTTGGCTTCCAAGTTAGATGATTTTCATTAGGTATTTGGATTAATCTACAATAAAATAGCAAATCCATTTGTGAGGTGGTTTGGCTGCCCACGAAGTGGGGACCTAGGACACATACCACACAGTATTTATAAGAGTATTTGACAAGTATTATTTAATTTGTATCACTTCCTTCCCTATCCAAGTGGAAGGATGGTGTGGTTTTCTCTAACTTGCATGTTCTATTTTAAAGAAATTAGTGGCACCTGTGTGGCTCAGTCAAGCTGAGCATCCAACTCTTGATTTCAGCTCAGGACATGATCCCAGGGTAATGGGATCACCCCCTGCATCCAGCTCTGAGCTGAGCATGGAGCCTGCTTGAGATTCTCTCTCTCTCCCTCTGCCCCTATTCCACTCCTACTCTCTGCCAAGGAAGGAAGGAAGGAAGGAAGGAAGGAAGGAAGGAAGGAAGGAAGGAAGGAAGGAAGGAAGGAAGGAAGGAAGGGAGGAAGGATTGAAGAATTATGAACACTTGAAGAATGAAGTAAATAGATCTCTGATTTTAAAGTTTCATCAAGTTGAGAAGTCACTTCCTGTTCACCCAATGCATCATATGAATTTTTACTTCAAAATGTTTCCTTCTGTCTGGAATCCTCTTCCTACACTGGCCTACAACTCCTCTTTATCCTTCACATCTCAGTTTAAATGTCATTTCTTAGGGAGGTTGAGTATCATATAGTATAAAGTAAAAAATTAAATAATTATTGTGATTCTTCTCATTTCTTAAAACCAGTGAAAGCAATATGATGCTGAGAGAAAGCAATAAAGGCTTAATCATCTATAAATACCCTAACTTGAAGGTACCCCTTCATTACATTTGCAGTTTACCCTACACTTCTACATAACACTAGCACTATTCAATACCTGTCTCAATGACTAGACTACAAATAAAAGTAAAGAAGCTGTCAGCTCAGAATAAAAATAAGCTCCATGAGGGAAAATATGGGTCTGGATTTTATTCCCAACACCTAGCCTAGTTCCTGGCATACAGTAGGCACTGAATAAAGATTTATTGAGTGAATGAATAAATAAATGCAAGAATAAAGAGGTTATATTTCATGTTCTTCAGTAGTGCTTTACTAGAAAGAGTATTTTGGGAAACAGACCACAAGCCCATACATATGGAATGATAGAAATCAATGAATAGAGTATCTCACTCACTTTTCAATATAAAGTGCTCCAATATCTACTGTACTTGTTCTTTAACCACTAAATGCGGTATTATAATTGAGGTAGATCATCATCTATTTAGCAGGATGTAATTTTTAAAAGTCCTAAGTTAAGGGGCACTTGGGTAGCTCAGTTGGTTAAACATCCAACTTAGACTCAGGTCATGATCTCACAATTCATTGAGTTTGAGCCCCTTGTCGGGCTCTGTGCTGACAGCTCAGAGCCTGGAACCTGCTTTGGATTCTGTGTCTCCCTCTCTCCCTGACCTTCCCCTATTGACACTATCTCTTTCTCTCAAAAATAAATAAACATTAAAAAAAATTTTGAAGTCTAAAATTAATAAATTGTATATGTATACTCAGGATGTACCTATTAACAGTTTTTTAAAAAGCAAATGATTAAAAGCAGTTGGCTCCGGGAAGTGGGTCATGTTGGTGCTTTAAGTGACTATTCTTATGTAAGTCCTTCTGTTCCTTCTGTATTTTGTTAACATATTTGTCTTTTTTGATGAAAAAATAAAAATCTCTCCTTACCCATTTGCTTCAGAGTCGGTCATTAATTTTTACTTAGTATCCTCTGTTTTATAATGCTAAATATATTTTCTCAATTAAATTGTAAGGTCTGTGACGTCACACACATACATCTTTATACTTATGATATATAGTACAATGTGCTCTATATAGCACATATTAATAACTGTTGACTGATAAATGAAGATAGGAGGTTATCATTTCTAACTCAAATAAGTTACACTTCTAGTTTAATTTTTATTTATTTTTCACATTCTCTAAACAAGCCCAACAATGAATATTGTCATAACTATTTTTTAATTATTTTAACAACATATGATAAAGATACAGGAGTTAATATATTATCATCCATGTAGTAACAGCCTAAACATCTTGGTATCTCAGGCCAGCAATATGATGACATTTCCAGGTGAACATTTAATGCTAATAATAATAATAATGTTATAGAACTTTTGAAGATATTTCAATGATTATCCATGAAATGGTTTACTATAAATTACTATAATGTCCAAACTAATAATAAAATAAATAATAATTTTAATAAATAAAATAAAATAATGATTGAGATTCTTGTCATTTTTGGAAGCAATAAGCGTCTGGGGAAAACAGTGATAAAGTTTTAATCATCTATAAATCCAGAGAAATGTCTGTGCGATCAGGCTATCTGTTGCCTATTAGAATCATAGTATCATGTAACCATACAATCCCAGGGTTGAAGAGACCATAAATGGTTCTTTTTCCAATTTTCCAATCAGTGTTTTTAACTTTGTGCTAAAACATACAATGTCTTAAAACATACCAATGTATACTGTGTTGTTAAACATTCTCTCCTAAGGAGAGTTATGGCCACTCCAAAATGTTCTTTAGAAAATGTTTTTTAGAAAAATTTCCCTTACACTGAGGTAAAAAAAAAAAAGTTTCTATGTACAACTTCAGTGGGTTGGTATGACCCCTTAAGGTCATCCAGAATGAATCCAATACCCATTTTGTGTGAGAGACTTTCAGACATTTGAAACGTAGTTTTTGTCTTCTCTTTCCTCAACTAGATATGATATGAATCTCCCCCCAGTACTGGAGCCTGCCCTTATAAACCATGTCCACTGTGTATTCCCATTATTACTATGT
Organism: Acinonyx jubatus; assembly: GCF_027475565.1. Classification (NCBI taxonomy): domain Eukaryota; kingdom Metazoa; phylum Chordata; class Mammalia; order Carnivora; family Felidae; genus Acinonyx; species Acinonyx jubatus. The sequence continues at coordinate 69,545,750 of NC_069391.1, read as the reverse complement.
CATTTCTGTCTTCAGGAATCTCTGTTACTTTGGGTTAAATTTTAGAGAGAAACATGGAAAGATCTACAAAATCTAACATAAAGATCCTGCCAACAGAAGAAAGCCTAGGAGAAAGAAATCTGAACATTTGCTCCTAGAAGGAAGTCCCAGTATGATGTAATGACTTTCAAGGTCAAGAGTTTGGAATAAACTCAAGAAAGTATTTCCCATTCTTCCATCTACACTGATTTTTAAGGAAGAGGAAGTTAATTTTTTTTAATTTTTTTAAATGTTTTTATTTATTTTTGAGACAGAGAGAGACAGAGCATGAACGGGGGAGGGTCAGAGAGAGAGGGAGACACAGAATCTGAAACAGGCTCCAGGTTCTGAGCTGTCAGCACAGAGCCCGACGCGGGGCTTGAACTCACGAACCGCGAGATCATGACCTGAGCCGAAGTCGGACGCTTAACCGACTGAGCCACCCAGGCACCCCGGGAGTTAATTTTTAAATCCTCCCTCACCGCAGCTCTGAACCATCCTCCAGAGCAACAGATAAATGACCTACAGCAGCAGGAGGCAGAACAGACAGGCTCTGTTTACACCTTTTTTTTTTTTTTAATCTTTGCCACTGTGATAGCTTCGTGTTTGTTTCCCTTTTTACATGACTCAGTTGTGAGGTACCATGTATTATTGCTCATTTTTATTCTGCACAGATACAGTTGTTGACCTTCAATGTCTGTTCCTCAGACTTTGAATGGCAGTGACCCTGACATCAGTAATATCACCTATGTCCCCTGACACCTTTGCAAATGTACTGGGCCAGAGATCTTATTAATATATTTTCCCTCCATTATTTCATTAACAGCTGGCTTTCATTAAACTACTCTTACCACTTCAAGTCAAAGGGATTTCTCATTGAAACAAGAACAATGTTTTGAGTGCTCATAGAAAACTGAGTTTAAGATTTCCATGCAATTACATTTTTTACTCAGCTCATGTCATTATCCTTACCCTGAAGGTAGTCAGAGTGAAAACTGTCAAAATATTTGCTTTTCCAACTAACTTTTGGCTTTCCAAAATCATGGTCTTCCATTGAGAGCATTTTGAAGTAAGGGATTCAAATTTTGAGTCTTTTAAGCTTTACAGAATACAGAGTATTGTATGGGAAAATCAGTTATTCCTTGGAGTTCCATTTATTTTGTTGGAAGCAACACACATACTCTCTCAGAACTGAAAGCATACAGTAATAGTTCATTAAAATGGATGAGAAAGAATATGTGAGCACTCATAGAAACCTTAGACCAAACCAAAAGTGGGAGTCAGATTGAAAAGTAACATTGATGTCTTTCTTGCTGTCACTAAATTAAACTCTAAAATTGTATTATTCCCAGTCATCATCTGTGTTCATGTCCACTTTATTACAACCACATTCTAGGTAATTGTCAGATTCCAATTTGGTTTAATTTTTAAGCTGGAGGGGGATCATATCCAATTTCAACCTAACAGAAGATACTTGGGCAGGACTATCTTTTCCTGTTGATAAGGAGAAAAGTAGGCAGAGTTTAGAAACACTTCTACACTATTGCCCTACTCAGTAATGTGACAGCAAGCAGTGCTGACCATCAAGAAGGTCGTCACAAATCTTAGGGCTGCTTCTCAAAATGTGGCCCTAACAGTCTGTACCCATTTCACTGGGGGAGTTTGTTAAAAAATGCAAATAAGTCCACTTGGATATTTTTGAGAAAGAATCCACTAAAAAAAACAAAAAAAAACAAAAAAAAAACAACCCGAACCTTCAAACAAGTGACACAATTTCACCATGAAATCCAGTGTTACAACTCCCTTTATAGAGTTGGTCATCTACTAAATCTTCCCTTCTGTATATTTTATACCCAATATTGCAGGAAATGATTTATCTCCACACCTCCCACATACACAGGTCTCAAAGTCCCCACACAGGTTGCTATGCAGATGACAATGCAGATGTCAGTGGCTTTCCTTACAAGATTTCAAAACGCAATCTATCAAAAGGCACATGCCCTGGGTTTCATTTCATGCTAATAAAATCATACATTGCAATTCCTGACCCAGATTAGCATCACAAAGTCTATATTTTTTCCTACTCTCATCTTCTGCAAGTTCAAGTGTTTTCTACTTGCTTTGCAATCTGCAATCTACTCCCTTTCCATTGCATCTTACTGTTGTTTGCTTCTTTCTGGTTTTTTTTTTTTTGAAAATAAAAAGAACAATTGTTGATTGAAGTAATAAAGCTCCCATAAAATAGGACTTACTGACTGATTTTCACCATCAGCATTATAATACTAGCTTGTGATTCAACACTACTGTTGAAGAGTCACTTCTGTCAGTTTCTAAGTTAGCATAATTCAGCGTTTGAGTTCCCAGGAATTCATAAAATACCAAGAAGAACTTAACATCTATAGATCTGTACAGTGTCTGAAATTGTGCTTTTGCAAACCAATCAGAAAGAGCTAAACCCACCACTTCGCCAAGCTCCAATTATCCTAACCTGCAACTCCAAGTCAGGATTTGCTCAAAAATATCTGCCCACAAGCTTGACACCAACTTATAGAGGCATTCTTTGGAACTAAGACATTACCACAATCTATTCAGATCCCCACTACACTGCAAATAGAGAAGATGGCAGGTCACCCACACATTAGCATGTTTTCAGATTAGCTGTTGTCACCTTGAGATACAGAATAAGTGAGGCACAGGACTGGTTGATTTTAATAGGGTGTCAAGGCACAGATAATCGACTTATAAACTCCTTCAAGAAATAAACACATCTCTTATGTGGATACTGAGAAACTTAACAGAAGACCATGGAGGAGGGGAAGGAAAAAAAAAAGTTAGAGAGGGAGAGAGTCAAACCATAAGAGACTCTTAAAAACAGAACAATCTGAGGGTTGATGGGGGGTGGGACAGAGGGGTGGGTGGGTGATGGGTATTGAGGAGGGCACCTGTTGGGAAGAACACTGGGTGTTGTATGGAAACCAATTTGACGATAAATTTCATATTTAAAAAAAAATGAACACGTCTTTGAAATTCCCAACATATCTAGAATATCACTGGTCTTTATACTTGCTCAACAATACTTGTGCAGAGAGCACCAAGAAACAAACTGAAATCATTTCATGTGCCTGTAGAAGGCTTCTACCAACAGAACTCAGTTACCTTTGACCTCAACTTACTGCCTGCTTACATGTTGGCTTGTTTCCTTGACATTATGTCCTCCATGTTCTACATGAGTGAGTTTAGATTTCCTAAAGTTTTGTTTCTGACCATCTTATCCTGGAGATAAAGAAAGAAGAGCAGATATAAGCCTCTATGTGTTTGTGACGGTGCGGATAGAAAAGAAGGCATTCTAGAAGTAATATTTATGATCATCTTAACCTTCAAAAGAGAAGTAAAAGTTACTCATAATGTGCTTAGGTTTAGATATTGAGTATGTTGTATTTAGTGTGTATAGTACTTAATAGAGGCAAAAACAATTTTATTCAGGTCAGCACACCCCAGTTTGGCATTTTAAAAAATATTTTAAATCTTTACTATTTACTATTTTAATATTTACCTAATGTGATTTAATCAAGTTAAAGAAGATGTTCCATTAATTAGTTGCCAACTTCTTACAGGGGCTTTAGGAGTAAGTAAACCAAAAAAATGAAGCATCATTTCCAATGCATTAATGGGGAGCTGATTGTGTTTTGATGGGGATGGGTGGGGAGCAGGTGCAGAGGAGAGAGAAGTACACTGCCTAATATTAAACAAGAACCACACCTTCTATTAGGAGACGGAAGGAACTGATGCAGGGAGCAGCTCCCTCACAGAGTATGTGTGGAGACTCCACTAACCCACCTGTCATTATATTTTTGTTTGGTTGTTTGCTTAATTTTTTTTTCTGCAAGCATTGTAATGGTTTATTTTTCTTTAACTCTGGTTTTATTTTTTCCCCCAGGTTTGAGGTATAATTGACAAATAGAAAAAAATATATATTTAAGGTGTGCAACATGATGGTTTGATATAAATACACCTTGTGAAATGATTACAATCAAGTTAATCAGCTCACAGAGTAACCCTTTTTAGTTTTTTTGTTTTTATTTTCAGTGTGATGAGAACACTTACTATCTACTGTCTTAGCAAATTTCAGTTATACAGTAAAGTATTATCAACTATAGTCACCATGTGGTACATTAGATCCTCAGACCATATTCATCTTATAATTGTAAGTTTGTACCCCTTTAACAACTTCTTCCCATCTCCCCAGCCCCCATGCCATGACAACCACCATTCTACTATATTTTTTCTGAGTTTGACTTTTTTTTTTTTTTTTTTTTTTTAGATTCCACGTACAAACAATAGCATGCATTATTTGTTTTTATCTTTTTGGCTTAGTTCACTTAGCATAATGCCCTACAGATTCATCCATGTTGTCACAAATGGCAGGATTTCTTTCCTTTGTAAAGTTCAATAATATTCCTCTGTGTGTGTGTGTGTGTGTGTGTGTGTGTGTGTATCCATTCATCCAGTGACTGACACTTAGGTTTTTTCCATACTGTGAATAATGCTGCAATGAACACAGGAGTACCCATATCTCTTTGAGATAATGATTTTGTTTCCTTTGGATATGTACCCAGAAGTGTCATTGCTGGATCATATTGTAGTTATTTTATTTATCTCTTGAGGCACTCCCATACTGTTTTCCATAATAGCTGTAGCAGTGTACATTTCCACCAACAGTATACCAAGGCTATCTTTTCTCCATATTTTTACCAGCATTTGTTATCTCTTGTCTTTTTCATTATCTAAACGTGTATGGGGTGATATGTCATTGTGGTTTTGATTTGCATTTCTCTGGTGATAAGTGATATTTGAGTGCCTTCTCATATACCTGTTGACCACTTGCATGCCTTCTTTAGAAAAATGTTTATTCAGTTCCTTTGCCCATTTTTTAAACCAGATTGTGTTTTTGTTATTGAGTTGTATGAGTTCCTCGCATATTTTGAATATTAACTGCTCACTGGATATGTGGTTTGCAAATCTTTTCTTCCATTCCATAGGATGGCTTTCATTTTGTTGATGATCTCCTTTGCGGTGCAGAAACTTTTCAGTTTGTCTATTTTTGCTTTGGTGTCATGCTCAAAAAATCATTGCCGAGGCTAGTGTCAAAGAGCTTTTTCCCTATGTTTTATTCTAGGCATTTTATGCTTTAGGTCTTTAATCCATTTTGATTTGATTTTCATGTGTGGTGTAAGGATTCTGATTTCATTCTTTTGCATGATATCCAGTTTTCCCAGCACCATTTACTGAACAGATGATCCATACCTCATTGTGTGTTCTTGGCTCTCTTGTCAAAAATGAGTTAACTATATATGCTTAGGTTTATTTCTGGGCTCCCTATTTTCTTCTATTGATCTATATGTCTGCCCTGATGTCAGTGCCATACTATTTTGATTACTACAGTTTTGTAATATAGTTTGAGATAGGAAGTGTCATGTCTCTAACTTTGTTCTTCTTTTTCAAGATTTCTTTGGTTATTCAGAGTCTTGTGTGATTCCATACAAATTTTAGGATTGTTTTTCCTATTTTTGTGAAAAATAATACAATGCCACTAGAACATTTATAGGGATTGCATTGAATCTGTAATTCACTTTGTAACCCATTTTTTTTGAATGCACAAGAGTGGGATTGGATAAAGCTAGTCAAGATATGGCTGGAGGGACATCTCCCAAAGGAGTCCCATTGTTATCCACATTTGTTCTAGGAAAGAGAGTGCCAGGATACTGAGATTATCTCACCTGCTTAAAATCCTTCCTATGTTAGACTGTGAGAGAACAGAAATTTGGTCAGTTTATGCCATTTCTTTTTTTGTCTGCAATAACAATAATAAACAAATGTTTTATTGAGTAGTTACTTTGTGATCAGGACTATGATAACATTTAAGTGGCTTATCCCTTTACTTTCCCACACACTATGAAAGAGGTGCTATTTTTACCCCATACAGATAAAGAGACTGAAGCTTAGAGGGAATTAAGTATGTTACACAAGGTCACACAGTTGCTGAGTACTGAAGCCAGTATTTGAATTCATGTACTGCTGAATCCAGAGGTTACATGCTTAATCTCTGCTTAGTACAGCCTTTTAACAGGCCCTCCTTCTCCACTGTTTAAATTCCAGATTTCATATACTTTATTTGGTTCATCTGCAGAAATGGAACAGGGACAACTAAAATGGGCTGTTCACTTCAGAAGCTGCCTGAACAGCCATCTGGAATCAATATGTCCTGCAAAAGAGTATTTCTCAATCTATAGATCTTACAAGACAGGAGCTCTCCCACTAACAGACTTGGACACAATAGGTTTTGAGAATGGGTGTAGAGTATAGCTGTTCCAGATCAGCGAACCTCAATTTCTACATGAAAGAGAAATTATAACAGCCAGCCTAATTTAACTGGATATAGGAGTAGGTAGAGATTGGAGACTGGAAAGGCATGCTTATTATAACACCCTTCTCAGATTTTCCAGGATCTCAGTTAATTTTTGATGAATGCTAGAAAGCACTCAATGGGAGATTGAGTTCTTTAATGAGTTTTTAAAATCAGGGTGTTTTGTATTAACATTCAATTCAATTAGAATTCATGGTATTGAATCCTCATCAAGGAAGAGCAGGTAATGATCTTACTTTTGGTTTTGGGAGTTCTTATTCTAAGATCAGGGTCCTGCATATATTACCAGAGTCCCTTCTAAAGGATCTTTTCTCTCATCTACTTAAAATCCTTACATGCCTTCTGATTTTAGTTAAATTTCCTTGCCAAGACTCACAAAGTCTTCCTCTCCTCAGGCTTTCCTCAGTCCTTTACAGAGCCCCCACACTTTGTACCATGTAGAACTATTGGCAAGTCTCAAAATATGGCTCACCCTTGGACCCTTGTGGGCCTGCATCCATACTGATCCTTCTGCTCCCAAATGGTTTCCTACTTTTTTACCAATTCCACCAACTCAACCTAAAATGTCAATTTATATCTCCTCACTCTGGGTCAAGTCTCTGAATGGTCTTACCCGGACTCAATGAAAAGCGCAGGCTAGTGTTCTCACCAGTGTCTACAAGCCTGGCAGGCAGTCAAGAACTCATTCTGTAGTCACACAGCAGGGTTTGAACTATCATTACCACTTAACAGTTGAGTCAACTTAAAGCAAGTTATTGACTTCCCTGTACCTCAGTTTCCTCATCTGGAAGATGGATATTAATAGGACCATACTCAAAGATTATTGTAAAAATTAAATGACAACATAAAGAACTTAGCACAGCACCTGACTCATTTTAAGTTTTCCATAAATGCTAACTAATCACTGAACAGTAACACTGAATTCTTTTAGCATATTTATTATCCTATCTCTCATAAAACTATGAGACATGTGAGGTCAGTAGCTGATCTATTGTCTCTGTTTTCCCTTGTGCTTCATGCATAGTAGGTATTTCATAAATGTCTGTTAAATGAGTGAAAATTAAATATCATGAAGATGACCAGTGAATGAACAAGATACCCATGCTTAAATATGCCACTTAGTTAATTATTGTGTTAAATGTGTCTAGAGGTCTTTAAAATTCTCCAAAGGAGTGCTCACCTGGTGGAACTTTCACTTAATGGACTACACATAAGTCACATCCATAACATGTAAGCATAAGAAAGTGGACTCTTTATTAAAACAGTATAAATCTATCTGATACAGAAGCAGAGAACAGCTTCAGGATTAGAGCCTCTAGGTGGAAAGAGATCACTATGATCTGGTCCCCAATTCTTTTTCCCTCTCCCCTGCCCTATGTGAGATTATTTCTGCTGCCACCAACCACCATGTAGGGTCTCCCCACCCCAAAACCCCACTCCCTCTTATAAACACCTACTTCAGACATACACTGAAATATCATCATTGCACACTCTCACAATAGCTGTCAAAAACTACAAAGAACATGAAAATGCCCAAGTTATTCAAGTTACTCAAGTACAGTTTTAGGATCACAGAACTAAGAAGTCCCAATGCCCTGGGACCATTTTGCCATCCCACGGAAGCTGTGGTCAACAGGCTCATCCATTCAATATGTGCTTTAATTTCCATCTACACTGCAGAAGTTAGGAAGATATGAATTATGATTCCCAAATGCTGTTGCAGTTGGGTTGCAGATGTGACAGGTTCTCCAATCACTCTCACTAAACTCAGTGGGGAGAGGGTAGAGAGAGGGAATGGCTTGGGTAGTATCTGTTTTGTCAGCAAGGTTAAAGCTCTTTCAGGCCTAGAAGTCAGCCCTGGGGCCATTGGTGTTCTCAGTTCAGAGCTCTCTAATGGCAGCAGAGCATTGTTATTTCTGAGACACTGTGTGGAGAGTGATGACTAGGGGCCCAGCTGGGAGCTCACTTCCTTCAGCCCAACCACAATTCTGTAAGCATCTAAGTCCTGGTATTAAATTCTTTTCTGCTTAAAATAACTAGAAGAGTACGATACAATCCCCTTGGCAGCCTTTCCTTGCAGCTTTGTTGTTGCTGTGGTCTTGTTCTCTAGCCAACATCTTCCCCCTTCCTGGCTCCCCTTTCTTTTTCCTCCAACCCTACCCATCCTGTACTAGAAACTGATTGCATGATGTTGTCTTTCTCCAGATAGGAGTTAGAGGCCAGTGCCATACCTCATGACTCTCAATTCCCTACTCAGTTTGCTTTCCAGCCCCAAAGTTCCACTTCTCATTAGGAAGGACACTGGTCCTTTGAGAAGGGTACTTGTTAGGATGAGCACTGGGTGTTGTATGTAAGTGATGAATCACAAGAATCTACTCCTGAATCCAAGACTACACTGTATGTTAGCTATACACTCACTGAGCCCCAGGGAATACCTTACCCCAGTGACGGCTTCTGGATCTATTCACTTTAGAACACGTTCCCGCTTTTTCCAACATCAAATAATTCCACCTGCTACCAATCCCTCATAGAAGAATATCCCAAAAACACAATCCTGAAGGATATTTCAAGAATACAAACTCGATCACAGATAGATAGTAATAGCTGCCACACATAAAAGTACAGATGGCCACAGAAATATAGCTCCAGCTTTTCACAGCTTACACTGTGTTTATTCATACACGTGAACACCAAGGGCCTTTTGCTTCCTCCTCACATTTTACTCCTCTCACTCCCTTCGTAAGAGAGGAGGTTTATTCCGTAATGCTAAAATCACATTTTGAAAATGCTAAAAAGTTACACAGCCAGGTGGTGAGCACTTTGAGAGCAGGAACTGTCTTAACCATCTTTCCATCCTAAGCACTAGCATTGAGCTTGGCCCACAGTAGCCATGTGCTACTGGATACCCACTGGATATCCTACAATTTAATTACATTCTGACACCAACTACATGGAGTTAGCACAGACCCCACAGATTAAGGGCTCAGTCTGATAAGACTGTACCAATTTCAGGTGCCAGTCAGAAGTCTCTGGTGTCTCTGATATACCTGCATTGCTTCCCAGTCAGCTACAAATTTGAGGGCTCTCACAACACCCTCCAGGTTTGATAATTCACTAGAGTGATTTACAGAACTCACTGAAAGCACTACACTTACAATTAGCATTTTGTTATAAAGGATGTAACTTAAGGACAGCTAAATGGTAGAGATGAACAGGGCAAGGTCTGGCAAAGAAGAGGGCAGAGCCTCCATGCCAGTGTGGACTCAGGGTGTGTCCCCCTCCTGGCACATTGATCAATATGTTCATGAACCTGACAGTACTTTGAGCTTTACTGTTTGAGTTTTAATTGAGGCACAACTGATTATATCACTGGCCCTGTGTTTCAATCTCCAGTCCCCCTTCTCTCCCTCAAGGTGTGGAATTATTAGCCTTTATTAGTCCCTTAAAAGATCCAGGGTTCACCTTGAATCACCTTGTTAGCATAAACTCAGGTATGGCCCAAAGGGGCTTGTTAAGAATAACAAAAGGCACTCCTATCAGGAAAATTCCAAGAGTTTTTTAAGCTCTGTGACAGGAAGCAGGGACAAAGACTGATATATTCTTTATTATCTCACTCTGTCTGAGGCATATTTGCCAAATTGAGTTGAGTTGGCTACTCCAAGTTCCGGTTAGTCATTATAAAAATTAAATGAAAGGGTCTTCAATTGTAGGATTAAAATGCTCCCATTGGAAGTAATGGTCTTTAAGTTCTTCCTTGAATATTCATTTAAATCACAGTTTAAATAATCCCCAGTTGAAAGCCTGAATTTAAAGTCCTTTTTAACTAAGATGATAGGAGATGAATTCCACCACCCCAGATGGGCATTTAAGGCTTTAGTGTATTTACTACCAACATTTTTATATCACCTTTGAAGTTGCTATTGTAGGGATACCAGATACCTTTATGGACAGATTCTGGGTGCATATACTGCTCTGTCGGCCAGAGTAAGTATCAAGCACTTTGAGTTTTATCAAGGTAAGTACACAGTAGAATAAAACATTTCTTTGTGTGTCTCACCAGTGTTGTTTTTATCAATGAAAATGGAATAAGAGGATAGAGATGTATAGTTACGCTCAAGGCTTATACTACTTTAATTAGAAGACAGAAAAGCTGCCAGGAAAGGTTTGTTTTTGTATGGAAGGAAAATTATTTATAGAAAGACAGACAGATAGATATTTATATATATACACATATATGTGCATATATAAAAATGCACGTATTTGAATACACAGAGTCAGTGAGTTTTTTTGTTTTTTTGTTTTTGGGTTTTTTTTTTTTTTTTTTTGCTCTAAAGGGACACATAGTAAATATTTTAGGCTTTATAGGTCACAATTAGTCAACTCTCCATAGACATTACATGAAGAAATAGTCATGGCTGTGTTTTGTTTTTTTTTTTTAAGTTCATTTATTTATTTTGAGACAGTAGGGGAGGGGCAGAGAAAGAGTGACACAGAGAATCCCAAGCAGGTTCCCTGCTGTCAGCCCAGAGCCTGACATGGGGCTCGAACTCATGAACCATGAGATTATGACCTGAGCTGAAGTCAAGAGTTGGTTGTTTAACTGACTGACCCACCCAGGCGTAGTCATGGCTGTGTCTAATAAAACTGTATTTTTGAAATCTGGATTTTATCTAATTTTCATGTGTCACGTAATCATGTTCTCTTTAAAAATTTTTTTCAACTATTTAAAAATGCAAAAACCTTTTTTGCTCTCGGGCTGTGGCTGCAGACAATGAAGATTAATCTAGTGATGATGTCTCTGGTTGCATGATCTGAGTGAAGCTGTATGACCCGGAGACTCTTCTGCCCACTCTCCCTCCTCTAACTCATTCTTGAAAGACAAGATGGGTTTAATGGCAAATGTGCCCCAGATACTTCCAACATTGACTGTTCATGCTATTAATATCAAGGTAACATAGCTGGTGACAGCTTCTTTCATTGATTCATAATTCATGTCCCTGTTAGAGGGTATCTGATCTGATGAGTTATACATATTTCACTCTGAATATGCTAATGTTGTCAGTTTATATCAAAATAAACCACAACTTATTTCTTTCTTGACTAGGGAATTAAGGGAGAAAACGCCTCTGTTGGAGGCAGGTGGGAAATCCCAGGGCCCCAAAAATACCTCTGACTCTGAAAGATCAAATCCTGTTCAAATCACAATCAAAATGCCTTTTAGAGATTATGCCCAAGTCAGTGGTGGATGGCAATATGGCAGTATTTCTTATGTACTAGCTTCACAGAGTCTCAAGCTTTGCAAATATATTTCAGGAAGTGGTTGTATTTTTTAAAGCAATTTTTAAAATTCTCTGTTTAAGTGAATAGGTTCATCAATCAGAAGGCCCAAAGGCAGGTGAAGAAAAAAAAAAGGGCAATTTTTGTATTGTTATTAAAGTAGGAGAAATAATATCTGAGGCCTGAGGCTCAATTTGTGAAGAGCATGATCCACGGGACTCCTGTTCAAGGTAGGCAGCTGCTGAGACACTTCAAAAGATCATCTTTATTGCAGAACAATTGCCTGACCCAGTTTCCTGGTCAGCAACATGCTTTTGTAGAAACTTGAGGAGCTGATGAAAAAGCTCAGCAAAGTTAGCATGTGTACTTTCATCTGGGGCTACTGGGAGGGGAAATATGAAAACGTTTCCAGGTCCCTTGGATTTAGCACTGCCAGCTCTACAGCCATAGGAGCAAAGAATGAAACAAAAGACATGAGCCTGGTTTAAAAGATGGTGTCTAATTTCCTGGCAAATGTGCTGGCTATTAGGTTTTATAGAACACAGAGGCCTTTCTGTATTCATAGTCCTTTGCCTATCAAAATATTTTGATATTGTAATAAAATCCTACTGTAAAGTACATTTTGACCATTGACTAAGGATTCACTGCCTCAGTATGAAAAGATATTCTTCTACCCAGTCTTATGTCTCCTTGAGAAACAACAGTTCTTGGTGCATAAGCATCTAAACAATATTTAATTTAGAATTCCGACATGCATCATAAAACTAACATAAAGAGCAACAATGTATGTTTTAATGATTTCAAAGGGGAAAACACATTTCCACAAATGGCTCTAAGTTAAGTTCCATTCACTGCATTCTGGAAAATATGACATCTTTAAGCAAAGAGCTCTTCAGCTTTTATTTTAAGCATTTGTATACTTACATTTATCAGCAAAAAGAATCTTTCAAAAGAGCTATTTGGTTTTAGAATTTCCTCTTCCAGTTTTTTTTCCTTTAGGTTCATTTTAGAGAATGTCATTTCAATTCATTTTTAACCCTACTTTTTGTAGTATTAGTTTCCTGGGCTACTACAACAAAGTGCCAAAAACTGAGTAGTTTAAAACAATGTAAAACTATATCTCACAGTTCTAGAGGCTTAAAATCCAAAATCAAGGTGTCTGAATTTTCATGGCTCTAGGAGACAATCCTTGCTTGTATCTTCTAGTTACTGGTGTTTTCCAGCAATCTTTGATGTTTCTTTACTTGTAGATAGCTCAATATAGTCACATGGCCATCTTCTCCCTATACCTTCAGGTGGTCTTCCCTCTGTGCACTGTCTCTGTGTCCAAACTTCCCCTTTTTATAAGGATGCCAGTCATATTGAATTAGGGCCAATCATAATGACCTCATTTTACTTGATTACCTCTATAAAGGCCCTATTTCCAAATAAGGTCACATTCAGAGGTATGGGGAGTTAAGACTTCAACATATCTTCTGTGGGGGGCATAATCTAGAACACTTGCATTGTTATGAATGTAATGTAATAATAACAATTTTGTTATTTAACAAAAATAACAATATTTACAGAGCACGACTGAGAAAATTAAACAATACTAAAGAAGGTTGACGTGGTCCTTAAGTCATTTCCAGCTGTCCTATGTTTTCACAACTTGGGGTATCTGTTCACAAATACAGCTTAGTCCACCCCATCCCAACCTAACTGTAGGAGGGGATAGGTCTGGGTCTCTTTCTGGAAGAAGTTTTGCTGAAGGCTCCTAATAAAATATCTGGACCCTCTTAGAATCTGCTTCAAGGCCCTCTATATCCACCAGCCATAGTGACTCTACAAATGAGTCAGCACCAATGGAGTTGAGCAGTCCACACTGCAACCACTCTACAACTCCTCTGATGAGGCACCACTCCTAGCCCATGCTGTGGCAGTGGGAGACACTCCGACTCACAGATCCATTAAGTCTTTGGCATCTGAGTGTTGGGAAAATTCATTTCAAACAGAGATAAATATTGGAGCCTAGAGCAGTGGTTCTCAATTTGAATCACCTGAAGAGATCTGAAAAAATCTTGGTTGCTAGTCCGCACCCCCATGCTTGTAACTGAATTGAGTTACTGTGCCACCAGGGCACATGCATTTTAAAGCTTCCCATGTTACTAATGTGCACCCAAAGGTGAGAACAGCTGATCTAGCACAGTGTTCCTCAGACATTAATATGTCTAGGAATCACCTGAGGATCTGGTTAAAATGCAGATTCTGATTCCACAGATCTGGGATGGGGCTTCAGTTGCTGCATTTCTGACAGTGTCCTGGGGGATGCCAATGTTGTTGACCCACTGGCCACACTTCTAGTAGCCAGGATCTAGAGAGCTGGTTTTCAAATGTGGCCACAGAACTGGGTAACCAGCAGAGTTATACAAATACTGACACCTCCAGTGATTCTTATTTAATTGATCAGGGTTTCTGTGTGAGCGTCAGGGTCTTTAAAAGCTTCCTACAACATTGTAAAGTGCAACCCAGGGTGGGAAGCACCGTTCCTGAAAAAGGCAGAAACAATCTTCAGTTGTTTCTGGCAATCCAACAGTGTGAGCAGGTGGGCTGCATCAGGCATCACCTTCAATGGCAGGGTCAGCAACCAGACATACCTGCCTTCCAAAGCTATAGACACAAGTGTACCCACACCAGGCAAGGGAAGGTCATACCAGTGAGTCATTCTAGAATACCAAGAAAGATGCCTAAATAATCCTGATGTTCTAGCTTTAGGTTTGTATCCAATGTTTATTTCCTCTTACCACTGCTATGTGCTCATTAATACACTGACAAGTGTCCTAGTGATGTCAAGCATTCTCCCTGAGTCATGTCCAGGGTCCATTGATAATTGCCTTTCTCTGCCATGTCCCAACTTCCCCCATAGAGAGAAGGCTGACTGGTCCTGTGGGCTCTCTGCAGGAAAGAAAGAAAGCCTGGCTAAACTCCCAGGGATGGTGGTAGCTAATGGGGAGGTTCACATGTTGGGAATATAATTTGGGAAGGTGCCAAAGTGTGAGAGGTAAAATTAGGGAGAAAAGAGGAAAGAGAATAAGCGAAAGTGATTTTATTACACTGCGTTCACCACTGGGGAGAGTGAGGGGAACATTATTTTCAGTCTCCATGGGAGATCTTAAATAGAATTGATAAGGCTCACAAATGCATTCATGGGGAATGCAAAGTGGTCCTAAGCCTGACTTCAAGGCTTGTGCAGCATAAAAACAAAGACTGTGCAAGGAACCAGGAATATGTGTGTAACACATTTTTAAGGACAGGTGATGGGAGATCAATAGGCAAAAAGAAAGCAGACAAAGCTGGTTCTGGGGAATGGTGTTAAAAGAAGTTAATTAAATCTCTTTCATCTTGGTCAGCTAAGTACTTCCTTAGTCCACCTGAGAGCTGAAACAAGCTTTTGTAACAGGAGTCAGAACTGCAGGAGCAGACCCTGATCCCCAGTGAAGTAGGCTGGATATCCCTCACCACCAACAGCACCACTGGGATGGCATGGCCATATATCCAGTCGTAATTCACACAAATTGTTCCAGCATCTGATGCAGTTGAGCATTTTAGCACTCTCACTGTGTTTGGGTTTGGACAAGTGGTCAACCCAGTCAAAGGGTAACCTATATGTTACAGGCTGAGTTGTGTCCCCTCAAAATTCATGTGTTGAAGCCTCTGCCTGAATCATGTCATCCCATCAGGCCATAAGGTCAAGTTCAAAGTCAGTAATGATTAAATACACTCCATCACCACAGCTATGGTAATGGTGTGAATATACAATACTATTTAAAGGGAGACTGAAAATTTACATTAATTATGTGATCTATCACACGTCGGTTCTGTCAGTGTATTTTTAGGGGTTGATCGGCCATGGACTTGGTCTTAATAAAAGAACTTCAGAGTAGGGACTTAATATCAAGCATATCTACAACATCTGTCTAGACAACTTACTATGAAGCAGTCACTTCCCATTGCTGAGCCTCAGTTTCCAAAAAAAAATAAATAAATAATAAGTCTTTTGGGGCACCTGGGTGGTGCAGTTAATTAAGCATCCAACTCTTGATTTTGGCTCAAGTCATGATCTCATGATCTGTGGGATCAAGAGCACATGCACTCGATCTCTCTCTCTCTCAAAATAAATAAACTCAAAAAAAAATAAGTCTTTTAACTACTTTGGCATTTATAACATAGCAACCACTTAGCCCACATAGTGTTTTGTTTACTTGTTTAATTAGTTGCAAATATTTTAAAGGATTTCACACTAAAATCTAGTTTCTCTCAATAAACTGGAGACTGACAAGAATGAGCGTCAAGACAACAAACACCAGGAGTAGAGCTGCATTTCCCCCTTTAGATGTCTGCCCTTTCCTAATGCCACAGTCCCACAGGCAACTTCCATCAGGCTACGTGCTTGCCTTCTAATTGAGCTTGGGCCTCCAATCTAGAGTGTCCGGCTACAAAATTCTGAGATTCTAAATTGAGACAGGATATTCTCCCAATACCAACTCACTTCCAGTACTGCTCTTCAAACAGTGGTTAGCAGTGTTTAGCAGTGTTTAAGTTTGGGGAGAATTTCTAACGACAACTTTTGCCTTGTACATAAAATCTGTTCTTCGCACTCCTTCTTCAGGGAATACCTTCTGGGTCCCCAGTGCTCCAGGTTTCTACATAGGGATTTTCTCTTAAGAGTTTAAAGCAGTGTGGCACTAAAGGGACTCCGTTTTGAGACTAGTTGGGGACTTATCCTGAATAAAAAACACAGCTTCTCTTCCTACACACCTTCCTCAATCCATTGGTTGTTTCATCAAAGAATCATGTCCAACCAGCTGCCCTACCATTGAAAACAGCTTGTCTTTGGGACCAGCTATAGTGATGAGTGGGCTTCCAGGCATGCTCAGTCTGCTCCACCACACTTTATCACGATGAGAAAAGCTCTATGAAGGGTGTCTCTCAGAAAAGAACCTCAGAGAAAAGTTGTCAGAACCTGGAAATAAAAGGACAGACAAGAACTCTGTGCAAAAGTTGAAAGATTTAAAGGTAAGTGATTTTGGTATTGTTGTTTATTGGTTTGGGCTTGGCAGCTGCCCTAGAAGACAGAAAGGAGAGAAGGAAGAGAGTCCCGAGAGCAATACATAAGAGAGGAAATGAGAACTACAGAAACTAAGAGGCCCAGGAAATTCAGAAGTATCAAGAAAAACAGTTGAAGAAAGAGATTCCATCGGTCTTTCCTTCTTTGACCCATTTGAACACTGAAAAGTACACTTAGGTGAGGGCATCCTTACTGGGGTTTGAAATAACATTTTCAAAGTCTTTCGTAGTTAAATGTATTCATACACTTTAATCCCATTTAACCTTTTCTAATGTCTGATATTATTTTTTGGTCACTCGTTGAAAATTTTGTTTTTGGCTGGACGCAGATATAAAAGCTCTCAAAAAGGACAGCTATGTCTCTTGGCAATCTGTTCCTGGCATTTTTCTTTGGTCTCCTTCATTCTCTTGTTCAAAAATCTATCAAATACTGCAGCCCTGTCCTTATTTTCCTTAGTACACCATCTCTTTAAATCAGTTCACTGATGTTTGTGTCACAGGATATGTGGAGGAACAAACACTGAATCTTGAATACTTTAGTCCTGGGGCTTTGTGCAGGGGTTTTCTGGCAACACACGAGTGGGCATTAACGTCTTGAGAGAGACTGAAAATCTGCATATTCTACTAGTTCTTTTGGGCCCCCAGTGACAAGGCATAGTATATCACAGTATCATTCAGTTTAGGAATATCTTTTTTTTTTTTCAACAATAACCAAATTGAGAACACTCATATTGGTACCTACAATGAAACCTTGGACAGATTTGTACTTCCTTTCTCCAGTTCCCCTTGGTCTATAACAGGAATGCCCCTACTCAGTGACAAGCCAAGATAGCTATGGTCAAGACAGCTTGCTTCATGGGGAAACCTTGTTTGCTGATCTGGACCATACATTCTTTCCACTCTTTACCAGAGCATCAGCATCAACTTGTGTCTCCATACCTTTCTCACTAAAGGTATGAAGTTTGCATTCATCATCCACTTCAATGAGTTTCTGGCAGCTGGTGACTGGGAAGGAGATTTTCAACTTCATCCTGAGGCAGCTGATCATCTCCAAGATGCCCTGAAAAAGAGATGACTTCATTTAATCTTTATGACAATCCTTTATCTCCCTTTATATATGAGAATCAGAAGCAGAGAGATTTTTCTCAAAATTATTCATTCCATAAATGGTAGAAACAAGATTTGAAACCGTCTCTGCTGCTCCAGACCATGCTTCTTCCACTGCACGAACCTGCCATCTTTAGATAAATAGGTGGGGATGGAACAAAGGCCTGAAACTGTTAAAATACTTGCACAAATTTACATACCTACTAAATATCAATGCCAGGATTTGATGCCACCTTTCTGACTGACTCCAGGCACTAAGTGCTTAAGCACATTGATGACTAGAATTCCTAAATCTTTCCACATAGGTAGATATAAATCTGGAGCTTAAATATATCCTGGGAAGGGAATCATATAAATTTATAACTATTGAGAGAAAATAAAGGACAAATTATTAATATTCCTAATTAAAATGAATCCCCCTGGCATACATAGCCCCTAAGTATGCAGGTATAGTTTAAGGGAAGAGCCAGGAGCCTCTGTGATCACTCCAACTTTGTGGTGGAGGGGCAGGGGGAGGATGTGGTTGTAGGAAGGGAGCTGAGGTGCTCTGATGGAAACAGGGATGCTGAAGTCAGGAGACACAGCTGGGTCTGACATCGGCTGGACAAACAGGCAGGTCAACCTTGTACAGTAAAGAGGAAGATCCAAGGTCCACCAAGATCAGAAACCAAGAATTAGGGTAAAAATAAAGCAGAAGTGATAATGGCCATAACCAAAGTGCTACGTATTATTTTGTAAACATTTTGTCTTCTACTTTGGGGATGAAGACATTGAGGTTGAGAGAATTTAGACACGTTGCCCAGTGCCAGAGTCAGAATGTGGCAGAATAAAGATTCAAATCCCAAATTCCTGGGTCCTCAAGTACCAAGATGAAGACCAGAAACTTCCATGAGTGGGAGGGTTCAGATGAATCTTGGCTATGAGGAAATTTAGTAAGGCAAAATTCAGAGGGCAGAGGGCCAATTGCCCTTAGCATAGCCTTCAAAAGGAAATACTCAAAGCCAGCATCCTACAGTCACATTCTGGGAGAGGAAAAAAACAGGTAAAATGAAGGAGAATAGGAAAAGATGGAAGGATAAAGAAAAGAAAGGATGGAGAAAGAAAGTAAAGAAAGAAAAGAAAGAAATTTTAAAGAACAGGGGACCCACTACAAATTAGAGCCCTCAGCAGTGAATCTACAGACAGCTGTCACTGAAGATTATTTTTAGATACTGAAATTAAATACACCCTTTATCTTCAGTGCCCCCATAGATCATGAGTTCTGGAGATCATGGTCTACAATACAGACACAATTTTGATAATTCTCCAAGGACTTAGAACAATACTGTGCATACAGTGGGTGTTGAATAAATAAAAGGTTGACATTGATTGATAGTCTCTTCCCTAAAGGAAATTGATCTCCAATTCAAATCTCCAACATAACACTGAGCAAGGTTAATCTTCATATCCCCACAGATGGAGACTAATGGGATAGACCTAAGTAGGCAGAAGTGCATCAGGAAACCGAATTGGGAAATGATAGCTATTGTCACCTAGGGAATTGCCAAAAATGGATGTCACTCACGGCCCCCCACTCCAATGTCTGAACACTTTTGTCCCCTGTAGATACAAATAGAATGGTGAAAGAATACTGATAAAAATGAAAAATGCATGTAAATAAAGTTTTAACAAATTATTGAAAACTGACTTCAGCAAGTTGGCCATGAGCAACTCTTAGCCATGAAACTCTTAGCTTCTGAAAAACGGCAGCTGCTGCAATGCTGAAGGAAGGTGACAAGCACTGCCTCCTCTCCATCCTCAGACCACGTCTCAGCCAAAACACTGCCACACAAACACAAGTAGTGAACAAACACACATCAGCCAAGTGGTTCAGGTACTTCGTAAACAATATCCCTTAGTAAGCTGACACTAAGCTCATATAACCTGCTCGGTAAATTTGAAGAAGTCTTAACTCTGTCCTTTCAGGAACTCCTAAATATTTTAGCCAGCCCATGTATCTTAGATATCATTCATTTCACCAGTGAGAGCCCATTTCTAATACCCAGTATGCTGATTAGAAGTTAGCCATCTTTAAATACTCTCCTTTTCTATTAAAAATAATTATTTAATAATTGCCAAGAAAAATTATTCTAATACACACATTAAATATATTTAATATTTTCTTCTTCTTGAATGGGAGAGAATATAAAAGATGTAACTGCCTATTATTCATATAAACATAAGAAAACCCGGACACTCCAAGATAGTTTCATACCCTGTGATATGACCTATATGATGTTTTGAGCAGCTACTTTCATGCTTGTCTTTTCAGTCGAGGGAAAACACATCAACAGGAGTCACTCTGCTTCCTACTTTCTAGGTGTTTGGCTCGACTCCCAATTCCAAAGGCCAAGGAAATTCTGTTGTCCTCCATAAGACTTCTGTAAATTCCCAGAGGGCCTTACAGTCTTATATTCCCTTAGGCTCTGGCAGGTACCTGAAGTTGTATTCCTGGACTCACTGTAATTCAGCTTATGAGTCTTACCCTCCCATGTATCCCAAACCTTTTCTCATCATCTGACCCTAATATGGAAGTCAGCTCCTTTCACTGATTTTCAGAATACTCCCACATGCATTTCACATTCATTCACTCACTCATTCATTCAAAGTCTTTACTGAAGGTTTGGCACAACTGAGGTTTATACTTCAAAACACAAAATTCTAAAATTTAAGAGAAAACTACTTATTTTGGCCATTCTGCCACACAGACTGAGGTCCCACATCTGGTTGCTTACTGGTCCTCTGACACAGTGGACTTAACTGGTTTATGACCTATTAG